>NC_138528.1:64282711-64923170 GCF_964234715.1 Podarcis melisellensis | reverse complement strand
CAGTTCAAAGAGGCTGCTCACATGGTTATCTAATAATTTTTCACATGCAAATGATGGGCCACGTTGAAGGCTCTGTCGTATAAGGGGGAAGGATGCAATCATTGCTGGTTGCCCTATTATTTTATGGTAGTGTAGCAACCAAGAGGGAAACTTCAGGGCAAGGAGGAGTTGCAATTCTTCCTGAAGAAGTGATCAAGGTCTGGCTGTGTTAACATTAGAAACATAAGGGCAGAGTGAGGCCTACCAGAAACTTTCATGGCTGACCAGGTTTACCCTGTAAAAACTGAATTGGAATTGCTCCAGATTTCTGACTATACTACATCGATGCTACAAGGTATGTTATTCAGTTGACCTAGCAAATTCAGCTTGGGAGCCCTCTTGGAGATATCTTGGGTTTTTTAGTCTATCCAAGGCGGTCAGCTCAGTTGTTTAGTTGGTTTAGAAATGCTGAACAAAGATGAAACTGAGTAGGGTTAGGTCAGATTTTAAGCAGGATTGAGTAAGATTTCTCTTTAAATCATTGTACTGGTGGAGTTTAATTTCTAATTTAAGAAAGGGAGTGCAATGTGATTTCTTGTTAAAAAGCACAGCTCACCCTAGGAAACATTCAAGATTGCCTTTAAAAAGCCAACAAACCACTACAGAAAGAGAGAGAGAGAGAGAGAGAGAGAGAGAGAGAGAGAGAGAGAGAGAGAGGATAATCACCCCTAATCTTCCTAAACAGTGTCCCAAGGGACTATGAATGTAGTTAACACTCCCTCTTTTTAATCGTGGGATTTAGGAACACATGCACACCCAATTAGTCAGCAGACCAGAAAGATAGACTTTCTTCTTTTAAGGATGTTTATTGAAATGAAAGGGGCTCATTCACACCAAACGGTTATATGCTTTCTCTGATAGGATCACTCATCAGTGGAATACTCTGACTTTGAGGTTTATCCTTAACTACTTGCTATTCACGATCGGGCATAAGCAATCAACCATTTAGCCTATAACTTTCTGAAAGAAAGAAAGAAAGAATGCAAGTTATGAATACAAACTAAACCTTATTGTTTGCGAAGCATTTCAGTTCATGCATGAACACCTTTGCTCTTCAAGCCAGTCTGATTACTGGAGCATATTCCGCCAATACTTGCAAGGACAGAAGCTGATATGCAAATGTCAAATAATTAACAGGTACCAAGACAGTTAAACTCAGCAGCTTTTCAGGACTGAATAGTGTTTTCTAGCAGTTTTCAGTGTGCTAATTGGGATACAAAAAGATCAACACATTGAGCCCCTCACAAGCATATGTTGTTTTGTAGCATTCAGATTTCCTTAATTAAGCTACATATTCTGTTTTTGTTTGAAACCGTATGCAGTTAAGACAAATAAATCAACTAGTGCCAGGTTTATGACTGTTTTGAAGTTCACTCTCTAGTGCAAGTCTCTTTTGTAAATCAATATTTAGCTAAGTTCTTCTCATCCCATCCCTTCTCAGGTTCCTGCAATAAAATATGTGGGGCAAGATTTATCTTCAGTGCATGTGATTTTGTACCAGCTACATAACTATAACCCTATTCATGCATTACTCATGTGCCGCAGCAGGGCCACATGGAACCCCTATGTTAGTAGCTGCTCAGGCCTAGGGGCTCCATTTTCCAGTGTCTCCATTCAGCAGGTGGGTGTCGGGAGTGGGACTAACCTGGGTATGTGACATCATGAGCATAACTCCACACCTGATTTATCATGTGAGTGCCCTTCACATGAGTAATGTATGGTGGGACTCCATTTAATCTTCCAACTGTTGAGTGGCCATATCAAGGAAGGAAAATAAAGAGTTGCATCTAGCCATTCCTTCTACTTCATCTGTATTAGAATAAGTAAGTAATCTCTCATTATCTCCATCTATCCACATACACAAGAGTTACAAGGATGGAAAATAATGCCACAATGAAGGCAAGGCCATAAAACAACTATCATGGTTCATGGAGTGTATGGTGGTGGAGATTGGTTGGAAGGGAAATTATCTCTCCAGGCTCCTAATGGCGCACAAAATGGAAAATCACTCCCATAATAAGAAATTGCTCCTCCCATCTCTTTCTGTTGGGAACCATCCAACTTACATGCTGGGGTTCTGCAGCATTACAGTGTACCTCCCCATGCCAAATTACAACTTAGAACGCATCTGTTTCGAAGCATGAATCTATCTCAGTTACATAGTAACAGTCATATGAAGGGGGGGGTCTGTTTTTAATAGCAAAAGGGGTAAATCAGTGAGCACTGTGCCTCTCTACTTACTGTTTTACATCACCCCTCAACCAAGAAGGCTTGACTGAGAAGTGACAGGAAGGAAGTTTTTGGAGAAGTATGCTTGAAGCAGAAAAAGGATTCTGTACTTCTCAGTCACACACCTACGTTGCTGCTAAAAATGAACCTATGCTCCCCTCTTTCTACATGATTGCAACAGACCCATGTTGAAGCATACCAGTCTGCAACTACCATTTGCATCATTTGCAAAAAAAAGTGACTCTTACAGGGACTTGTTGGAGCCCTGCACTGATTGCTACTGTCCTCCAGCCACATGCTGCAAGCACCCTAAGGGAAAAGCTCCTTTGAATCATTTCCACCTTTGACGCCTCCCTGCACAACAACGCAATGTGTTAGGTAGTGTGCGTTTTTTTTCCTATTGCATGTTGCTACAGAAGCTGAAGTTACATTTTACAATGGTGACCACACAAGTAAAAACCCAGACTGCACAATTCAATTCCCACTTTAATCAGTGGAAAGACTCACATTGATTTCAATGAGAGCTAGATCACTCCCTCAGTCTATTAAGGGAAGAAAGTAGGACATAATCTGTATTTCTGATGGGCACTGGTTATTCCCTCTCCCTTTCCTGGTTATGTCTTAAGCCTTGACTGCTCTCCTTAGCTTGATTGCCTTGCCTGCTATCTCTGATTGAATTTCATGAATCATTTATAATACATTTAGTTTAGCAGAAGCTGTTTATGGCAAGTTTACAAGGGATAATGCAGTCCTTCCTTCATAGGTTGACATATAGATATCGGGCTGTATATTTAACCAATATTTATTACAACAGGAAAATGAAACAATTTTTAAATTTATGATCGCACATCTCCCTTCCAGATTTATACTCAGGATTGATTTAAACTGGTTCAGCATTCACTTCTGTACTTCATTTATTCAGTCATTGATAACATTCAGCTGCAGCTGGATATGAAAGCAGAAACAACCTTATCCATGGAGGATATCAGCATGAGAATTATACTTGAGTGACAGTGGTGAACTGTGCTTAGTAACTGCTAAGTAGCCTGCCTTCCTAAAAAGATGCAACTGGAATACTCAAAGTGTTCCAGGAAACAGAAGGTCACCTACACAAAAGAATACTGTAGGCATTTGCGCTGTTTAACTGTGCCACATAAGAAATAAACAAAAGGGGGGGAAACAGATGAACAAAAGAAGATAGTAATAAAATACAATGATTAAATGTTCAATTACAAGAGTAAGGGCATTTCTGCACAAGAGCTTATCAATGGTGCCTTAGCACTCACACAGAAATGTGGGAAGTGGCACAGAAAAGATAGTGTGCTGGCAAAGAATTTACTTCCAAATAGCCTTGGTTAGGATTATATTTCGTAGGAGTGTCCACAGACCCCATGATTTACCCTGGGTCTATGCATTAAAAATAAATTCCACTCTGTTTGTGAGTCATTCCATGCACTCTCTGCTTTGATCTGTAATTTGGCTCATGAGCTACTCTGTAGAAAACAAAGCTCTCAGTCCCCCACATTCACTGAAAATGGCTATAACTCTTTTCCCTTTTGGAAAAAATGTGGATGGAATTTGTAGGCGTAGGACCACCTCCAGAGTGGATTAAAACTGCCAAACTGTAGTCAGATGCATCCGGGAGTTTTCATGTAGTTTGATGTTTTAAGCAAAGGAAATTTATATAACTTTTTCATACTCTGCCAGAATTGGGTCAACTTAGAGGCATGATCACTTCTGAGTGGGTGACTTTTTGGGGTGGATACAATAAGAACGGGGTAAAAGTGCCAGGAAAAAATAAAATGATCCCCAGCAAAGACTGATTAGGGGAAATCTTACTCCTAGCAATGGCCCTCTCTTCCCAAAGGTCAATAGTAGGGATGAGCTCCCACCCACACTATTTTGGGGGTTGTGTATAGAATGGAAAAGAATACAATCACTTTCTCTTATATTATTTGAACAAACTAGGCTGCCTTAGCCAAAAGTTCCCAAATGACAGTCCACTCCAGATCCCAGCCTATCCCAAGCCTTTCTTGGACTCCTGATAAGGTGAGTGGGAGCTGCAATAGTCCTCAGCCTGTGGGTCTCTGGGCTGCTGCCTGAAATTACTAAACCTATCTAGCAAATGCTGACCTTCTGGCTAAAGACTGAAACCTGAAAGTGATGGAAGAAGTCAAAGACATGAGGAAGATCAATTGAACTGCCGAGGTAGGTGAGCTTTGGAATAACAAATGAATCCTTTTCTGTACCCTGCTTCCTGAAGAGATTGAGCTGTGACCACCTTGTAATCCACACTGTGTCACTTCCTTACCCTGTCAGCATATTTCCCCCCCACATGCCTGATGGTTCGCTGAAGTACACTAAATTGGTAATAATTGAGACTTTGTATGAGCAGCAACTAAAATGGATCAATGAGGTCAGACTAAATAAGGTCTAAGCAGCTTCCCCTAAGCATAAATGGTGTAAACAAAAGCACTGGGCTGACATCAACAAATTTGGTGTGCTAGTGGAAGCCAGCGCGAGCACTCGTTCTAGCACAATAGGGCTTTCCCTCTTCTCCTCTCCCGTATGTTCTCTGCACCTCCCCCAAATCCACTCTGGAGGATTAGGAGAACCCCTAGAACAGCATATGGGGAAGGAGAGGTGGGATATAGTTTCATCTGGCAAGCAGAAATGCTTGGGCTGATGAAACAATAAGAAGAACATCACATTGAATTCCTCCCACTGCCATCTATGTGCACCATGAATTTTCATTCTTAATGCCACAAAAAAAACAAAAAAAAAACACGGTGGCCTCTGGCTCAGGAGCTCCAGGTTAAAATGCCATGGCACATCTTATTCTGCTGTCCACAGAGGTTTATGGTTTTGCTCTTTAACTAGTAGTGAGAGACTTATAAAATGAGTTCCAAAACAAACACCTTAGTGTGGTTCATAACTCAAGCCAAATAAACATCAGAAGAAGTATGGGAGTTACTAGGGCTCTAGTCTTCACTGAGGCAGAGGGATTTGAACTGGAGATGCTAGTGAATTCTAATGTGATTTTGCCTGGAAAAAATATTGTATCTACATGATAGTTAAACAATGCAGGCAGCTGAATCCTCTGAAAAGGGTTTTGCAACCACAGCAATCTGCGTATGTGGTCCCTTCTATAGAATCCTATAGGCTTGGATACTAGGTTTATACTCATTGCATAAGGGACTGCCCTAATCTCAGGTAGCAGCAGGAGTCAGGATAACTTTGATTGTTGCATTTATTGAACAGATCAGCATAGCATCTAGGATTTGTTATATAGCCAAGCTTAAGACTCTAGTTTTAACTAATTCCTATTGAAATATGGAGGAAAACACACCTAGAAAGGAGAAGGAAGTTTCTATTACAGTGAACAGTCAAACTTCCAGACTGAAACAAACTTCTGAGGTTGGGAGTAAGAGATCTAAGCACATAACTCTGTTAGGGGCAAGTCTTTACCACATCCTCTTAATAAAGTCATTAAACTGGGCAGGGCTGTAATGTTTGACCACTCCTAATTGGGAAACCTGTCTCCTGGGGGTCTACAGAAGTGGTCAGCAACCTTTTCCAGCTGTGGGCCGGTCCACCGTCCCTCAGACCCTGTGGAGGGGCCAGACTATATTTTGGAAAAAAATAATGAATGGATTCTTATGCCCCACAAATAACCCAGAGATGCATTTTCAATAAAAGCACACATTCTACTCCTGTAAAAACACCAGGCAGGCATCACAAATAACCCAGAGATGCATTTTCAATAAAAGCACACATTCTACTCCTGTAAAAACATGCTGATTCCCAGACCGTTCGCGGGCCGGATTGAGAAGGCGATTGGGCCACATCCGGCCCCCAGGCCTTAGGTTGCCTATCTCTGATCTACAGAGACTCAGATTGTTGTGAAAAGTCTTGGGACAATGGATCTTAAAGAAGCCATGCACACTGCCCCTTGTACTTCATGAGACCCTATACATTTAACAAGTGAAAGAGTGCTTTAGAGTCTTTTGTTTCTAGGAAAGTAGAGGATTTACATGCAAAAGGTTCAAAAGTTCAATTTACAGTTTTTCCAGGTAAGGCAGGGAGAAAATTGTGCCTGAAATGCTGGGGATCTCCTTCTGAGCTAAATGGTCTGATTCAGCATAAGGCAATTCCCAATGTGTTTATTTCCTGCATGTGACATGGGATTCTGTGTATGTGAATTTAATGTTGGGCCAGCATAGGGGTACACTACAGCATGCTTTCAAAACCACCATAGCTTTGATCCGGTTCTGCATACAGGAAATGAGCAAAGAAAGGGAGCAGTAGGAAGAAGCTACTTGCTACTTAGTCATTTTTCTCCAACAGAGTTGTGGCACTAAACAGGGAAATGCAATCAATTCTGTATCAATTGGAAGCTTGTGGCTTCTTATTGCAAGTCTCTTTGTAGAAAGGAAAAATCCTCAAGCAGTGCTTGCATGGAAAGACCTTCTTTGTCAAAAGATAATATTGTCATGTATACTTCTCCAAGGTGAAATCAAATATAGCCATTGGCTTTCTAACAGAATGTGCTAAAAATGTGTGGCTGCCAATCCATATGCATATGTCTTTTTCCAATCTTTATGGGCATTTAATACTTCTGCACTAAGAAATCAGTATTTGACATTCATAAATTCAGTTTTTATTAACTTAACTGTTTCACATATTCAACCAGAATGGGAGAAAATTGTTAGAATTTTGACTGAAGTTCCTAACACAAATTATATAAACTGAAGTTCTTATAGGATCAAAATCTGAATTTAAGTGCACATGAAAGAGGGGGTATTCGATCTGATTCCTCAGTTCCAGGCGATTCCACCCCCCCCCCCATTTACCTGGAGTAGAAGCACCGCAAAGGCATAGCACCTTAAAAGGAAAGAGACACGAAAAAATACACATTTCCAAAGAGAGAGAGATGCACATACAGTCTGATCAAAAGTACGAATCATCCGGGTATTAATATTTATGACAGCAATCCCAAGGATTTCTGAAGCTTTAAAACACAGTCTAAGGATTAATATTTATTTTTGAAGTGTGCTTCATGTTGCTTCAACCCATCATATATTTCTTTGAAAATTGTTGTTTTCTGAAGTGGCCTTAGCAATGAAAATGGAACTTTTGGCAACCATTCATTATCATCTGCCTTTCAGCAAAGATCAGTCAGCTTCTTAATAACTCAGATTATGTACGTTGCCTACGTAGCACCATATGTCAAAGTACTGTAATAGCAGAAGGTCTGTTTAACCTTCAAAGGATATAAATAGCTTTGCTGTCAGTTCATTCCCTTTATTTCGTTTACCTTGTTTATCTCCCCCCACCCTCCAAACTACTGGGCCTTTTGGAAAATCACACAGTTAACCCCCAAACTGCCTCCATTGGGATTGGAGAGAATAAAGAAATGGAATGGAAGCATTTAAATGAGGAAACTGACACTATAAATCTCAAGTGCTATTAATCAGGAAATACCCATGCATCATCTTTACAGCCTGGCCTTCAAAATAAAACACATCCACTGTCTGTCACAGCCTCATCTGCATGGTGTTGGAGAAGAGAACTGGTGCAAAACCAAAAGTGCTCCCTCTCTCCTGTGCACCACGGACCTTTTACACTTAGGTCAGGACCATGGTTCAAATGAAATTAAGCATGTAATGCCCATGAGGACTATGGGGTGTGTGGTAGGGTAGGGGGAAATTAACCCTTTGCACCCACTGTGGCCTCAGTCCAAGTCACCCTGCCCACCAGCTGCTATTTGCTCTGAGAAGAAAACAACAATTTACTCTACACCAATGGCAACCAAACTCTCCAAGTGTCCCTGTTTTTCAGAGACAGTCCTGGCTTTACAGAAGCCATCCTGATTTCTGATTTGCCCAAGGGCATGCAATAGTTCTAGGTGTGTGGTATGCGGTAAACAGATCACAGAGTGTGAAATCAGTTGCAGGAACAGCCCATATATTGATCTAGCGGACCCTTGTTATATTAAACAGCATGTTTCTTCCACACAGCATTTTTGCAATTGCTGTTTCACCAGGTTGTTTTCTTTTTGAAGCTGTTCTTTCCTTTTGACAAGAAAATGGAAAGATAATTTATAACTGGTACAGGTTGGAAGG
This sequence comes from Podarcis melisellensis, assembly GCF_964234715.1. NCBI lineage: Eukaryota > Metazoa > Chordata > Lepidosauria > Squamata > Lacertidae > Podarcis > Podarcis melisellensis. The sequence continues at coordinate 64,914,777 of NC_138528.1, read as the reverse complement.
AATAGTGATTCAACTCCTGTCTTGAAAGAGAACAAATAAGTTGCCAGTTCATAAATTGAAAGCCATCTCAATTTTTTTTTTCATGCTTGAGATAAGTTTTAAAAAGCGAGGTATGTAACACCTTATATAAGTACTTAACTAGACAACTTTGCCAGGCAAAACCCATCTATTCTGAAGTGTGGCGTCAACAGACTGCACTAAAGTTGCCTGGATCAAGACCAACAATTTGCAAAAAGCCCACACAGAGGCTCCAGACATAATAAACTGCTTCAGTAATGAAGTTTGCTCATTTCAGACAGAAGCTTGGCTCCACAGTCCTGTAACAGTTCAAACCCAGCATGCTAGAGAAATGAGAATAAGGTTGCTAAACAAGTTAAAATATGAAAAATAAAATGTAAAGCCTAACTCCCAACCTTTTAAAAATGGTACTGAGCCAGACTTACAAATATAAATGTTCAGGGAACTATGTGAAAAATGTTGGCTATTTATTCACTAACATGATTTCAGCTATGGTTGTATTTAGGAACAAACAGCAAGACTCCTTTGTTTCTTATTTGTACTCCCCCATCAATGAGTGTCGTATTTTACAGTTTTTTTAAATTCCTAATGTAAAAAATAGGGTGGTATTCAACTAAATTATATTCAGTGTGGACCCATGGAAGTAAATGAACTTGACTTAATTGGTTCATTGGTTTCAATGGGTTTACTGTGAGTAAAATTTAGTTGACCACCACAAATATAGGCTAGTTCATCTTTCCTGTCTCCCATGGTGGCGGCCAACCAGGTGCTTGTGGGAATGCCCACAAGCTGAACATTGAAGAAGAAGAAGAAGAGGAGGAGGAGGAGGAGGAGGAGGAGGAGGAGTTTGGATTTGATATCCCGCTTTATCACTACCCTAAGGAGTCTCAAAGTGGCTAACATTCTCCTTTCCCTTCCTCCCTCACAACAAACACTCTGTGAAGTGAGTGGAGCTGAGAGACTTCAGAGAAGTGTGACTGGCCCAAGGTCACCCAGCAGCTGCATGTGGAGGAGCGGAGATGCGAACCCAGTTCACCAGATTATGAGACTACCACTTAACCACTACACCACACTGGCTCTCTCTCAGTGTTGGGACATTGGGACAATAGCTCTCTCTCAGTGTTGGCTGGTGCTCAGCGGGACTGGTAGGGTGGAAGGCAGAGGAGGTCAACAGCAGGTGGACCCCAAGCCAATGGCAGGCAGTGCCAACTAATTCTAGTTTTGTCCTCATCCTCTTTTTGGTTGTGCTCGACAAGGGCATCACTGAAATGAAGGAGACATGAAACTGACATGCAGTGTTACCCTGGACTGGTTATAAGTAGGAAAGCAGGCAGGTAGTGACCTGGTCAAGGCAGACTAAGATTTGGAGAGTAGCCTCCACTGCCCCCTCCAGAGGAAAACAAGTTGTTTTTTTTGTTTTTTTTACCTATAAAGGCTTGCACATTATGGAATCTTGGTAGCTAAAAAAGCTCCCCAACAGAGACTCTTCTTTCAGTGCTTTCTCACTATGAATTTTGAAAGCTGGCTAAAAGAAAGGTGGCCTCTGTGGTGGCCTCTTTGTTAGGGAGTCTTCTCGGGCTTACATTAATGTATTTTTGGTGCCTGACAGATACTTTTATGTTCACTCAATCCTTTTAGAGTTTGACTGTTTAAATGTTGTAATACATTAATTTGAAAGAATTTTGTGTGCTTATGAAATGATCTCGTACTTTTATCTTGGTGTATTTGTTTCAGTTTCATTGACCAACCTCAGCTATTGTTTTGTTTGTGTTTTATGGTTTTGTTTGGCTGTTTCGTTTGTTCACTCAGACAACTCATAAATATAATAATAAATACATCTGTGCATTGTCAGATTTCCTCCATACATTTCCCCATCAGCAGTTCCAAGTGAGTCTTTGGTTAAGCAGTCTTCCAAATCACTTTAAAATCTACCCAAGCACAAACAGGGGTACCAAGGAAGGCTATGGAGAAAGGTCAGGGAATTGCAACATTGGGCAGAATCAGTGTACAGTATGCACCTCATGCACTTGACTTTAGGGACCACATTCATTAGTCATTAGACAAGCCTTACCAACATGTCTGCAGTGGCTACAAGCACGCAAACATTGTTACTAGTCTGTTGGTCCAAAATGTATCTATATTAATCACTGTTGGCCTAAAAGGAAAAACAAAACTCCACTCAACTTTGGAAAAAGCTTCCCTGCAAGGTTAGCTGAATGCTATTCTTGCTTGCCTCAAAGCAACAACATGCATGGCTGTTTTCATCAATATAAGATGTACAAGTTAAAATCCATGTTGCAGCATATATGATGTGGATGACAGAAGCCACAGCATCCTTCTATGGAAGTTTATTTTGCACTTCCTTATTTTAATTCAGCACGGGCAAAATCAGCACAGCTCGTTGTCAATAAACCTAGAAGAGCAATCTCTTAATTCATTGCAGCTCTTTGCATCAAAACAAACATAATTTTATACCACATACATATATAACCAGAGTTTGAATATGCATCATATATCTTCAGGGAAGTGATATATATAGACAATTGAGGCTGTTGTAATCATTGTTATAAGCATGAGTCAAAATTTTTACTAATCTCTACACCTAAGTCATAGAAGAGCATGTTTTTTGTTTTTTAAAAAACGAAATGTGGCAAGTGTTAATTGTGTCATATGGGGTGTTGTTTGTTTGCAGCAAGATCTTACCTTGCTGTAGTAGGTCAGTGCTCAGTTGAAGTTGATTTAATCATCAAATGACCTGCAGCTGCTGGAAATATGTGGGCATCAGTGTTAGTGCCAAGATCCAGTGTTGTGTTCACATGATTCAAGCTGTGCTGCTTTGTACTTGGCAACTGTTCCTGCTAAAACTCAACAAGATACAAGAATGTGTTCAGAGAATCATCCTGAGTTAACTGTGAACTCCATCACCTCCTGGCTGCCTTAAGATGTTTTATTCTCCCTTGCTTTCCCCTCTGCTGTCTTTGTCTATGCTGAGGGGTGAAAAATAGGTTTATATAATTAGACTGGTGCATATTTTGTTTTTGTTTTTTAAAAATTAATATTTAGCAATTGCATAATCCACTGTGAAATTAAACACCCATGGGATGCCAATATGGAAGCTGCAGGTCTCAGTGTGCCCACCAATATATCATATGGCATTTTCAAAAATCTGCAATACACACAAGACTATTTCCTCTTCCTGCTCAGCTCCTCTTTGCACTGGCTCAGCCTCTTCTACAGAGAACATGCTCCTTAAACATGGCCACATTTCATCGGATGCTGGCATTGGGTGCCCAATGTTCCATCTGTTCTGAAAAGAGAGATGCAAAGAGTGTGCAAAAAAAGAGAAAAAAACAACCTGTGCTGGTGAAGGCTTATAAATTACTGTGATTAAATTTGTTCCAACAAAACTTTGTCGTCTTATTTTTACAGAAGCTTTTCATGTTACAAAACTTGCTTTTCCGTTAATAAAACTTTTCCTTGTCATTTTCACAGGAGCTTGCTATTTATCTGATGCAGATTATTCGCTTCTCCAGTTATACATCTGCAAAAAAAATACATAATAGCTCCCATCAATTCCCATTTTCCTCATTCATAAACCCAAAGACCCTAGCCTTGTTGCTAACCCAATAAGGCATACTTAATATACACATGTACTCATACATCAAATATTCAAATTAAATTAATTAAAGTTGATGCAAACCTCTTTCTTTTTTTCTTTCATACAAACAACACTGGCATTCAAATTACGTTACATAAGATTCATGCAATCCCTTTTCTGCTGGCAACTGACCAAACCGCCCCACTGGAGCCCAAATCACTCCCATTGATGCTCTAACAATATATACAATTCTTCCCTGCTCTCACGTAGGTATGGTGTTACAGAGCCTGCTATGGCAGAGACATGTTTTTTTTTCAGCTGGGGTGCACCATGGTGTTTCTTCTCTGTGTGCTGTCATTCCTCTGGTCACTGCCAGGCATGCATGGCCTGACTGCCTTTGCCCCACCAGCACAAGAATTTATGCTACAGATAGGTAGCCGTGTTGGTCTGCCATAGTCAAAACAAAAAAATTGTTTTTTGTTTTGTATCTGAGTGTATCTGAAGAAGTGTGCATGCACACGAAAGCTCATACCAAGAACTAACTTAGTTGGTCTTTAAGGTGCTACTGGAAGGAATTTTTTTGTTTTAAGAATTTATGCATACATGATGAAATCCCTCCATTCCCTTCCCCCATGTCCTCTCCAAACCTACTGTAGAGGGTTGGGGAAACCCCTAGAACAAATTAAGGGGGCACAGGGGTAGGAGAGGGGCAAAGTGCTGTTGCGCAGGTGTAAATCCCAGCACTGGCAGGATGTGTTAGATGGATTTTGCATTATCTTCAGCCACCCACATCTCTTTGTCTGCATTCAAAGTCACGTTCCCCATTCCTTTAGCATCCATTCAGAAGAGTGATGCCCTATTCATTTTTCTCCCTCTCCCTCTCTGCTTCTCCAGGAGGAAAGGGAAATGTTACTTTCCCTCTTGGGATGCCCAAAACTAGAGTATTTTTGTTCTAGCAAGTTTAACAGCAGGTACTCATCCCCTGTGCAAACAACTTTAGCTGACAGCCTCCCTTGAGCACATTTGCCGGATGGATAAGCAGTTAGGGCAATGTATGCAAGGAAGTGGAAGGGACAGGGAACAGTCTGACCTTGCTGGCAACAATTGTACCATTCAGTCAGGCAGTTCAAAGGCTCCCTGTTACAAAAAAAGCTGCATAGAAGAAAGTGTTCTGGTTACAATTATTTTCATTTTCATTTTTAATTTTACTTTGGGCTGTTCATGCCTGTGAGCCATCAGGAACGCTTTGGCCCAATATCAGCGGCATGGAACTGTAGAACCAACCCTTTAAACGGCTCCAAGAAAATAACAAATGCTTCCAGTTAGAGCTGTGCTGAAGTACAATGCTTTGGAAAAATTTGCAGGCAAATGCATAGACGTGGATGGCAGAAGTTATCTATGGAATCTATTTTGGCTGATGTTTCTGCCAAGAAGATGGATAGGTTGATAATGCTCTTGCTTTATGTGTTATTATGTGAGATTCCTGCATTGCAGGGGGTTGGACTTCATGACCTTCTGAGTCCCTTCTAACTCTACAATTCTATTCTTCTATGTTTGTTGCACCTTAAATCAAACAATTATTCCCTTTTCTCTTGCTAGCTGCACTCAGTACTACAGTGGTACCTCGGGTTAAGTACTTGATTCATTCTAGAGGTCCATTCTTAACCTGAAACTGTTGTGACCTGAAGCACCACTTTAGCTAATGAGGCCTCCTGCTGCCGCTGCACCGCTGCTGCACGATTTCTGTTCTCACCCTGAAGCAAAGTTCTTAACCCGAGGTACTATTTCTGGGATAGCGGAATCTGTAACCTGAAGCGTCTGTAACCTGAAGCGTCTGTAACCCGAGGTACCACTGTATTTCCATTTTAACAGTCCAAAAATCTAGAACGATTAATAAGTTGCCATTGGGTTCATTGGGTTTTAGATTTCATTCAAAATGTAGATTATTATGTCACAATCCAGCTAATGCTAGTTCAACCAAAAAGCCCATCGGAAGCCGTGGGGTTTTAAATAAGGGTAGTTAACTTGTTACCTGGGTTTCAAATGCAATTTGGGCTGCAGTCCTATGCACACATACCTGCCAGTAAGCCCTGCTGAACCAGGGATGGGGGAGAAAGTAGTTTGGTTCCTATTTAATGAGAACCTTCGCACTTTCTGAGCCAATACACAAACTAGAACAAAGGCATCCTTTTGCTTTTTTGAATAAAAAAAAAAGCCGAGAATTAAGTACAAACTATTAACAGATTCAAAAGAAAGGGGAGGCTTTGCCCTGCCAGATTTGAAGTTATACTACGAAGCATCATGTCTTTGCTGGTTAAAAGAATGGATTAAACTTAAAAATACAAAGCTCCTAGATTTGGAAGGATTTGATAACAGATTTGGATGGCACACGTATCTTTGGAAAGAAAAGAAGAAGGGTTATAAAACATTTGAAAACCACATCTTCCACAGATCGTTATTGGAAGTTTGGGACAGATACAAAAATATATTGGAAGTAGGGGTCCCACACTGGTTATCCCCATTAGAGGTCATAGGTGTCAAAAAAGTCAACATGAGAAGTGATTGGATTACCTATGGAGATTTGGTGGCGAAGGAAGGAGGAAAGTGGAGATTAAAACCATACGAACAAGTAAAAGAATATGTCTATGACTGGTTGCACTACCGCCAAATAAATGAAATGTTTAAAAAGGAAGTGAAAGAAAAAGGGTATAAAGAAAAAGATTCAAAATTCCAAACAGAGATTGTGAATAATGATTGTAAAACAATTTCTAAAATGTACAAAATTTTGCTGGAATGGCATACAATGGATGAGGAGGTAAAAGTAGTTATGATTCAGTGGGCCAAAGATTTAGGATACAACATAGAAATGGATGATTGGCAAAAAATATGGAATGAAAATCTGAAGTTTACAGCATGTGTCACATTAAAAGAAAATGTAATGAAAATGGTTTACAGGTGGTATATGACACCAGTAAAATTAGCAAAAATGTACAAAACTTGTAATAAATGTTGGAGATGTAAGGAGAAAGAAGGTACATTTATGCATATGTGGTGGGATTGTAAGAAAGTAAGGGGGTTCTGGGAGATGATATACAATGAACTAAAGAAAATGCTAAAATATAGCTTTGTTAAGAAACCAGAAACCTTCTTGTTGGGAATAACAAGAATGGATATAAGTAGGAGAGACTGTAAACTGTTTCAGTACGCAATCACCGCAGCAAGGACACTGTTGGCCCAAAAATGGAAACAAGAAGAAGTTCCGACTTTGGAAGAATGGAGGATAAAATTAACAGATTACGCAGAACTGGACAAATTAACTGGGAAAATTAGATACCAAAAGGACTACAGGTTTTTTGAGGACTGGGGGAAATTCACGGAGTATTTGAAAAATATATGTGAGGACTGTACAACGCTAGTGTGTTTTAAAGAAGCTTTGTGAAAATATAAGGAATATTGCCAAAAGGCAAGCAAGGACAGAAATATAATATCTAATGGCAATATTAAAATTAAGGAATGTGAAGATAGGATTTGAACTACGAATGATTGTCAGAGAAGTTGAGGGAGGTCCAATAAGATAAAACATGTGATATGTAAATGGATATGTTTGGTGTTGTTTATGGAAAAACTTTAATAAAAATTTATTTAAAAAAAAAAAGAACAAAGGTATCCTTTGGAATTAACACCTTTGAATTTTGTGGTGCATTTGCCTAAGCCAAAAGGGCATCCATTAGGGGAAAGTACCAATAAAACTGAAAAAGTCCTGAAAATAACATACAAAATGCTTTATATTAAGGGAAATTATATGCACAAATTCATATTGGGAAATCTATGCACAAAATGTGTATGTTAGAAGAAAGGTGCATTATTTATTATTAACGTATTGAATTTATATACAGCCCTATACCCAGGGGTCTCATACATGGAATTTATATACCGTCCTATACCCGGGTGGTTCATGCATGGAAATCTGCATGAATTAATTAATTAATTTATGCAGAGTTTGTTTTCTTTTAAAAGAACAATGCAAACTGAAGTTCAGGTTGGGAAAATTTAAAAAAAAAAACTGGGAGAAATCAAAACTGACAGACTTGCTCATCCCTATATTGAATACACTGGGACTTAGGGACCAAAGCAAACAAAAGATCTGCTGGCATGAATGGAGTTTGAAATAAACAACACTCCAACTGATTCTGGGCTTAACCAGGATATGCCACTTGAAGTTCCTCATTCTGGCTCTGCTAGAGATATGCCGACACAAACCAGGGCTCATCTGAAACCAGGGTCATCCCAGGGGAGTGGCAGGGGCATGGTAACGACAGGCCAGGGGGCAACTTACACCTATTACAAGTTCCATTCAACTCAATCACATGCCCTAGCGACCCAGCAGGAGTTACACTGACAAAAAGGGTGGTGTAACTCAAGCTCTGTTTTAAAGGCTTGCTTTTCCCTCTGCCCGGTTCAGCACATTTTAGGAGCAGCTCCAATCCTAAGTGGAGTTTGGCATACGTAAGTCAATGAAATATATAGAGAGGATTTAAAGGAAAAAGGATTTGATGATAAAAAATCAAAATTTGAAATAGAAATATTAAACAATGAGTTTAAAACAATGTCTAAAATGTATAAAATACTGTTGGAATGGCATTTGAAAGATGAGGAAGTGAAATCGGTAATGATACATTGAGCAAAAGACTTTGGATATACTGTAATATACAGCTCAAAGAACGGGAAAGATTGTGGAATGAAAGGACAGAATTTACAGCCTGTAATGCTTTGAAAGAGAATATGATGAAAATGATGTATAGATGGTATATTACACCAGTGAAATTAGCTAAACTGTATAAGACAAATAATAAATGTTGGAAATGTAAAGAAAAAGAAGGAACATGGTGGGAATGTAAAAAAGTAAAGAACTTCTGGGAAATGATATATAATGAGATGAAAAAGATGTTGAAATATACATTTTTTAAAAAACCAGAAGCATTTTTACTTGGTATTATAGGTCAGGACATTAATAGGCAAGATGTTAAATTGTTTTTATATGCAACAACTGCGGCAAGAGTATTGTTAGCCCAGAAATGGAAACAAGAAGAAATTCCGACAAAAGAAGAATGGCAGACGAAATTGATGGACTATGCAGAATTGGACACAACAACAGGAAGGATTCAAAACCCGTGGGACCAGAGATTTACAGAAGATTGGAAGAAGTATATGAATTATTTGAAGAGCAACTGTAATCAACAAATTACGCTAGTAGGAGTACAAGAAGTTTTGTAAGGAGAAATATACAAAGTATTACAAAGTAGAAAAAGATAGAGATATTGGTTATGAGTTTGAAATGTAATAGGGAAAATAAGAAATGCATACTGAGAGATTAGATTGGAAAATTTTCAGACAGGATTGATGGAGGTCAAAAATTTGAATAAGATGTAAAAGTATGTTTAATTACTGTTGAAAATGATATGTTAAAAAAACTCATAAAAAATTATATTTAAAAAAATGGAATACAAGAGTTACAGTGGCATAATTTACCTCAGTATAAATTCCACCGACTTCCTACAGTTTAGATCACTCTTCCCAAATTGGAGTAATCACACATAGGATTGTGCTATATATCACAAGTTCGCAACCAATTTTACCTGGATTCCAGCCTACAAATACTTGACACCACAGGATTTACATTGCTATAATATTTGGAGGATGGAGCTGCAATCCAGCCAGACGTGATGCTATTCATTCCAATGAAGCTTTCACAGTCCCAAAGTCTCACAGTCTGCCTTGCACACATTTTGATTATGGTAACAACACTCTGGATGACACCCTGTAAAAGTTATTTGCAATAACCATCGGGCTCCATCTTGCACAATAAACAGGATCCCTTATTGGACAATCGTCTAAAATAATCACTATGTACAGTACCGTTGCTGCAGTGTTAATGAAAATGAGGCAATGCAAGGAGGAGAAAAGCATGTACTCCACTTCCACTTCCCCTACCAATTTCCCACAGCAGTCTAGAAAAATGGTAAAATAAATCAACGTAGTAAAAATTGATCCCACCATGTAATCAGATGGCAGTATCATAGAACTGTAGATTTGTTAGGGACCCCAAGGGTCATCTCGTCCAACTGGTGAAATTCAGGAAAACTGAGCCAATGATCTTCTGTGTATCCAAAGCAGAAGATCTCCCACAGGACTATGGCCCTTCTGCATGTTTGCTCCCACATGCACCATTGCTTGAGAATCACAGGTCACAGAAACTGCTGCTGGGCTGCCATCACCAAAATAATGGGCATCCATTTGTGCACTAAGCAAACCTGGATTTTTTTTTCAATTTCTATGCAAATAATAATAATAATAATAATAATAATAATAATAATAATAATAATAATTTATTGATACCTCACCCAGCTGGCTATGGGTGGCTCCCAACACTAAAAGCACACTAGAACATCAAAGATTAAAAACTTCCCTAAACAGGGCTGCCTTCAGATGTATTGTTACTCGTACAGAGGCCATAGATTTTCATATATGTATGTGGCTATTCTCGCATTTGGCAACATGGTCTTGTCCCTGAGCATCCTGGGAGTCATGAAGCTTACAGGAACTCTAAAGGGCCAAAGTTCCCTTCACAAATACGTTAATGAATTGCAACTATTATAATGCAAAGTCTGCCTTGACACAGGAGCTTCACACAAGATTTGACCTGTCAATATAAGCAACTAGAGAGGATATCAGCTTTAACCCTTGACAAAAACTGAACGGACTAGTGACTCTTAGCCGTATATGCTGAAAGCAGCATGTCTGAAGAGAAGCAAGCCAAGATTTGTTGGAACCCAGTTTTAACCTAGTTAACTTTGCAGGCATCAAATTACATAGGAGTTTGAGAGGTACCACTGCAATTTCCCCCTCAAATCCGACAAGAGCGTTTTATTTGGAACAGCCACAAAATGCAAACAATAGGAAAACGCAACTGGCAGCATCCTTTTGATGTTTTGTTGCTTGTTATCAAAGAGACAAGATTTATTTTCCCGTCTGAAGATCAAAATATGAGGGGAGAAACACGGAGGATAATTGAAGAAAGCAAGTTCTGATGGTATCTAGCTAGCGGAGTTGACATCCCGGGAATTGACAAATCTTCTTCCCTACCTGACAGCTTTCATCACATTAAGGAACAAAGCTTCTCAGCCAGCTTGCAACACTTGGACCAAGATTCTGATCTATCACACACAGAAGGAAAGATGGAACAGCTCCAGCAGTCTTTAAATCTGCCAGAATATGTTCATTGTCTGCAGGGGTTTATTAACCTACATATATTCGAACACTTGAAATCGGCTTAATCTATAGGCTGTATCTGGGAACGGTAACAGCGCGAAGAACCAAGTACTGTGATTTTATTCACAAATCCATAAAAGCATGAACTATTACTATGCCGAATATTCTCTGCTTTCAGTGTTCAGGTCAAAGCTAGCAATTTCAGTGGGGCAAAAATTTCTCTTGAGAAACATTGAGACTGATGTAAAAAGTATTATGTACGTTTATTTCATCTGGCAATTCCTTCTTTGGCAAAAAGTGGGTGTGGAAAGTGGCGGAGGGGGAAGACTTGGAATATTACTTGAGGAAACTGTCTCTCCTGCCAAATGGTGAATGGAAGGTTGCATTTATGTGTCTGAGGAAATATTCATGGGTGATTCCTCCTGAAGAAATTAACACCAAAACATATTAGGAACTATTTTACATTATTGGGACCTCTGTAACAACATGTGCTGAAAAACTGCACATAGCTCAGTAAGGATCACACATATGTATTAACAATGCTTAGAGTTAAAGAAATATATAAAATATTACCTCGATCCAAAGCCAGCTTGCTCACATGGCAGGTTTCTGCCGTAATTAATTGTCACAAAGATGGAGATATTTTGCTGGCATTCAACATGAAGAGGTTTAAGTCAAACTACATGTTGTGTGGAGCCTGTATTTGAAAGAAGAAGAAGCAGGCTTGGCATAGGAAGATGCCTTATATCGAGTCTGATGGTGGTTTCATCTAGCTCAGTGCTCTCTGCAATGACTGGTAGATCTCCAAGGTTTCAGAGTCACATTATCAACCTGGAAATTATGGGAGTTGGATCTGGGACCTTTATGCATGGATGCTGTCTGCCCTGCGGGAAGGAAGAGGAGGAAGTGAAAGAGACAGACAAAAGTGATATCAGGGCTGCTCTTTTCGGACTCTCCTACCAAACCTACTTCACATTTTATATTATTTATTTGTTTTGGAATTTAAAATTTGTAAACCATCACGGGTGCCTTGGCAGAAGGTGATATATAAATGCAATAAATAAGTGATGCACTGCTGTGGTCTTCTCTATAGCTAGCCACTTTGATTTGGTGGGGAAATGGTCATGCAGGATTGTGCTTCTGATCTGGATCCTGGCCCTGGACTGCCACTGGAAAGCATGTCATTTCCCCACCCCCTTGCTATTGCCCCTGAAAGAGGACCTCTGAATGCAAATAGCAGCTAGGAAGTGATTTGGGGCAAAAAGACCTGTTCTCCATGTGGCTGTTTTTCCTACAAACAAAAATGCCAGCTTAAGCATGCTTTTTTAAAAAGGAACATGAGTGTCTAGCATCACCTATAGCTTGCGCTGAAGCAGGCTTTCCCTTTCATCAACCCCTTTAAAGTTAGTCAGCATCAATTCCCATTACTAGAAATCATTTTTCTCATATATATATATATATATATATATATATATATATATATATATATATGAAAACAAGTTAAAATAATAACAATATATTTTTCACAATAAAGTGGCATGGTCTGAGAATACTATTTATTATGGAATCATCTTATTAAACACAAAAGTTCCTCACTGGCAAGGGAGGTCCACTATTTGTTTCTGAGGCTCATTGTTCCTAATTTTTATTTTTATTTTGCACTACACTTCTTTTCTACCCCAGACACTTTTCAATAATCTTTCAAACCTTAGGTCTTTATTCACTCTCTGCACAGTTCCATTAACCACACTGATCACCTAACCAATGCCCACCTAAAGGTTTCCCTGTGCCAATTTCATTAAAACCCAAATCCAGTTTGTTTCCATTCATTGCAAATGGACACCTGAACCAGAACTTGCAGATTGCACAGGAAAACATCCCAGTGGAGTTTGCCCCTTACGGAGAGAATCTGTATACCTCAGGGACCACAGCATATCTTGGGCTGCCCCTCTCTCTGTCTCAAAAAGGCCTTTGCTGTCTCAAAGCTTGGAGCGGCTGTCTGCATCTTAAGAAGCTCTCTCTGTAATAGAGTTTCAGTGCATCTCACATTAAAAAAAGTATTTAGTGAACAGAAGAGACAGAACTAAAATCAATTTAAAGCAGCAATTTATTTTGGTGTTTTTTTTGCTTGTAAATACTTATTTAATCCCCTATTTTGCCTACTAATTAACACTAGAGGAAGGGAGAATCAATTCTGCTTTGCTTTGAACCGTAATCAGAAATTGCTGGTTTGGTTTTGAATTCATATATTTCAAAAGCAAAATAGCATCTCTAAGACTGACAGCACTGATTTGAACTGTGGACATCACAAAATGTTTTATATTGCTTTTGCTTCATGCAGTCAACAGTGTTTTCTAGTATTTCTTTTCAAGGGGCAGAGGCAGAAAGGCGATGCAAGCACAGGTTTCGTTAGCATAAAGTGTCATTAGCTGATTAGATCTTAGCTTTGGATTTATGGTTATCTGCTGAAACCTGTGTATTTCATTTCATTTTTACAGCCCCCATGTGTTCATTTTTGTTAACAATAGCCAGTGGCAATAACAGCTTTTGTTCAGATTTAATCTAAATCATCCATTAACTTTTTTCTCCCTTTCATTTTCTCCACTAGTAAACAACAGGAGCTCTAGGCTTCCATCACATCTAAAATAGCAAATGTAATTCAGGCTTGGGTCTTCTCTCTCTCTACCAGGTGGAGGTTGAGTAGATACTGTACCTCTTTTATATACAGTTTAGTTGAAGGCACACATGTAAATTTTATCATGCATATGAGTACAATCAAAGGGGTTACAACACCAAACACTGTGGTCCCCCCCCCAAAAAAATGAAGATATTTTTTCATTCATTGAAGAGAGGTGGAAAATATGTATTAAAAAGCACCCTACATGGACTACACAAGAAAGACATCTGGTAATATATGCATACATTGTTTTGGATAAAATATGTCCCTTACTAAATGTTATTTTTGAAATTGTGCAGTTCACTGCACTCAGGCGATAGAGCCATCTTTAATTTTCTAAATGGCTATCTTATGCAAAACATTGCAAACACATATGGCGCAAGAAGCAATCTTAAGGAGCGCCAGTTAATGCCACGGTTCCTGTGGTTGGCTCTATCTCTGCCTGACAGACAAGGCCAAGCTGCTACAGATCTTCCTCGCAGTTGGAAATGGAGCATGAGCCTTGTTGCCAGATGGGCAAGAATCCTCAAAGGCTTCTGTACGAGCTACATGACTTTGCGTACCCTCCTAGGCAGCTACATGAGAATTCAAGGTTGTGCAGTCAGTGCAGCATTTAATTGGGAATCACTGTAGCAGTTCCTAGGGCAGCAAGCAAGCCTCAAGCAAGAGCGTAAGTGGGAGAATGCACTAGAGACGCCAGGAACATGGGTTGGCTTCCCTTTCTCATCCCATTTAGGGCAGAGGCAGTTTTAGGATGGCATGACCGATGCAGTCGCACTGGGTGATGCATTGCAGGGGATGCCAAAACAATGATGTAGAATGGAGCACAAGAGGTGGTGGGTGCAGAATTTTAGCTGAAATTTGAGAGCCCAAAGCCCACCACTGTTTTGAGGGGGTGTTTCTCCCTGTGGAAAGGAGAATTCCAGTTGCGAAGCCCTCTCCAATGTCAACACTTACAGGAGTGAAATGTGTGGAAGGCTTTCCCTTGCCTTCCTCTTTCTTCTCAGCTTGTGTAGGTGCATAGTGAGATGCTTCCTTTCTCTGAAAGTGTGACTGGAATAGGGCATTAGGAAAGACCTTGCTTTGGGGTTGTTTCCCAGTAGAGCAGGTGGTGGGTGTGAAGAGAACAGAGGAGGAAAAGACAGAAGACCCTACACTTGGAACTAAAGTAAAGGGGGAAAGCTGATCTGCCTGTGGTCCCTCCTGCATGAGGCAAGAAGGGAAATTTACTGAAGAACATGGCAGTTGTGTTGCTCCTAGACACATTCTAGAGATGAAATGGCTTCTGGTTCAAATGGTGGCGAAAGAGAAGGCTGTTGTTGGACACACACCCCTCATGAGACGTTGAGTTGAAGAGATCCACGGCTCCAAAATTGGACATTGGAAACTTTTTCAACTTGAGGGCTACATTGCCTCATGGAACACCTTCTGGTGACTGCATATCAGTGGTGAGCCAGGCACAAAGGTGGGCAGAGCAATGGATGTTACATTCCAAGGAAAAATCAGAGGTTTTTTTAATAATAATAATAATAATAATAATAATAATAATAATAATAAATATTATTATTAATCACAATTCAAGAACACATTCCATCCAGACAAAAGAGGGGCTGATGCTTCCCACTCCCAGTTTAAATGATATCTAAGAGCTCTTTTTAGTGATGTATGGAAGTGGGAAGTGAGAGCTGGATCATAAAGAAGGCTGATCGCCGAAGAATTGATGCTTTTGAATTATGGTGCTGGAGGAGACTCTTGAGAGTCCCATGGATTGCAGTAAGATCAAACCTATCGATTCTGAAAGAAATCAGCCCTGAGTGCTCACTGGAAGGACAGAACCTGAAGCTGAGACTCCAATACTTTGGCCACCTCATGAGAAGAGAAGACTCCCTGGAAAAGACCCTGATGTTGGGAAAGATTGAGGGCACAAGGAAAAGGGGACAGCAGAGGACGAGATGGTTGGACAGTGTTCTTGAAGCTACTAACATGAGTTTGACCAAACTGCGGGAGGCAGTGAAAGACTGCCTGGTGTGCTCTGGTCCATGGGGTCACAAAGAGTCGGACACGACTAAACAACAACAAGATCTCTTTTAAGATTAGTAGCTGTTATTTTGCATGACTTTATCATTGTTACTGTTGTTATTATTATTTTTTCCCCTTACGTTGTCTACATTTATTGTTGTCAGCTGCCTTGATGTCATTCACAGTGAAAAGCTAGAGATAAATTTGCTAAATAAATAACCCATGTCACAGTTTAATCTTTTCCATCTGAGTTCAGAGTGTGATGGTCACACAGTCAAGGCAAGGGAGGCCTGGCTAATGTAGCCTGATAGATTGCATTTGTTGGGGAAAATTGAAGTATTTACTTAGGACATACTTTAATTGACATTTACTTTTCATGTCATTCAGCATCTCCAAATTACTCAATTTAATGCCCACACTCTTTTTTTCCCCTTCCCTGATTTTATGATTAATTTTTAAATTTTGAGAAATTTAACATGAACATCACTGCTCATGACATTGCATGGCTAGATGGAAATCTCTGTTCATCCTGTCACATAATTTAAAAATCTATCTCAGGTTTCAAGTGCTATACAATTATAAATAGTTTTAGAACTAGGCATTCACTGAACCATTTAATTTGTTATTTTTATCTCTTCCTTCAAGCAGGCATTTTCTTTGAATTTATTAAGCTACCCTATTACATTACCACTGCTGGGATAAGACTTGTTGCTATATCCTGATAAACGAAAAACTGGACTTTAAAAAAATAATAATAATCACCTACCCAACATGGGTTTGCCAATAATTTCTTGTTGAACAATTTCCTAATGAGAGAAAATGAAAGCTTGATTACAATTTTAAGCTTAGACCCTAGTTAATAATCACAACTAAATACAGTATCTACTGTACACAGTTTCATGTTGCTGTTGCTGGTTCTTGGGGGCGACGGCTGCTACTCTCCTGTAAGCAGTTCAGCCCTCTGAAGACTTAACACACACCCTGGCAAAAGAGAATAAACAATCAGAAATGCACAGGAGCAGAATTAGCAGGCATTTACTCAATAAGATGCACCCACCTCCGTGTTCAACTTCAATGCACAAAAATCGCTTAATTGCATTAAATGTGTAGGTGCATGTGTTTGTATCAGTATTCATTTTAACAGCACTGCCTTGGAAAAAAAGAGTTCTTTCTCTTCCAGCACCTGAAACAAGCACTTCAGGGAAAGTTTGACAATGCTTTATAAATGCAAACAAAATCATATTTAATAGAGTGCCACAAGAAGAGCAGTTTAAAAATCTATTTGCTTAAATTATGAAGTCAGGAGAATACTGTGCATGGCAGGGCGGTGGGTTTTTTGTTTTTACCATTGTTGCTTTTGATAATATAATAGTGCAGTG
Source organism: Podarcis melisellensis (assembly GCF_964234715.1). NCBI lineage: Eukaryota > Metazoa > Chordata > Lepidosauria > Squamata > Lacertidae > Podarcis > Podarcis melisellensis. The sequence goes on along the minus strand of NC_138528.1, from coordinate 64,897,817 downwards.
GAAATTTTGGGAACATCAAGTCCCTTGAAAAGTCCATAATAGCGTCAAGACAACAAGAAAACTAATCCACGTTGTTACTTGTGGAGCTTCCATTTTAACCATTGCTGATCCTTTGACCGCTCACATCGAAAAGCTCTTGAAAAAGTGGTAATATGGTTGATCTTCTGATTTGCTTTGTGTAATTTCACACTAGTTGGCATATGGTAGTTGCTTGTGATTTCACCATGCTGTGATTGAGCACTGGTCACTGGTAGCAAGGGATCACCTTCACTATTCTTTCAGATTGCCCCCAAGTTGTAAGAATATAGGGGTGAAAGTTTCATCACATGCCCAATTACCAGCTCTTCTGCAACAGAACGTGAGAAAGCAGCCGGGACCAAAATAAGAATGGGATAAAAATTTGATTCAGCAATTTGCCCAAATCAAGCAGTAGAAATGTTTATATGTGTGTTAAGAATTCATGGGGTCTGGCCCAATCGCCTTCTAAATCCGGCCCATGAATGGTCCAGGAATCAGCATGTTTTAAAAATGCATCTCTGGGTTATTTGTGGGGCCTGCCTGGTGTTTTAACATGAGTAGAATGTGTGCTTTTATTTAAAATGCATCTCTGGGTTATTTGTGGGGCATAGGAATTCTTTCATTTCCCCCCAAAAATATATAGTTTGGCCCCCCACAAGGTCTGAAGGACAGTGGACTGGCCCCCTGCTGAAAGTTTGCTGACCCCTGGTAAGATCTACTGTATGGAGTAGTATAGAAAAGCGCAGAGGAAGCTGTACTCACTGTCTCAAAGCCGGGCTATTTATCATCATGATACTGTGGTGGGTTTAATGCCAAGGAACTGTTATCCTGTCATATTATTTGGGAGGTAGACAAACCAACTAGTGAAAAGCAAAACATCCTGATAATACTGCTCAGTGAAAGATAATAACTCTAGCAAACAGTAGGTTACTTTAGGTGAATTGCTTGAGGTTTCATGGAAGACCAAAACACAACACTTTGCTATCTACTGGTGCCAGGACAAAGCTATTCCCTCTTGCCCATTTAATAGTGCTTTGTCCAGCCTAATTAGAAATGGCCCAGGCAGCAGGGATTCCACTGCTTCTCTTGGGAGATTGTTTGCTGACTAATAAGTCTCATTATGTACAATAGATGTGAGCTGCTTGCTGCTGCCAGAACAGCAATCTTAGTTTAGCTATTTCTGCACAACACTTGGCCAGAATAGCCTTGTGGTGTTCTGCTAAACATTGGCAAGTTTTCTGGACCTGGCAGTCAAGAAACAAACAGTAGTTTTATAGGTTCATTTGTGTCCTGGTTTTTATTTCGTTTCCCATCATCTCTTGTGGTTCATCCCACCTTAACTTCTTGTTCCTCTCCTCCCACTCTCTGTGGCCACTTCCACACTTCTATTTAAAGCACTATTATGCCAATTTAACAACCCTGGGGAATCCTGGCAACAGTAGTTTGTGAAGGGTGCTGGGGATTGTCAGCACCCTTAACAAATTATAGTTCTCAGGATTCTTTGGGGACGCTAAATGGCTGTGTTACCTCTCATCCTCTACATCTGCTGGATTTGAGACACTGGAGGACATAGGAGTCTGCGCTACTGAGAAAGTGTGGGTACTGCTATAGCCCTCCGGCCGTACAGCTGCTTAAGTAGTGCAAGCCATGCCCCCCGGTCAACCAGATTGGTCAGCCGTGGGGTGTGACGTGGCCGGGACTCCATGTGACACGGGTGGCATCGCCACACACCTCGCTGTATGCAGGGAGAGCACAAGGCCTGCCTGCAACACTGCCGCGCCCCCGGGGAGGGGGAGTGGCCTTCACAAAAATGACCCTCTGTGTCATGGTCTGAAGGTACATGATGAAGTTCAGGAGATCTGGATCCAGCCAATGCCTGGATGGAAGAGCACCTACAAACCCTAAGTACACCCACTTGAGTTCCACAATGGACAAAAAGCAGGCTTTTATATATATATAAATGTGCTATAATGATATAAATACACACTGAATGTTTTAAAAGCTAGCCAAGTTGCTCCGCCTGTTAATCGGGTTTAGCAAATATGAGCTGCTTAGACATGATGCTGAAAGCATTGAAAAATGAAATATTAGTACATTGCTTCAGTTTGCCGGCTCTCTAAAGCAAACAAATAGACCCTATAGGTGACAGCTTTTCTACGAGAAAGGTATAAAGATAAATAACCCTCTAAAAGAAATAATTTGTTGAAATAATGCACATGCAACTACTATGCACATTAAAGCTGATATGGAGAAATTATTCTCTCATTTGATGCACGTATTCAGCACACCCAGTCTCAAAATGGCCTCCTGCCAATTTGCTTTTTAGCTATACTGCAGACAGGCATGCATAAACCCATGCTGATGGTGGGATTACACTAGCGCAGAAAAACGCAGATTGCACAACCATACCATTCATTGCAGGAAGGATCCTCTGCTGGTTTGGTGCTAAAGCAATGAAGAAAGTGCATGATAGTTTCCTGTGAAGCTGTGCCATTTTCTTTTTCTTCCTTCCATTTCTAGTCTGTTCCTCATTGGTCAATGATCCCACGGCGGGTCACACAACACGACATGTGCCAAACAACTGAATTTTTTAAAATTAGAAAACACTATTGCAATGTTAAACATTTAAATAATCAGATTATTATTAATAATAATCCTCTAGCGATCATTTAAAAAACTACAGGCAAATAATCTGAAAATATATTATGCTACAAATCCAGGGTTTAGGAATGTAACATAAATTTTGCCCCTTTTTGGATGAGATCAGCATTGTTTCCACCAATGGCCTCATCGGGAAACTCTCAAGAAAGACATGAAATGGATGTTCATATCCATTTTCTGGGAGGATAGAAATCCAGATGCAGGCATTAAATGGAGACATGAGTCCTATTCAAGGAAGATGTGGGGAAATATAGTGCAAAGGGGGCATCAAAGTGTCCCTGCTGGTAAATTACTGCTACAGTTTAGCAGACTATATTTTTTATTTCCTTCACATTCAGAAGCAGCTCACCAGGTGGAGCAGAGCAACTATGCTACATTCCCATCAGGTGTGTTACTGTTGCTCACTGGGATGGAATGTGGGAGGGGACAGGGGACAGGGAGGTTGTTCCTTACAAACATACCAGCTCAGCCAATCCATGCTTCTGACACTGAACATGCACCACCCTGCTACCTCACTTCTTCCCATCTCTCGGTAAACAACAGTGACACACCTGCCAGGAAACTAGCATAGCAGCTCCACCCCCTCTAGGAAGCTGCTTCTGTTTACATTACAGTGGTACCTCGGGTTACATATGCTTCAGGTTAAAGACTCCGCTAACCCAGAAATAGTGCTTCAGGTTAAGAACTTTGCTTCAGGATGAGAACAGAAATCGTGCTCCGGCAGTGCGGCAGCAGCAGGAGGCCCCATTAGCTAAAGTGGTGATTCAGGTTAAGAACAGTTTCAGGTTAGGTACGGACCTCCAGAATGAATTAAGTACTTAATCCGAGGTACCACTGTAGTTAGTAAATTCTGTCACCATTTTCTGAAAATAGAAACACACACTGATAGCTTATTTGTTAGCTGGAATTTCAGTAGATCCTATAGCCCTGGAGCATAACCTTCCTGGGATGAATGATAGCTGCTAAGTAATCCACCTCAAAGACTCTGGAATTGTTGCAAAGAAACATACATCTAAAATACATATTCTGGGGATTGTATCCATGGTTGCTGTGAACAGAACGCTACTTGGGAAACATGCTCACTGGAGAAAGCGGAAGGCAATGTTTGCGAGCCCCTCTTCCACACTGCAGCCTCTTGTGCTCCCTGAAAAGCTGCTCCGGGGACTTACCAGAAAAAATTGGGAGATGCCCCCCTCCTCCAGCCTTCTCTGGACCCCAGTCCTTTTTAAGAATGGAAAGAGTCTTTCCATTCACAGAAGTAACACTCTGGATCCAATCCCATTACAATGATTGCGGTATATTAAATTTACAAATTGTGTCACTTGAACTAAGGCCAAGTTTACTCCTCTATTCATCCCAATTCCTGACTTAAAAAATTGAATTGAGGTAGCAGATTAATTTATGGTAATACTAATCAGAAATGGTGAATCCAACAGAACCCAACTGATAAAAATTGAAATGCATAGCAGCTGGTGTGTTAATATTTCATATTTTTATGATTAAATTTATTTTGTAGCCAGACAAAAGGGGGGGAAAAACTTCCCCCAAGTAACTACATTAAATTTGATACTTTGACACAATTATATATATCATACACACAGTTGTAATCAAGCTGTTCCTTACCTCTTTACTTATAAAACATAAATATTTAAACACATATCCAAAGACTGTTATAATATGGCAGGAAATTGAGAGAGCTGACCTTTTTAATTTGTACAATGTAAGAAACTAATGTTTAAGGAATTAACAGATTCTTCAGAAGGTGTGTCTGACTGCGTAAAGTGTAGAATTATTGTTGATGGTTTTCATGCAGGAACCTTTGAAATGTGCCTTTTACCCTACTAATACTTTTATGTTAATTATAGAGCACACACAGCCCAGAGGTCAGCAGAAAATATAAAGGGAAATTCTCTGTGAAAGGTAGCTCTTTCAGAATCACCACCAATAAGCTGTACCAGGTGGCTTCAGAAATTACCATGGCACATTTGCACAGTATAATGCTGGGTAACATGCAATGCAATAGAGTATATTTAAAGCATTACTTACAACATTATATGTCCAAAAAATCCAAAATTGCTTTTCTTTGGCAGCCCCATCTCAATTAGCCAAGGTTAAAGGTAAAGGTAAAGGGACCCAAGACCATTAGGTCCAGTCGTGATCGACTCTGGGGTTGCGGTGCTCATCTCGCTTTATTGGCTGAGGGAGCCGACGTACAGCTTCCGGGTCATGTGGCCAGCATGACTAAGCCACTTCTGGCGAACCAGAGCAGCGCATGGAAATGCCGTTTACCTTCCCGCCGGAGCGGTACCTATTTATCTACTTGCACTTTGACGTGCTTTCGAATTGCTAGGTTGGCAGGAGCTGGGACCGAGCGACGGGAGCTCACACCGTCGCAGGGATTCGAACCACTGACCTTCTGATCGGCAAGTCCTAGGCTCTGTGGTTTAACCCACAGCACCACCCGTGTCCCTTAGCCAAGGTTATTTAGTGTTTATTACTGTATATCAGCTTTAATAGTTAATTGCATCAGCAACATTTTATTTCTCTGTATTTCACTTAATCCTAATACTGATTGTTGTTTGTATGAGCAGAACTCAGGAGTCCATTTGCTGAAACTATCAAAGGACACAATCCTATACCTAGATCTGCCTGGATGAGCAAATTAGGATCCAGCAGAGATTTTGCTCAGCAGTCCAGTTGCCAGCTACGGTGGGCTACACTGGTTTCCCTGAATCCAATTCAGCCAGAGATATGCCAGCCAGCTAAACCAAGAATGGTAGAATTGGAAGTGGAGGAGGTACCAGGCAGTGAAGGACCTCAGGTGGATCTTAATCCAGCGTAAATTAAGCACACAAAGTGGGGAGAAAGTCACAAAATGGTGTGGAAATGTGATGAACCCAACTTAAGTCTATAAAAATGAGACACAGAGTGAAACCAAATTTACAAATTCATCCATTGCTTCTTACATGGAACTCTGTTGCCAAGTGTTGCTGCACTCTCTAAGCTCAGCTTTACCAAGCTAATGAGCCAATTTATGCCAATTTATTGCAAGCAATTACACAAGGATCATTATGATGGTTGTATATGAATTATTGCTTCAGGATATAGGCTGGGATCTAAAACAGCTCATGCATGCATGCAAAGCATTTCTGTACATGTCTGGGCATAGGTGTCCATTTTACCATCCTGAAGCAAGCCCTCAGGAATGCTCCTCTGGATATGCTGCCAGATTGAGCTTTGGGAGGGCACAAAGGCGTAAGTGTCATACAAATTAAGACCGCATCTGGCCCTTTCCATCATAGTCACAATCTATTGTTTCCCATGTAGCAGACGTTTGGTGGAAACTTTATTTTATGCATGTACAGGGGTGTTACTGGACTGGACCACAAGGGTGAAGTCAAGAGAAAATTAGGTGTACTTAAGTCCCATTGGAGTCAGTAGAATTTACAGCCTATCAGCTCCTAGAACAGCCGGGTCCTATTTGAACAGTAAGACAGTTTTTACCTTATTCATAACATAAATTAGTTTGTATGCAGGCATATATTTCTTTCTGAAATATCATTAAAAAAATCAGACAACCAACTTGATTAAAGCTTGATTTCATATGGTAATAAATTGAAGGTGATCAACTTATTTCTCCCATAAATCACTGGTCACATTTCAAAAACTAAAATACCAATGTAAAATAAATAATATTCAACTAGCTCACTCCCTGCTATATAATTTATGCCATGGGTTGCAGGATTTTTCCACAATGCCTCTACTATCACTCATTACAAAAGAAATGATGTTATATGTTTCTGCAGTAAAATAAACAAATTTTAAGGCATAACCTGACAAGAATTTATAGCCAACTGATAATTCTCTGTCAAACAGATGTCCTATGCCTTGGGCACAGCAAATGTAAAACATTGGAAGTTCATCAGTATTTATTCAGGCTTCACTAATCAGTTTTCCAGTTTCCTCATTCGCATTTTCTTTTTCTTTTTTCTATTTCTTTTTTTAGGCAGACTGACCTATGCAATTGTTTATTTGTTGTTTTCTTCTTGAGTAGCCATCCATCCATTTTAATGATAGTTCTGTGCTGCTTTTAAAGTTTTTTTTAAATATGCTATACAGCACCCAGATGTTTTGTGAAATGGCAGTGTCAGGAACTTGCCCTCAAAACCCCAGGAGACTGTTCTTGTTTGGCCAAATGGTATCTAATGACATAAGGACAAAACTAATCTTACAAGGTAACACCAACCCAACTAGCCTAGGCCAGAAGAATCGCAGAGCCTTACCAGATGCCTCTTTTAGATTTGAGAAGCAAGAGTTAAGCAGCAGACTCTCTGGTCCCTAAAAGCCTCAAGCCCTACAAACTTACTCCATAGCAGTTTGACAAAGAGGCCAGTTCACTGGATTCTGAAGCTAAGGCTTTCCCCAAAATCAAACAATCTTAAATGTGGTAACAAGGGAAAATGTGGTAAAGAGGGAATAAAAACAACCACATGTAAGAGAACCAGGGAAAAGCCTATAAAAGTCCAATTTTAAAATAGTCAATTAAAAATAGTTAGAAAATCCAGATCTAAAAAACCAAATTAGATGTGCAGATGGGAATTTTAAAATCAGAAAGCAGTGTGACAGGTTTCTCACAAGTTTATTAAATAGCAGGTCCAGTCTCTGGACACCGTAGCAATGAGATAGTGCAGGTGCCACAAACTGCTGAGCACATCCAAAGTCAGTAAAGCCACTTCTTGTCACAGAGGCCAAGTTTACCCAGAGGCTTGTGTAGGAGAAACCTGCTTTTTGGCCAAGGCCTGACCAGAGAAACCAGATTTATTGACAAGCGGTAGACAGACAGACAGACTCAGGCAGTCATCCTACAGAGATATGATTACTGTGAAAGAAGAGCCCTCTTTCAAGATTCCACATATATGAACAACTAAGATGCATACAGTCACATATTCCATGTCCTCTGTTTCAGCTTAAAGTTGTGTTATTTATCAGTAAAGTAATATTTTGGCTGTAGAAAAATATTCCAGACATGTGAGAGCTACAGTATCACACAAAATTGCCCTTCTTTGGATCGTTTACATCTTACACGTTGTCTGTTGTGTGTTGTCTCTTAAGTGTATGTGAGTCTGTTCCTTCTGTCTCTGTCATTTTAGAAATGTTTAAGGGGTTTGTGTTTAAAATTGGCCACAACAGCCACAGACTGCCTTTCTTAAGTGTGCATAGTTTAAACTGCAAGCTTGCTTCAAATTTTAGTTTAAAGAAACCATGTTGTACCTGATCAACTTAAACATGGGATGTTTTAACACTGGGAGCCGCCCAGAGTGGCTGGGGAATCTCAGCCAGATGGGCGGGAAATAAATAAATAAATAAATAAATAAATAAAGTCATTTGTCTATCCAGCCCTGGTTGAAATTAAGGCCATACACAGGTTGAAATTAAGGCCATGATGCCATACACTGAAGAAAACTGACCTGTCACCCTGATGACCTACCAATATACAGTGGTACCTCGGGTTACAAACACCCCGGGTTACAAACACTTCAGATTGCAGACTCTGCTAACTCAGAAATAGTACCTCGGGTTAAGAACTTTCCCTCAGGATGAGAACAGAAATTATGCACCGGTGGTGCAGCGGCAACAGGAGGCCCCATTAGGTAAAGTGATACTTCAGGTTAAGAACAGTTTCAGGTTAAGAACGGACCTCTGGAATGAATTAAGTTCGTAACCAGAGGTACCGCTGTCTATGATAGAGAAATCACAAGTTCAATTCAACAACCAAAAGCATATTAGCCCAGGTATGAACTCAGAGGAATCTGTGAATAAAAGCTTCAAATTACAGCCTGGGGTGCTAAAGAAACTCTACACACAATAAGCAGATCAAATAAATTAGCTAGCTACCAGTCATCTAACTGACTAGAATCCAGAGACATCATCAGGAAGTACGACAACAGGCGCAGTTTCGACAATGTGTGATCAAACTGTCAGAAGCAGCTTGGGAAGATGTAGACAGAGTGATGCTTAAACAGAGACATTTATGTTTGCTTCACAGTGATGGCATTTAGTGCACTGTCTGCACATAATGAATGCCTGATGGGAACAAAATGTTGTTCCATTTTGTTTCAGTTTATTTAATCACCAGAAGCTTAGAAGTAGCCCATTATCCATATACTGATAAGGCAGCCTGTTTCCTGCCTTGATAACAGATGAAAAGAAGTCCAGCTCTACAATAATCCTAACCAACTGGAAGTTTTAAGATTAGATGCTAAATATCAAGGCTCAGATCCAGGGTTTCCCTTGAGCAAACAGAAGGATTCCTTCCAGTGATGGAAGAGAACTGGATCAGGTGGAAGCTCCCACTGCTGGAAGGGGAGGCAGGTGACTTCAAGGAGATTCTCTCTACAACCCTCTCAAGTAGATTTATAAGGGGTGCAGGGGGAAAGAGGGAATTGGTGGATATCATCTCCCTTCCATCAGTTGGATGATCCCATGAGCTCGTTTTGCTTGACACTGGATCCAACCTGAAAGGCCACTACTAAGGTGGAATCTACACACATATAAAAAACGTTCTGAAAATGCTTTTAAAAAAATATACATTGAATTTTCCCTAAGGCTCACCATCGCCATCTAGTGTCACATTGTATATTGCACTTAAAACACACTTAAAATGTTTCATTTGCAGCTGTATAAAGGTAAAGGGACCATTAGATCCAGTTGCAGACGACTCTGGGTTGTGGCGCTCATCTCGCTTTATTGGCCAAGGGAGCTTCCGGGTCATGTGGCCAGCATGACTAAGCCGCTTCTGGCGAACCAGAGCAGCGCACGGAAACACCATTTACCTTCCCACCGGAGCAGTACCTATTTATCTAATTGCACTTTGACGTGCTTTCAAACTTTTAGGTTGGCAGGAGCATGGGCCGAGCAATGGGAGCTCACCCCATCATGGTGATTCAAACCACCAACCTTCTGATCAGCAAGTACTAGGCTCTGTGGTTTAACCCACAGCGCCACCCGCTGTGCATTACTCACATGAAAGAGCAACATAGATATAGAGGGCCTGCAGGTCAATGTATTTAGCCTCATCACCCAGTTCTTCTCGTTTCCTTGTAATCTGAGGGATAACTGCTGAAGCAGGGAGCCATTCCTTTTTGCATAGTCTAGAAGCCAGTTCCTTCAGAATTTCCAGCTCAGTGTGCCTCCAAGCAATATAATTCCTAAGGAAGATGGAAGCTAAATCAGCCGCACAACTTTTGTACACACTTTAAAATTGTTTCTAAAGCAAGATTACTATTCAAAGAGGATGCCGGGGATATATTTTAAAGATAATTAGATCTTCAGAAAGGGTATCAGGGATATCATTTAAAGTTATATACACACATACATGCTGAATGAAGTCTTGCGCCAACTTGCAATGCTAAATCAATATTTAACTTGTAGGGGAGAAAAATAAATTAAGCAAATTACTTCAAAAGTGTTTAGACTACTACATGGAACCTAAAAGAAGTGAAGAGCGAAGCTGATTGAAACACATATGAGGTTGCAATCATGTGCACACTTACTTAAGAGTAAGACCTACTTCACTCAATGAAACTTACTTCTGAGTAATAATATAGAGAAATGCATTGTAAAAAAACTGAAATGCACCACAGATTTAGCTAATTAAGGTAACAAATAAATTTATACAGCATACATAATAGATGGAGGCCTAATATTTAGGGTTTGTTGAAGTCAATTTTTCTTTGAGGTGAGTTCTAGTTCTTACTAAACAGAGAATTAGATGAGCTCCGTGGACCTCAGACAGTAGTTTTATAGCTCCGCTCCTCTGATAACATTATACCTTTTAAACAATATCTGTTTAAATACAAAAGGTTTCCATATAACCACATCAAAATGAGTGTATGAGCCTTGTATCCTAGCAGCAAATGCTCTCTATATAATTTGTCAACTTTTTTTTTTTACTGTGTTTGGAGCAGATATTAGGGGTCTCGTACTGTGTATTTTTTCAACTCATTACCTCTTCATCAACTTTGCAACAATGAGGATTAATCACACTCTTCAGAAGCATCTTCTCAGGCCCATTGCCTGAAATCACGCTATACAGCAACAACTCTCTTCTTTGACCACCATTGCTATGAAAACCTGCCACAAGGATTCTAAGCTTCGGACTTCCGGTGGTGCGCGTCTCCGGTGCGAGAAGGGATTCGGCCAAGAGCGTGAACCCAGTCCGGCAAGGAGGGGGAAAAGGGGGTCCTAGAGGGCGAGAGCACCCCAGAAACACGTCCGGAGGGTGTCCGGAGGTACAAGGAGCCAGCAGAGACCGAACGCGGCCCGCTTCGCTGTCAGGTAACCTTTGTAAGGCGAGGAGAACAGCGACGCTGAGCAGCAGGTCCTGGGCAGCCATTTCCTCCCCCCCAACAACGGACAGCCCAGACCTCGCCGGAGATTAGCGCTCCGCTTCCAAGAATAAGAAACCTTGGAACGGACAAAGTTTGATGGCTTAACGATTTTGGAGCTAACGAACCCGAGGAAGAGAAAGAGGAAAGCCTCAGGGGGTTCAGTCTTCATCAGGAATCGGCGGATACGCAGAGAAACAACAAGGCAGAGTTAAGCGTATTGAGCTACCGCTAGTGACTACTTCGTTTCCCTGAAAGACTTGAAAGATCTCTATATAAAACATCTGACCCCCTCGGGAAAAGAGGCGGTTAAACAGGGAACAGAAGACGCCGTAATTTAATTGAAACCATTTGTCAGAACGAAGGGGTTGCTGGAAGACGCCATCCTTATCGCGCAACGCCCAGCGGAAAGCGGAAGAGAAGCGCCGACGGCGGCGCCATTACAGAGAGCAGTACGCGCTATCGGGCAATTTGCAACTCAGCAATTTGGACTAACCTGTTCTAAAAACTTTGCGGTTGTGCTCCTGTCCATCCCCTGATGCCATAGCGAAGAGTCGGGTAAACTTGCGGTTAACGACCGGGAACTAATTTTCTATTCCGCGCTGCCGGACTTTCTGGTTTATTTGTGTGGTGAGCTTGCTTTTAGAACGAAGCAAGACAGAGTGAGCCACCTAGTGGATAAAGTGTTTACTGCGTTGGGAACTTTTTTATCTAAACTTTATTTTCCTTTCCCCTCTTCCTTTATCCCTGTAGACTTACATCCCTTCCCTTCCCCCCCTTGCCCCCTCGCCCCCCTCCTCCCCCCCTCTTTTTTTGGTTCCTCCTGGGTAGTATAGAGCGGGACTTTCGATGCTGAGACCCTATGTCCCTTACTTGTAAAATTAACCCTCCTAACAAAACCCTTCTAAGAACTTATTGTGCTGATCTGATGTGCTGATTGATAGCATACTTTCGACTGTAGACATTAGAATTCTCCAATCCATGAACTCTAAAACTGCGGGACTTTCTCTGATACCCCCAAGGAAGCAACACAGCGAGAAGAAACAAGACGCCCCCTGCGCAACCCAAAGATCGGTAAAAGACTGAGGGTCGGGGACAACTTGGACAAATTGGAAATTGCCTAGAAACGTTGTAAATATATCGTTGGCCGTATTAAGTACAGGTCACTCTCCCAAATTAAAAATGTCAAATACAGGGAAAAGACCCGAAGGGGGAACACCAGCGGAAAGAAAGGGATCAAAGCAAGAAGGGGACTTCAGAGCAGAGATCCTAAGAATGTTTGCAGAGATAAGAGAAAGTGAGAAAAATGTAGAGCGTAAGATAGAACTAGTAGAACATAGAATTGGGGAAGTAGATAAGAAGCTAGATGAAACAGTTAATGAATTGAAGAGTCAACTGAAAGAGGTTTTTAGGAGGACACAGACAGCGGAGGAAGGTTTGAAAAAGACAAGAGCAGAATTGAAAGATGTAAGACGTGAGGAAGATAGGATTAAAGCTGAGGTATTGGACTTGAACAAAAGCCAAGAAGACATGAAAGACTGGATTGCCATGAATGAATTAAGACAGAGGGAGGCTAATCTTAGGATGAGAGGAATTCCCGAAGTTCAGGGAGAAAATATAAAGGAGAAATTAACAACAGAATTAGCCCTCTGGCTAGAGATCCCATTAGAAGAGGCAGAAAAGGCAGTGCAATCGGCTTTCAGATTGAAAGCTAAGCCCCCAAGGAATAAAAAATTCGCAGGAGATTGTCTAATTATATTCAAAGATAGGGAAATAAGAAACAGGATTCTCCACAAAAATAGAGAGAAAAGGTTTAATATTGGTGGCAACAACATAATAATTTTTAAAGACATCCCAGTCAGGCTTCTAAAACGTAGGGACTCCTATAAAGAATTGGTACAGATACTTAAAAGGAATAACATCGAGTTCAAATGGGAGTTCCCTGAAGGTATCTCCTTTACATATAGGAGCAAGAGACAAAAGCTGACAAACCCAGGAGAAACAGAGAAGTTTTTAAGGAAATATAAAGAAGTAAAACCACAAAAAGAAAAGGGCAAAGGCGAGGAAGAGGGATCAGAGGAGGACCTGAAGGGAGGGGTGGGGGGTTCGGGGGGGGGAGGAGGGAGGGACGGAGGAGGAAGTTTAAGGAAGAAGGAAACAACAAAAGGAAACAACAGCTGTTTATTTTTCTTTTCTTCTAATTAAATCACAATGGTGTTAAAGGTTTATAGTTGGAATGTTAATGGGATGAACGATAAGGGTAAGAGGAACCGAATTGAGCATATCCTGAAAAAGGAAGGCTTGGACGTTATTTGTCTCCAGGAGACGCATATAGCGAGAAAACATAAAAGAATTTTGATCAATCAGAGACTGGGGAATGAATTTATATCCTCTGACCGGAGCAAAAAGAGAGGGGTGGTTATCTATATTAACAAACAAATTGAAGCGAAACATCTATTCAAAGATGAAGAAGGAAGGATATCAGCAGTACAAGTAAACTGGCAGGGAGAAAAGATAATAATAGTGGGAATATATGCACCCAACGACAATAAGTCAGAGTTTTATGGGAAGTTGGAAGAAAAGCTACTTGACTACGCCGATCAGAAAATTATATTATTGGGAGATATGAACGGCGTGGCGTCGTTGGAATTGGATAGATTGAGGGATACAAAGGGCAAAGAAGGGAAGCTACCCAGAACTTTCTTCTCCCTGGTGCAAAATTGTAGTTTAGTGGATATCTGGAGATTTAAACACCCCCTAGAAAAACAGTACACCTTCCACTCAGAACCTAATGATTCATCATCAAGATTAGATCAGATGTGGATTTCGAAAGAATTAGTCCTAAGATCTGTACGGGTGGAGATCCAGGCTAGAACAATCTCGGATCATAACCCAATAAAAATGGAACTGAAAGGGCAGGAAAGTAGATCCAATAGATGGAAACTTAAGGATTATCTGCTGGATGACCAAGAGGTAGTAGAAAAGGCCAAAAACAGACTAAAAGAATATTTTGAAGACAACTTAGGTAATAACACAAAATTAAAGGTGGTGTGGGATGCAGGCAAGGCGGTGATGAGGGTTTTTTTATCCAACAGAGCGCAATTAAGAATAAAAAAAGGGAAAAAGGGAAAAGAGAAATCATGCAGCAAATAGCAGAGAACGAACAGAAACTAATTAAAAACCCAAAAAATAAAAAAATAAAAGAGAACTTAAAAGTTTTACAATCCCAATACACAATGCTGATAAACAGAGAGATAGAATGGAAAATCAAAAGACTGAGACAGAGGAATTTCGAACATGCCAATAAAACCGGGAAGCTACTCGCTTGGCAATTGAAAAAAAGAAAGGAACAGAATATGATAAATAGGATAGTGGTGGAAGGAGAAGAGATAAATAAACCTAAAGAAATAAGGAGAGCCTTCTTGGATTTCTACGGAGGGCTCTTTAAAAATACAGAAAAGAATAAGATGAGGAAAATAGAGCGATACTTAACATCTAAGAACATCAATAAGATTTCCACAACAGACAAAGAGAAACTAAATGCCCCAATTGAGACAGAGGAAATTAAAGTAATAATAACAGATCTAAAAAATGGGAAAGCCCCAGGCCCAGATGGATTTACCAGTAGATACTATAAAGAGATGGAACCGGTTCTGCTGAAGCCACTACAAGAAGTAATGAACAACATACTTAAGGAAAGAGAAATTCCGGAGACGTGGAAGGAGGCACTGATTACACTAATCCCAAAGCAAGATTCAGACTTAGACCAAATTAAAAATTTTAGACCGATTTCCTTGCTAAATACAGATTATAAGATCTTCGCGGGAGTCCTGGCAAGGAGATTTAAAGCCATCCTGGCAAAAAGTATTCATAGAGACCAAGCCGGCTTTCTGCCGGGTAGGCAAATAAAAGATAATATAAGAAACATTATAAATATTATAGAATACCTGACAGAAAGGTGTGACAAACAAGGCTTACTGCTATTCGTGGACGCTGAGAAAGCGTTCGATAACGTAAACTGGGAATTCCTGCTGAAGCAAATGGAACATATGGAAGTAGGTACTGAATTTTACAATGGGATAAAAGCAATTTACACGGAACAAAGAGCGAGATTGATAATAAATAATGTGGAGACGGCAGAAATATTAGTATCCAAGGGAACAAGACAGGGATGCCCACTATCCCCATTGCTATTTATAGTGATGTTAGAGGTCTTACTAAACTCCATTAGAGCCAATAAAGGAATCAAAGGAATCAGGGTCGGCCAGCTCGAACATAAAACTAAGGCTTTTGCAGACGATCTGGTCGTAACAATGGAAGACCCACTGAACTCAATAAAAGAGGTACTCGGAGAATTTGACCAATTTGGGGAAGTAGCGGGCTTCAAACTAAACAAAAGGAAAACAAAAATAATAGCTAAGAACATGCAGGCAGATGAGATTGAGGAATTACAAAGAGAAATAGAAATAGAAGTGACAAAGAAGGTGAAATACCTAGGGGTATGGGTAACGCCAAAAAATATAGATCTATTCAAAAATAACTATGAAACAGTATGGAAAGGAGTCAAGAAGGATTTAGAAACGTGGGGCCGGCTTAGATTATCATTTTGGGGTAGGATAGCCACAATTAAAATGTCGGTACTCCCAAGAATCCTATTTCTCTTTCAAAACATCCCGATTATTAAAGGCACAAAGACATTCAAAGCCTGGCACAGAGAGATCTCCAGGTATATCTGGCAGGGAAGGAAGCCGAGGGTTAAATTTAAATTATTGACGGATTTGAAAGAAAGGGGAGGCTTCGCCCTGCCAGATTTGAAGCTATACTACGAGGCATCATGTTTATGCTGGGTCAAAACTTGGATAAAACTGGAAGACAGGGAAGTACTAGACTTGGAAGGTCACGATACTCGATTCGGGTGGCATGCCTATTTATGGCACGGGCGGAAGAAAGGGCATAAAGGATTCGGGAATCACATTTTCAGGGGGCCTCTGATGGAGATATGGGAAAGGTATAAGGATGTGTTAGAACCCAGAACACCACAATGGTTGTCTCCATTAGAGGCTATATCCGTTAAAAAAATCAATATGAGAGCCAATTGGGCAACTTACAAACAACTGTTAATGAAGGAGGAAGGAAAGTGGAAACTGAGGCCGTACGATCAGGTTAAATCTCAAGTATATGATTGGCTGCACTACCACCAGCTAAACGATTTGTTCAGAAAAGATGTTAAGGACAAAGGATATGCTGACACAAAATCTAGATTTCAAACGGAGATTCTGGAGAATAATACAAAAATCTTATCTAAAATGTATAAGCATCTACTAGATTGGCACTTAGTTGACGAGGAGGTTAAGGCGGTAATGATACACTGGGCTAGAGACCTAGGCCGTAATATATATTTCGAAGAATGGGAAAGACTTTGGAAACAACACATTAATTTTACGGCCTGTGTGTCACTCAAAGAGAATTTAATGAAAATGTTTTATCGCTGGTACCTGACCCCGGTCAAACTAGCCAGAATGTACGGATCTAGCAACAAATGTTGGAAGTGCAAGGAAAGAGAAGGGACTTTCTACCATGTGTGGTGGGAATGCCAAAAGGTCAAAGGGTTCTGGGAGAGTGTATATAATGAAATGAAGAAAATGTTAAGATACACCTTTGCTAAAAGGCCCGAGGCGTTCCTGCTAGGCTTGGTAGGAATGGAGATAAAGAAAAAAGATTACAAATTGTTCCAATATGCAACAACGGCAGCAAGGGTCCTAATAGCTAAAAATTGGAAACAAGAGACTCTACCGACAATGGAGGAATGGAGATCCCAATTACTTGACTATGTGGAGATGGATAGGTTGACAGGAAAAATTAGATATATAAAAGATCAGAGGTTTGTTGAAAATTGGGAAAGTTTTACGAAATATCTGGAAAGCTTAACCGAAGAACAGACAACACTAGCGGGTTTCAAAGGTGCTTTGTAAGAGTAAAGGGTAATGCCAAAAGAAAAGGAATGAATGAGAATGACTTATGGTATTACAAACAAAGAAATGCGGACTTATTGTTTATAACAGTATGGACGATTCGTGGAAGGACCGAAGGAAGTCTTTTTCTTTTATATTTTTGGTGGAATAATAAGAGTACTGATATAGTTTGTTTTGTATTTTGATTTGTACTTTAATTCATGTAAACCAATAAAAAATTATGCGGGGAAAAAAAAAAATAAGGATTCTAAGCTTCTCTGCTTAGGCTATTTATTTTTCTGCTAATCCATTAAACTGCATTCCCCCCCAAAAAAAAAAAAATTTAAAAAATTGGCCATGTCTGCCTACTAAATTGTCAGTAATGTCAAGAATGATTCTATTTTGGAAGAGATGAACAGCTTGCCCACTCTCTATTTCCCAGACGACAAGAATGTGTGCGTTTAACAACTATGATCCCTTCACACATGCAGAAAAAGGGGTTTGTGGGGCCATGCCTCTGGCCTCCTTCCCAAGGGCAGGTGTCTGAAGTGGGGAAGGCAGTGTGTCTTCTAAGTGTGTGGGCTTCTCGAGGGTCCCTGACTGAACAGGGATATTGGTCCCAGGGAAGCCTACATGGCTAGAGGTCTACAGCTTTCCTCACTTTAGAAGTACAGGTGGTGACCATTTTTAGTGCATCCAGTTGATACACGACCAGCAATGTGTGGGCGGAACAGGGTCAGCGCTGGGGTTTATGCACACTCTGCCGACATGCGTTGGGGCCAAGAACTGAATCCCCACACAAAATAGCCGCCACCTGCATATGTCTGTTGCTGCCCAGCAGGGCTGTCTTTCTTAGAAACAGATTCCAAGCAATTCGGGTGAATGCAAACAGGAATAGCTTTATTTTAAGTAGAGCATACTGTCAATTTGCATTTCTTAGTGCAGAAAGTATTGATCTGATGTGTAGAGATCTTTCCTATTCTAATTAATTCTAGAGGGTTCTGGAAGCTTCTCTATGTAACAGAAATAAGCAGAAGGTCCATGATGTTTGAGTTATTCAGAGAAGCTGAGTAGAGTTGGTTTAAACCAGTTCTGTTATTTTTCAGTACATTTGTGGGGAAATGCTTTGCAGAAATGTTATTTTAGACAAAATTACATATAAGTGGGCATATCAGAAGAAATTCGCAATAAAATGCTGATGAATTTTCACAGGAACTTTTTTAAAAAAAATCATAAATTGATGTGTACAGGTGGAGAACAGAACGTAAGACTGGAAAAATTGAAGAAAACCAAAATGGACATATTTGTACATCTCTACTCTTATCAAGAAACCATGTATGAACAGAACAACTTCTGCTTATATAGCAAGACTTCACCTCTTCTTCTCCTCCCCGACCCCATGCATGTCACATGCTATCCCCAAATCTACTCAAGGGAGTTGAGGGAACCCCTAGAACAGATTTAGGGGACATGTGGAAGGGAGATGAGAGGAATTTCCGCTTGCACAAAGTGCTATATAGCAATTTCATTATAACAACCAGGAACCAGAATGAGAAATTAAGGAACATCAGCCAGTTGTTCTGTCCCCTAAAACTCTTCTGTCCAAATCGTAGCATCATTTATAACAATTCAGCTGCGAAGCTACAACAATATTCTAAGCATCTGATAGAGCTGTTGAATTAGTAGGTTTGAAGCTGAAGCATTATATGTTAGAGTCAATCTCCAAAAGCTACCAATTTATTTGCAAAATTACCCCACATCCACACATAAACAATGTTTGGCAGCTTGAAATGGAAATAACACCCATATTAATTCTGGTAATCAAAAACTAATGATGAGGAAATAAAATTGCCCTGATTTTTAGCAAACATTTGATTTTCGCTCACATTAAATGCTTGTGGTGAATGGATATTACGTCTCTGAATGCTGTGAAGTCTGTTAGCCTCTGTTTAAAAATATGCAATTCTGCTTGACAAATGAGGACGGGGGGCGGGAAGAGGAACCATGTTTATCAATCCCTGGATGAGAAGCAATTAAACGAAATAGTGCAAGGACAGAAAATAATAAATGAGAGCAATAAAACATTTGGTTTTATGTACAAGCCAGTGAAAAAAGCAAAAGGCGATGGGGGATAAAGCAGAAAGGAAAGTGAAGTAAGGGATATAGAATTCATTAAATCATTAATGCAAAGGTCAGAAACAATGTATTTACTGTTACTAAATTTAATTCAATCCCGTATTTAATACAGGGCATCAGAAGCTTTAGCATTCAGAGCTGGGATTAGTAAAGAAACAAATTCCCTACACTATGCTTCTATACCCAGGGAAAACTTGTGCTGTGTCTAAACCTATTCTGTCTCTCAGGGGTGCTAATCTGGTGAGAGAAGTGATCAGAGGCATGGGGTGACCCCTAAATTAAAAGACTGGTGACGCAGGTGGTGCTGTGGTCAAAACCACTGAGCTTCTTGGGCTTGCCAATCAGAAGGTCAACGGTTTGAACCCTGCAATGGGGTAAGCTCTCATTGCTCTGTCCCAGCTCCTGCCAACCTAGCAGTTTGAAAGCACGCCAGTGCAAGTAGATAAATAGGTACCACTGCAGCAGGAAGGTAAACGGCGTTTCTGTGTGCTCTGGTTTCTGTCACGGTGTTCCGTTGTGCCAGAAGCGGTTTAGTCATGCTGGCCACATGACCCAGAAAACTGCCTGCAGACAATGCCGGCTCCCTCGGCCTGAAAGCAAGGTGAGCGCCACAACCCCGTAGTCACCTTTGACTGGACTTAAGAATCCAGGAGTCCTTTACCTTTTACCTTTACAATACTTGCTCAGTTGATTCTAAAAAGTCAGCACATGTCTCCAGTGCTTGTGGCTTTAAAGGTTCCCCTGAACTTCACACCGTCAGTGAAACAAAACAGCATAAATGAAATGTGCATCCCCATAAACTAGGAGAAACAACAGAACAACATTTCTGGCTCTTTGGATTTTTTTCCCAATTACACTTCAGGGCTTGGAGAAGCATTAGCATAGATAGCAGCTGATGATGATGATGATGCTCTTCTTCACTTTCTGCCCCTTTTGCCATCTCATGTGGGAGGTGAAGGCTTGGGACCAGAATTGCTTTTTGGTCACTTATTGCATTCATCTCTCCTACGTTTTGTGGGTTCATCCCCCTCCCCCTATTTAATATTGGTTGTTCCATGGCAGTTCAGCCTTCCATTCCTTTGCCATGTTTGTTGAGTGGCGAGGGGAGGGGGCTAGCAGATGCCCACCCACACCGACCACTGATACAAGGTATACTAGATATACTAGTATGGCACTAGTATATCTAACTAGGGATGCATCAATCTGTCAGTTTCAGTTTTTCTCTTTTTCCCATTTATCCAAACTTCAGTTCTGTTCAACCCTTTTCTGTAGCAGTTTGTGAACTCTTCTTCCAGTATACATATTTTTCTTTGCATTTTCTCAAATAAAAGCATCATCATCAACCTTTTATTCGACCGTCAGTCAGAAAAAGTACATTTGTCAATACACCATTAAACATCCAGGAAGATTTTAGAGCTTAGCCAACACTAAAATGGGCTAAACAGATAGCCCCATATCAAATAAAAGCAGTTACTAATACTTTTTGCAAACAATTTCCCCTAATACTTTTGTATGTCATTTCCACTAATATTATTATTGTGTAGATCTTTCCCTAATATAAACCTTTTTTTGAGGGGGTATGCATTTTTGTTGGTTGCAAAACTGCATCACAAAATTTGAAGGCGTGCTAATTTTGAAAGATGGCTGCAGTTCAGTTTATATATTGGTCTGGGAAGCAAGGATTAGGCAGGTTCCCAAGAAAATGCAAGCCAAATGAATGCAACCCTATACCTGACTTGGGTTTTACTTAATACAGCAGCTTATTAAATCCATCTTCCACCTAGGTGAGGAGCCACTTTAAGTAGTACTGGCATTTCCGTTGATTTTTAAGCTCTGTAATTCACAAAAGCTGTGGTGGGGAAAAATAGGTGCCAAGAAATTTTCACACCACATGTACCATTCAGCTGTTAGGAAAGTGAATAAATGAGGACAGTCACAGGAATGGCGTTGCTATTCAGCAGAGATGCTTGCATAAGTTTCACCTCCAGCAACTGCCACTTTAGGACAACAAATTCAACATAACAAGCTGGTGCTGTTTCTCGGTTTTGCTAATTGCATAGTAATCCTGTCAGTGCATTGTCATATTAGTGCAATTTCTTTCATGTCATCTCTTTATTATGGAACGCCACAGGTAGCTTCATTTCTGTTGCTCTCATTCAGATTATCAAGATGTCTCTTACAAAACCAAACCCACAATCATCAAGTCACTGGCTGTGCAGCTGGATTCAGTGGGCCAAAAAACCAAAAGAAGCTGGTTTGGGACTATTAATTAAGTACTGGGAAGTAGGAGTTCCTGCGCAGGAAGAAGAAGCCATGGACTGCAGGTAAATTTGGTCCGGCATTCTGAGGGTCAAAACAAAGGCCCAGGGAAAATAATCACAATTATTTGCAGTTCAGTCTTCCAATTTCTTGTCTCATTTCACTTCAGTAAGTACAAGTTCTGAGGTTTGTATCATATCCTCTAACACGTCAAGGCAAAAAACCAGGATGTGCATCTTCCAGGGTGTCCTTATTTTCCAGGGACAGAAGCTGTTTCCAGATTTACAGAAGCTGTCCTGGTTTCTGATCTGATCCCGGAATGTCCCGCTATTTCCACTGGAAAAATGTTGGAGGCTATGGGGTTATCTGACCCCTGAGCCATCTGAAGGCAGCCCTGTAAAGGGAAGTTTCTGAATGTTTACTGTTTTATTATGGTTTTATATATGTTGGAAGCCACCCAGAGTGGCTGGGGCAACCCAGTCAGATGGCCGGGGTATATGATTGCAATTATTATTATTATTATTATTATTATTATTATTATTATTATTCAGGTAGGTAGCCGTGTTGGTCTGGCACAGTCAATATATATATAAAAAAATTAAAAATTGTAAGCTTTTGTGTGCATGCATACCACTTCAGGTATCTGAAGAAGTGTGCATGCACACGAAAGCTTATACCAAGAACAAACTTAGTTGGTTTCTAAGGTGCTTCTGGACAATTTAAAAAAATTTTTATATTATCATCATCTTCATCATCATCATCATCATTGAATAGGGTGTCCCTATTTTCATCAGAGAAATGTTGGAGGATATGTGATGCTCCCGTGAGAGTTACGGATGTGTGTGTGTATTCACGCACACACAAACAGGAGAGGAAGAGAAAAAGTTGAATGGTACTTACTCAGATAAGTGACTATTGGGTTGCAGCCCATCACTTACCTGGCTGTAAGTCTCACTGAATTCAATGGGTTTTTCTTCTGAGTAGACATGTACAGGATTGTGTTGTGATTTAAATGAGCATAATGCACTTGTTAATTTCCAGAGTGTGACAAACCTTCTTTTTGAAGGCATACTGCGAAAAGTCTTAACATCTCCTGAATAATCCTTTCATCTAGGCAGCCTTCATTCACAAGGTATGGGCAAAATCCTCAAGCCTACTCCAACTGCACATAGCACAAAATAAAAGGAAGGAATTACGTAGAACCAACTTTTTTCAAGGTAGAATTGCACATTTCTAGATTCCTGATGCACTGTTGGACAGAGTTGCTTTCAAGAATTGTTCTTTTGGAACGATTGTTTATTTATGAAGCACCTAAAAATAACATAGGTGCTGTACAAAGTACATTTCTTTAGATACATGTGGCCCATGGGCTTAGAGTCTGCGAAAACTGAACACAATGGGAAAGGGAAAGAAGAGAGGAGAGGGGGAGCAAATAAATCAAAATAAGGCAAAGTCAACAGATCGATTTCCAGGCTGCTGTGTAAATAAAGAAGTAGAGAACATACCTCGCATGTCAGGTGGGAGAAAGTTCCCGTGACAGGGTTCTGTGAGGGATGGGCAAGAGATGGGAAAAGTGGCTCTGTGGTTTAGATGAAGAATGAAGAACAAAGACTGCAGAGCAGCAGAGAAGGGAAAGAATGCATTCAGAAAGGAATGAAACAATGAAGGCAGAAAGTGGGAAGAGGAAAGGAAAACAGGAAGATCAAGTAGAAAATTTTATTGCCAGCTTCTGACTTCATTGATAAACAACCAATAGCCTCTTCAAAGGCCTCTTTATCTTTCTGATGTCTCTCCCCAGCTACCAGTTTTAGAAGGCTTTGGTGGGTGCATGGTTTGACTAAAATTGGGGCAGTCACAGTTTGGGCTTCAAAAATTTATTTCACTGAGCCCTTCCCCTTTAACATGAACACTCTCCAAGTGCTCTGACCACTGAACTTCTGCTCCATGACAGAAGCACTTCCGAGCTCAGCAGCACAGCACTTTCTTTTCAGACATAAGGCTTCAGGTTGGGCTGAGAAAGACTCCTGACTGAAATCAGGGAGATCTGCTGTAATTTGGTGTAGATCAAATGAGGGGAAATTTGTTTGACTACAGATCTCATTCTTGCTAACCGTTAGACATGCTGGCAGAGGCTGCTGGGAATTGGAGTCCAATCTGAAGGGGCATGGCTTCATCATTCATAGTGTAGACTCAGTGGAAGGGTTTCAGAACTACTGCAGCCCTGTAGTACAAAGGGCTACTGCATCAAGAAGCTTATAGAATTATGGCAGATTCTAGGATGTGCTCCACTCTGCCATGGGTCACCTCTGTATAACTACAGATTTACTAGCCAATTCCACCTTTGGAATTCATTGGCCTCTCAATGCCTGCCCTGCAGTTGCTTTTTTGGTCTATTTCAATGATATGATTCTATTTCTATTTCTAAAGTTTGTTCCAAATCTTAAGTACTCACACTACAAATGATTATGATTACAAAGTCTCCTTTTCAAATTGTTCACTGGAACTGTGGAAAGGACATCCCTCTGTCACTGTTTAACTACTGTGCAAACAACATGGTGGTTAAAAGGTCTGTTTTAAGAGGCAACAGATCTTGGGAATGTTTGGGTAAAAACAAAACGAGTCCCTGTGGATCTGGCAGGGTTTTGTCAAAGTACCAAAGCAGGTGTGAAGCTGATATATCTTGCCAGTTGGAAACTCCCCCAGCAAATTGCCTGTAACTGCCTAATTCAAAAGCGCTTGGAAATATATTAAAAATGAATGGACTCTGGAAAAGTAAAAAATAAATGTTTGCCAACTGCATTTAAGAAGGGAATCTATAATCACAGCTGCTATCTTCACATTCAAATTTATCTCTCGTCTGTATTCATGCCTTACAGCAGGCATTCTAATGAAACATTTTTATTACTTGCTTTCCCCTTGCCTTTAGCTATTCCAAGAAAATGAGAGGCTACCACAATATTCAGCTTAAAAGAAAATGTCCCTATTGCACAGTTCTGATGATGGGAAATATTATTGTTAAACATCAATATGACTGGTGGTACTATACAAATAGCTTGCATAGTGCATCATACCTTGACTGTAATGTGTTTATTTTAAAATGCATATCCTACCAGACTAGCCAACAACACACCATCATGTTGGTTTAGCATCCATCCATATAAAAATACATAAGGCATTATTTTTCCCAGTGTCAGGAAAGGTATCCCACATGTGGAAAGGAACCTCATGAACCTCATGAAAGTGAACAAAATCATTTTCTCCCTCTTCCTCCAGTTCCCACTGTGACTGATGTTGGGAGGAATGTACCCAACCAGAAAACTACACCACTATGGAGAATATCTGCATGAATATCTTCTCAGGGCTTTGTTTTTCACTTTGGAGCTCCATCTTGTAGGACTATGCAGAACAGAGGGAGCACATTTTGTCCCCATTGCAAAAATGTCTCCAGCTGGTGACTACTCACTTACATGGGTAAGGAAAACAAATGCAGTTGGCAACACCACTGGGAATAAGCTCAAATTCTCACTGCCCTCATCACTGAGAATCAAACTCTGCCTCCTTAACTCTACTTCTTAAGTTGCATGTTCCACCCCTAGATTTTGCTGCTTTGTCACCTTCCAGAAGGCTGAGAGTGTCTTTGGAGAATGTAGAGATTATAATTTTCTTGAAGAGCTATTTTCTCTAAAAATACTGTATGCTCAAAGTCACATAGCACATATTTTAGAGGGAAGATTCAGCAGCTTGAGGAATGAGGGGTGTATAAATTACTGTCAGGGTATATAGTATGCTGGGAGACATCAGGAAGGCAGAATAATATTTGCGAACAACCTGCTGACAGTTCAAAAACATATTAGCTGCTCTAATGTAACCATGGAACTCTGCATTTTGTTTTAAGTCCATTATCCTTTTTTTTTAAAAGCTGACACTGAATTTTACATCAAACAAAATTTATGGTAGAATTTACTACCAAGGAGGAATACCTGAAGAATGACGTGGGAAGCAAAAAAAGAGATTTATAGCACAATCCTAACCATGTCTACTCACAAGTAAATTCAATTGGTTTTATTCCCAGGTAACTGGGGTTATGTTCTGAGTAGACATGTATCAGAATGCGCTATCAATAAGAATAGAAAGGTTTTTTTTGTGGGGGGAGCAGTTCTGTACATTCCTGCAATTTTATTTTATTGCAGTAAAAATAACACTAGGAAAAATTCCATAAGGACAAAATACATTTAGTATTTGTATCATATCAGTGATTTATTTTAGCAAGTATGCTGTTTCTTAATAAGTACATGAACTGTCATTCCTTATATGATCTCCATTTATTGGTCTTTTGAATCAGTGGAGAACTTTTATATAACTGTAATAAATCTTATACCCTGGCTTTCCTCTTAACAAGCATGGATAGCAGAGCACCCAACTAGGTGTCCAGAAATAATTAGAATGAGCACTTCTTCTTTGTTACTAGAGCCCACTTTATTATTATAACCCCCACCATCATGTTGGACACCTTGTTCATTTTGTCTCCTAGTTTCTTTTGCAGAAACCAAAGCTGAAATCCTATGGATTTACCTGAGAGTAACGTCCACAACGAGAAGACATGTATAAGATTGGGATGTTAGTTGGCTCTCACTGCTTCGTAATTGACCCCAATCCTCTCTGGAAGCCACCCTTACCCTTCGGCAATTGAAATTTTGTGCACACACATCTGAATTCTGCCACCCACATGCTGTTTTGCAAAATCTGCAGAATTTCTCTTATGTTAATTCCCCCCCCCCCGCATTCTTGTGTTGATAGCCATGGGGAAGCGCATGCAGCTGGGCAGAGCATGGGACTGTTGCCTTAAACCACTAGGAAACTTTTTCAACCCCTTCCCAGTTTCTGTGATTTTAGAAGGCATTCCCCACACAATTTCAAACATATCTTTGCAACCACATTTTTATAAAATGAAAGCTGAGACTCCTAGGAAACTGAATTCTGAGACAAATATGCACATTCACTGATCCCACAGAATCAAGGCATATATACACATTTGGCCTTAATCACTATCGTATGAGTTGTTGTTCAAGGGAAGGTGCACATAGGTTGCCACCTAAGTACAGAGGTTGCCACCATGGTGCTTTCCAGATGTTGCCTATCTGGCCATGCTGACTAAGGCTGAGGCAAATCCAATTATACCAAGTTGACTACCCCTGGTATACTGTGTAGGGCCTGACTCTTTAAGACTTGTGCTTGTATTCAGCTAAATCCTACTCCAAAGTCAGTGAACCTAAGTTGGTCATGTTTGTTAACTTCAGTGTGTCCACTCCGAGTAGGACACAGAGTACCACCCACAGACTGTAACAGCAGTTTTCTCTTCTCCTTGGATGAGTATGTTTTTCTCCTTAATCTCATGAGGTCTGAAAGTTCTCCCCTCCTCTAAATGGCACTCCTCAAGCTATCCTTCCTCTCTCCTCTCTCTGTCTCTGTCTCTCTCTCTCTGTCTCTCTCTCTCTCTCTCTCACACACACACACACACACACACACCTCTCTTTCTGTATTATAATTCATTATGGCCTTTCCTGTTCTGTGCTTCTTCCAATAACAGTCTGATCAGGAGATACAAACTAAGTCCAAAGCTGAACTACACTATGTTGCAGTTTCCCTTAAATCCTGCACATATGTTGATTCATCAGCTTGTTTTAGTGTTCCCAGTGCATATGACAATGTCAGTTACTGATTCTTAAGCTATTATCACTACTTAGCATTTGCTTAGTGCTAAGAATGTGCTTTTACTAAACTGAAATTACCTGTACGTGAAATGTTAACGTTCAACCATCTTTAGACTTTTTAGCTTCCATTCCATTGGTGGAGCTTGCCTTTTCTTTCGAGTATAACATTTCAATTCTCTTCTCCAGCAGCTCCATCTGTTCTCATTTTAACTTGACAAAGAGGAGTCACACAGCAGAGAATAGCAGATCTCACGCAGTGCCTCTCTTATGGTAAGCACGGCACTTTAATTAATTAATTAATTTTTCTTCAAGATATCCTATGCAATGTGCTGCAGCTGGGTAGTTTCAGCTCAGAATTAACTTTGGATCAGAAGTGAATGCATCATCTCTTCCAGCCCAGCAGAAGTGGAGAAATTTTGCTATCTATTTTGAGTTCAAGAGAAATCTAAGTGCAGCTGAAGCCATCAAATAAGTGCCAACAGAGCATTTGCATAATATCTATTAGCATATGACTAGCAGAGCCCTTTATGCAACAAGAATAGCTTTCTTCCCAGAGCGTAAAGTGAGAGTTTGCTCAGCATTTCATTTGTATACCAAGTGATGCTCTTTCATTTCTAAAATTGCAACCCAGTCCTGCTAGGTTTCAGTTGTACGCTGCCTCCATCATAACATGCTCCTTAGTTCTGACAAGACTTAGGGCAAAAGAAATGGTGGATTGGGAATGTGGGTTAAGTTACCCATACAGAATTCACCATTTTCTCCACCAGCTGAACTTGAGAACTTCTGGACTTGAGCTTTCTCTGTTGATACCCAAAAGTTGCAGGATTATCGAGCAGCAGCAGCTGGTCAGGGAAACCACACCTGCCACTTTAACTTTCCAATAATATCCCAGACAGTCAGTATTTCAGGCTCTCCAGGGCTTCTCTTGCAATGGCCTTGGAAGCTGAAGTTGGTCTACAATGAACCAACACACTGTTCCCACTGTGGCTGCCAACAAGATACCAAACCACTGCTGCCATACACTGATAGTAGAAATACTCGTGACCAGCTCCAAGGGCCATGTGGATGTCATCCTCTGGCATACAGCCTAGCAAAACAAGTGATCGCATTACAATTTGAATTCAAATTAAGAATTTAATTATTCAGTGCCCAATCCTTTCCTGATTATAGTAACTAGAGCTGTGCTGAAATTTCTCAAGGGGCATTTTTCTGAGAATTTTTTTTTTTCTTATTCTCACTCCCATCTAGAAAAAGGCCACATTTTTAGAATTTTCTGTTAATATTCCCCACATTTTTTTCTCTTTTTTAGTTTCTGACATTCCACCACCCCCTTCTCCCAATGCCCTGAAATGACGTTAAATTTAGTGACTCTGCAGCATTTCACTTGGCAGGCAACCCCTCTCCCCTAGAAATAATTGTTCCTTCCCCTCAGTAACTGAATTACAGAGCTTCACTCAGCTCCAGAAATAATTCAATGTCTTTGTGATTCAGCCTAGTCCTCTCCTGCATCTCAGACCTATTTGCATGCCTAGCAATCAACATATCTCACAATAAGGAATGGAAGGACTGAACAAGCCTGGAGAAGGAAAGTGTTAGGCAGGCATGTGGATCTAAGGAGTTCAGCAGCAAAAGGTGTGGGGGGGGAGACTAGTTGGAAACACAGCTGAGTTACAGAGGATGTGGAAAGGGAGGAAGCAGGGAGCACAGGAAGAAAAAGTGGGGCAAAGCAAACTGCAAAAGTGTTGCGAACTCGCCCACCTATTCAACTGCAGAGAACAGCACCTGGCAGTTAGAGGTTTAAAACATTGAGAATGAGGTTATTCCTTAGGCCACTTTAAATGATAGCGATTGATGGTTGAGTGTGCCATGAATTTGTCTAATCTCTTGACCTCACTCTTTTCTCTCTCATTCCCAGAGGAAGAAGAGAAGTGTGTGGTTTGGTTCATTTCTGCTGAAACAGTAAATGTGAAAAATGTGCTTATTTTCTTTGCTAGGCATTGCATTTATTCTCCTGAGAGAGTTCTTTGAAATATCTGTGCATGTTACCTTTCCCCCTTATCTTGTTAAACCAAGCTTCTTTCTGTAAAAGCAAAGCAGACCATAATGATAGCAGTGGACAGTAGGGAGGCATCGTTCTGATTCTGAAAGACATTTGGATACATTTATGGGTTGCGCTCTGGTGCTTGCCAGCAGAGCATCAATGTGCGATGAGGGAGGAGAAGAACTCTATGCTGGTGGATGGCAATTAAGAAATATGAAGGTCGCAATTCAGTAGGATGTTCCCCAGCACAAAGCCCAATGAAATGAGTGAGGACTGCACAGGATCACGGAAGCATCAATTCAGTTTTGTTTGAGAAGAAAATACAGTTTGTGCCCCAAAAGTCTGTGGCAAGCCATAACCTTTCTGCCAAATTTCTCTACATGCTATTATTGCTTTAGCAAATGGCTGTGGTTTAGGTCTAGTTCAGCTGTGCAAACTATGGAGGTATCAGTATTCGGGATTGCCTTTCTTCAGTGTGTGATTGGTTTGGCTACACCTGCTTTGGTTACATCCAGACCAGATTACTGTGATGCACTCTATGGGAGCGGCCTTTGAAGATAGTTGAGGAACTTCGACTCCAGAAGCCAGGCATCCTGGATAAGTCTCATTGACTTCATATAGCTATATAGGTTATCTATGTTTTAAAGCCCAAGTTAAGCTGCTACTTTTGACCTTTCAAGTCCTAAAATGGTTTGCATCACTTGCACCTGAATGAGACTGCCCAAGTTTAATGATCAGCTTCAAGGTCCTTGCTTTCTTGGCTATCATGAAGGTCTATTAGACTGGTGGGTATGAGAGACAGGAAGAAACTGTGCTATATGGCACAGGAAAAGCAACAAAAGTAAAAGTAAGGGTATATTTGTGTATTTGTTGCTCCTCATTTAATTAGGGGGATTGTACAGTGGTACCTCTAGTTATGTACTTAATTTGTTCTAGAGGTCCATTCTTAACCTGAAACTGTTCTTAACTAGAGGCGTGCTTTCGCTAATGGGGCCTCTTGCTGCCGCTGTGCCACTGGCACACAATTTATGTTCTCAACTCGAGGTAAGTCTTCCAGGTTAGCGGAGTTTGTAACCTGAAGCGTTTGTAACCTGAGGCGTTTGTAACTCAAGGTACCACTGTATATGTGTTTTTATGTGGTTGTATGGTTTTTTTGTGTACCACTTTGGAAGGGCTATGTCCCAGAACATGAAACAGAAACCCTTTTAAGAAATAAAATTTGTTGAAATAGCTGAGTCAGGATAGGGCATCCAAATAGGTAAGGCGATCTGTTGCAGCTGGACAAGGAGATGACAATCCTCAAGTAACATTTGTACTGATATAATGCAATAAAGCTAGATGTCTTTGATACAGCCACGTTGAGGGAGAGAGAACAGCCTCTGGTGGAAATGGAAAACGTGGGGAGAAAGGTTACCGACACTACAGTTTGCATTTCAGAACAAGGGACTAAATAAGGAGGGACAGCTGTGTGAATAGAAGTTTGGTGAGTCATTGTCATCAAGTTAGGTTCTATGTCTTTTTTTAACTCAGAAGAAACTCAGAACCGCTATCTATGGGAATTCTTTCAAAGCCATTGTGTTTAGAATTATGATACAAGCCTCCAACAATCTGTGGTGAAAACATGACATTTTAAACCCAGTGGGCTTGATGGTTTGGACCTAGTTTAGGCACAAATATGTTAGCAACAGGATGCAGACTGTCGTAGAGTCAGAAGCATCCAAGAGACCATTGGTCCATCCTTGGTCCCAAAGGCAAGGCCCACCCACCTGGCTCATATTGCATAATCCAAACCACAATATGCCACACAAAGAGAACAGAGGCACTGCGGGGCAGCATGTGCAGAGCAGATAGTTCCAGATGAGTCAAGCAAGTAAACTAATCCACATGTTTGATGGCAATATAACCCACTCCTTCCACACCCAGTCACTAGCCAAACTGACCTGAAAGGAAATTCCTTCCTGCATCCAAATATGCTTAGATGATCTTAATCAAGAACACACTTAGCCACTGGATGATCCTAAAAGGAAATGGAAGTAGCAAGGCAAGAAAAAAATTTGATGAGCACCGTTCTATGCTACCCAATAACTTCTTTGTTGTTGTAGCATTCCTGGTGACCAAGTAGAAGGTGAAAAAGCAGCCATGATCACATGGAGGAATGACTCTTCCAAATCCCAGTGGGTCTTGATGGAGATGCATTCCTTGCATGTGGTGGTTAAGCTTATGGTATGAATCAAGAACAGAAAATCACAAAATATTACAAGTAAATTAACCTAGCTCTCTCTTAACTGAGCTTCTAGAGCTCCATGAAAATTAACTGTGACAGCTGAACTGAACCTCTGGGTTCTGATGTGACAAAGTTCAGAGGTGATAAACCAGGTGATGGTCCAAACAACAGTGGGTATCCATCAAGTTTATGTTCTGACTTTCCAGAGAAGGAATGCAAAACCAGATGACCCTTAGTCTGAGCCTTCTTGGGAAATCTGTATCGTATATACCATGCACCCCCAACCTGCGTCCCTCCAGCTGTTTTGGCCTACAACTCCCATGCTCCCTAGCTAACAGGACCAGTGGTCAGGGATGATGGGAATTGTAGCCCAAAACATCTGGAGGGCCAAAGGTTGGGGATGCCTGGTATATACTAACAGCAGACTCATTCTCTGAATGCCAGCCTTTATGTAGCTAAAATAGCACCACATATACACACAGGAAGGAAGTGTATTTTAAAAGAAAAGAAAAGAAAAAAGATGTGTAAAAAAATATTATTATTATATTGAGGGGGGAGTGACACTTAAGGAAAGAGAGCCACAAAAAGCAGGTCAGTGAGGACTGAGCATGCTCTGTAGCCACAAAATGGGGGCTGCATGTTGGGTACAGGAAAATAAATGCAATATCCTGAAAAGGAACAGAGTTGAATGGCTGACAGAAGCCCTGAAAAGGATCCCTCGACACTATTGCACACTTTGCTGCAGGCCCCACTTGTTTTCTTATTCTCTTAGAATTTGGCAGTTCCTCTTCTGATTTCAGCTAAAAAAAAATTACTGGCCAGTGTGTAATGGAGCAACCATCTTAGCCTCCTGCAGCAACAGCGGTTAAAAGTCTTGCAGCATCTTATGTACCAACATATTTATTATAGCATGAACTATTGTAGTCAAGGATGTAGCATTGTTTTCTATACTCACAGCCTTCTTGGTCTTTGAATAGAGACTGTTTAGAATCTGCCCTATATTTTGCAAATCCAAAATGTTTGCACAAAGCTATCGTTCTGCGCCTGCAACACTAGAGCAATATCACTGCACTGGCACAACACTTGCCATGAGTTTTTGTGATGCTGCTTCAGCCAGCTGACTGCACAACCTATGAGGTGATACATGGCTGTTGTCTCAGGCGGCAGATTTGGGCCTAAGGAGCATGCCACTCGCTGCTTCCACCACTGCAGGCACCCTCCCTGCTGCCTCCACTGCCACAGACATGCTCTGCCACAGCTGTGGTCACACCTGCAGAGGAGGCGGGGTGGAAGCAGGGTGTGCCCACAGCAGAGGGACCAGCAGCAGGGCATTTTGCCTTAAGCAACAAAATGTCCCAGGCCGGCCCTGTGCACATCCTATCCTAATTGCCATATCACAAGATTAGACAGCTAGAAACTTAGCATACTGTAGGTCTGCATTCCAGGTTGAGTGGGTGCCCTATTAGTTTCAAATAGTATGATATAACACGTAGTGCTTTTTTTGCATTAAAAATGCTATGTAAATCCAAAAGACATTGGTTTGCAAGGGAGCAATGCCTTTCCTTACTGATATGGTCCTCTGCTGCCTTTTTTTGTGGTGTGAACTACTAATTGCAAAGAGTTTCAAAAATAACCTATGTAATTTAATTTTCAAATAGAGTTAGTTCAGCCTCACAAAGCAACTTAAAATGCATGCTTTTC
This sequence comes from Podarcis melisellensis, assembly GCF_964234715.1. NCBI lineage: Eukaryota > Metazoa > Chordata > Lepidosauria > Squamata > Lacertidae > Podarcis > Podarcis melisellensis. The sequence continues at coordinate 64,864,728 of NC_138528.1, read as the reverse complement.
TTCACACTAGATCTGGTGGAAGTGGTTTTATTGCATACCTTCCATCTTGGAATGCAGTGAACATGTGTTAAAAAAAAACCCACTTCCACCAAGTTTAAATGGTTACATCTGTCTTCACCCCTTAATGGGCACAATCCAACACAGGCTTGAAATCAGTGGGTTTAAGTGTGCTTAATTCTTATCAGATTGTGGGTGTTATCTTGTTCTTTTATCTTGAACTAGAAAAAGTCATTTGGCATATTTCTATTGTGGGGAGAAAGATGCTTGAGTATAATAAACTTTTACTCAGTCCAAAACTATACAGTATGCAGTAAAGTCAAACTCTGGCAACTGCTACTCTTTGCTACTTGGTCAAATGGAACAGTTTACAAATTTGTTACAGGTCTGGAGGCCCCAAGCCATTTTAGGTATTCTAGGCCAAAATATGCATTTTTGGGTCTCATGCCTGGAAGATGATAGGATGCATGGAATATATAGGAAACACACAGAGAAAAATCCAATGATCCACAAAATATGAAAGCCTAATTTTTAAAGAGCTATTGTTGCATGCTATTGATTTTCTTACTACAGGAAAACTGCACTCATTGAAAAACCTATGCAACTCCAGATTTGGTGGGGGGAGAGAGAATTAGTGAAATGATAAATTAAATCCATGCTTGGCCTTTTCATCAGTTATTTCACAGTCAAAACGAGTCCAAGCCTCCCAAGGTTAGCTGTATCTTCAGAGGCATCTTTTTAATATATATATATATATATATATATATATATATATATATATATATGCAGGTTTTGGTGTCCTCGGGTGTCTTCACGTGTAAAAGTTGGGGTGTCTAGGCGACGTTTCGACGAGGTCTCACTCGTCATCTTCAGGCTGGTGCTTTCGGCTTCTTGTTACTGGAACAGAGCAGGATCTCAGTGTTTGAGTTCCTATAAATACTGTTGAGGGGGTGTGGTGTATAGCCTCCAATGTTCTGGGCAGAGAGGAAGTTCCCAGGCTAGTGTGCCTTTTCTTCTTTTGTTCCTTAATTACTTGAGGGATATCTTGAGTGATTTCTTGAGTGATATCCTGAGTACCACTTAGGTGGGTCATTAGGTGTGGATTAGTTGCTAAAGTCTTTGTGTCTTGACCTCTTGAACTTTGTGAAGAGTTTTTCTGAGAAGATGGCTGTACTGCACTTAGTTGTGCTCTGGCTTGGCTTCGTGTATAGGGGCGAGCTGTGGTTTTGTGGCCTGTGTCAGCCAGATCTGTGTAGGGATTGCAGGGGGGTGCAGCATCCGGAGGTGCCACCATGGTTTGGCTACTGGATGGTGTCTGTAATTTATCTGTGGAGAGGGTCTGGGTTTGGGTCTGGTGTGGTTGATTGGTGATGGCGTTCTGTGTGCCTCTGGATCTGGTGTCAGTTTTTGTGGGGAGGGCTAATTTCCAGATGTCTGGCAAGCGGGATGTGTCGTCACGCTTGTTCATGTTGTGAGGGTGTTTCTCTATCTCGATGGCTTCCATGATTATTCTCTTGTGGTGATGTTCCATGTTAAAGAGCAATTTGGAATCTGCAAAATTAATTTCGTGTCCTGTTTCTTTCATGTGTTGGAAAAGAGAGGAAGTTTTTTCTTCTTTTTTGACGGCATTCTTGTGTTCTGCGATACGTGCATTTATTCGTCTGTTTGTTTGTCCAATGTACGTGGCTGGGCAGACTTTGCAGGGTATTTCATAGACCCCTTGGTTTTCCAACTGGATTTTATCCTTGGGGTTTCTGAGGATATTGGCTATTTTTTGGTTGGTGCAAAAGGCTGTTTTGATATTGTGTTTATGGAGGATTTTGCTAATTTTATCTGTAGTGCCCTTGATATAAGGAAGGAGGGCCATGCCATTGTTTTCTTCTGTGTCTTGGTTTTTGGGGGGTGTTTCTTTTTGGATTAGCTTCGTAACCCTGTTTTGCTGGTATCCATTGGCAATTAACACATTTGAGAGATTCTGTAACTCAGTTGTCAAGTGGTCTTTGTCAGCCAGGCGTTTGGTTCTGGAGATGAGAGTCTTGGCTACGGAGTTTATTTGTGCAGGGTGGTGGTGTGATTGTGCATGTAAGTAGCGGTTGGTGTGTGTTTTTTTCCGGTAGATAGTGTGTCCTAGGGAGCCATCAGGTTTTTTGTAGATTAGGACGTCAAGGAAGGGAAGTTGGTTGTTGGCTTCTATTTCCATAGTGAATTGTATTTTGGGGTGTAGGCTGTTGAGATGTGTGAGGAAGCTATCCAGTTTTTCCTTCCCGTGTGGCCAAATTACAAAGGTGTCGTCAACATATCTGAGCCAAAGTTTGGGTTTGTGTTCTGACTTGTCTAAAGCATTGGTTTCAAAGTGTTCCATGTACAGGTTTGCGATGACCGGTGAGAGGGGTGATCCCATAGGTGCTCCTTCTATCTGTTTGTATCTTTGTCCATTGTGGATGAAGTACGTGTTGGTTAGGCAGTGGTTGGTCAGGTCCAAGATGTATTCGGGGGGATTGTATTTGTTTTGAATGGCTGTCAAGGCTTCATTAATGGGCACTTGTGTGAAGAGAGATACAACATCGAAGCTCACAAGTAGGTCATTAGGATGTAGGTTTTGCTTCTTTATTGTTTCTATGAACTGGAAGGAGTTTGGAACGTGTGAAGAGATGGATTCTGCATAGGGCTGAAGTTGCTTGGCGAGAAATTTAGCGAGATTTTGTAGAGGTGAGCCTATGGAGCTGACTATTGGTCTGAGTGGTGTTCCTTCTTTGTGTATCTTGGGGAGGCCGTAGAGTTTGGGGCATCTGGATGATTTTTCTCTGGGGATGATTCTTAGCTGGATTTCTTCACTGATAGGAGAGTAGCCAAACCATGGTGGCACCTCCGGATGCTGCACCCCCCTGCAATCCCTACACAGATCTGGCTGACACAGGCCACAAAACCACAGCTCGCCCCTATACACGAAGCCAAGCCAGAGCACAACTAAGTGCAGTACAGCCATCTTCTCAGAAAAACTCTTCACAAAGTTCAAGAGGTCAAGACACAAAGACTTTAGCAACTAATCCACACCTAATGACCCACCTAAGTGGTACTCAGGATATCACTCAAGAAATCACTCAAGATATCCCTCAAGTAATTAAGGAACAAAAGAAGAAAAGGCACACTAGCCTGGGAACTTCCTCTCTGCCCAGAACATTGGAGGCTATACACCACACCCCCTCAACAGTATTTATAGGAACTCAAACACTGAGATCCTGCTCTGTTCCAGTAACAAGAAGCCGAAAGCACCAGCCTGAAGATGACGAGTGAGACCTCGTCGAAACGTCGCCTAGACACCCCAACTTTTACACGGGAAGACACCCGAGGACACCAAAACCTGCATTCCTGTACCCGTGAAAATCTACGAAAGCATATATATATATATATATATATATATATATAGTGCACTAGCTATGCATCTCTAATCTGACATCACACTCTGCTCATCAATCAGAGTCAGAAGTTAGATCAGTAACAGTTGATACCTCTTCTGGATGGAAAATTCACATATCCCATCAAAACTGTCAGTCACTTCCACTGTCAAGTGTTCTGACCTGCTGGGTGGATGCTAAAAGCATTCCCAGTTATTGGGTCCTCAGAGTCCTTCCCGAATAAAGGCCAAGAAGGAAAAAGGGTTAAAACGCTTGACAGCACTTTATCACGGGGGGGGGGGGGTAGTTTACAAAATCAATATACCAATAAATCTTCCTACACTCTGAATGTTTTGTTGTTTGCAAATTGACTGGAGAAATCTATGGTGTTCTTAATACACAAGTGCATAACTAGATGTTACAGGAGGATAAATGGCTGGTGCCAGCCCATGTCTCCCTGGAGGGTCCCCTTCGCAATGCCCAGTAAAACAAAACGTGTGATGTTATATCATCAAGTTTAGGGTCTCCCTGCTACCTGCAAGCAGTATAATAAATTGGAACAGAGGCATGGAAATGCAAATAATACCTTTATTTTTCTATATGTTACCAAGAGGCATATGTGTGAGATGCAAATCCATGGCAGCCACAGATCTAGCTACACTGCGAAGGATAGCTGGAAATTGTCACCAAATTTTGGCATTTGGCAACCTGCTTAAAATGGCACATGTGTAAGTCTTGAGTTGAAATGAGGATTTAAATCAATCCTTGGGTTCACTACATAGTGTGTGTACATGTGTTTGTAAATATTTGGGAAGTAATGAGTGCCAAGTGGAATGGGAGCCTAAGGTTTGGCATCCCCAGTAGTGACTGAGCCTGCTCACAGATCTAAAAGAATATGCAATGGAATCTAGCAATTACTGTTAATAATTATGTGATTGTGTGGTTCATAAAGCATAGTTTGGGCAACCTCTTCTTTATGACGAATATTTCGGGGAAATTCTCAGATGCTGGAGCAGACCAAACCTTTTCCTGCTGCTGATCAAAACAAGGCCCTTCCATCAGATAATTATGGCTTCTCTTAAGCCTCTTGCTGTTGGGCTTAACTTATATTTTCCTTCAGGAACTTCCTCTTTTCTCAACCTTACCATTCCAACAATCCACATCAACTTTCCTCTTATAGTTAAAATAATAGGCCAGGCAAGCATCAGTTGAACTCTTGTCCGCCATACTGAATTCCCAAGAGTTCCAAATAATATAGAAATTAATTCTTAGATACAGTACTGTCATTGTACACCTTCTTCTAAACTCTACTTCTCTGGAAAAGTCCCATGGGCACAATAGCAACATTCCTGGTGCAGGGATGGATTATTAATCTCTATCATTCAACATTTTTCTCCAGGTCTCCTTGCCAGTGGAGGTGTTGGTTTTATAAACCCATTCAGACGCTATCATACAATTGCATAGATGGAAACTGGAAAGCTGACAGGATCCTCGACCATCATTAGAAACTTCTTAGGAAAACTCTCACAAAAGGGAAAGTGATCTTATCTTTTCAAAATGTTAAAGTTCAGTTTGGTTTGAATCATGTACTGACATTTAAGACCATTCTCATTTTAAAAGATGAATTGGTTCCCTATATGGACTCTGTCAAGAGCAGGTGTTTTATTTTTAATCAAGTGGGGGGGAGGGGAAGAAATCAAGATAGAAAGGTTTACTTTGACCTTGAAACTCCTCCACTCAAACGAAAGACTCTGCAGCTCCATGATGAGACAAATACAGTATATGGCATCAAGGTGCTTGACAACAGTTCTGAGAGCATAATGTATTCATGTCAAGCTGCTCTTATGCATCTATAATAATGCATCTATAATATTTTCAAAACAAAACCACCCATAGGATACTTACAGTTTGGGAGCTTTTACCTCTTGGGTGCCATCTTTTACATTTAGTTCAATAAACCCACGGAGAGCAGTCTCTTTAAGATGAAAAAGTGGCTGACCTTTCCTTAAAATTGCCACCTGCCAGTGCGCACAGTAATCAGAAGGCAAATTTGAAAAGAAAAGCCAAAATTTTCAGCCACTGACTTCAGACTCTTCATACCAACTCCTCTGGATTTCAGAAGATTTTCAAAGATTTGACATCAAAGCATGCCATTCAACTAACTAAGCTTCATAAAAAGGCATTAATAAGCGGAAGTGGATAACCATGATCTTTAACTGCCAGGATTCCCTTGGATAAATGTTATGCACAGTGATACAGTCAAATAAGGAAGGCAGTATAGATCTTTGCTATGAAGCTTTTAAGAAAAATTATGGAATTCATTTTCCTGTTTAATTATAGTCAGAAATGAGACATGTTTTTTCCCAAAGATTTAAAAGATGGCATGATATTAACATATTCAGGAAGGAGGAAAGATTAAATGCCAATTTGCATACTGAAACAAGAGTAACATACATTTCAACTAACATCTAAGTCAGCATAGAATAAAGCTCAGTCTTTAGAAGTTAACGGATATTGATCTACAGAGTCTCCCAGAGGGTAAGAGGATAATAAATAAATCTGTCCAATGTTCACAATACAAAGTAACAAAAACTGGCATGTGGATCTGAGAAGATGCAGAAAGGAAGGTGGTGGCAGCCAGTTGCCTAGAGGACGCCTGAGGGTGACCCTGGGGAAGAAGATTTTGAACCTGGTTCACACTGGTGGGAGAGGGAGTAGGGTTGCCGTATTTCAAAGAGTAAAAAGTTGTTGAGCTTTTTTGTTGAAATCCCCCCTGGGTGTCATTTCTGCCTTTGGAATCCTGGCAAGCATTGGAGCCAGAGAGTGAGGGTGAAAGGGATAGGCTCAATGTGGTCACAGACTCTGATAGGGAAAGAGAAGGGATTGCATCTCCTGCCCTACAAGACAGCCCTGTTCTAGCCCTGCCCCCTGCCCCTTTCACAACCCAAGAACAGAGGAGAGGGCAGGAAAAAAGAGCAAGGCAATTGAGAGCTGAGTCATGATGGAAGACTGCTGTCATGGAGGCTTAAATGAAGGGCGGAGGGACCAAACACCTAGCTCCTGCAACTCATTTACCTGAATTGTGTGTGTGTGTGTGTGTGTGTGTGTGTGTGTGTGCTGGTTCTCTGAGTGTTGAGCAATGAAAGTTAATTGCCGCCCAAGTCACCTGCCCGCTTCTGATTTACAGCATCAGATAACAGTCGGCAGGGCTGTTCTGGCAGCCTGACATTGTGCCTTTGGACAATGATAAGTTGCAGTCATGGTGCAAACTTCCATGCCCAGTTAATGCTCCTTTTCAAAAACTGGGGCAGATCATGGTAAAGAATGCACTCATGTTTTAGCTAGTCCTGCCTCTCCTTCAGCCTCCCTCGGGAAGCCCTCCTTGCCCTAATATTAACATCATCATGTGGACAAGCAGCTCACATTCCTATCCCAATATTTTTGGGTGCAGCCTCACCCTCAGAATAGATTTTCTGCAATTGTTTCTTGGTGAACCACATTTGAGATAAGAAGTGGAATATGGATGACTACTGTGTGACTCCCATCTTGAAGCTTTGCATTCATTTTTGTGAGATGTTCTTTTTTTCCCCTGACCATATTGACAATGCATGATAATGAAGCATTTTGATTGCATCATTAGCATGCATTTTAATCAAAATACATCTTTTGTTTTTTGCCGGTGCTGGTTTTGCCTCAGTCGCTTAGTATCATGAAGTGACTGCTGTTGGACAATGCGCTGTGATAGATGAATGCAGGGAATATTTTAGTCCTGAAAGAAAGTGTTGCTTACAATAAAAGCAAAGATAAATGATGAGTGTGGCATTCTGTTGCTTAGACGGGGTGGGGCATTTGCTAGACTATGCTATCAGGTTGATTCTCAAAGCTGGTTGGCACCAGGCTGGTCTAGATCCACTTTTTCATTGGGAAAGGGTGCATATTGTACTAGAATACCAGTTGTATGTGAACAAGGGCCTGAAACAGAAGTAGCAGGATATTGTAGAGCCTTGTAAGTTACTATTTGTACTTAGTCTGGTGGGTTAGGGCCAACTTGACCACTAGGCAAAGTGAGGTATCTGCCTTAGGTGGTAAATGTTGGGTGGTGGGAGCACAACTCATGACAAGTCTGTTGCCCCTAGGTGTGATGGAAGATGCTGTCTCACCTCCAGTGTTTAAGGAATATTCAGACACCTGGGTTTCTTGCATTCTGTATATAGATTAGTTGCCATCTGGTCTATGACTCAAGGTGCTTCCAGACTGCTGCTGTTTTTGAGTGGGATTCAATCACATACCAGCAAATTAAAGTTGTGCAGCTAAAGTTGATTTGGCACTCTTGCACAACAAATCCCACTCCCCCAACCCCAAAACAGGACTTTTTGTAATAAGGAAAGTGATAGGAAAGTGTGAGATAACATTTGCGTGATGCAACATCAAGTAACCTTCCTGCAGACATCAGAATAAATAATTAATAAATAGCTCACATTGTCTAATCTCCCTGGAAACAAATCAGAATGAATGTTCAATACACTGTCAACTAAAATGCATTCACAAAACCACCTAGAGCCCTGAGTGAAGAGAGTGAGCTACTGGTGGATAAAATAATGACATACAACCACAACCAAAAGGAATTAAATCCACCCAAGGGCAGTTCATTGTTTAGGGCTAGAAAACACAAAGGGGAATAAAATTCCCTCTGAAAGTTTTGCACTTGACTTCTTATTTTCCACATTCATACAGTTCTATACAATTGCAAGGAGCCATAGATGTGCACAGACAAAATGAAAAAAGTCAGGACCATAAAAAACATCAAACTGTACAATTGTACACACACGCATATATATAAAGAATAACAACAGTTTCTGAACACAATGGTAAATTGCAATGTGTATTGAAAGACAGAACAGAACTGAACTTAACAGCTCAGTGCAATAAAAAATACTTTCACTTGCCAAGCAAGATAAAACCACTTCTGAACACTGTGATAGAATACAGTGTACATTAAGGCAGAGGAGAACAAAACCTAACACTTAATGCAAATAAGTGGCACTTGTTGCCAAGCTGCTTTGACCATAAGTTACCCGTATTCTTCAGTGGTATATACAGTATTAATAGGTAAATTAACTGCTTCAGAGTGGATCCAGAGTACATAAAAATACAGAGAATGTGTTTTTATATTTGCATCTTACTTGCATTGGCCCCTGCTTAAAAGAGAGCGAGAAAGAGATCTTAACCATACTGCAGTTAGAACTTACCATATAGTTTAAGAAAATACTGGGGAAAACACTTCCAATCAACAGACTTCAGAGGTCTGAAGGAAAAATTATCTGATTGACAGATCCATGCACCATTTGTATTTTTTAAAAGTGTTTTCTCTTAGGGCTGAGTGAGTGGACATGGTTTTGTGTGAGTTTAGTAACTATATGTATGCATACATGCACACAGACCTCATAAGTGTTTCTAAGATCAATATTTTGCATATAATTTGTTGCTGAGCAATGTTGTTTTTATAAATTTTAGACACAAGTCACTTTACACATGCAAACTGTGATACAGTTTACAGGTTCTGTATTAACTCTCTGCCGGTTTCCAAACACAGAACAGACACACAGAATTTCAAAGGATTTCTTTGCTTCTGTGCTGTATGGAAGGCAGAAAGTAAATTGAGATCTGCTAGTTTATCTCCAGGTGCTTTTGGAGTATCAACAAAAGGTGTCAACTCCTAGTTATTGAACAAGAGCAGCAAAAAAGCTTCTTCTCCCTTGGTAAAATGAAGGAAATTTTGGGGGGAAACCAGGAGTATATTTTTGAGCAAAACGCTTGGTTTTGTACGGAAAACAAATGCTTGAGTGAAGTATCTGCTCAGAGGCACCTTGTTACTTAATTCTCATCTATGTCCACCCCCTGAGCCAGAAATAGCTTTGGTTGGTGGACCTTGTGATTCTGATAGGAAAAAAATAAAAACAGCAACAACAAATATTGCTAATTAGCCACCACTGTCTACTATTAATCTTGCTTCCCAGCTCTGGTGCATCTAAATGGTAGTATAATTGTTTCAGGATGGAGTTTTCATCATTTTTGAAAATGCAATTTTAAATATACTTTTGAAAATATTGCCTCCGTATCTTATCAACAGTGTTCTCACGTCCAGCTCTGTCATGTAGGCTCCAAGAGCTGAATCTATGCTAATGTTTGTGCACAGTCTGAACACTGAAACATAATCCAACGGGACAGGAAAGCAGAAAACGAGCTTGGTACGCTTGCAGGTTGCATTCAAAATGTCAACTCTACCCAATAACAGTCAGCATAGTTTGTATGGCTCCAAGGTATTATGAGATACACTCTGAAGACTCTTCTCCTATTTCTGTATGATTCAGCAATCCATCCCTGTCAGGGCTTTAGATGACTTTCTCCTCGCTAAATTTATTGCCAAGTTGCACAATTCTCAGTTAGGCCCTATTTGCTGAATGCTGATGTTATTTCATGTCCCACAACCTCTGCAAAGTTCTGCTCTGGTAGCACTAAAATCCAGATACTGTAGAGAATGAAGGAATAAATCAGGTTCTACTTCCAATAAAATTGTTTGCTCTTTAGAAGGATAGTCATCCAACTTCAGTACCAAAGTACCAAACAATTCTTTAAATCTTAGCAACGATATTCAGCAAAATGATTGGAAATGTGCCGTTCAGATATGAAATGTAGAAGACGTGCTTTATTTATTTTAAAGCAATTATACACTGCTTAATATGAAAAAAAAATTCTACAAGGTTTAGAGTCTAAGAAACATTACAACATTACAACAAAAACACCATAAAAGCAATAAAACAAAAACAAAAACATAAAGTGAAAAATGAAAAAAGAACCAGAAGATTCAAACTCGTAAGCTCGGGTACTATGGAGCACAGTTTTCCATAGGACAGAGATGGGGAACCTTGTAGCCCTCCAGGTGTTGTTAGACTACAACTCCCATCATTCCTGTTGGCTGCAGTTGATGAGCAGCATCTGGAGAGCCATAGATTTGGGTGGAAGATTTGAGGCACTCCTCACTAGCAGAGTTCCTCCTCATGGTGGAGGCTGGCAGTGTTGAGCAGGTCTGGTGAATCTGAGTGTTGGATTACTCTGCCCCTTATGCTGCAAAGCCACGACAATAAATATGCATAGGTAAAGGGACCCCTGACCATTAGGACGAGTCGTGGCCGACTCTGGGGTTGCGGCGCTCATCTCGCTTTATTGGCCGAGGGAGCCGGTGTACAGCTTCTGGGTCATGTGGCCAACATGACTAAGCTGCTTCTGGCGAACCAGAGCAGCGCACGGAAACACCGTTTACCTTCCCGCCGGAGTGGTACCTATTTATCTACTTGCACTTTGATGTGCTTTTGAACTGCTAGGTTGGCAGGAGTAGGGACCAAGCAACGGGAGCTCACCCCATTGCAGGGATATATATATATATATATGCATAAAGATGTGGAAAAACATGTCCTGTCTGTCTATCTATCTAGCTATATAATATTCATGCACCTTGTCAAACACACACACACACACACACCATAAAATGTTGAAATTTTAATGCCATTTTCAGATATCACCATGTTTATGATCAGAAGTTTCTGCTGAACTTTACCATTTGAGAAGAAAAAAAGGAAGCAAATATCCTTCTTGCTTTTGCCAGCAGAAATGCTGCCACACAACCAGACTACTGCTCCACAAACAGGCGGACAGCTTTCAGCTGGCAGAACATGGCACTGCAAGAATTAGACACGCGATGCACAGCTATCAACGAGTACATCTGTATGCTAAGTTTCAAACACCCTTCCTGATACCACATAGACAGAAGCAGCAAAACTCTCAAGAGTCCTCTGTGAGATAAAGAAAGGCAATATACTTGAAGTGTAAGCAGGAAAAGAAGGCTCATAATGGTTTAGCTTTGAGATGTAGCAAAGCATGGATGCATAAAACCAAGCATGTCATTACCTACCCCATTCCCCAATCTCAGCCTTTCTTCATTCCACTCCTATGGGAGCCTGCAGCATTAAGCAGTGGTTGGTACAATGAGTGATAAATAACTCCAGGCAGGCAATAAACTGCCTGTAAGCATCAAGTGCCTACTATCCAGCTCCCAAAATTGATATTCACAATATAATCCTTTGCCAGGTAGTCCACTCTACACAAATGCTGGTGTTTCCTTCACTCTTCATCACAGTGATGCTGTGGAGAAATAAGAGTCTGTCTTTTGGCAACAGCTCACATGTGCAAGCATTTATAACTTGCCTTTCCTCCACCAAGGAATTCAGGGTGATGTTCCCCTTTCTGTGTACTGACCCAACCCAAACCTGTTTAGCTTTAGCAAGTTGGTTGCATTGTACATATATCCTCAGATCATGCCCTGAAAATATATGAGAATTGTTTTGAGACATGCTTGTTGGCACTTCTAAAATGTCACTTTACTACTACCTCCATCAATGGCATCGCAAAAGATGAGAATTAGAAACAGTGTTGGAATGTTTCAAAGAAAATGAAATGTGCTGGAATGTGTCAAAGTGAAGTGAGTTGAGAACTGCTGAAGAAGCAAGGGTTCCAGTTATACTTTCCTCTTTCATAATAGATTATGATAATCCATAGTCCATATCTTATCTAGTTTTGTAAGTAATGAAATTGATGGAAAAGATGGAAAACTCTATACTCCTGCTCCAGTTTCTGATCAGTATATAAAAGCTCAATGAGTCATTCTCTTTCTCTCTCTCTTTACTGTTTATCCAAATCTGCTTCACATGCTTTCCAAAATGCAGATATGCTGGGGAACTTTCTGTTTCACATCTAGATGGGCTGGAGGATGTTAGGAGAAGCCAAATCTTCACTTAGGATAGTAAATAACAAGCTCAGATTGGATGCTTTGTTAATGTTGTTCTTGAGCCACATTGAATTAGGTTGCTTTGTTTTCTTCAGATTTCATAATAGCATTATTTTCTATATTAAGATAAATGAAGCAATGTATACCAATAAACCGATATATTCATTTTTGTTGCAATCTTCAATCTGTGATTGCCACTGGGTTGGGTTATGCCTTACTCCCTGTCCAACTGTGTTGCTTGTGAACAAGTTCAAATCTTGATTGGAGGACCCAATTAACAATGGCACATTGGCCAGGTAAGCACTAGCTTTGGTTGGTTCCTCACATTAGCTATTAAGTTTCTTGCATTCAGGTTAGTCATTCCACAGTCGGCTTCCAGTTCATGGATGTTGTGTAGATGGGGTAGATCAGGAAATGGTTGGTCACAGGCAGTGTGCAACTTGTAGAGACTTTAGAAAAGCACATGAGATATAGAAGGAACCCATGCCATTTTCCCCAAAGGCTGCTCCCAACACTTCAATAGGCATTGTAAATTATTATTGTTTAACACCATATATCAGAAGCTTTCCAGATAATGCTGGACTCCATCATCCTTGACATTGGCCATGCGGGCTTGAGCTGATGGGAGTCAGAGTCCAACAAAATCTGAAGGGCCACCAGTTTAAAAATCTCTGAATTAAAAACAACAGCCCTAGAGAGTGCAGGAGTGGAGCTGGAATAAAGATCATTTACTTAAGGAACAAATCAGCTAAAATATTTAGCCAGTTGAGCAATCTGGATCGGAGGATAAAAACTGCATCTGCTGGCAACATTTGTGTACACACAAACACAATTTGTTTAGATGTCGTCTGTAAGCTGCAGCTGATGCTTCAGCTACAACTCATTAATAAATCTAGCATGCATTCAGTTTCTGTCCCAAAGTTTACCACTGAGGCAAAGTACAGGGAAGAAATGAGATTGTGCCATACACTAAAATAAATAAAATAAAGCAACCCATTACAATTCCAGCTTGGGAGTACTGAAACGTTCATTTCCATTACATACCACCAAATTTGCATTCCCTTATGACAGCATCTGAAATAAATCCACAATGAACTCACAGAAACAGTTTCACGCACTTGCATTTGGTGGTCGTATCATGTCTGATAAAGAAAAGATGGCTGTGAGCATAATTAATACTAATGCACAGCAGACAATATTTCTTGTGCTTATCACTTGTATTAATGTGATTTATTGCAGATGAAGGGGGTAAGAGTGGGAATAGTGGTTCAGTGAGCTTTGCTTCCTTGTGTTTCAGAGGCTTTCAGCAGCCTGAGCAGAAACAATCTCCAGAATACAATTATGCAAATGCTTTATTATTTTCAATTAGTCTGAGTTAACTCTATATAGAGTCTACTCCCAGGGTATGAAGTTGGCTGCGAAATGTTTGTTCTTGATTTTAAATCAATATTGTTTCAGTTGTTTAATAAGGGACATAATTATCAAGCCATTTTCCCCTATCACAATTTCATTTTAAACATGTTTGATTTTGAATGAAGGAAAAACAGATTTTCTCATTATTTTAACAACCTCTCATTGGTATGCTTTTAGGTTCACTGCCATTGCAGTGCAGGATTTTGGCCTCAGGATGCAATCCTATATATACTTACCTGAGGAGTCCCAAGGAACTTAATCGGGCATAACTCTGAGTAGGTATGCATAGGATCGCGCCGTTCATGGAAGATTTGATTTAAATCCTATCATGTTTCAGTGGGCTTTTCAGTTATTACATTGTCATTAAAAACTATGGACTTGCATGGCGAGTTCCCGCCCCCCACCAGAATAAATAAAGACACAAGACACCATAATTTAAGGTTAAATGGGCGAATTAGGCCACAACTTTATTGAATTCAGGAATGAGAGGCATTGGCTTAGGCATTGGTCCTATCGACTATCCGGCTCCAGCCCATTTGCTGGAGACACGGGATGGGTTAACACCATAGAGGGGGAGTCTCCTGCTGAGCCACGTCAACTAGGAGCTCCCCCGGGTCACCGCTTGGGGGCGTGCCTTTGGCCCACACCTCCATAGGCTTCGGACAGGGCCACACCCCCCAGAGTCCTTTATCGGACCACCCTTCGTTCACTGGGGGGAGGTGATGGCGTTCCTCCACCCCCACACATCCTCTTAATCCCTTCTTACCAATGCCTAACCGCCAATGCCGAGGAGTTGTGACGAGTTGCTACGAGGTAGGCGAAAAACCAAATGGCTGTAAATTGCCAATTGGGAAAAATTCCTACCATGCCCCTTGCGGCGACAGACCAAAGTCCATAGCAAAGTCAGAGACCTACCTAAAGCCTACCCAAGGGAGGGAGGGTGGGAAAACGTGGGGGCTGGCCGGCGAAAAGAGGGCAAGCCCCCTCTGCACCGGCCCTAAATAGGGCAGGCCACGCCCCCCCCAGCCAGCTGATTGGCTGGCTGGGGGGGGGAGATGCGGCCGGGATTCCCCCGCTCATGTGTGGGTGGGCGTGAAGCCCGCAACCCCACCTCCTGGGCAGGCCGGAAGTGGCTTTAATGAAACTGCAGTAGCAAAGATGCAGCCACCTAATGCATCCTGTGAGCAGAAGCCTTGCACAAGAACAGGCATAGGCAAACTCAGCTCTCCAGACGTTTTGGGACTGAAACTCCCATGATCCCTAGCTAACAGGATCAGTGGTCAGGGATGATGGGAATTGTACTCCCAAAACATCTGGAGGGCTGAGTTTGCCTATGCCTGCACAAGAACTTCTGCTTATGCAACAGGGCTTTCCATCCTCTCATCTCCATCCGCACATCCCTTGAAATTGGCTCAGGAGAACTTCCAGAACTATGGGAAGGGATTAGACAGGGACCATTCCATCGGGCAAGCTGCAATGGTGGTGCAGACAGAACATTCGGAAGAGTAAGATATTGAAATCTACCTCATGTATCTTTTTACTACCCCATGATGATCTTGTCCAAAGACCAAACACAAGCAATATATGGCACCACAGCACTGTGATGATGGCTGTCTCCCACGCCTGCCTGTCAGTGATAATTAGGGAGCCCAGATCATGACACATAGATCACAAAGGCTGCATTTTTCTTCTAAGGAGGGAAGCAGAGCTCCGGGAGATAATTGAGAAGCTCCCATTGTTAACACAGCTGGAACTCAGAGGAGTCTCATGCCACATTTGCTTTAGCAAATCTCTAACCTGATGTTAAATGCTTCTTCCAGAAAGATTATAAATGTACACTGTACATTATTTTCTCAGATGGCTTCCAATTCAGGAACAGACATGATCCAAACATGTTGAGCTGGCCTGGTTGAAGAGGAGTAAACCATTCTCTAAGGCCAACGAAGAGGAAACTCATGGGGTCTGCACCCAATATGCGTGAGATTAGCATCAGCTACTAATGAATCAAGGATTGAGAAAACGAACTGCAACCTGGTCTATCACACCAGGTAAGTTCTCACAAGATTCTGAACTGATGGCATGGAGTTATCTCCATCCTCACCTCTCAGGAGAATGCTATTTCAATGTACCATAGATCTCTTTCTGTCCTCCGTTGTATACACTTTCGGAGTAGCAACAGTGGGAGGTGCTAATATTTCCTAATTGTAGGAAATCATCATGGCACTTTTTGTTCTCCGCTACCTGAGCAATAGGGGAAGTGGGGAGGAAAGAAATGGCATGAGAGTTTGGCTTGCATGACAGAGTCTCTATCTTCCAGGAAAGCTAAAATTGTTTTATGCAGGATTGGATTCTTTCTGTTCCATGAAAATGTTGCTGTACAACCAAATCAGAGTCTGGTAACCTTTAAAGAGTTGGATGTGTAATTTATGAAAGAGGAGTGGGAAATTGGTGTCTCTGGGTATCTCTTGTCATTCTCATCTCTAGTAACAAAAACAGGAATTGCTGAAATGCACTGTGGAGATGTCACTGATGACATCAGCAGCTAACCCATGTTCTCAGGATGATCTTAATTATTTTTTGTTACACTTTTTTCCCATATTCAGTAATGAGGTGTAGCTTTTACTAAACAGATCTATGACACCGAGCACTCCTAAGATTAATCCAGAGTTTTATTGCACAACTCACTTCTGGAAAGCATCAAAAATCATACATTTTCCATTTCCCCTCCTATTCCTTTTATATTTCTTCACCTGAAGTACTGTAGTATAATTACATAAGATAAAAGTTGGTCAAGCTTAGAAGCTGTTTTTCCTTATGGTACTAGTGTCAAAGATATGCCTGCGTTAATCAATTAACCAATAAAATTATGTCCTGGAAACAGGAAAGGAGCTGCCTGTATATCAATAAGCAGAAGGTCACACTAGGCCATCCAGTTCTTGCTGGAAATATAGAAAAAGAAAACTAGTGGTTGTTATTATTTCATGTATTAGATTTGTATTAACTGTAGCATGTTAGAAATTGGGGGACAATACAATAAACATGGATTTTTGACATTGTGTTAGAGTGATAGAATTTGGAATTTAACATGGCCTATGAAAACCAATAAAATCTATCTGTTTCTTAAGGAGAAGAAAATGCTATGGTAAAATACAAGTGATCCCAAAGCTTCTCTTATAAAAAGTATCCCTAAAAATGGTACTGAAGGCACTGGACCTAACTGATTATTTCAGATGAAATGTTAAAATATGCCTAATGTAAAGCACATTATTCTTCTTGCTCATGTACAGTATCATCTCAATATATATGCAGTGCATTTGTCTACTGTGATGGAAAAACAAGCCTGCCTCTGCATCAGCAGCATAATGATTTGTTACTAATGCTCAAAGCATTATGCCCTGGATGTTCTCTATGGACACATGCACTGGTCTTAGGACCGGGCCTTTGGATCTCTTAAACCTAAGCTACTTAGGTTACTCCCCAAAGCTCTCAGGCTAGTAAATCTCACCCCTGTACTCCTCATTCATATTCACAGACTGAACATGTGTTCCTGGGGATGCATTCCTGCTTTTTCATATGCCAGTGGATTTTTCAACTCTGAATGTATTAACCTAATTGAAGAAAACATTCTAAGAAGGACATCCAAAGGGCAAAGGGTTAAGGCATGAGGACACTTTAAATACCAAAACACACACACACACAAATTTGATTCCTACCCTGCATTGCAAAACACAACAATGCCAGCTTTACTCTGATTTCAATATGCTGCCATGGCTTTCTCTGGGAGTTGGGGAATAATTTGTCCTGTCTTTCTTTCCCAGAGCTATTTTGACCATTCATTCCACTACGAAAGTATATGCTCTCATGGGTCACATTCAACTCACTGGTTGTGCCTGCCAAAAGTCAGCACAAGTCCCACAATCACAATGGGCCTTCTGCCCCCCTCTGTACCTCCTGTTCCCACACATACCCCAAAACAGTTCTGGGGATTAGGAGAAGCCCCCAGAACAGCACATTAATGGGAGCAGAGGAGAGATTTTTTGTGGGGGAAGCAGAAAGGCTTATGCTGATAGAATGATCATAAAAACATGATGTTGAATTTTCCCACCCCCCTTCATGAATCTTGGCTTCATGTTAGGTTTGTTAGTTTTAAAAGAAAATATGTGTAAGTATATTTATGCTTCTTGGTGGTTCTGCCCCTTCCTGAACTGAGGGGTAGGGATATTTGCCCTTTAATGGCCCTGTTCATGTCAGTTTTGTGTTCTGTGAGGTAGAAGTGTAATTACAGGTTTGTTTTCTTTTCTTTCTTCTAAAACTTTTCTTCCTCAAAATTATCTTGTTTGTAGATTGTGTCTGTCACAGTTCAGTAGGACGCTGCCACACCATTGTTTACAATTGGATGGACAAATCCAATTTGAGGGGATGTTTACCAAATCCCCAGTTCCCCAAACTACTACTACTATTACTGTTTTCTCCTTTTGTATACCAGAGAGACAAATTCTGATGTAGATTCTGGGGAAATCCACAGGGGCGGGGAGAATCCAATTACATGTTTAATCACTTTAATACACATTGTTTTCTCAGCATCGAGATACGATAGGGAGTGCCTATCTGTACTTTCCAAAAACAGCTGAAGACCTTTTGTTCCAATAGGCTTTCCCAGCTGGACAAATCAGTCTTTACCACAAGTGCCCAGTTTTGTATAGTTTTGAACTTCTTTTGAATGTATTTGCTGCTGTTGTGTTTATAATTATGTGCAAATTGCCTTTAGAAGGCAATTAATGAATCAAAGATAAGCCTAATAATATTAAAAGGTTTGAACTGGAATGATTTATAAATCTGTTTAGCTTTTAGAACTAACCCTTTAGAACTTTAAAGTTAGCAGTTTCAGGTATTTTATCTCATTGTATGTCTAATACAGTTTTAACTGTTCAGCCATTACTGTACCCAAAATGAATTTAAACTCCAGTTAATTGTGTTTTAAGCAGTTGCATAAGTGCATTGCTGACTTGGGGCAATATTCAGTTAAGCTTTTGTTCTAAGGCATTCCCTCCCTTAGCAATCAGCAAATCTGCTCCAGAGGATTGGGGGAACCTTCAGAATGTGTTTGGGGGGGGAGGGAGAACATTCCATCACACAAGAAATCTGAGCACTGATAGAATGTTCAGCTTAGTGCTGAAACTTGTTCTAAAACTGGGTTTAAAGGGTTTGATGTGCAGAGCAAGGAACGTACTACAAGCTATTACCCCAGTCCTGAAAATACAAATCATGAATTTTATAAAAATATTTTATGTATACAACCACTCACATATCCACATATACCTCAATGGCCTTTGAAGCCATATGACCGAAGATAGTCACTCTCAGAACCTCTCTTCTGCAAGGAACTCCTACTTAAGCAACCCTTTGAAAAAGAGTTACTCTCTAAATTTCCCCTTACAGCCTCAGGATACAAACTGAGGATGTGTACCTGTGCGCTTATGAAGGTCAGCAATGGAAAATACAGCTAAATATAATACTGTCGGGAAGCAGCCATTTCATCAGGCTGCAACATAGAGTGATAGGAAACGGAGGCAGGCCACTCCATCAGTTCTTCTGAGAAGCCAGCTCCATCTGGCTCCTCCTCCATCAAGTGTCACCTGACAGCAGCAGAGGAAGAGATGGAAACGAGGGCCCTTCCATCAGCTCAGCATTTGGTTCCTCTCTTGCATAAACAGTTTTCAGTCTAGCTGGTTGTTATAAGAACTTTGTAACTCAGAATTAGTGCTTGAGTTTCCATTTTTCCTCTACTTCCCTCTCTCCAAATCCCTTCCCCTTTTGTAAGACCGTAAATTGGAGGGCTGGGACTGTCCAGTTGCTGATCTTTGTAAGCTGCTCAGGTAGATTTTCCAGCCAAAGAGCAGGGCAAAAATGCTTTAAAATTTGACAAAATGGGTTTTGATGCATCAACTATGAAGCACATTTGCAAGCATTTTTAGCTCTGTTCCTTCTCGAAAGAAACACATGCAGCAATCAGTCCCCCATTTTAAGGATGAATGATGCTAATAATACATGCACAAGCACTTCCAATTTGATGAGCAGCACAAATATGTGATAGTCAGGTACTTACACACACACACACATGTTGTAACAAGTGGCTCTTAACAGGTGACACATTGCAAGTGGCTTCACCCTGTCATGCCTAAAGGTTTGCTCCCTCCCTGTCAGATACTAAAGCTCCTTAGGCTATGGACGAGAAGGGAGAGAGGGAGTCCATTGTCTGAGTTTGCCCCCCACCCCCAGTTTGTCTAACAGCTGATCCATAATGCCACCGGAGACATCAGATTTGCCTTCTTTGACAGACCTAACAGACTTTGGCTCTTAGCAGCTCTGCTTACCTTCTAACTGTTGCTTGCAGTCAGAAGGGAAGGAGGACAGAAGAGTGACTGAATCCAGACACGCCTAGTTTGCAAAGTCAAATACCAAAACTTCCTCCTCCCGCCTAGTAGGCCCTGGGAGAGGCTCTAAGAGCAGAATACACTTAGAGGAAGGCTGGTCCCTAGGGCAGGACCTTAACATTATTTTTTGTCCACACTCTAAAGTGCAAAGCTAGAGTGCCATGGGGGCATATTCAAATATTTCATATCATTTGGACATTCCCTGGAGTCTTTGCTGTGTTTTCCTCTCTCTTCTGGTATAACCAGAACTAAGAAATCACAGGCATATCTATGTATTTGAACCTAACGACTCCTGGAAATATGGAATTTCCAGGTGTCCTATTTATCGCCTCAGTGCAATTCTTAAATATCTGGTGCATGTGTTTGATAATTGGTTGATACATTTGCAAGGGGAAAGGATGGGGAGAAAACCAGAACAGGTAGACTCTGCTTCCAGTGACTGCCTGGCTCTGCCTCTCATTCGTTACCCTACCCACCCCACCAACTCCTGTAGTAACCAACCACCACGGAGAGCCTTTTTTCAGTGGCCTTAACCCAACCAAAGCTTCAAAAATAAATGGGGAGGTGTAAAAATATACGGGAGGGGCAAAATATAGTTGAAGAGCACTGAGGGCTTGTCCTTTAAGGAGACACTCAGGAGTTGTGAGGAACAATGAGCCTATATGCCTCCATATATATGCCTCCAATGATATATGCCTCCATTTTCAGTGGCCTGAGCTGAAAGTAGTATTTTCATCTGGGGCACCTGGAATTGTTCTTTTTGCAGGCAAACCACCACTAATGCAGCATGATTAATGCTCTGTGCTTGGCAGATATTGTGAGAGAAGTCAACCTTCCCCTTCTCATATTTCCTTGTCAATCTTCATATCTGATTATTGCCTCTGGAGGCTGTTCACTTTTCATGTCATGCCTCTTCTTTCCTTCATCTTTGCCAGAAATTCTACATGAGAGAAAAGATCCTTGCGCTTACTTATTTCGGCTGGTTTTGAAATGTGTCCAGTTGGCTCCTTGGAAAACGGAAGCTTTTCCATTTGAATGAATGCCTTTGTTTGACTTGATCCATCACTTCAAAAAAATAAAAAAATAAAATAAAGCATTTAAGAAAACAAAACATTTATGAATGATCCAACATTCCCCAAATGGTTGTGATTGTTGCTCAGATCAATAAAGCTCTGGCACGGCATATGTCAATGCCCTTTTGTTAATTCCTAGGAATGATAAGCAACCAGTTCCCTGTTCCAAGGGATGATTTCCCTTACCTCATGTCTAGAGTGTTACCCTTCTAACATGTTGCACTTGTTAGAGAGGCCGTGACAAGTTCTGCTTAGTCCTTTTTTTCAGAGCTGTCTTTCCAATATCCCCAAGATTTGGAGGGGAGCTCTAGAAATAAATGAAATTTCTGCACTAAGACAAGCACAATTCTGCAGCCTGCATACAAATTATTTTGTAAATGCCTTCTCCTTCTGCACCCCTCACACAGCTCTTGTGCAGAGGCATCAATTGCTCCCCCTGCTGCTCAACCTGTCACTCAGGAACCACGCAAATCCATGGAAGTTGACATTGAATGGCAGCCCAAAAGCATTCTGTCAGTCAATGCCCTTTTCCGAATTGGTGCTCTACCTCTGTTGCGTTAATATTTCGTGCTTTACATGGTGTCATGCCTCCATCCTCCTAGCTTTAGCATGGTGCACAGTGGCTGGACATTATTCCCATAGCTAGCTTTCTTGCTCTAGAATAAACCCATCATCTCTGCAGATGAATGAGATACCAGAGCATTTGCCATATCAGAATACAGCCCCAGTTAATTGAAACCTATATTGATGAAATGGATCATATTAACACCTTGGTGATATTGGGAGACTGTTATATCCCACTGAAAGATAATAGACCTTTTCCTCCTCAGTACATTACAACTCTTTGAGCAGACTATTTCCTTCTTTTTTGCATTCTCATGAAGGCGAATTAGGAATGCAAAAGAAAACCTCCCCGCCCAAAATATCAGACCGCACACCACTACAATTGGTATTGACTTTGGCACAACAACCTCCCTCTAGACCAATTTGAAAATTAAATGTCTCCCTTTTGAAAGATGAGGTCTGTAGGACACAATTGGAAAATGAGATCAGGGAGTTCTTTGAAATTAATTTGCCCTCAATCCCATCTATAGCCATTCTAGTGGATACTTTTAAAACATACAGTAGAGGGAGAATAATTGCATACGCAGATCATAAGGAAAAAAGGAGGACCCAACAATTAACAGAACCAGAAGCTCGGGAGAAGGAACACATAGACGTATGTGCAGCTCCACCCTTTCCAAAACTTCTCAGACAAATACATACACAGACAGAATTATTAAAGAAACTTTCTTTGAAAACAAAACAGTGGCACACACATTTGCATTAAACATAAAACAATCCACTGGGAAGAGAGATAATGAATGGTTATATTCCTATCAAGATCAATTGCATGCATATGTTCCATTATTTAGAGCTTAATAACAATAAATTATAAACCATCAACAAGGTGTTTTAGGCATTTCTTTTCAGAACTCTACAGGCCCAATCCTCAAGTTATACAAGAAGCCATACAGGCTTTCTTGGGAAAGGTTATGTTTATGAGATATACGAACACAAAGGTTTTAGAGAAGACTGTAAACGGAATAAGCTTGTTGAGGAGATGCAAGAGGGAGGGAGTCAGGTTGCAGCCCCCAATGTGGGTGATAGCAGGTCAGTGAAAGTGGTTTAACTTCTCCTTCAATGCTGTATCACCAGCACAAATTTTGAGTGCTTTTAAAGTGTTATCATCTTGCTAAGAACATAGGAGGTGATTGTACTTACCAAATTGGATTTTAATGTTGCAGCACCTTCCTTCTCTGTCTTAAAAAAGAAACAACACACATATGGTTTCCATGGTAATTTTTCCCCCCAGATGAAGAATGAGAAACATTCTTTCAAAATCATATTGTAGCAAGCTGATTGCAATATGTTAGATTTAATACTGCACATTTAATACTATTTTCCACCTTTAGGAGCAAAAAAAAAAAACACCTAGGGAGGGAGGGAGGCAGGCTGAAATTATGGGGTCCAGTTGAAAGCTCACAAACTACCATAGTTGAGGAAACTTGTTCAAACTGTTCTATTTATGTGATTCTGTAATATCCCTCTTGCTAATATATTCCAGAAAGAACGACAGGTTTTTTGGTTAGTGATACTGGACCCACAATTTAAAAAGAAAAGAAAGGGAATTTTACCTTAATACAGAAGCTGTTCCAGATTTAGTCTATTTCACAATAATAGCCTATTCAGTACATTTTATGTGGGGACTAGAGGGATAATAGCTTAGGAGCCTCTAAAATAGCAAACGTGTCTATAAAATGAAATTCCACAAATCTTGCCATGGCAATTGTGTATCCTAGTTTGTAAATTACAGCACAATCCTGTACAGGTCTACTCAAAAGTAGATCTCATTAAATGCAATGTGGTTTACACTCTAGTAAGCATGTGAATTTTCTTTCTGACAAATCAGAAATACCCATGGAAATTATTATGGCAGGTATGAATGTTTAATGGCATTCAATTTTTGGGTGCAAAAAGTAACATTCAGGTCCCTCCTCCTAAAAAAAAATCCCCAATGACGCTATTATGCTACCTGTTCACAGTAAAAATTGGCTGGAGCTTCTACATTATTTTTTTCTTCCTGGTAATAGCAATGTTACCTTGCAGCCAAAAAGATTTCACTAGGTGATGGCATCACTGAGGGGGAAAAGTTGCAGATGATGTTCACAGGGTTCAGGTTGGTTCTTATGGGGAAGTTACAAGAGCATAGACGACAGGAGTTAGGCTATCCCTGTCTTGATATGGGTGCAGCTGGGCCACCAACTGAAGCTGATAGAAGGTACTCTGCACCACCAATGCCACCTGAGCCTCAAGCAACAGCAGAGGATCCAGAAGCACACCCAAGCTGTGTACCCACTCCTTCAGAGGGAGTGAAATCCCATCACTAGCAAGCAACCTCTCATCCAACTGGTCTAGGTAACCACCCACTAACACTGCCTCTGTCTGATCTCCATTTAGCTTCACTTTATTGGCTCTCATCCATTCCATTACTGAGGCAACACCTCCACTGCCCAGTGCTATTTTTCTAGAAAAAGAGGCACCAGAACTCACCATGAATGCCTCCCTTGTTCTCTTATAAGGGCAATTGTGCGCATCTGAGAGGTGCTGGAAATGAGTTCCAGAAATGAGCTCCAGTGAGCTCCAGCTGAACAAAAGCTCTGCCACTGCAACACCTGCAGATGTTAAGGAGAAATAGAGTTGTGCTTCATCAACATATCTCTGACAACATACCCCAAAGCTCTGAATCACCTCCACTCAGGAGTTTCATGTAGATGTTAAACAGCACGAGAGATAAAACTGAACCCTGATGAACCCCTCTTCAGTGGCTGAAGAGCACTCCCAAAGCACCACCTTTGGGATACAACCATTCAATCATGGTGAAAAGTAAAACTACCTCCAGGCCTATTGATTTTTAAATCAGAGTTCTTACTGCCTCAATTCTTATGTTATTTTATTTATTTATATGTAAATAATTATAAAAAGGGTTTAAGGTTTCTGCTGATTATACATATTGTTACTCCAACCTTTTAACGAAAACTTGGGAGGCCAAATAGAACTCCTTGCTGCAGGTGTTCAGAAATAGTGCCATCTAATCAGTCATTTAATGTTCTAGTGATGAGGTAGGTGCCAAGAAACAATTTCCCTCACCTCTAAATTTCACCTTATAATTGACATAATTATTTCAAAACCGTGTAACTGCAGTGTTTGACAGTAAATTGAACATCATTTCTGATCTGAACTTTGCAGAATAGCATGCAACCTATATGCTGAGTCACATGGCAGAACAGAGTCTCAAACAAAGACGTGCTCTCACAAGCCCACATTACCAGCATGTTTGCACTTCTGTCTCAGCGACATCTACACTGGCTTGGTCATGCACACAGAATGGAAGATGGCAGGATCTCCAAGGATGTGCTTGACAAGAAGCTGGCTTCAGGCACTAGGCTTGTTGGTAGACCAACTCTGTGTTACAAAGGTGTCTGCAAACTTGACATGAAGGCTAGCAACATTAACCCTGCCATATGATTGCAGTGTCTAATGGGAAGCAGTGACCAGAGGAGGAACAATCACTGGGAGGAGTGCAGAGAGAAGAAAACTAGATGCCGTCATCTGCTCCACCTACCATAAACATGTCTCTCCTGTATCAGTCTCTACAGCTACAACAGGCGCCATAGCTCTCCAGCAGTTTGACTTTACTTCCGAAGGCACACTCTTCCATTGTCTCCTGAGACAGATGGATGCCAACAACATGCTGAGTTATGATTGTTGGGTATTTTGCATTGTTCAAGGACCCAAATTTGTTTTGAAGATTATTACTTCAGGACCTAGCCAATAAAGACTTCCCAATATCAAAAATCTTCCAACTGGCTCACAAAGTCAGATTTAGTACTTCAGCCAAGCAAGAGATTACATTTCCTCTGGAGTCTGATACACTTATTAGAAACACAGCACAGGATTTCAGTATATATATTTATATATAATCAGATAATGTGCTTCTAGTTGTCCAGCTTTTTGGAAAATATAGGGACTATACAGAATTCTCTGCAGTATGGTTCACAGTGTAGATAATTCAGGATGTCAAACTAGACGGTGCTTTGGTCTTCAAGTGTAATTCAGAGAGTTCCAGGAAATTCTTGAATGCTAACATTGACAACAAGACTTTTTGGGTGTTGAAGCTTACCACCATCTCCTCATTTATACTGAGCTTCTAATTTGCAGAGTGTTTTACAGACCTCGTTGTTTTTTGTTTCACAATAACTCTTTGATTTAGGTCTTCAATATCCCCATTTTGCTGAATAAGGCAATTTACAACTCATTTAAGGCTAAGCAATCAACCCAGGCCAGGGGTAGTGTCTGAATGCAGCTCTGCAAGTCCACTATCCATAGCACTATCCTATTTCTCAGATGTGCTCAGGGTGATGATAAACAGTTATTCCTGGTGCTGTGTAGCCTGATTTTGCTCAATCATTCTTGTGTATGCTATGGACAAAAGCAGCAAGTTGTACCTTCTTCAGTTTCCCTCAGCCTGGGATGGGGGGCCTCCTGATGTTGTTGGGATTCCAGCTCCCATAAACCACTGGCCACACTGGAACTTGATGAGAGTTCAAGCCCCAGAACATCTAGAGGGCCTCAGGCTCCCCATCCCTGCTGTAGGCTTAGTATTTGCCATTATGTTTCTTTACAGGTCATTAAAAAGAGTGCCTAAATAGCATATATCCAGTAGCAGACATGTGACCAGTCGTGAACCTCAGGGTGAGCTGATACCTCAATAGTCTTGGCAAAATTAGGTGGATATAGATGGCATACCTACAAATTCTGCTTCTCAGGATTGGCAGGATGATACATACAGTGCATAAAAATGACCAAACCTATCCTGCAGTAGCTTGGTTATCAACAGCGCTAATCAGATATTGTCTGCCCACGAGTCTCACCCAAATGTTCAGATGTTAAGTGCACATCAGATGAGGAGATTTCACCCCTCCCATACCCAAGAATCTCCTGATCATCTCATGAGGTCTCTGCTGACTCTACAGAGAGGAGGAGCAATGTACTGCTCTCTACTTAATTAGTCAAGTGAGTGAGTCTCTGTGTGTGAGAGAGAGAGTCAGTCAGTTTGTCGGAGAGTGAGTGCAAGAGATAGTTTTTGGAGATAAGATTGCTGCTAAGAGCAGCTGCAGGCACTCAGAGTAGCATTGATGTATGCTCAGAATATTCAGCTCTGTATATAGTTTGTATTATAGCTGTAGTTATAGAATAAAAGAAGATACTTTACAGAGCTGCTCTCCGAGTGGTTTATACTCTGCAAGACTCTGCAAAACGCTGCTGCGCAACGACTGCATTATTGAGACAGTGAATCCGGTGCTCTCAGCTCCAAGCTGTGAGTCCACAGCACTGTGACCAGTTCCTGTGAGAAAGGAGGTCTCCGGCAGTGCTACCCAGCTCGCCTAGCCCAGTCGGGGCTGTAGTGTATGAGTCCAGTTGGTACACTGGCTCAAGGGCGATGCTGACATCAGTTCCCTTTTTAAGATGCCACACAAAATGTATAGACATTAAGTTCATGAAAATTCAGGCATGGGGACATCAGGTGTGTGACATTACCAGGACTGGTCCTGCTTCCCCCTTCATGCATTTAGCATACAAGTAAGGCCTTGTATTGCTCTCAAAGTGAACACAAATGGACTAAAAGAGGGAAGGGGGTGGCATGTGAAAGCCTTCGCCCAATGTGTCTACACATGCCCACTCGGCTTCAGAACTTCCCATGTTGAGGCAGAATTCTGAACCGTGTTCAGGAGAACATGTTTAGAATTCTCCTCACAGCTGAGAAGCCTGATAAAAATCACAGGCAGACTGGGAGAGGGCCTTGCTCATTCCTGCCCCTCTCCACTTTGGGCCTACTTACATTTCAGGTAAACCCTGAATTGGCCTGTGGATATAAACCTCTGAATAGCTTGCCCCCCAATGCGATGCAGCCCAAATCTGGGACACCACCTTCCAGATCTGAAGTCCCGTGCAATGCTTTTTCAGGCACAGCGCCCAAAATTTGTGTTTTGGGATGCCTTGCGTGATCTCGGTCTAAAATCATGCAAGAGCAAGGTGTCCCAAATGGCTGCCAAGCTCTCGTGGGGGAAAATGGAGTGTCGCGGTTTTTCCAGGGCAGTTGATGGGTATGGAATAGGTCCTGTGTCATTCTTTAAAGTGGTAAGTGGGTTTTTTACCAACACAATTTGGGCGCATGTTTGTATAAAGTAAGTCCTATCAAATTCAGGTCAGTAAGCTTAGGATTGCAGCCTTACCTGGGAATAACTTTCATTGAAATCAGTGGGACTTGCTTTTTAGGAAAAATATATAGGTATGCACTACGTTTTAACCATGTGCTTTTCACACTGCAAACTCTTAGTCACATAAATATCCCACAACAGCTGCAATTCTTTGGGAATAGATGCTTGAACACTCACACACACATGCAAATCTATAGCATCTCCGTTCTTATTGTTATAAAAAGACTGTGCATAAATACTGAAATGAAATATAGAGAATATGCTGAGAAGAGGATGCACCTTCAGCAAAGAGAACTTTTGTGTATCAGAATGCTCAAAGAAAAACCATAGAGAGATGCTCCATGGTTGTTCAAAGAAAAATGATAAACCATAGAGAGCTGCTGCCATACTGGAACAAAGGAGAAGGTTCTATAGAAGACTGATGATGAGGATGGATGACCTATTCTACCTAATGACAGGATATGTCTGTGATGCCTGTTTGAAATGGATACTTTGGTATAAAGAGGGACACAGGGAGACAGAATTAAAGAGGGACAGGGGGAGACAGAATTATTTCATAACCTTTAAAGCAGGCTTTTATACTTTATATATCTCCCAAGAGGCCCATGACTTTCAGTCAAACTTGGAGAATGCTTCCATCTATACCACACAACTTTCTTCAGAGCTTTTTGATTAATTTTTCCCAAGTGAAAGAGGAGAGTCTTTGGTGCTTAAATATCTTTAGGACTGAATGTGAAAAACCTTTAAATAATAGCTGAGTGATCACATTTTCATATGAGGATATTAACATTTCTATCTCACTAAAGTGCAGGCTAAAAAATATTGGTTCAGGATTTAAGTTTTTCTTGTGTTTAATCCCCCATCTATGGAAATTAACCCATAATAAAACAGAAATTTAAGAAGTAAAACATATAAACTTGGATAATAGCAAGTTGAAGGTAATAGCAAGGGAGAAAAGGCCACTCTTAGCATTTAAAACTAAGTATCACATCATCTTTCAGACTTCGTTGACGTTTAAGAGTAAAAGTCAGCATTCTTTGGATATCTTAACAAAGAGGTTCAAAACAAAAAAATTACATATAATAGAATTAAGAAGACAGTTAGAATTCGGGTCCATCTAATGAAGCTAAAAGTCGAAAGATTCTGGATACATACAAGAGTGTACATCTTCACACAGCACACAGATAAACTTTGGAACTCATTTCCACAAGAGACAGTGATAGCCACCAATTTGGATGGCTTCAAAAGAGGATTGGACAAATTCATGGAGGGTGAGGCTATCAATGCTTGCTAGCTATGATGGCTATGTTCTGCCTCCACAGTTGGAGGCCGTAAAGCCTCTAAATGCTAGATGCTGGAAGCCACAGTAAAGGAGAGTGCTCTTGCGCTCAGGTCCTGCTTGCTGGTTTCCTATAAGCATCTGCTTGGTCACTGTGAGAACAAGATTCTGGACTGGATGGGCCATTGCCCTGTTCCAGGAGGCTCTTCTTTGATGTGAGTATTGTCAAGGACTCATCTAATTTTGAAAGTGGAGAAAAGAGATGTAGTAAGTGAACACAACAGTACTGTGGAGCCTGAAGGAGGGCTGAACTGCCTTCCAGGAGCCGCAGGGGCAGAAGAAATTAGAAATTTTACTTACCACAAATTTCTGTTCTCTTGTAAGGCAGTCCTGCAGTCCTAAAGTGTCTGTCCCTGGAGCATGTAGGTGGGGATGCTTTTCCACCCTATCCTCTCAGACCAGAGTGGAAGGCCACACAATTCCTCAAGTGTCATCTGTTAAACAAACAACAACAAAAACCCACCTAGCCACTGAACATAACTGTGCTCACAGGCCCCAGCTATAATATAATTCCCCCAAAAATGGACCGTTTTTCAGAACAAAAATTGCACAGTAAGGGAAATTTCTACCTTTTTTTAATCAAGGTTCTCAGAGGACATGACCATAAACCTTGGAGGACATGTCCCTAAACAGAGCAATAAAGCAAGGGAGGCCTACTAAAGGACCAGCAGCCAATTAAAACAAGACTTTGTGCAAGATCTTCCTGGTGAAGTGCTATATCTGCCAAAGCATCAGCATCTATCTTCTAATGCTTAGTGAACATATGCATTTGAAAAGTGGTTTCATAAGAGCTAGTAGAATCCAACTTAGGTCCTAAGGATCTTCAGCTCACTGGGCAGGGCCAGTCTGGATAAGCAGAGCAGCCCCTCTCCACGGAGAAGCTATGAAGATTGAATCTGCCTACATGCTCCATTGGGAGGCTGCCTTCTGCGGTTAAGGACTGCCCTACAGTGTGGGGATGTTTAGGGAGGCAGGAGAGGATATATTATTTTATTACATCCTTCCTAACTTGTGTCAGCAAGTTCTATAACTTAGCAGAGTCTTAAACAATTCCCCTTTTAAATTACACAGCGGTTAGCTAGTTGCAGGCTCGTCTGAGCCTCTCTATTTAGGATTCCGGTAAGATGCCTTTTTATATTCCTCCCAAAAGAATAGACATGACCATCTGATTAAAGTTAACATAAAACTAGTTTACTTGCAATCATCCAGTTCACAATCAGATCCCTGAAGGCAGACTTAATTTACAGAACAACGTATAACTATGTGAACTATCCCACAAGGAAAATAGTCTCAAGTGACTGCGACTCAGCAGGTAGGTAGCCATGTTGGTCTGCCGTAGTCACAACAAAATAAAAAAAATTCCTTCCAGTAGCACCTTAGAGACCAACTAAGTTTGTTATTGGTGTGAGCTTTCGTGTGCATGCATACCAATAACAAACTTAGTTGGTCTCTAAGGTGCTACTGGAAGGATTTTTTTTATTTTGTTGTGACTCAGCAGTCACTTCTCCTAACTCTTAGGAACACAAAAATGGAGAACAAGAAGAGCAGAACATGGAGGCCGTGTGCTTCTCTGTCCAGGAAGAAGCCACGTCCTCTTTAAGTCACATGCAAAGGAAGTCTTCCCAGCTCAGGAGGAACCAGCAAGTTTTCTCCTGAGTGATACAAACCATTCCCCAGCATGTGCATTGTATGAATGTTGTATTTGACTGCAATACATTTTTACATCCCACATACAGGAGACCCAGAGAAGGTTAGGTTCTAGATTTCATTTTTGTTTCTACCCTAGCATTCGTGGCAAGGGTATGATTCCAAATCCTTCATTTTCATCCTGGGTTACTTCATCCTGGGATCAGGGCTAGCCCATGAATGAGGCAAGGTGAGGTGACCACATCAGGGAGCAGGATCCACAGGAGCAGCAGATCCATATGTAGTTCTTCACTCACCACTTCTTCCCTGGTGGGAAGGAGACGCCATTTTGTGCCAAAGTGTCTTGGGCTAGCCCTGAGTAGGAGAATCACATCTGAGCTGAACAAATTTTTGATACGAAATATATAGCTAGCTAGCCACAGTCAGAAATAAAATGCTAAGCTTGGCTTGTTCCAACAAAATAATTATTCGATTCTTAGTTTGAATGTTCTCCAAATTTCTCAGGAGATTCCAGTAAAGCTGAAAATTGTTGATGCTTACAGGGAGGTTGTAAAGAACAGAAAATAATTGTGTGAAGGAAGAACTGTTCCAGTTGCCTTTCATTATTATGAACATCTCTTTTCCCAAGGTGCCCACAACGCATTCTGCTGTAATAATTTATCATCTTGCTTGTTCCTAACAAACTGTCGGCAGTGCTTAGATAATTAGGACTCAGAGTCCTGGCCCAGCTAAGCCATACTTAGGGAAAATATGTTCTATCAAAACACGTTCCCCGAGATGAAGCAGATTGGAGAGGAGACGCTTTGCCCAGCTGATTTATTCTGTGTGCTGCATATTGAGCATTTCAAGCAACTATCCCAACTTAATAATTTATTGTATTACTTCTACTGGCTCTTTTATTCAACCCAAGTTACGAGATACAGGAATATATTCTGAAGATATCATTCAGTTGAAGCAATTTTTTACCACATGCAGTGGAATAGCAAATCAATCAATCCCATACCCCCTACAAAGGAAAGGTTAATATCATTTTGTCCGGTATCCTGGATTTACTGTTTATCTTACCTCTTTAATCACTTTATTGGGACATTGCGCGAAATTAGCCTCTTCAAATATGCCCAATTACTTAGGTTTTTTTTAAAAAAATAAAATGGAGCCAGAATTAATCAGGCTAAAGTGGGGGGGGGCTGTCTTAAAAACCCTAGTTCATACAGGAAATTAACAGAATAACTTATTGTTACAATTTGTGAGTAAATGATATTTTCACAATGTCATTTTCTGACATTTAGAATCCATTTTATTTTTTTTAGAACAAGGTGGTCTAAATCTTTTGTTGATATACATGTGATATATATCGTCTTAGCCACAGATCAAATGCTTTATTTGTAAATAATAGCCTGCCATTCAGAATGCGTTGATTCATACTTTAAAACTTAAATCACTTTATTGAACCCAATGGGATTAGTTAGATGTAATAAATTTTAGTCCTCTTAATTTCAATGGGGCCTAATTCCAACTAGCTTTCTGTGGATTGGGGTTAATGGGTCGTATTTTAACTGCTAGGCTTTCTAAGAATGCTTCATAGTGCTAAATAAATCTGAATGATTGTGTATACATGGAGAAAGGCTGCTTAGAACTGGGCTGTGAACTTTTTCCTCCTGTCAGCCATGATCATCAAAATTGAATCTAGTTCAGAGTGTGTAAATTTAGACTCTAGACTCTCCCCATGTAGTCATGTACTCACAAATTTAACTATCCATCCACAAATAAATAAATGTATTCTTGGCCATGGATTCTGCTTATTCTTCTCAACATATATTGCAATATCCCTCTCTTGTACTTTTGCCTTTAAAATGTTTTTTAAAAAACAAGAGAAAGAGGGAAAGAGGTTTTCTTCCTCTCACCCTGATATCAGAACTCTGAAAACCAGTAGAATCAAGCAGTAAGGCTTTTACTGGACTATAACAACCAGAGAGTACATCTTTAAATGCTCTTTTTGTGGGCAAGGGTGCAGAGTCTTCCTGCATATAAAAAAACAACATGTCAGGAAAGACATAGGAATGTAAGAAGTAATTCAGAATTTTACCTCAGGTCCATCTAGCTCAATATTGGTGGAATCTACACACATATAAAAAAACGCTGTGAAAATGTTTTTAAAAAAATAATAAAAAATACATTGAATTTTGCATAGCTCAGTGCCGCCATCTAGTGTCCCATTTGTATATTGCGCTTTACAACACATTTAAAACATTTTATTTACAGCTGTGTAGCTGGCTACATTGTTTCCATAGACTGACAGCGACTATCTAACCACTACAGTCTAACCACTACACCATACATGCAGAGATCCAATTTTGATACTTTTTTTTAATCAACTGGTCCAGGGAATTCTTACCATGTTTATCTCATTTATTTTGGCCTAAACGACAAATATTGATGATACCAAAGATGGGAGATCCTGAAATTGTTCCTCACTAACCAGACCTTCTTCACTGGGCTAGATTTTCTGTCACAAAGGGACAGAATGCTCCTCTTAAAAAGGTAGTGAAACATTGAAAGCTGATATAAATGTTTCTGTAAAGATCTTGGGACCATTTCTCTCAAGATAGATGTCTTTATTTTTACACTGCAGCAGCAAACCTAAATCAATGTGCCTTGGTGACTTACACGTAAGTTCCCAGACAAAAACAGACCCACCACAGAGTAGGCCTTTTGTTTCAAGGCTCTTTCTTCAGCAGGGGCCCATTTCACTTCAGGCAGATGAGAATGCTTTGTGCTTCATCAGCCAGGCCTGTTCCCAAAGTTGCTCACATACAGGGAGGTGGTCATTAATATTAACAGAGGCATTAGGGAAGACAGTAGAAGTTGGAGCCCTATTCAGGGAAGAATGACAAGAGAGTGGTGCCAGTAACATGGGTAGCATGGAGTATTTAATGTTTGCATTCAAGCTCTAGCACATGGAATTCAGTATGTAAGGGATGTGCAGGTGTGGAGAATGTCCCAATTGAAAGCTGCTTGAAAGTTTGTTTTTCTTCCAGACCATTAGGGTGATCTCTGGTGACTTATCTGGAAAACCTAACAAAAGCTGCCCATATAGCCTCAGCTATATAGGTGCCAGTTTCAATGAGTCTGAATTTTAGGTCTTCTGCAGCAGCCGCAGCTGCTCTGTAGTTAAGAGGAGCTGGGTTTTGGAACCAAAGTGTGGCTTTATGAATGCTCTACTTTGTCTGGAAACTGCGGGAAGGAAACACATTTCTTCTTGCAAAGATTCTTGGATTGAACTTTGAAACGTTTAAACACAGAGCCCTGTACTTGCAGCCCCACTTCATATTGATCCCTGCATGAGTGGATTTACCATCTTACTGTGGCAAAGTGCTGCACGTAATTAATTTGATTCACTTTGCACAAAACACTTTGGAACACCAGAAAAGCAGAAAATGTTTAACTAACTGACCAGGCACTTTGCTGTGAGCTTGGTGAAATGGAAAAAAAGCAGTCTGTCCTTCCCACTATCAATTTTCCTGACAGGCCATCTTCTCTTTGTGTTATCTCTCTCAACCTTTTATGAGGAAGGCCTTAGAAGATGAAGGGGGAAAAGAAGTGAGTAGCAGATGTGCTCAAGTTAAAGAGCCACTGTCATTGCAAGCTTGCCTAGGAGTAAAAACACTACACTGTGGGGGGGGGGGAGTCATTGTGAAGTGCTTGGAGGCTTGTCTTGTTATACATTGGGACTCAAGTAGATATTATTTCATCCAAGTTTTCTTGCACGGTAACTTATGTCCACTCTGGTGAAGAGAAAATTTTAACTGGTTTGAGACACTGTAACTTAAAACACTTTAAAGATTATAGCAACAAGAACACCCTTGTAAACTTACAGTAAGAACTACTAGAGTGTTTTGACAGGCCTCTGATCAAGTTATTGTTTATTGCCTTTCAACTCAGTTGCACAGATATAGGATGGGGGACACCTGGCTTGGCAGCAGTACATGTGACAAGGATCTAGGGGTCTTAGTAGAGCACAAACGTAACACACGTCAACAATGAGGTGAAGCAGCAAAAAACTAAACTAAACTAAATTAATGTAATGTAATTCTAGGCAAGCTGGAACATGTGCAGAGGGGGCTGAGCAAGCTTATAAGGGGATCTGGAAACCAAGCCTTATGAGGAATGGTTGAGGGAGTTGGGTATGTTTAGCCTGGAGAAGCAAAGACTGAGAGGTGATATGATAACCATCTTCAAACATCTATAGGGCTGTTACATGGGAGATGGAAAAAGCCTTGTTTTCTGCTGCTCCAGAGGGTAGGACCCAAACCAATGTCTTCAAGTTTCAAGAAAGGAGATTCTAACTAAACATCAGGAAGTACTTTGTGCTGGTAAGAGCTGTTTGATAGTGGAACGGGCTCCCTCAGAAGGTGGTGGACTCTTCTTCCTTTGAGGTTTTTAAGCGGCAGTTGGGTGGCAATCTGTCATTTATGAGCTAGTTGAGATTCCTATTCTATAAACTTTAAACAGTAAGTCCCCGACTTGTTACATGTTTATGAATAAATTATCATCACCATCATGGTTAGCCAGGCTTTTGGTAACCTCATCACTTGGAGTTCTATGCCTCTGGAAGTAATTATTATGTGCAACAATATAACTCTGCCAGCACAATTAATTTCCCAAACATGTGCACTGCCCAAGAGGTGAGTTTTAAATATGATATATTTAAATTAGACAGAAATGCAAAATCCATGTCACACAGGTGACAAAAAAATCTGATCGAGGTTAAACTTCCTAGTATTCAGGCTGAGATGAAAAATAGACTTTTCTGAGGTAGAAAAATTTACCAAAATAGAACAATGCGAAAATATTGTGAAAATATTGGAAAATGGGGAACAAGCAAAGTCTCTGTTTATGGAAAGCAAGTCTGGATTAGATGGATCTTTTGGGCAGCACCCACTTCAACAGATGTTGTGAAGGCATAAGAGACCCTCCAGGTTGATCCTTTTACAGGATCTCACTTTCAGAAGGTTTGTGCTTTAGCTATCTGGTGCTAACAGGAGACCTGTACAATTTACAGTCAGCTCTGTGACTTTGATCAAATCACACCATTTTTTTCCTGCTTCTGTTTCCCCATTGGTAAGAGAAACTTTTAAAAAAGCACTCAACAGCCTTTTCATAAAGCACTATTAAGGTTCATGACTGACTGACTGACTGACTGACTGATTGACTGATTGATTATTTTAATTTACATAACACTTATTTAAGCAGTGTTCCAAAAATTGAAGCAACTCCTCCAGTGTGGTGTAATGGTTAAGAGCGGTAGATTTGTAATCCGGTGAACCGGGTTTGTGTCTCTGCTCCTCCACATGCAGCAGCTGGGTGACCTTGGGCTAGTCACACTTCTTGAAGTCTCTCAGCCTCACCTCACAGAGTGTTAATTGTGGGGGAGGAAGGTAAAGAAGATTATTAGTGGCATTGATATTCCTTAAGGGGAGTGAAAGGCGGGATATCAAGTCAAAACTCTTCTTCTTCTTCTTCTTCTTCTTCTTCTCATGTGATTTAAAAACTCTCTGTGTGCTTTAACTTTGTCATAACAAAGATAAGCATGCCAGGCATACTGTAGATCAAACCCCTCCAAATCTAGTAGACTAATACTTTTTAGCTCCATCCAATCTTTCAGCCTCATAATAGAGTTTAAGACTGAGAAGAGTGAATCCACCTCTATCACTTTCATCATTTAAGATTTAAAATTTAATACGTGGCTTTTCCCCCTGCCATATAAATTTCATCACGTCTTTTTTCCATTGTAACTGAAAGTTACAACAAGGTACCTCCACATAGGCGCCCTTGCTGACCCATTTTCCTGCCAAGGCCACTCACAGCACTCATGTTTATTTAATTTCTTTATGACATTAATATGCTGCCCCATAACATGAATCCTAACCCAACTTACCTGGAAGTGCACCCCACTGTATTCCTTTTAAGTAACTATTTATTATTATTATTATTATTATATTATTATTATTATTATTATTATTATTATTATTATTATTATTATTATTATTTATAAACTGCTTTACAAACAAAAGCTACCAAAACAGGGAACAATAAGATAAAATACAAAAGATTACAAAGCCAAGAAACAAAAAGCAATGGAACCTTTTCTCCAACTGAATGGTTGATATTAATATTATGGGTCACACTGATGCTGCTTTGCATGTTCTTATTGCCAGCATGTGCTGACTGGTTTCATTTTATATAAAAAAATAAAAAATCAGATTTTCTCATTTTACAGAACATATCAAATAATCTTTTTATACATTTAAATATACTGTCAACTTCCCTCCTCCCCTTTCTGCGGTTACATAAGTTGTATCTTCCTTTTTCTGCATTTCCAACATTAAAACCTAAATATAATTAATCTATTGCACTCACATTTTAAATATCACCCTCTGCACGTGTTTTTATCAATCCTGTTGATTTCAACTCTGTCATAATACAATTGTGATAATGTTGAGGAAAAGTTGTGCTCAGTCCAGATTGGGTGATTTCCCACACATAATGCAAAACGGTCTTCTTGTACTGGCTTAAATTGTTAAATTTATTAAAATTGTTCCATCAACACATTGAAATGGAACACACAAAATGCTTGTCATGCAGTTGGCAGCTGCCACATGTAGTGATTTAAAGTGGTCTCCGTGTGGTGGCAACAATGTGCAAACGAGGCCTCAGATCACTTGTTAACTTCTGTTTGCTCCCAAAGAAAACCACAATGGAAAGCAGAGGGGATTGAGCCTGATTCAGTCCTATATTACACAGGATGTAGGCATTCAAAATCATAATACAGAATTTTAAGTAAGCTGACCCATTATTGGGAAGGTGTTGTGTGGAAGGAAACAAATCTGAGACGTGGGTTGCAAGCTTAAGAGCTGCAGTTATATCTAAAAAGTATTGAGGTGAGATATGCAGGTTTTTCCACCCAATTGTCGCCAAAATAAAACTGTGCTCCAGGATGACAGCTCCTCTGAAGGAGATGGGCATCAACAACAGTGATGGAATATGTCTTATTTAATGATCTAACTCCAAATACAGCACAGGGATCCTGAATAGGCTGTCATGGGAAGAATTGGACACACAACAGTTTAGGTAGGCTGGAAGAATTGCTCTAATTGGTAATTCTGGAAGCAAAGTTGCTACATTTGAAAGCACTTCACATAAGACTGGTGTGTTTCCCCTACCCATCAAATTGATTATTTCACATGTCTTTCTTAGAATGGCATACCTGTCTAGTCTCACGTTGGCCTCATTACCATAGTATACAAACACTTCAGAAACGCTGATGAATTTATCTCCTTGCAGCCCTGTCAGGAAA
This sequence comes from Podarcis melisellensis, assembly GCF_964234715.1. Classification (NCBI taxonomy): domain Eukaryota; kingdom Metazoa; phylum Chordata; class Lepidosauria; order Squamata; family Lacertidae; genus Podarcis; species Podarcis melisellensis. Next base: position 64,826,410 of record NC_138528.1, on the reverse strand, counting down.
AAGAGATACTTTTGTCTGTATTTCATTAATGGGAAGCCAAAAACCAAAATATTTAAGAATGTGTCCTTGAACCTGATAATGTCCCCAGCTTGATTGGATGGAGGATAAAGAGGGGGGTGTGTGTAGAAACTGGCCTAGTTCATCAAGGTAAATTTTTAGATTTCTGACTCTGAGTCCACCCACCACAGCCATGTAGCCCCCTGGAAGTTTTTCCCAAAAGGGGATGTGACCCTGGGTTGAACAATGCCCCCCAGGCACACAACAAGGGCTGAGAAAAATGCTCTTAGGAGAGGCAGGTATATTTTCTTGGCAGGGCATTCCTGCCCAATTTCTGCCCTGTCAACCATGTTTGACCAGCAGGAGCCTGTTTAGAGGAAACCATGATGCCCAAAAGTTGCGGAGCTTTTTTCAATTGACTTGCCTAAGAGCCACCTTTTGAAAATCACACACACACACACACGTCAATTCTGCCTTTGAAATCCCAGTAATGTCCAGGATGTGTGGCAGGACTGTGGCGATTACAAATTATTCTGTGGTGCTATTGCTCCACGAAATTGTGGCCGTTTGATCTGCCAGTAGAGGTCTCTGCACTTACATTTCTCTCAGCAGTTCTTATTTTACCTGTAAGTAATCATGATTACTTACAGGTAAAATAAGGGACGCGGGTGGCGCTGTGGGTTAAAGCCTCAGCGCCTAGGGCTTGCCGATCGAAAGGTCGGCGGTTCGAATCCCCGCGGCGAGGTGCGCTCCCGCTGCTCGGTCCCAGCGCCTGCCAACCTAGCAGTTCGAAAGCACCCTCGGGTGCAAGTAGATAAATAGGGACCGCTTTCTAGCGGGAAGGTAAACGGCGTTTCCGTGTGCAGCTCTGGCTCGCCAGAGCAGCGATGTCACGCTGGCCACGTGACCCGGAAGTGTCTTCGGACAGCGCTGGCCCCTGGCCTCTTGAGTGAGATGGGCGCACAACCCCAGAGTCTGGCAAGACTGGCCTGTACGGGCAGGGGTACCTTTACCTTTACCTTAATCATGATTAACTTTTTACTTGTGTGTACTTCCTCACATATCCATGTTGCAGCTTATGGTGGTGCTGCAAAAAGATGGCAAATGCTGAATGCTGGCATTTGTAAGCTACAAACTGGGTGCATTGCAGAGCACCCAGACAACTAGTTCACTTTAGATTCACATTGTGTGAATTGCCCCATGGATTAAGTAAGCTGGAGCAGTAAATAAATATTCAGCATATTAATTTTAGCAAGCTCTTTCCAAACAGCTCAAAAGTAGGCAGAATTATGTTGGAAAGTATGGAAAAAATGTCCTGTGTTACTGCTGTTACACAGATTTTGTGTGACTTCCCACTCTCCTGAAAAGCAAGCCAGTAAAACAAAAATAGGTATAACTTGTAGAGCCCGCATAACAAGAAATCAGATTAAAAAAAACTGCAAAGATTTAACCAGCATATTTACTAATATTAAAGGCTTAAATCTGTCTCAATGGGGAAATCAACACTGGTGCATTGAAAACAAATAAATGAATAAAACTTTGAATACCATTATTGAACCTTAAATACCTTGGAAGATTTACTTTAAAAGAAAATGATAATTACTTGATAGTAGAACACGTACATTTCCCTTAACACACACTGTTTTGTCAGCATTGTAGTATGAGCACCACTTTTATCTAGAAAATTTGCCAAAATAAATTCAAGGCAGAATACCTCTGAGGTGAATTAAAATATAACACAAATGTTGACAGCTGTCCCCTGGTATGTATTATTCACACCAAGTAAGCAGGATCATTAAATGCTTCAGTTTGCTGCAATTTTCAACCATTTAAGTTGATGAGGAAAATATCAGAAAAGAAAATTCTTACAGGTTTTAGCTAAATAAGTTTGTAAAAGCTATTCCAAATTGCTAAAATATTACATGTGCGCGACAATAGACCTCTGGTTTCCAAAATTAAACACCAAAATTCTCTTCCTCCTTTAGTTTGTTGGAAGATATGGGCTTTTTAAAAACATGCCCAGTGAACAGTGAAGGATGTTCCATGAGGACAAATGAGACCATTAGTCTCAATGTTGCCCCTTGTAGAACACAGCAGGAAGGAGGATGGGGACAAAACTAGATTCAGTTGGCATTGCCTTTCATTGTCTCTGGCTCCAACTTTCTGTTGCCATCCATGTTTTCTGGCCAACAAGTCCCAGCAGGCATGAACCACCACTGTCAGTGAGGACTAACAAAATTAAAGTGTGCTTTTAATTCAGAAATAAGCTCCAGAACCAAAGGACACCCTTGAAAGCAACCTTGGTAGAGTGGGAAAGATTTTCCACATGAGTTTATTTTTATGTGCTTGCTTTATTCTGCCACGACATTTAGGCATATATTTGCATGGTAGGTTACACTGCTCAGCTCTAGGCTGTCATCCTGTCATTATCTGATGCTTTATACTGATGCCATTTTTCTATGCTTTGGTAGAAAACAATCTTTGCTGTGTGTTTTAAGTTGATGGAGCTACGCACTGTAAGAGTAAAGTAGAGAGGAGAGAGCAACAATATCCCAAAGTTTTATCAGTAAGAGATGCCATCTGGAGTCCCTAACAAGCTCCCCTTCTCAAGGAGGTAAATTAAAGACCATCCTGTGATAGGCCTCATTAGCTCTGAAGTTTAGCTCATTAGCGTTGACACTAAAACTCATTGTTCTTAGAACTCAGAAGCACATCTGGGAGGAGGGTAGAAGACACACACACACCCAATACATGAGAAAATGCAATAAGAAAAATATGGGTGCATAAGTCATTTGTAACTTCGTTACACTGCATTCTTAACTTTCACCCACCACCCCATATCATCTCCATCATCAAGGCATGGAAACATGTAAGTACTGTTTGTTCGTGTATTGCTGATTTTTTAGAATAAAGGCCACAAGGTGGCAACTGTTGCAGCAACATCTGCTATATGGGTAAGTAACTGGTACTTAACTGGGTAACATAAATGAGTAGAAAAGGAAGAAAAAATCTGATTGTACAGGGCAGTTTTGTGTTGGAGAATGAAAACGACATTAGACTTGGAATGCTTTATACTCCTGTACTGAAACTGACTCTCATACTTTCCAGACTTTCATACTTTTGTGCGGGTCTCTCATTCAGTCAGGTAGATGCCCTTTGCACAATAAAAGTGCTCCTTCATAACCCTTTGCAAAGAATTAGGGTAATAGCAATGGCTAAACAGTACCCTTGCACAACAAAACTGCTTTTTAAAACAAGGACTTTTGCAGTAAAACAAAAGTGATGGGAAACTACAGTCAAAAGTGCAGGATAGCAACCACTTGATGGCAACACTGCGCAACTTGTGTGCAAATGTTGTAGTAACAAATTGGGTTGATTGCTCATTGAGCACTTTGGCCCCATCTGCAATACAGTGGTACCTCGAGTTACAAACGCCTCAGGTTACAAATGCTTCAGGTTACAAACTCCACTAACCTGGAAGAGTTACCTTGAGCTGAGAACTTTGCCCCAGGATGAGAACAGAAATCGTGTGCCGGCGGTGCAGCGGCAGCAAGAGGCCCCATTAGCGAAAGCACACCTCTAGGTAAGAACAATTTCAGGTTAAGAATGGACCTCTGGAACGAATTAAGTTCTGAACTAGAGGTACCATGTATACGTTTAAAGTGGTGTCATAACACTTTACAGAGTCATGGCTTCACCTAAAGAATCCTGGGAGCTATAGTTTGTCAAGGGTGCCAAGAGTTGTTAGGAAACCCCTATTCCCTTCACAGAGCTACAATTTCCAGAGTTCCCTGGGAAGAGAGATTGATTGTTAAAACACTTGAATGATCAGAACTATTTAGGACATACCTATCCAAATTGTGGCTCGCCCATCATTTCTGGTAGCCTACCAGGATCTTGATAAGTCTCCCGCTGATGCTGCCGGCTTGAGGTTGCAAAGATGTGGTAGGGGTACTACCAGGCCACAATAAATAAATATGGTCAAGCAATTGGGAGAAACACTACTGAGTTACATGTCATACAAGCCTGATTTAGGAGGACTTGGTTAACTTACTTATAACTTTTATCCCCCTATCTTCTTCCACACTCAGTCATATTAAACATTTACACTGTAATTGTAAGAAACTGCCTCTTGTTACAGAATCTGCAGCATTAGATAGTAGTTTGGAGAAATTAATATATGTGCTTTATAACACTAGACATTTCCCCCACAATTAAAGTATAAAACTTTCATAGGGTAGGAACCTGGAAAAGATTATCTAAATGTAAGTTAAAAAATAGTCCTGAAAAGATCAGAGGGTTCATCAGCATATTTAGGACTCTGTGGGGGCTTTCAAATCACAGCTTAACTTTTATGGGAAGAGCTATGTTGCTGTGAAGTAGCGAGAAGCCTGTAAAATAAAATGACTGTGACATTTTTCTTCATGAGCAGTTGTAGGAATTGACCTAGTTCGTTCTTTGAGAATATTTAGGGTTGTATTCAATGCTAGTTCTATGCAGAATAGACGCAGTGAAAGTAAGAGATTACTAACTCTGCTGCTTTCAGTGGGTTTCATCTGTGTTGAGCTTAGTTGGAAACAAACTTATTCAGTTACTTCATTACATGTTCTGGGGCAGGTCTAACCAGTGCCCCCCAAAATAAATAGATAATATATGTATTATCTATTATTTATTGGCTAGTTTTGTATCCCACTTTTCCATTAAATGTCCCTCAAGGCACCAAGCAGGAAAATCCAAAGGAAAAATAAAAAACAGATAGATAAAACAGCAAAAAGCCAATTTCAAAAGCCACATTGCAGGTGTATGGTGGCCATGGAAGGAGTCTCTTGCATCCCACTCATAAACTTCCTAGGTTAGCCATCTCCTTCCTGTTATGGAGGAATAGGTGCTGAGGTGGAAAGGCTGAGACAGGGACTGCTGATACTGTTCCCAGCATCTGTCATCTGAGGTGGTTATCGCATCCTCTTAATAGTAGGACTCACCCAATTGGGCTGAAACACTGGGATTGTTCAGTGCCACCTGGGGATTTCATGGCTGAGCGGGGACTTGAACTCAAATCTCTCCAGTCCTAGTCCAGCACTTTCAGACCCTCCAAGTGTTCCTATTTTCCAGGGACATCCCTGATTTAGAGAAGCTGTCCCGGTTTCTGATTTGATCCCAGAATATCCCACTTCTCCTTAGGATGTCCCTATTTTCATTGGAGAAATGTTGGAGGGTGTGCAGTTATCCAGCCCCCAAACCATCTGAAGGCAATCCTGCATAGGGAAGTTTTTAAAAATGTTTAATGTTTTAATATATGTTGGAAGATGCCCAGAGTGGCTGGGCAACTGAGTAAGATGTGTGGAGTATAAAATTATCATTACGGAATGGGACTTCCCTATTTTCATCAGATAAATGTTGGAGGGTATGCACTCTACCCACTGCATCCATCATACAGATAGGGATAACAGAGCTAAAATTGGCATAGGGCTTGTGGAGGGGAGAATCAGAGAACGACAGAAACTTCTATCTCAACCTTCTAGTCCCTGTTGATAGTGGAAAGTCTCTGAGTCTGAAGTCTTAGAACCGTGCATATAGCTTTCCATTTTGCTCCTTCCTTTCAAATTCCCTGATGGCTATGCCCAAGTAACCATGGGGGTACAAGGAGCAAAACAAATACATGCTGGGGGGATTGTCGAGTGGGTAGGTAGCTGCATACTACACAAGCACATTTATCAAATCAGAGTCAGTATGTTGGGCACAGGTATTTTTGCAATGTACAGTGATCCTCCTGATCCATGGTCCACATCGGTTGCCTGTTCTGCCCAACAGGGAAGGCAATAAATTCATTCCAAAATGGGAGGATGAAGATCAAATGGGCAGCTCAATAGCATTGTTCATTTGTTTCCCATTCAACAATTTCAGATCTACTCCCCTTCTGGTAAAGCCACTGCTGTGTTTTTCAGGCCATACACACGGCACACAAAAGGCTGTGATTTTTATGGCAAGCCTTTAAAAAGCTCGTTAGTTTCTGTGCATTTGGAGAGAGTCACTTTGCTAGTGGCTTGCTGGGCTGGTGGTGACACAGGACCCAGCCCCTGCCTTGCAAAGGCGTTTTGTCGCAGAAAGTCTTGTCGATTGAATAAAATAATACTTATTCATTTCAATAAGATGGGAGTTTTATTAGGTTTTTCCATTATGAGTGATAATATTAAATACTTTATTGCCAGAATTACAATTGCATGCTGCAGCATGACTTGCCGAAATGCTACTTACATTATTAATTAGGGTCGTTAATTTTGTTATTAAATGAGGGCAGTGAAAGAGGGCTTCTCAGCCAAGCGACAATCTGGGGACGCTCGAGCATCGCTATAGTGCTTTGCTTCAAAGGAGCGAAATTCAGGAAGGCTCCTCTGTCTGAAAGTCAGACAGTGGGACATCTTTGGAAATTCTGAGCCCTGTTCAGGAGTTTGTTCCTCTTTGTAGGTTTCCAGAGGGTGACCACCTGCAGTGGATGGTAGGGAACCTGCTCTGCTTGCATAAGATAAACAATGCACTGTGGCGTTCGTACGGAGCCCCCGGTCGTCTCACAGACTATTGACCCGTACACCACTAATCCGCTGCCACCAACCAGGTTCTCCCTGGTAAAATCACTTCAGTCTCAGTCAGCTTTTCAATTAATAAAGAAGAGTGTATTTTATTTCAGACACAAACAAAACTTTTACAGCTTTCCAAACGTTGTGGCTCTTTACTTTCTTGGTCTTATTATCCCCTCTCTATCTGTTCTACCTCCCCACACTCAAGAACCCACGGCCCTAACTGTCTCTCTGTTACCAACTGCCTTTCCCAACCAGCCAACCCACTAAATCCAACCAACTACCCAACCACAATTCCCAACGAACTCCTCCCAGAACTCCTCCCAGAACTAGTTTTATAGACCCACTGACTCCACCCCCCTGGGTCCTGTCTGTGCAACCTATTTAACTATTTCCCCTCCAGCGCACTCTCATATATGTTAACGTCACATGCACACATTTGGAAAATCAGGCAACTGCTTAAGGAACAGAAAACAGAGAACAGGAATACATGGAAAGTTCTCACAGAGAAAGGGATGGAGGAAGTGGGCTTTCCCCAAGGATCTGTTATTGGGACTGGGATTGGCAGTGAGGTGACCAGGTTTGCAGTAAAGCTGGCTTAAAAATAAAAACACCTTTGACTAATTATGTATTATTATTTTTTGCAGGTTTGGTTTTGTGTTCTCTTTGTTCTCTTAGAATTTGTTAAATGAATTGAATATAATTTACTGATTAATCTGAATGTAGATTTGGGGAGGGAGTATGTTCATTGTATTCTGATTTTTTAAGTGTTTGTTAGCTGCTTTAAGTCTCTCTGGAGAAATAGACAGGGTGGAAATATTTTAAAAATAAAAGTAATAAATAATGCTGTTCTTCCTCTCATAGCAGTTTCCAGCAAACTGCTTATGGGTTCATCAGAAATCCCATGAAGTTTATTTGAGAGATAGGGGACATTTTCAGACAAGATCTGCCTATGATCCAGAGCTGTGTGTTGCCCATTCCACACTCACCCACTCACACAAAACCTAACTTGCATATGCACTGCCAGTGATGACAGGCAAATGTGCTTTAACACTGAGTCAAAAGAAGACTCTCCAGGAAGAATTCCAGTCAGAGAGAGGGAAATAGTCAGATGACAGACACATGCAAGCTTGTTTATCTAGAGTGACCCCTATGGTTCACCACCTGAGGTGGAGTTCTTAAAATACCAAAATCCAAACAGTGCCATAATCACAAGGTTGGAGCAAAGCAGCTTGAAATGATTGGAAAATTGTTCTTTAACATCTTATGCACCTGAAATTGTATATCGTAGGCAAAAGGTGTTATTTTTCTAACCAGAATTGCCATGTACAAGTAAACAAATTTTCTTCACAGACCTGAAGCCTGCCTTACCCTAAAGTTAATTGGTAGGCCTTCTCTTGCTACCAATGTTGTCCTGTTGTTTTTGTTTTTTAAAAAAGCAAAAACAAAAACCAGTTCTCTATTCAGCACACCTTCTTCATAGCCTTGTGCAAGGTGCACAAATATCTTTTGTAAAATGTTCTGCTGACCCAGGTAAGATATTGCCCCCTCCTCCTCTCTCTCTCTCTCTCTCTCTCTCTCTCTCTCTCTCTCTCTCTCATTGTAGTACTGAAAGGAAATGTGTTGGGCCAGATGTCTTCAGGAGCTGCCATCTTCTTTCCCCAAAGTGTTTCTTTCCTCCAACAAAGCATTGACAATACTAGGGTCAGGGCCCAAAGAAATAGGGAGAATTGGGAGACTGCAGTTGGTAGCCACTGCAGTCTCCAGGCCATTGCTTCTTTTCATAGTGCTGGTTTTAAAAATTAAAAATAAAGATTTTTTTAAAATCCTGGTATGAGCCCAAGTGGGCAATGTGGGGTGTATGGGTGACAGCACTGATTGACAATGCTGGATGATGGCACTGGTCTGGCTGGGAGCTACTACTTGCAGAGGGTTGCCCTTACCAGTATCACATCTTATATTTAATGAATTGTAAAGTCTACTCATCAACTCTATTATGGGGCAATGGACCAAGCGAAGAATAAGATAAAAAGGTAAAGGTAAAGGTACCCCTGCCCGTACGGGCCAGTCTTGCCAGACTCTGGGGTTGTGCGCCCATCTCACTTAAGAGGCCAGGGGCCAGCGCTGTCCGGAGACACTTCCGGGTCATGTGGCCAGCATGACATCGCTGCTCTGGCGAGCCAGAGCTGCACACGGAAACGCCGTTTACCTTCCCGCTGGTAAGCGGTCCCTATTTATCTACTTGCACCCGGAGGTGCTTTCGAACTGCTAGGTTGGCAGGCGCTGGGACCGAGCAGCGGGAGCGCACCCCGCCGCAGGGATTCGAACCGCCGACCTTTCGATCGGCAAGTCCTAGGCGCTGAGGCTTTAACCCACAGCGCCACCCCATATTATTATTTTTAAAAATTGACAAAGATTATAAAATGCAGCATTGGAATAAAAAAACCTGCCCTTTTTTAGTGGTTCCATTTGTAGAATACTACACAACTCAAAACTACCAGAGTTCAACTGTTGTTTTTAAAAGACAAGTTGCTTAAAAGACCTGAATGAACAGAAAGGTCACCTGGAACTGAAAAGACCCATAAAAAAAGGAGGCAGGTGGCCCTCTCTGGAGATGCTATTCCATAGCTGGGGTGCCACCATAAAGAAGGTCTTCTCTCGTAGTGACTATCAGTATCATTTCACTTGGGGGAAGTCCATGGAGTAGAATCTCTAAAGAACTAAAGGTTTCAGTACCTAACCTGGATGCAGGAAAGGATTGGGACCCAATGGAGCTGATAAAGCACAGCTGTGCTTTATGACTGAAACACCCAATTCCAAACTGTAATCTTACAGCTCTATTTTGAATCCACTGAAACTTTCAGACTTTTTTTTAAAAAAAGAGGAAGAAGAAGAAGCACGATATGCAATAAATGCCAGTTGTCTAAACCGAAAGAGAACAAAGCATGGGTAACTATTTCCAAGGTATCTCCACACAGGTATGTTCATGATTGGTATATCACGTGGAGCTGATAAAGGCCACGTTTGAGTCACAGTAGTTACTTGAGCCTCCAATGATGATGCTGGATTAATAAGTGCCTCCAGACCATGGACTTGATCCTTTTGAGAGGGTGTAATCACTCCCAAAATGGACAGAACACCACTGGCCTGGGTGGGTGAGCTACACAGCCTCAGCACCTTCACCTTTCCTAGACTGACATTTGGTTTATTCGTTCCCTTCCAACAGTCTCCTCCTTCACAAAATTACCCCGTTAGAAACCCAAAAGGCTGAGCACAGTCCACTAGATGTGTGTTGTGTCATCACTGGATTCCTTATTGTACATTGAGTAGCATGATATATTACCATGAATAATTGAATCTCATTAAAAATTAAAGCTTGGTTATAATTATTTGAGAAGTGAACAGAACCCGTTTTGTAGTGTGTTGTCATAATTCTTGAAATATCCCTTATCTATTATCTTGCATAATTCAAAGTTTTTTATAACACACGGCCTCAAACATCAGAGATTACAGACCTTGAATGACCCAAGATTGATTAGACTTACTCATAAAATAACACCAGGAGACCAGTCCAAGTTTATACATGCACTGTAGCATTAAATTTGTATCATCTATGAAACACGAGGGAGCAACATCACTTTTTGCCCTGACTCCTGAACCACCCACCAGCATTATTCAGAAGTAAGCCCCAATCAGTGATATCTAATGTTAGTCATGCTCAAAGTAGGCCCATTGAAACCAACTACCTTAAGTAATTTAGTAAGTACAGTGCTACCTCAGGTTAAGTACTTAATTTGTTCCGGAGGTCTGTTCTTAACCTGAAACTGTTCTTTGCCTGAAGCACCACTTTAGCTAATGGGGCCTCCTGCTGCCGCTGCGCCGCCGGAGCACGATTTCTGTTCTCATCCTGAAGCAAAGTTCTTAACCTGAAGCATTATTTCTGGGTTAGCGGAGTCTGTAACCTGAAGCGTATGTAACCTGAAGCGTATGTAACCCGAGGTACCACTGTAATTGAGTATCAAAAGGACTTACTCTCTGGTAAATGTTGACATTCCTGCATTGCAGAGGGTTGGACTAGATGACCCTCAGGGTCCCTTCTAATCCTACAATTCTATGATTCCATGAAATGTGTGTAGAATTGCTGCCTAACAACACAGCCCTATACATGTCAACTCAGAAGCTGAGCTCCCAGGCACGTGGGTATATAATTACAGCAGGTGTGGGCAACCTTTGCCCCTCCAGATTTTGCTGAACCACAGCTAGCATCTCCCCTAGTCATTGGCCATGCTTGGTTTATCTGGAGAACCAAAGATTCTCCACACCTGCATTACAGCATTGACTCCTATAAGTGAGATAAATTAAACAGGTTTGCAGAAGGAAGGCAGGTAATGGTAACCTAAAAATGAAAAATATGGGTGACCTGTTTGTTAACTATGCATTTCAAAGACTGTCAAAAAATAAAGAGATAGATGAGCTGAATTACTTAGGAAGTAAACAGAAAGGCTACATCTTTTTATGCTTCACTTAAATCTACTTTGTAATCTGTCATTGTTAGGGCATTTATCTCAAAGCTTCTAACAGTTTATACCTGAACAGCTGACAAACGGGAAGAGGCAAGATTTCACATTCTCAGATATGAACACTATCTCTGATACACTTTAGGACACTGTATCTGATATATTAAATGCTGTGAAATGTGGATACACCACACAGTTCCTAACCTTATAACTCTTAAAACGCTTTAAGTTCATACACAGGTCAAAGCTAAAATAAATTTACAAAAACAAGAGCATTTGTCATATATACAGAAATAAACCCCTATTTTGGATGGATTATGAAAACAGGGGGAAAGTTAGAACAACCTCAGATAGTTTACTAAGGGCACTTTTCTGAGGTTACTTTGTAGTACTGGATCTCCTACATCTTTTTACACCACCAAGTTAATATCAGAAGCGATGGGTCAAAGAGGGGAATCCTCTGAATAAATACTAAACACAATTACATTGTTTTAATGCTGGACTAGCTAACAGAGTCTCTTAGAATATTTATTTGCCACTCTGGTGTACATATCTGGAAGCTCACTATCTCAAGAGCTCAAGAAAGGTCACAGGATTTGTGCTCTCATTTTCCTGTTTACAAACTATTGTACTTATCTTTTGACCCAAAATGGAGCAAGAATGAAGAGAGTTAAGTTACATTGATCATCCTATTTCATAAGCTTGTGTATATCCCTCTAAAAATCCAATAAACAAGCTATTTGAAGATTTGAACAAGTTAAGTTTGAAGATTTCATAATGAATTCTTTGACGTCACTTCATGCCCTCATGATCCTGTATTGAAGATCTCTCTCTCCCTCTCTCTCTCTGGACACACAAACACACATAACCTTGGAGCTGTTTTTTAGTTCAAAAGCAGGACAAACACACAAACATGCACACACACACACACACACACACGTACATGTATATGTATGTTTGTCTGTCTTGCTTTTGAACTAAAAAAAGCAGGTAACACACAACTTTAAAATCCAAAAATATGCAATGATGAATAAAACTGCCACAAATACTGTAGTAAAATGTTAGAGGAAAGTAGTAACTTATTACTTAAGCAACAAAATGGAAAAAAAACAGGAGACAAGGAGAGTAAATTCAATTGCTCCATGAAAAAACAGTTTTTGCTCGCTGCCTTAAAGCTACTACTAAATAGGCATGATAAAATAATTGTATATTTGTACAAATGGGACCAAAAATGGAATGTTGCATTATATTTTCAATAGAAACAGATGCATATTATTTGATATATTTTAAAGCTTCCTTTTCTGAGCACATACATTCAGTTGAGCTTTCCCTTAAGAGGTTGTGAAAGCATTTTTAGATAACTTTTAACCATCCTCATCAAAACAGAGACACTTCTGAACTAGCTTGAGTAACAGGGTTTAAAATATTCAAATAAATCCTTTTAATAAGTCAAGCAGAATCATAGGTAAATTGAAAGGTTAATATAAAAATGGAGTTGGTTTCACGCATGCAATTAACTTCCCTAAACAGTGGAGATTTGGGTCTGGTCTATAATTGAAAGGGACATTAGGGCACTAGAATGTTTTTAGGAGAAGTCAGGCTGCCACTGCCTTAAGAGCAGACTCCCTAAATTAAGTCATAATGCCTTCAAACAAAAATAGACCGAAAATTTCCTGACTTGTTCTGACCAACTGTGGTGGATCTGGATTAAGCTCTTTCGAGCAATCTGCACTCCCTTGCCCCCTATTAGCTTCTGCAAAGAAAAAAAAAGGCTGAAAGCAGCCAAGATAAAGGAAACAAAGACATGCCTAGGACATCATCCAGAGCCTTGGCTTGCTAAAAACATAACATGGTACCCAACATGCTCTGAACTTGAGTAATGTATGTTCAGTCTTTGGGTGGGCTGCAGCAGAATCCAATGGGCCTTTCATCATCTGGAGAACTTCTGCTGGCCAATGCTTCACAGATAGAATGAGTCCTTGGAGTGGGGGCGTCATCAGCTCTACCTCAGAAACTTAAGACATGTTTGTGCTGAACCTAGGCTCCAGCACGTTTACCCCCACATGCTTATAAAGAAATCTTAAGTCTTTCAACTCCCAGTAAATCAAAATGGGATGTATGTACAAAGGAGAAACAAAGCACTTCTCGGAGTTGCTTAGCCAATAGGCTTGGGCCTGAGATGGAAACCTTGGATCATATGTCCTCACTCACCCACATAGTTTGCTGAATGACATTGAGAATATCAGTATCAGGGCCTGCTCCAGAGGTCAGTGAGGCAAGGCAGATGCAGGGGCCCTGAGACTGATTCGAGTCCCACAGAAGAGTTCCATGGAAGCTTGATGGAACCTTCAAGCAAATAAATGAAATAAGAATAAATAAATAAATCTTCAAAGACAGAGTCTTTGCTTCTCCTTCTTACTGTATTAACTAAAATGTTTCCTTCGTACTGTATTAACTAAAGTGTAACATAGTTTTGCTGAATGAACTATAACACATTCCTCCAGCTACACCACTAAGAGCTGGAAAGTGACATTTTAATAAAGTTTTTAGCAATTGGCTTGATCTGTTTCAATGAGTAATCCAGAAGGGGACTTTGATTGCACTCTCTGTTTGAATGTATATTTACTCTTGCTTACAGGGACACAGGTGGCGCTGTGGGTTAAAGCCTCAGCGCCTAGGACTTGCCGATCGAAAGGTCGGCGGTTCGAATCCCTGCTGCGGGGCGCACTCCCGCTGCTCGGTCCCAGCGCCTGCCAACCTAGCAGTTCGAAAGCACCTCCGGGTGCAAGTAGATAAATAGGGACCGCTTACCAGCGGGAAGGTAAACAGCGTTTCCGTGTGCAGCTCTGGCTCGCCAGAGCAGCGATGTCACACTGGCCATGTGACCCGGAAGTGTCTCCGGACAGCGCTGGCCCCTGGCCTCTTAAGTGAGATGGGCGCACAACCCCAGAGTCTGTCAAGACTGGCCCGTACGGGCAGGGGTACCTTTACCTTTACAGGACCCAGATGATCTCCTCTTGCCCAGACATCCTTGAAATCCTAGTGCTGCTCCAGTTCCCACTGTCCCAGCAGAATCTACCTGATAGATATATTGTAAGGAGAAAAAAAGAATAATCCCAGGTATGTTGTTCCAGACCTGCGTTGATATGCATGAAGTTAAAGCAAAAGTTCCTATTAAGATTAATGACAACTTGAGAGCCACTGTACTGTAGTGGTTAGAATGTTGGACTAGGAGACCAAGATTCAAATCCCCACTCAGTGATGAAACTCACTGGGTGACGTTGGGTCGGTCAGTACCTTTGTGGGTTGTTGTGAGGATCAAACAGGGAGGAAAAGAGCCATGTATGTCACCTTGAGCTCCTTGGAGGAAATGTGGGACAGTGTCATGGACTGGTTGGATGCAGATTGGAGGGAGGCACCAGCAGGGGGAACCCCAAAGGAAGAAGACTTAGAGCCAGAGGGTTGGTGGTGGAGCAACAAAACACGATCAGAGGGAGAAGAGGGGGCAGACTGAGAGGAGAAGATATCAGAAGTTGAAAAGACAACAGGATTTAGTGAGCAGGAAGAGGCTGGGGCAGAGAACAGTCCTGATTCAGATGCTAGAGAGAAGGGAGGTCAGGACCAGCACCCCTACCCCTAGTCTCCCAGAACATGTAGAGAAATGAAGAGGGCGGGGAGAAGCGCAAACTGGACAAATAGCTCATGGAGATCTTTGTCCCCATTCCTTTTTACAGTCTTTTCTCCACAGTGCCTCGTAGTGGCTCCAGTGGCTTTTGTCTCACTACCCGTGATCTATAATGGTGATAGTAAACCTCAGCATTCACTGTCAAAAGTTTGTGTCAGCCTGAAGTGAGCGAACCACAGCTGTTAGAACGGAATTGAATCAACATACAGTATCATCAGCCTTCCGTGAGACTTTCACTTGAATTGCTTTAGGGCATCTGGAAATCAGATTCATCATGATAGCAAAGCCACACTATGTCCTAGTAACATTTGCATGCTATTTATAACCCAGTCATACATAAAACATGTACACTCTCCAACACTGGAATCAACTGAATATATACAGATGGTGAAGCAACACTCTAATATAACATCTGAAGCTTTTTCGTCCCCAACTTGGCAAGACCTCTCTTTCATATGTTTATCTGCTCGGAACAGCTCAGTAAATTATAGGACATCTGCTTTATAAATTTATAAATAACCCCATCCTTTATTGCTTTGTTAAAGGAAAACCCAGTAAAGTATTGAGATTGAAGGCAGATGTGTCATTTAAGGACAAGTGCCACTTTTTATGTGCCAAACAGAATGTTTCAGCATCTTTTTTTCTTTGCACCCTAATATTTACAGAACTCATCTGATTATTTCCTTGAGCCAAATTTTATATAGTTTGAATCCTATTGTAATTATTATTCATTGAATAATAGCTATTATGTAGGATGAAGACTATTCAACCTTGAATAATTTTAGACTATTTAAAACTGATCTCTTTAGCGGTTCATTGTGTTTTAATTAATTGTGGTTTTCTAGATTTTGAATGCAGCAAACTTAAAATATACAACTTTTTATTTGTATTTTTTCCCTAAAGGATCCAAACAAAGTTAACAACTTAAGAAGCAGAGGAGGAAAAGGAAGGGGTACGTTTTGATTTATTCTATTTAAAAAGTGTAGTCTTGGGTATATGAGGAACAGTATAGGTCATAGCTAATAAAATGACTGATTAAAAGATTGTTTCCATATCTACTTTGTTTTCCCTAAAATATGAGTTCTTGAAATATTGGATTTTTGACTTTCTGTCTGTACAATACGTGGACTCCAATGATAGCAGAGAGCAAATTCAATTCTGGCAATTTACGCCTATCTGGAAATTAATCTTCCCAAAGCAATTTCATTCTTTTTTCATTTAAATACACCTAGACAATTCTGCATTTCATTTGGGGAAGGGGAAGGTTTGCTTTGCACTCTACTGTGGAGTTAAAGCTTATGACGTTTCCAATTACTGTCAGAAACTCGCTATGGGTAAAGATGTGCATTTGGCTCACAGAGTTTATTCCAATTCTCTCCTCTGATAGAATCTGGAAGACTGCAGTTGCCCAGAGGCCAATTTCAACTCAAAGAATAGTAGCAGCATTGTGGTCCAAAATAAATCCAAACTGAAATAAAGTCCAGAGCCAAATCAAAGTTGTAGAGCCAAGGAATGGAGCCAAAAGGTCAAGCCGTGTCAAGAATTAAGAGTCAAGTCCGATTGTTTAGGAAAAGAGAGACTAGGAATATGGCTGGAGGCTCAGCAAGCCAAGATGGACATAGCAGTAGGCTACTTAAGGACATCATGCACACTAACAAGCAGAATAAACTCAATTCAATTACCGTAGTACTGAAAGGTGAAACTCCCTTATTTTCCCTTTCTCAAACAACCGAAGAACAGAAACACAGCCATCCTTCAAAATTCACAACTTTCTGAATTTTGCAGTGCAGTTCTCCTACCAAACAATGTTTACAAAAAAAAAATGTATATATTAGGGAGAAGTTTACCTATAAATATAATAATGGAATTATATGTCGATTGTACATGGGGACATGGCTAGCGTAATTGTGCAGATCACTGAAAACTGCATATAAAAATGTGTTTATTAGGAGAAATTCATACTAAAACATTGATGAAATTTTGTGAAGGTTTTTTAAAAATACAAATCCCTGCAGAAGTGTGAAGAACTGAATGTTAATGACTACAAAAATGAGAAAATGGAGAACCAAAACTGACAGATCAATCCATCCCTACTATGGAAGCAAGGGAAGGGTTTGAGATTGGCTGGATCACAGGGGGCCAGTCATGTTAACAGCAATGCCTACTGCTTTATAAATCAGATCCCACAGTCAGCGAAGTGCCTAATTAAGCATTTGCTGACATGATGAGAGTCAAGCCTGGTGAGATTTCATGCAAGCCCCCGTCACTTGGATGAGAATCCTGTGCACTCTGGTACTGGAACCTAGGACTGCAATCATACACTCACACACTAGGAAGTGCGTCCCACAGAATATACTGGGCCCATTAATATTAGTTCATCCCAAGTAAACTTTCCAGCAGGGTTACTGGCAGCATCAGAAACACGCAGCAGGCACCTGCAAACAACTCACCATTTTGACATTCTCATAGTCGCCCAACGAAATACTCCTTCAGAGCCTTTGGAAAATGGGAGCTTCCCAACCATTCATTACTATCAATTAGGGGGACGGGGACAGAAGGGGTGGGAGTGTGTCTGGGTTCTTCTAGCTTTGGAGTCCTGGAATTCTTGAGTGGGGGGTGGGAACCTCAGCTGCACTTGCCTGCTCCCACCCTGCATGATAGATCTCGGTACCAGCATCATTTTTGTCAGGGAGAAAGGAGCAAACCTTGATGGAGATACAGAGGGCCAGATTTAGCTTTGATGAGGCCCTAAGCTACTGAAGGTAACAGGGCCCTTTATATGTCCAGCTGTCCTTTGTCAACAACAAATTGTCACTGTTTTTTGTGATGAATATATGCTATATGATAATTTATGGACCTAATAAGTATCTAAAACCAGTAATATTTTAGGGAGCAGGCTAGCAGGCAGCGCCTATTATTTACATCATAGGAGCCTACACAACAAAAACACTGTTGCTGTGTGTAGGTATTATTTTATTTGTTTTTTATCTTATATTTTGGAAATGTACATCCAGGTTATCTTCCTGGGAGCCAGTGTAGTGTAGTGGTTAAGAGCGCTAGTCTCCTAACCTGGGGAACCGGATTCGCGTCTCCGCTCCTCCACATGCAGCTGCTGGGTGACCTTGGGCCAGTCACACTTCTGTGAAGTCTCTCAGCCCCACTCACCTCACAGAGTGTTTGTTGTGGGGGAGGAAGGGAAAGGAGACTGTTAGCCGCTTTGAGACTCCTGAAGGGGAGTGAAAGGCGGGATATCAAATCCAAACTCTTCTTCTTCTTCTTCTTTAAAAAATTTTTGGGCCCCCAAGAGAGTGGGGCCCTAAGCTATAGCTTGTTTAGCTTATACGTAAAGGCCGACACTGCAGATACACAAACATTTGCACATGCCTGGAGGTGTTCAGTGATGTAATGTGTGTGCAATCATAAAATCCGATCTCAGGGTGTCCAACACAAGGCACTGAAATGAAACTACATATGATAGTGCTTTGTTAGAGAACATTTACCGTATTTTTTGCCCTATAGGGCGCACTTTTCCCCCCTCCAAAAATGAAGGGGAAATGTGTGTGCATCCTATGGGGCGAATGCAGGCTTTCGCTGAAGCCTGGAGAGCAAGAGGCGTCGATGCGCACCAATCCCTCTCCCCCTCCAGGCTTCAGGAAGCTATCCACAAGCCTTGCGAGCCTGGGGGGAGTTCCCGCGGGCTCGCAAGGCTTGCGGGCAGCAGCCTGCAGCCCGAAGCACGGGGCGCCCTCCGGAGGACGCCCCGTGCTTCACGCAGGTGTCCACAAGCCTTGTGCACCCGGGGGGAGTTCCCCCGGGCACGCAAGGTTTGCGGGCAACAGCCTGCTCTGGGGGCTGGGATCGGGGGAAGCTCGGGCTTCCCCCGCCCCCAGCCCTGCAAGCTTCCAGAGCGATGCCAAAGCTCCCCCCTGGGACCCGTTCTGGGGGCTGGGGTCGGGGGAAGCTCGGGGGGAAAAATTCCTTTATTTTACTCCACAAAATCTAGATGCGTCCTATGGGCCGGTGCGTCCTACAGAGTGAAAAATATGGTAACCTCTGCAAAATGCCCTTGGCCGAATAACACATGGTTCCGGTTGCGATCTTTCGTTTTCTAGAGTCAAAGAGGCTGGGCTAAAAAGGCAGGTCCTATCTGGGCTCCTCTGCATCTTCTGTAAAGAAATGCAGCTCTTACAAACAACAGATAGGTAACATGGGGACTCCCTGCCCTGCTCCCAGTTGATAATGGCTTTTCCAGCTCTGAGATGTTAAGAAAACCATAAAATATGGGTTTGTTTGCAACTTGCAATAATGGCAAAGCTTGCCTCAGGAGAACTGTTTTATCATAAGGTGAAATACAGTGTAAATGAGCCCTAAAATCAGTATATTGTAGCAGAGGAATTATTGTGTCCAGGTGTTTGCTTCTGATCCTACCGGTGTCCCATTTGACTCTTTGGATGAGGCTGGATCAATATAAAGCGTTTTGTCTTAGATACTTTCAAAGGGTGATCTTTCAATAGTGCTTCAGGAGCCAAAACAAGAAGACATTTGCTCATCCAGCAATGTATCCTTATACCCAGGAGCTAAACATCCATGGCTGGTAACAGTTAAATAATAAGAGTGCTGGAAAACAAAAGCTTTTGCATTGTGTGAAGATAAAATGTGTGATGTGTTTCTGTTTCCCAGCTCTGAGAAATATATAGTTTTCTGTAACAAACATACAATAACAAAAATATGCATTCCTTATTCCTACAGTCAAGCTCTAAAACTATGCAAACTCAAGGCCAAATTAGATGTGATTCTAAACACATTACTCTGAAGCCTGTCAGGTGCTTTTAAAATATTCTAATAAGAATAAGAATAAATACATATAGTTTCCCAATTTTCGTTGGGAACAGACTACAGAGTTCACCCAAGTTTAACCCTTTTCTCCCTAGCCACTACCACAATTACCTATTGTGGGGAGTCGTCCCCCCGACTAATACAAGTCCTGAGAGAAGATTTTCATCAGGATCATAGCTAGAAATGAACCAAGGAAAATGACCTTCCCTACATGCTGGCTATTAATTTTAAAAAATCTGCCACATTGCCAAATGTCTAAAGTCATGTCTGGTGCCCAACCATAAACAATATGGAAGGTCTCTGATTATTTGTGTTTAGTTGCTCTACGCCCGCCCCCTGCCCGCCCCCCCCCCATCTACCAGCTAGGAACAGCATAGACGAAGGGGGTGAAGGATTCTCATTAGTTCAGTCCAATCAATAATTCCCCGAGGCTGAAGATAAGCAAGTACAAACACAAAAATTTGATATACCAAAATGCAAATTGTGCTGTTCACATCCCATTGCTAGTATATTGCACGTATGAGGGAGAATCTGTCAGAATGAGCTATGTGGCTGGAATGATTAAACTTCAGGAAGAACTTTCTGGCAGTAAGACCTGTTTGACAGTGGAATGGAGTCTCTTGAGAGGTGGTGGGCTCTTCCTCCTGGGAGGTTTTTAAGCAGAGATTGGGTGGGCATCTGTCATGTATGATTTCACTGAGATTCCTGTATCACAGGGGGTTAGACGAGATGACCCTCGGGGTCCCTTCCAACTCTACAATTCTATGTTTCTATGATTTATTTGTACACTGCGATTTAAATAATTTCAGTCACCATAAAAGGCACGATTTAAAACAACAGCCTCATTTGAGGTCTAGGGCTCATGCAGTCTTACTCACCCTCTGATATGGCCATGAGGAGAGGTACAAACATTTCCATTTCCATTGTATATTGCCATGAGATCTGATCCTGGACAAACTGTAGTTAATCTTAACTAGTTACTTGAAACAAGCCAATGCGGTTTATGGAACTAGCTTACTTCAATTTACCATAGTTAAGATTAACCTCATTTTGTTGTTCAGATTACATGCTGAACTATGGTAGACCTAAATGAAAGGAGAAGCTACCAATACCCTTGAAGTCATACAAGGGGAAGAGAGGGGAAGCTCTGTGGCTCCTTCTCATAACTGTGGTTATACACCTCATGTTCACAATCTATGAACTGTGTTAGGTGGACAAGAGAGCAATGAAGAAATAATTCAGAAATTGGATGAGTGAGTATGAGATGGCAGCAAATGTACAAGTAAGGCAAAGCTTGGGTGGCTCTGGAGGCGAAGAAAGTGGTCTAGAAATAGGATTTGAGGGAGGAGAGTATGAAATCTGGTTGAAAACAGATTGTCCTGGACAGAGGGAGCAATATTGCAGATAGCACAGAGGAGCGGAGGGGTGGAAAATGAGGTCAGTGAACCAGTGTCAAGCAAAGAGATGCGGACAGAGATGTGGAGAGCTTTCAACATAAGTCTTGAAGCTGAAAGTTGAGGCAACAGAGAGCAGAGTGTTGAGATTTCGTGAGAAAAGTGGCATCATGGTGTCATTATATATTTCTGGAGGTGCTTTGAACTAACTGATATGGCAGGGGGGAAATTGTGTCAGAAATGAGCAAAAGATAGGAAATAATGGACTTTGGAGGGGATGAAGAGGATGAGACAGCAGCATTTAGGAAGTCATTTGTTGGACATCAGGTAGCTGCCAGCAAGAACAGTGGTTAGAGCAGTGATGGTAATGGATAAGGAAAATTGAGAGAACGACTGCATGGCAGCTAAAGTTATCCTTGACACTAAATCAGTAATAGGAATCAGCTGGTTTCAAGGAGACAACATCATATCTGTAAATAGCAGTTGGAGATTGTGGATTGCGTGCAACAAAGACATCCTGCTTTCAAAAGGGCTTCCACTTGCAGCTCAGAATTTCCCCTCCTTCTCATCCCCCCCTTCCCAAAATCTGCTCCAGAGGGTTGGAGACACAAAGGGAGAGGAAGTTCCAAGGTGCAAGTGGAAGTCCCTGCATGGATGGAATGGCTTCGTTCGATACAACCCTGTCTCTGGTACCATTTCTGTTTGTAAGATTTAATTGCAAGTAGGCCTATTAGAAAGTTGGATAATACTAAGTTCAGTCTTTTGAACTGCTCAAATCAAACTGGGTCACCCCAAAGCTGATTTGCAGCTTGAAGGGGATAGGGGTGGCAAAACATCTTGATGGCAGCACTCAGGCACTTAGCCATGTGAAAACAGGCTTCATCTGTCTTGGGAAGGACAGCCACAATAGATCACAAATAAGAAAAATTATGAGTTCTGCAGTTTATTTCTTGGGTTCAATGGCAATGGCTTTATCACTGCAGGGGATTGGACTAGATCACCCTTGAGGTCCCTTCAACTCTACGATTCTGTTTTATTTGAAGGCAATTAAATAGGAGAGTATTTCATATTGCTATATTTCAGTATTGCTTTATGCTGTTGATTGTTGCCTGAGAATTACTGATCAAACTCACAGTGCCAAGTAACGTTGCACATCACACCTATACCATACAATTCCAGCATTAAAAAAATAAATAAATCTCATGACAATGTTTTGCAGACATTTATAGCACTTCCACACATTAAAGCAATTTTGGGTGTGCTGGGTCTTTGCGGCCCAAGAGTCTGTGGTGATGGGTTTCCCTCAGTACTGGCCTCCCATGATCAGATATACACTTTATGGGGAGGGCAGGAGGGAGGGAGCAATGAATTAGTTAGAGCCAATGTCGGAAAAGATTTTCCTTTCCACAGAGAGCTGACCTCTGTCTAAATAGTGTTGTTGTTGTTGTTTTTTAAAAAGAGCTCTTTGCATTTGCAACTGAATGGCTGCACTTCTAGCCTCTTTCACAAGGGCTTTATCTTTGTCTTGCCATCTGATTCACAAGCCAGTTTGTTGCAGAATACACAAAGCCTCAATTTATCAAGACTTCTTAGCTCCTGTCACCAATGCACAAATTTGCATCCTTTTTACAACCTCATTGCTAATTGTTATTTGCAAAAAGGGGCAATGCAGGATGCCAGCAATCACTTTCTGCTATTTTATGAATATTCATGAGTTCTTCATAGACAACACTGACATCAGTATTTACTGCTTAATTTCTTTATTGTGCAGCTCTGTTTCCCTTTTATTTATTGGGGTTTTTTTCCACTGCTGAGGAAACCATTAGCACAATAATGAAGCCATCTTTACTTCATTGGGCGTATATTTTATGGCAAAATATTGCTTGCCTAACCTGCCTTGAACTGTGCCAGTGGTCTATTAATATTAATAGCCAGTATGAACTTCCCCAAATCTAAGCAGCGGTCTGTAGTAATTCTGAAGCTGCTTACCACAAATCCCTGACAGAGAAATTGGTAGCTCTGGGTGCCTTATATGTGGCCAAGCTGCAACAGGATGTAGTCTGAGTGTTGCAATGTAATGGATGGAACTAATTTCAGTTCTAGCTTAAGGATTAAATTCAAATGACCAACTTAAATTTAAGTTTTATTATCAATCTGTGAGAAATGTAATGCACCACACTAAAAGAGGTTAGCAACCATCTTCCTCATGGGTTCCACACATCAACCCAATCCTAAGTAGTGAGGGAGCTGGTGGACAAGCAGATTCATAAATCAACATAATGCCCTGAGGCATTAGACTTAAAAAGATGGGATGCTCAGGTGAACACCAATTTCTTGGCCTCCTTGGAAGTCGCCAAGTAAAACTGTCATTCGTATGAATTCCATTCAGTGGCTGCCTGCAGGCACTTTAACAGGGAGAGAGAAATGGCTCTTGCTTATTTGCATATTTTAACTCATTGAAAATACATCATGGCCTAACAGTGTGAGCTGGTTCACACAGTTACTTCTCCTTCACATATGCAGTTCCACCCAGTGACTGAGAAGTGTGAGCCGCAGACAGTACACATGGACGGCTGCAGCAATTCCAGTGACTCCAGGCTGGGGAAAGTGTTGGTCTGCACTTGCCAAAATTGCTTTTGGCTCCACTCTTGTTGAGCCTGTGTTGCACACATCCCCATGTGATTGTGGACACGTTAACATGCCAAGGAGAACTCCTCACTGCTCACATGTAGGAGAAACCCATTGTGTGAACTGTGTCTCAGCATAGGTAAAGGTAAAGGGACCCCTGACCATTAGGTCCAGTCATGGACGACTCTGGGGTTGCAGCGCTCATCTCGCTTTATTGGCCGAGGGAGCCGGCGCACAGCTTCCGGGTCATGTGGCCAGCATGACTAAGCCGCTTCTGGCGAAGCAGAACAGCGCACGGAAACGCCGTTTACCTTCCCACTAGAGCAGTATCTATTTATCTACTTGCACTTTGACGTGCTTTCAAACGGCTAGGTTGGCAGGAGCAGGGACCGAGCAACGGGAGCTCACCCTGTTGCGGGAATTCAAACCACCGACCTTCTGATCGGCAAGTCCTAGGCTCTGTGGTTTAAAGCATAATAATAAACTTAGGTTGGCACATGCAGGAGCAAAAAGCAAACAAAAGATCTTAAAATGCATGGCAAGATTCCTTGGCCAGCACCCAAGAGGCAACCCTGTCTCACAGTCACATATGACCACTTAGGAACATCCTACACTGCCAGAACTAAATTGGAGACAGTGTCCAGAAAACAGGCATCGCCTTACTCAGGGATGAACACAGCATTCCCCTTTGTGGACGTCCTTGCCACAATCTCCATAGGGTCCCATCATTCTCCCCCTAGTAGCATATTGTAGCATTCCCATGGAATGTGGAAGAGTTCAGGGTTTGGATATGCTGAAAAAAAATTCTATAGTGCCTGGGATGGTGCACAATTCGTTTGCGCTGAAGGAAACAATGTGGAAGAGACACAGTAGGGATAAGCCTTGCTGAAGACCTAAGATGAACACCATATGAAGAAGCTTATTAAAGATTAATACCCAGGGATATTTGGTAGCAATTGCATCAGCATCTTACATCTCTCTCTGGTCTAAAGCTGTGTGCTGCCGCTAGCATTTCCATTCGCAGAGATACAAGCTGCTGGCAATTTTACATTGTTTGAAATGCACACGGTTCTTCAGGATGATTTCTGAAGTGGGCCTGAAAAAGCACATACTTAGTACACATAAGTAATGGTGATGCCTACCAAGACTAATACACTCAAAGCTTCCCAATCTACTTGCTATTTTATCCCCAGTAATGGACACAGTGAATTGTTATGTACGGGCACATTAGGTAGCAGACAGCTAGTGCTCTAAATAAAATAAAAGCGCAAACAAAATCATAATTAATGGGACCATTAGCATGACAGCAAATTCAAAGATGACTAGATCATTCAGTACGTGCTTTTATCTGTTAACATCCCTTTTTAAAAAATGTGCTGTTTTGACATTTTACATTTGCTGTCAACTTGTTTCTGAAACTTCTCTTATTTTCTATTATGTGCATATTGTCTTTTGTTCATCTTTACTGTATTATTCTTTGATGCACAGTTGTTAAGTCATTGAGAGACTGAATATACTCATTACGGCTCTTCTGCTGTACCAAATTAAAGCCTTTTTGAGATTGCCAGCGAAACCTGGAGTAAAAAGCTATCAGTATGCATAAAAAGGGGACGTGTTTGATCACAATAGTGTGCTCATTAAAAATTTCTCAGAACTCCTTTTCCTCTCTCCTGCCTAACACACTAATGTTGGAGTTTGGTATACACAGCAGCAGAGCACAGAAGTAAATCGTCTGGTATAAGGCTGGTAGCTGCAGCAATAAAGAAACTCATGGTTCATTACTCCTAGGAGACAAAGCCATTCAGACTACAGGCATGCATGTGGCCATTTTGGACTCATGAGCTTGACCCTAACTCAATGCTGGGGAAGGTGGAGGAAGGAAATAAAGCCTGAGGGATGGGGGCAACTATATATTCACAAGTAGTTACTTTAGAAGAAATCAGTGAGGATCAACCTGAGTTGCTGGGCATTGCAGGTGAGCAGAGTGCTGTTGGCCACTGTGAGAACAGGATGTGGCCCAGAAAGGCCTTTCTCTTTCCCCCACACCCCTTTTTTCCCTTCCTATTACTTAGCTCATAAGTTCAAAGCCAGTCTGAGCCACTTAAAAATATATATCATCTATCCTTCCACACCTATTTTCAGTTTGTAGGGGTATGATACATATGTTTCCCTTTCTGCTCTTGACCTGCACATGGCGTGAGCTCATTCCCGTTCAGTTTTGTAGCTGCAGCTGCTCATGGTTTTCAGAATGTTGATCAAAAGGACAAATGAACAAAAATAATTTCTGTGGTTCCTGCTTCAGCTGACAAGTCATGTAATGAATCTTCTTCGTGGCTTCTGGATTTTCATTCAAAGCTGCTTTGGCAAAACTACTGTCATCTCAGTTCTTACACCACCTGCTAACGCTACAGCAATTCCTTGTGCATTGCTACCATTCCATATCTATTTCAGAAATAATCATGACTAAAATGTAGACTTGCTTGTTTCTTCTGTAACTTAAAAGTACCATCAAATGAAGTAACACATTGGCTAGGATCCAGAAAGCACCTCAGATGCACGCAAGGACTTCTGTACACTGTGAAGTCTCCATTCCCCACACCGCCACCATCCAACCACTTTTCCTTGTGCTGAAGCTAATACTGAAGATCCCTTGGATTTTGGAAACAGCTTGTTAGACAACAGGAAGGGCTGTGGTTGGAAAGGATGACTTGGCCTTTTGGATCTTGGCTTTGAAAATAATCTTGAGCTTATGTCCAGAAATGCCATATAAAAATTATTGTTCTTCTTGTGAAAAAAAAATATTTTGAACAGATAATTGATCCAAGTTGAGGATTCTCATCAGCTGATGGTACTTTAAAACAATGTAATATGTATTATGAAGTCAGATCAGAGCAAAATCTAATGCACATTAAAACTCTACTTCTCTAAGGCCCATCTGCATTATACATTGGGATCAGGGTCATACCACTTTAAACAGCCATGGCTCCCCAGCCCAAGAATCCTAGGAACTGTAGTTTGTTAAGAGTGAAGAGAGTTGTTAGGAAGCCACAATTCTCAGAGTGGTTTGATGGTCAATCACTCTTCCCAGGAAACTCTGGGAATTGTAGCTCTGTGAGGTGACTAGGGAACATATTGTGATGGTTCATAGTCTTGGGAATGCCCTCCTCAAAGAGGCTCTCCTGTTGCTATGAGTAGTTTAGGTACTAGGCAAAAACATTTCTGTTTTCCCAGATTTTCAAGGACTGCTAAATTACATTAGAGCATTTTTATTTTATTATTTGAATGCACTTTTGGTTTGTTGTTTTAATTTGCTTTATTAAAATTTGAGTGCTTTGTTCTTTATTCTTAAATTAAATTTATCTAGATGCACTGAAAAACATAAATTGAACTTGAAGGCACAGAGTCTAAATTACATCAATAAGTAAGTAATATTTAAACAATGGGTGCACAATGAGATATGGTCCAGCTTACTGAAATCAGTGTACACGATCATTTCAGAAGCAAAGCAACCTCATTTTCTATTTAAGAAAATGTTCAGAAGATGAAAAATCCCTCTGCACAATCTCATACCACCTTTCAGTGTCAGCAAAATGCCAGTCTATTTAATTCAGTGCAAGTCTTTCGAGAATGATTTAGAGGAAGTGGAAAACTTGGGTATATTGTATTGTAAGAACCAGACTGCATTATATTTCCTGTCATGTACCTCTCTTCTCCTCCCCCTCCCACCTTGCCCTCACTTCCACACACATTATTTTCCTTCTACTTGATGCAGAAGGTCTTCTGTAACCCTACATGAGGCCATGCACATAGCAATCCATGTTGACATAATGCAGGGGCAGTCCATCTGTCAGAAGAGCAGGAACGAGTCCTTGATATGAATGCTGGAGACAAAAATGTGTGTATCCTTTTCCTCCAGAGACTAAAAAACATGACAAGGAATGAAATGAAAAGGAGCCAGAAGATTTACAGCTGTCAAAATCACCTCCTGCCCAGATAATGTTTTTGATCAAGAATTTTCTAGCAATGACGCATTCAATTTCCTTTCATTCAGAGGACTCTTATATCGCTACATGTCACAGGGTGGGATTGGGGAACCCCCCCCCCCATAAAAATCTTCGACTCGACTAGGAAGCTCACCAGTCAATCACCACGTGTCAGCCTCAACTACCTTGCAGGGTTGGTGCGAGGCTTAAATGGTTCAGCAAGAACTATGGACACCCCCATGAGATCTCTGGAGAAAAGGTAGGATAAAAATGTAGTCGATTAATTTATATCAATGAGACGCTGTGTCTCGTCTGGAAATTATGGACCCACTGAAGGGTTTGTGGACAGCTGCACTGTCACATCATGTGCAAGCGACAGCAAAGGGTAAAAGAAACCCACATGGTAGCAATTAAATAAATTGTGCATGAAGCATTTGTGGCTAGTCCAGTTTGTGTGAAATCATCAGAAGTCTGCATTCATATTTGGTTAAGTTCAGTCAAGGGGAAATCAGTCATAAGGCATTTACTCTGATCTACCAAAGCTGCGTAGAGGCAGAATATCTGTAATAACTGGGATGGGCAAAACAGATATACCCCAAATGGAAAACACTGATGCACCTTGGCCACTGGCCATCTGTTTAAGCACTTTGAGGGGGCCCGATGCAACATCCTGACATTGCTCTGTAGCCAGCCTCAACAATTTGGGGGGCAGCACCCTCAAGAAACACGGAGGGGGGCCACCATGCTTTGGCCTCCTGGAGCTGGTACCTATGGCCATCAGCTAACACCTGGAAACACCTAGACTGAAATTGTGTAGCAAAGAGGATTAGAATTAAATGCAGATGACCAGGTTCAACTACTGAGTCCTGCTTGTGGAATCCCATGAAAGGACTTCTGCAAGCACGTTACCACTTTCTACCTTCCCCTTTCCACTCCCATGACTCCCTCATATTAGTTTGGTGGGGGACAGAGATGGAGAACTCCCAGAACAGCATACTGTACAAAGAGAGCAGATGGGGGATTGTTCCATCCGACAAGCGGAATTGCCTGCATGGGTGGAATGATTGCCACAATTGCTATACTGAATTGTTCCCATTTGGGGGGCGGGTTGGGGTGGACAGATATTTAGCTTTATTCTGTGTCATTTTTATTTTACAGGAGTTTTCTCCTCACACAAATGATTTCCAAATGTTCGGGGGGTTGGTGTTCTGCTTTTGTTGCAATGTAGTGCAAGGGTGCAGCTCCAGCTGGGGAAAATTCAATAATATTGGGGAAGTATCACAGAATATATAATAAAAGGGAATGATGTGTGGATGATCCACTATAATTCCGCCCACTTACAACACTAGTGTGTAGGATCCCTAAGATCCTGGACTATATTTGTAGTAAGGAGAAGAGTCTCTGGGATTCACACTTCAAAAATCCCCCATGCTGCTTTGGAAAATCCCTTGCCAGAGCCTGAGTTTTAAATGAGGCTTGTTCCTCTCGTACTTAAACCAGCCTTTCTCAACCTTGGGGTCCCCAGATGTTCTTGAACTACAACTCCCATCATCCCTAACCACTGGTCATGCTGGCTAGGAATGATGGGAGTTGTAGTCCAACAATATTTGAGGATCCAAGGTTGAGAAAGGCTGACTTAAACAGTATTTGTCTAATCTTCTTTAAAATTCAAACTGCAATAATGCCTATTTCTTTAAAGCCCATTATTCCTAAATAGTGAAAGATTAAAACTGAACTTTCAATGTCCTCTTTGCCATTGAGAAGGAATGCTTTTGTGATTAAAAAGGAATTATGTTTTACATTTTGTAACCCTAATATAAAATTGGCAGCTAATGATATTTAGTTTAGAATTGAACATCTAATATTATATAGTTTTAATTTAGTGTATAAATCATGCCCAGCTTACAAGGGCTTTCAAGAAATGTGAATGTATTCATTTTAATGTGGTAATTTGCAGAAGACTCTGGAGAAAATAAATGTTGTTTTAACAAGATCCACCTGAGATTCTGCAGAGATTCATCTTCTGAGCCTTCCAACTAACATGCCAAGTTTTACTGTGCTTGAACTCACAATTACAGACTAGACTACCACACTGGTAAAGAGACAGCACAAGAGGTGTTCAGCAACAGTGCTTGCTGATAATATAGCATTTAACACAATTGACTTGCTATGTGTAACTGAAAGCTGCAATTCTTCTAGTCAACTAAGGTGTCAATCGAATCCTGCAGAGGTGAGGCTAGATGGAGCAGCATAGTCACTACTGCTTCTGCAGGCCCACCATGACACCAGCCAGGGTGGAAGGTGGAGGCGAGAGAAGAATACATGTTTGCTGCACCAGCTCCCATGCTGCTCAGACTTCCCCCAAAAGGCAACATTCCAAGGATTGGTTATGGCCAAAGGGAATGTCACCAGTGGTTGCTTTCCCCCAACATTTGGGTGGGCGCATTGGGATGCTCCTTGCTCCCACCAACTGTAGGGCTCCCCTGACAGTAAAGGCTAGCAGGGCCTGGGTGGAGAGGCACGTCCAGCCTACCCAACATGGTCGATCAAGGGTTTTAAAAGCTGTATCATGCATAGGGGTGTTAGGGGTAGGGTAGTACCTCTGGTGGGGGACACACCATGCTCTTCTGTCTCCACCCTGTGATCAGCTCTCACCTGTGGCTCCTAGAAGTTGTCAGCATGTGAGAGTGGCCACACCCCGGGAAACAGCTTCAACTGGCCGACTCAACCACATGAGGTAGTCCCAGACCCTCAGTGACTTCCCCTACATATGAAGACAGGCTCCAGTGGATTGAGTGGATGAAATCAATACAGAGACCGGTGGTCAAGAAGGCGGTTTCTGCACGTGCTTTAGAGACAAGTGAGGGGCAGATGGGGCTTGTCAACCTGGTAAGGTAACCCACCTAGCAGAAGGAAAACTCTGATCCTAAACCACGGCTGCCTTGTGGAATATCACAGAGAAGAAAAGGCTAAGGAGTAAACCCAACACAAATCCATAGTGGAGCCCTTAAGATGGTTGGGTGGTGCATTGTACGCCTCCTTCCAGTAACTCCTGCAACTAAGCTGGTGCCAAACATATTTCTCTGCTTTCTTTTGGACCACATCAGTGAGGCCAAGAGGGAGGTCTTGTCATCTGGGCAGCCCAGGACCTTCATACACACTGCCCAGGCTTGCACCCCAGGGAGGTCACTTTGGTACTGCTAGTGCAGCAGTTTGACCTCACCTCTGGAGGGACAGTCCATTGTGTCTTGAGAGAGATGGATGCCAACCACTGTATATGTATATGTATATGGTTTTATGAAACACCATTTCCCTTCCCTCTTCCCAGCACGTGCAACCTAGAGCATGCTGTTATAAGGAGTAGAACAGTCTTCTCTAAGATGGTGCCTTCCATACATTTTGGGTTACAACTCCCACCCAGCACACCTGGAACGAGCCCATTCAGATGTTTGGGTAAGAGGACATTATACCCCAACCTTATTTCGCACCACGTGTGATTATTCCTCAGTCCTACAGGCATAACACTCAGGAAGATGGCTTCACCCTCCCTCCCTTCACCCCTCTTATTCCTGCCTTTTCTTTGCTATAGCTATGGGATTTATGCTTGTTTTGTTTAAAGCATTCTTGCCCTACTACTCTTCAGCTGAAGAGATCAATAAAAATCCCAGCCCTCAGGCTTACCATTGAAAAGACATAGCACAAAATGAAAAAGGGATAGGGATGAAAGAATGGGGGTGGCAAGGAGAGAAATCTCAGATACCAATTCTTTAGTTATAAAAAGTTCTTTAGTTATAAAGTTCTCATAAGGACTAGCTGGAATAGAAATAGTGCAGGTACTTTGGGTTTGTTTAGGGCTGGTTGAAAAGGAAGGATGGGTGAGGTATAACATACTGTACAATTGCACTAAAAATGCTTTTTTGAAGTAATTACTATACAGTATACCTTTTTATTGTGGAAAGCATGTTAGACTTGTGTTGATAGTGTTACTGCAATTATTATTATGAGGCATAGAACTAATCACAACAGCTGATCTTAAACCCTGCTTTTTATTTTGTTTTGCATCTGTCCCTCAGCAGGCCTTCAACCTAGTCAAGCATCATGTGTCTGCCTCACCGGGATCTCCCACTTCTGAGCTCAGAAATGGTGTTGCTGAAACATTTCTTCTCTTCTGTTAATTTTTTTAACTATCCTATCCCCTCCTGCTTTCTCTTGCACTTGGTTGTAACCTGTGAGCTGTACTTCTGAGGCAAAGGGGAAAGAAAATACACAGAGATTGGAAAAAAAGTGTGAAGGGGGGAAGAATTCAAAAGCAGGTCTAAAACAATGTACACAAGTCCCATGACTGTTCTATCAGAGTAATTAGGAATCAATTTACATTTGGATCCAGGGTCCTGGGTGATGAGATCCATGCTGGGGAGGGGGTATTGGGCCAGTTTAAACATTTTCAACTGTCCAGTTTTGACCATAAGTCAAACTGTTGGTGTTTACATTTAAATTGTGTAGAACCATGTGCATTAATCTTATGCATCCCCTAAGATCTGATGCTCAGTCCTAACCAAGTACAAAGTTGGAGACTAAGTGGCAAAGCAACCGGGCTTGCTGCACCCACCCTGAGCAAATCTTCCCCAGATGCATCCCCAATGCCACCCACTAGCAAGCAGTAAAACCTTGATTGTTTTCAAATGGTTTCGCCATAAGATGGGCTGAAGCTATGTTAGACAAATAGTTGCAGTGGGTAGCATTATTGTTTTAACTGCTGCTTCTGTTCGTCATTCATTTTTTATTGTATTTGTATTGTATTTTTAAAAAGACTTGTACGTTGCCTCAGGTGCCTTCAAGCAGCAACTGCAATTTATAAATAAATAAAACGGCAGCCTGGGCTGAGCAGCCCCCAGTGCAGAAGTCTGTACATGGCTTTCTATGTGCTCATAGTTCCATAGGTATGGAGCGTTTGCGCTTCCATTACTTTTTTCACAGGATCAGAAACCGTGGTTTGAAAATGTGGATTTCAGATCCTAAGTTAACAGAAACCTTGGTAAGCCAAAACTGCGGTTAAGAAAGAGGAAAGGGAGATTTGCTCCAGAGAGAGGATAGGATACACTGCAGCTACTACAGTAAGGAAGGGATTTGTTTCCAAACTGGTTCTCAGTTTGTTAACTGTGAAGTATCAGGGAGTCAGGGCAACATATGTACCAGTCCTATGGACGGTGAATTTTATTGGCCACTTGTCTGTGATGCAGAGTTTGGAAAACCTTTTTCATCCAGGGACTGTATTCCAGGGGCTGCATGCTGGGTGGGTGGGACCCGAGGCAAAAGTGGGTGGAGCAACTGGTATTACTCATACATTTGTACAGTAAAAGTCAGAGGTTTCTAAATGCACCCACCTCCCACAACTTTCCATCTTCTTATCAAGGCAAGCGAAAGGTAGTATTGTAGTTCAATGACACATTCCAGCTATGCAAAAGGGAAAAAAAGGAAAAGGAAAAAAAGAACACCGTGTGAAGGGCTTAGCCAAGGACCATATAGAAAAGCTTGGAAGGCCACATTCAGATGCTGGGTTTTTGGTGCCCCACCCCTGTGTCAGGAGCCAGAGTCAGGGGCAGGTCAGCAATAAAACACTGGTGTCAGTGAAGTTAACTCTTTATTCAAACAAACAAAACAGCACAAGCCTAGTAATCACAGCAACCCTTCCCAGTAGGTCTTGCCCCAATGAAGCAGTTGCAAGGACTGAAGGTCCCTGCCTTCCCACTGATCTCTTAGGCTTTCTTCCCCAGCAGCCTAAGGCTCCTTTTTCTGCATGTTCTGAGAGATCAGGGAGAGGGAAGCCTGCCTGCCTCTACTCTGCCTCTTGAACCCTCTCTGCCACATCCTCTTCCCGCTCACTAAACCCCCAGATTCTGGCACATCCTCCTCCCAGTCTGCTCCCTCTTCTCCCTGCAATCACTCATCATTGTCCCACCACCACTCTCTGGCTCTGAGCCTTCTTCGCTTTGGAGGTTCTCCAGCTGGTGCCTCCCACCATTCCTCTGCATCCAGCCAGTCCATGATACCCTGATTTAATGTGACTGCTAACCTGGAATGAAACAGAAGTAGGTTCAAGAGCTGGGATTTCTGACTTGCCCACAATTAACTTCAACATCTCATGAATGAGCAACGACAACAAAGCAAACACTGAAGTGACTCCATGAGCAGCAACTTGTTAAAGCAGGCAACTGTCTCATAAGCACAGTCCTATCTATAAAGCCAAGGCTGGCTGCTTACCAATTATACATCCATGCAAGCTAAGTCCAGTTAAGCTACATGCTGTGAGGCTATTAAAGACCTGAGTTCTCAAAATGTGCTGGTGGAAAAATGTATCAAGTTTGGAACCGCTGAGCTAATAAATATCCATAGGCAGGCTTTAATTGCCATTAAAACCAATCTGTACAGTTTTAAGTTTTAATATCCTGGCTAGAATCCAAGAGTAACTTAAACAATTAACCCAAAGGACTTGCATTCACCTAAGGATGCTACCTAAGGTGGTCATTGTACAGCTGACCACCATCCTATGTCATATCACAAACTGCTTTTGAAACATCCCCGGTTTCAAAATAGCTATTTGGAGGTGGGGAAAACCTGGTGTTTGAGACCAATCTGAAAATCCCTTGGGCACATGAGCCATGCCCCAAAATTTAATAAAAGCTAATGCAAATGAAAACTTAGAAACAGCCCAAGACACCCTTTGGCCTTCCTGCATCTCACAGCTGAAACACTGGGCAGAAGCTCTAGAAACATTTGCCGTTTTATAGCTCTTGCTGTATCTGCTAAACAGACAGCAAACTCGGGGGCTCTGCAGCTGTCCATCTGGCACCTTTCACCCTTCATTAGATTCACTTTTTTGGGTTGGAAAAAAATGTTAAAACCTGCCAATGCTGAAGCCAAGTATTCATTAAATCCCATATTAAAACACTGTGTTCCCTGTAATTTTAGATAATTTAACTTCCTATAAACACAGACTATTCATCCTTCAGTCATTAACCATCTTTTTTGGCATCCTAGTTATCAAATTGGATTGGAGCCTGGCTAATCCTCCATAAGCGCTACAGGTTTTCCTCTAATCCATCTGACTAAATCCCCTAAAGCAAAACTTTTTTGTTGCTTGGCAGGAGGTGGGGGGAGGGAAGGCAGAAACGACATTGCCCTGGCAAGGGACAAACTGTTTGTCATAGTGAGTGGACCTTTCATTATTCAACAGCAGCAAATAGCACCATGTGGAAGATTAGGACTCTGCCTCGATAGCTTGCTATCTCAGCCAATACAGCAGAGGCTACCTGTAGAGAACTTTATCCCACTAAAAAATTCATGCATACACAGAGAGCTCTGGTTTAGACTTAAATTGGAGGTTGTCTCCATATGTTCTCAAATAGCAGGAGAAATGTTCGGCTACTTTCCGCCTGATCCTTATAGAGACCTGGGGCTGATGCATTTTTGGAGATGCACAAAGAACAACGGCTGTTCTTGAAATAGAAGGGGAGTAAAATGGGGAACACCTGAAACAAGCTG
Source organism: Podarcis melisellensis (assembly GCF_964234715.1). NCBI lineage: Eukaryota > Metazoa > Chordata > Lepidosauria > Squamata > Lacertidae > Podarcis > Podarcis melisellensis. The sequence continues at coordinate 64,791,253 of NC_138528.1, read as the reverse complement.
GAAATAATCCACACAGTAGCAGACTTGCGACATTTAAAGAGCACCGTGAAGGTACCAGATGAAAACACATGAAACAACAAAAAGAGGGACAATTATTATTGGCAATGTTCATTGTACAAATTTCCAGTTCAAGCTCTATAAACAATTTAGTGCCATTTGTGAGGGGAGTGTTTCCATGAGATTTAACAAAATCTTCTGTGAGCTGGTAAAACACATATACTTATAAATGTCAGATCTACTTTATTGGGGGCTGCTTTTGAAGACTTATTGGGGACTTCCAATAAAACTCTCCACTGAATTTTGGACTAATTGGGATCAGGCACTGGGACCACATCTTGCCACTTCTGAAACAACTACACTGCCTGCTGATCCATCTCCATGTTGGCCCTGCCATGTGGCCAGGTGAAACAACCAGTTTCAGGTGGAACCATAAGGAGAGGCTCCTGCCTCTCCTTATATAAGTGTTGACCCCTGCAATGGGCTGTCATTCAGGCACATCTCCAAGCAGCAAAATGATTTGGGCCATCTTTAAAAGTTTTAAACTATTCAACTACTGAAATAGAGGAGTTCAGAAAAGAAACAGAACTAAATGTGGTTAAAAAAGTAAAGTACCTAGGGGTCCATTTGACCTCCAAAAATTTGAATTTATTTAAGGACAACTATGAGAAATGTTGGTCAGAGATAAAAAGAGATCTGGAAACATGGTCAAGATTAAAACTTTCCTTGTTGGGCAGAATAGCTGCCATAAAGATGAATGTATTGCCGAAAATGCTATTTTTGTTTCAGTCCCTCCAGGTCGTGGATAAGGTGGAATGTTTTGGAAAATGGCAGAGGGATTTATCTAAATTTGTCTGGCAGGGCAAAAAGCCCCGAATAAAGTTTAAAATACTAACAGATGCGAAAGAAAGAGGGGGGTTTGCCCTGCCGGACTTGAGGTTATATTATGAAGCTGCAGCCCTCTGCTGGTTGAAGGATTGGATCCTATTGGAGAACACCGATGTCCTTGACCTGGAGGGATTTGATAATGCTTTTGGGTGGCATGCATATTTGTGGTATGACAAGGTTAAAGTTCATAAATTGTTCAAAAACCATATTGTCAGAAGGGCAATTTTCATGGTCTGGTCAAAATATAAAGACTTATTGGAGAGTAAAACTCCGAGGTGGCTCTCACCGATGGAGGCCAAAGCACGTAAAAGACTCAATATGGAGGCCCACTGGCCTAAATATTGGGAAATAATTGAAAAAATTGGAGATAAATGGAGGTTACAGAGTATGGAAAAGTTAAAAAACAAGGTGCGAGATTGGTTGCATTATGCTCAAATTCAGGAAGTTTTTAAAGCAGACAAAAAAGTGGGTTTTCAGGAGGAAAAATCGAAACTAGAAACAGAGTTGCTTGAGCCAAAATCCAAGCTAATTTCGAGAATGTATAACTTGCTGCTTAAATGGAACACACAGGATGAGATTGTCAAATCCTCTATGATAAAGTGGGCACAGGATTTGGGGCATAACATTATGTTTGAAGACTGGGAAAGGTTATGGAACACCGGAATGAAATTCACGGCATGTACTGCCTTGAAGGAAAACATTATGAAAATGATATACCGGTGGTACATGACCCCAGTCAAGCTTGCAAAGATATATCACTTGTCTGACAATAAATGCTGGAAATGTAAGGATGAGGAAGGGACATTTTTACACCTCTGGTGGACCTGCCCGAAAGTGAAGGCCTTCTGGGAAATGATACATAATGAACTAAAAAAGGTGCTGAGATTCACCTTACCTAAGAAACCGGAGGCCTTCCTTCTGGGCATGGTAGACCAGAGGATGGTCAAGAAAGATAGAATTTTCTTTATGTACGCTACTACAGCAGCGAGGATTCTGTTGGCAAAGCACTGGAAGACACAAAATCTACCCACATTGGAAGAATGGCAGACGCAGCTGATGGACTATATGGAGTTGGCTGAAATGACTGGCAGAATTCGAGACTCGGGAGAAGAAGAAACGGAGGAAGTTTGGAAAAATTTTAAGGACTATTTGAAAAAGCATTATAAGTTGTATGAATGTTAAAAAATGCTCCTTTCTAGGAAGGTATAGCTTCAGTATCGGCAAATTTCTGAATTGATAAATAAGACACTATAAGACAGAAGTGAGGTAATGAAATATTTTTATTGTGCGGAAATTAAAAATTAATGCAATTGTATCGAAATGTTTACATCAGATAACACGATAAAATGGAAGATATATTGTTATGTACAAAACAAGTCAACAAATTGCTGAGGTTTTGGTTACACAGGGAATGCAGTGCTCGGGAGATGGGGGAAGTCCATTGGATTCATGGAAGTATGTATTTGAAAGTGGAAATTTGTTTATTAAAAACCTAATAAAATATTTATAAAAAAAAATAAAAGTTTTAAACTATTGGTACTTACTTTTAAAGCCAAATAGACCTTGGGAATGTGTTCCAAAAGGACTGCTATTACCAGGTATTATTATATCATCATCATCATCATCATCATGTATCTTACATAAAAGATGCATACAAAATGCACATTTTCCTCTTGAATGCATTGGCAAAGCATTGAAAAGTAGGCATTTCTTGTAAAAAGTGAACACAAAATGTGGGAGCCCTTTACAAATCATCTAAAAAGACAACAAAATGAACTGGACTCCTTGGCAGGGTTTGAATAAACATACACAAATTTATTGGTTGATAACATGATAGATGATAGATAGATAGATAGATAGATAGATAGATAGATAGATAGATAGATAGATAGATAGATAGATGATAGATAGATGATAGATAGATATAGATAGATAGATAGATAGATAGATAGATAGATAGATAGATAGATAGATAGATAGATTGATAGATAGATATAGATAGATAGATAGATAGATGATAGATAGATAGATAGATAGATAGATAGATAGATGATAGATAGATAGATAGATAGATAGATAGATAGATAGATAGATAGATGATAGATAGATAGATAATGTAAAGATATGTACAAGTTTATAACATGCAGAGAATATTATGTGCTGAGAAATCAGAAAGAGGAGCTGAGGGAAGTCTCAGGGGGGAAGGGTTTGATAGGGGTAGGGAAAGGGAATAATGAATATGGTATGTTTTGAAATTTTTGTTTTGCTGAAATTGTTAATAAAGTATTTTTTCCAAAGAAAATGCACTCAAAATGCGTGCTACAGGACAGAATGGGATGGAGTGGCATGGAAAAGGACAGAACAGATGTGTGAAGTATTCCCAGTGAGACCAAAATGGGATGGAATTAGCTCCTCAGCCCATCCCTAGCCAGGGCAAACACGTGCCGCCACAGGAAAGGAAATATGAGGGGATTAGCAATATTACTTTTGGGAACCTTACTGAAGACCACAGAATGCTGCAGACAGGATTGCATTGTTGTAGTCCAAAACATCTGGAGGGCACCAGCTTAATGAAGGCTACAGGGGTGTGTGGACATTGCCTGGTACATTCATTGGCTCTGACTATGTATCAATAAATTGCTGTGACAGCACACCTTAATCAATAACACAGATATCAGTACATCTGATATTTTCCAAACATAGCCAGCAATCGGCCATCAGAAACAGTGGGCAAAAATTGTTGAAACGTCTGGGAAAATCCAGACGTATGGCAATTCAAAAAGCTCAACTTTTTGCAACCCTACCCTTGGCTCCAATTACTGAGCTGCAGTAATTGTGTCTGTCTTCCAGATTGCTACTTAATGCCTGTTTAGCAACTGAGCAAGTTGAACAGAATTGAGACTTTGTCCTTGAAATAAGCCTGTCACTAAGTGCAATGCAATAGTTTCACTGTACATTCTATTGTATGTTTTTCCCCTAAATATTGGGGCTTGACAATGATCAGCAAGTGTGTGGCATTGACACCAGTCATATATATAATCAAATATAAAATCAATTTTATTGTAGATGTACTGAAGATGAAACACATCACATGTTCACCTCCAGGAAAAGAATGTGCTGGGAAATTTGATCTTGTCATGTCACTGAACAAAGAGATATCTGTGTGAAGCAGCCAAAACAAGATCCTATATTAAGCAAGTCAGGTAGAGCCCTTCAGCTATGTCTCACTCACTCGCCACTGAAAACATTCAATTTCTCTCTGATGCAAACTTTTGGGATGCAGCTCTGCATCTGGCCCAAGAGATCCATGGGCTTCTCTCACCTCTTCCACCCTACCAGTCCCAATGGGAACCAGCCACCACTACCTTTATGGGACATGTCTATCAATGAAGTTCTACAGTCAGTGTGGTGTAGTGGTTAAGAGCGGTAGACTCCTAATCTGGGGAACCGGGTTCGTGTCTCCGCTCCTCCACATGCAGCTGCTGGGTGACCTTGGGCCAGTCACACTTCTCTGAAGTCTCTCAGCCCCACTCACCTCACAGAGTGTTTGTTGTGGGGGAGGAAGGGAAAGGAGAATGTTAGCCGCTTTGAGACTCCTTCGGGTAGTGATAAAGCAGGATATCAAATCCAAACTCTTCTTCTTCTTCTTCTTCTTCTACACTCGTTTCCTGGGAGGAAGCCTCACTGAACTCACTTCTAAGAGCTGAAAGAAGCTCCGAGTCTAGTTGGAGAATTGGTGCAGCAGAATGCAGCTTAGAAAAAGGTCAGAGATGGGTCTCATTGCTAGAGAAAGGTTTCAGGGGACCCTAATTCCTGATCCTGGGCACTGTTTTCATGGAAAGGCAAATCTCAGCCACAGACACGCCATTGCTGCTTTAAAATATATCTGTGTACTGTTATTGCTGAAATATCCAGTGTAACTGAAGGTTAAATCTAGGTCTAAGGATTCAGAGGGCATGCTGGTACAACCACTAATGGTCAAACTAGTCTATTATGGTGCATCATTTCTACAGTACACTTGGTCTTCAGCCCAGAAATAGCAACACCTGCTGTGCACGTTCAGAATGATCTACCACCATGCCAACCCCTGCCCTCACAACCCACTGTCATTAATGATATAATGCGGTTGCACTAGAGCAGAATTGGCCTGCTGGTTCCAAGCTACCAAGAACAGCTGCAGGAAGCACATTCCCAATACCTAAAGGTATTGGGAGCTGGTGTTGGAGATTGCAATAGCACAACTGCTTTGTTGGCTAGAAAGCGGGGAACCATAATGTATTTGCACAGACCATAATCATTATCTATTCCAAACTTGATTTAAAACATTTTACAACTCCTGTACAGACATAGGGCAGGCAACAAATCTAACAGATTGTGATTTAAAGAGCATTATGCACAGTGTACTACTGAGAATGCTTAGGTATATTATCTCATGGGGCCAAGTGTTTTTTTCTTTCTTGGGGAGGGAGGAAGAGACAAAGAAAATAGGCTTTATGGGTTCTATGTGGGAAAACTGCACAAGAGCATCTACTGTGAGCTGGAGGAGTTTCAACAGCACAGCAGGAATGCTGCTCATGTTCTTAAAAGTACCATCACTCAAACGTGTGCAAAAGGAAACATCTAGATCCTTCAAATCCTTTCTAAAATGCTTCTGCATTACAGAAGTGTTTGAAATGCAGGGAAAGGCATCTCTCTGGTGAATGATGATGATTCTGGTCTGTCAAGCTGTTAATGAGCAGGTGACAAGTATATGCTGTTTTTAATTGTTTTAATATAATTTTATTATTGTGGGCCATCATAGGTTGCCTTTGGAAAACATTTCCATACCATTTTCTTGAAGCAGAGAAAGGAGTTGGTGTAATCAGGACAAGAAACATCATCATACCAGTTCATTTAGGGTTTTAAGTGAAGTGTCATCAGCATACTGATGAAACACAGCTGTATTTCTCTTTTTCATCAAATACAAATGAGCTGAGCAGGTGTCTGGGGTCAGTAATGGGCCGGATAGGGACCAAGAACCTGAAGCTAACTCCAAACATGACAGAGATACTTGTTGGATGGTGATAATAGTTGACCAAGGACTATTTTGGCATGATCTGTTCTGGGTGGGGTTATACCCCCCTCCAACGATCAGGTCCACAGCTTAACAGTGCTATTTACCCATTCAGATGGACCATGAGTGTTGTCTGTGGCATAAAGTCTACTTAGCCACCTTAGACTAGAACACCCGCATGCTCCTGACTACAAAAACGCAAGCTGGATTCATCATGTCTTGGTAACATCCAGGCTTATGGTAACACCCTATACATGAGGCTCATACAGAAGGAAAAAGTACCTGTAAAGAAGCCACATTTCAAATTGATATTCCAAGTTGGAAGTGTGCATTAGGTCCCATTCATACTCTACCACTTCAAAATGGTAGCTACTTCTGCAAGATCCAGACCAGTGCTTCAGTAGTAATGGCTGTGGGGTTGTTGTTTTCCAGACCAGGACTGTAATAATCTGAAATACATAGTTCCTCTCTTCGGGTGAGGCAAGAGCATCACTGAATCCAGGCACACAGCGTGACTCCCAAGCAATGTGAATTTGCTGAAGAGCAAAACAACTGAATGGATGTGAAGTAAAAAGCTTCGTACCACATGCAGAGGGGCTAGCTAGGGCTCAATGAAAACTGGCAGGACTGAACAAACATTTTGTTTCTCTCCCCACATTGTTCAAATTCAGTATTCAAGACTATGGCATTACACCTCAGGGACAACCATGAAATACTAGAAAAAGACCAGCAAAGAGCACTCATTTCTGACTAATGTTAGCGAATCAGTGTGCATCAGTTCTATGTGTACTCCAAATCAAGACACAAATTGTGGTGATTTGGGAAAGGTTCTCGTTCTTTCAAGTCAGATTGCATTGCTAGTAAGGTCTTTCAGGGCAGAGCAGGGGCTCCCGTAGCTTCTGAGTAGCCCTGTGTGTTTCCAAAAGACACACAGCCTTCCACTGCTCCCCTGAGAAAAGACACGAAGCAGACTAGAAAATGTATTAAGCTTGAGATGGGAAGGGTTAAATGGGTAGGAGGATCTTTCATGTTGATGGACAGCTCTTGTATTTGATCATAGTGAATGATTTCCCTGGTGCACTTCAATCATAGTGATTTGGGAGGAAGGATTAAAAGCTGTAGTTGCTTTTCATGTTGATCTACGACTTTCCCAATGCAGTCAATGGAGAGAACTCCTGAGCAGAAGAAACATTTCCCCCACCCCAGTCTTTCTTGGGTATCCATGCTTTTTCTTCCATCCCCATTCCCATTTTATTCCTATTTTATGCACTTGAAGATGGTATAGGCTGCCTTTGCAGGAGAAACACCGCAGCTATCATTCTAACATTTGACAGGCTTCATCTCCTCAGAACAGGTGATCATATCTACATATTGCATCCAGTTCTGGAATGGGGGCGGGGATTGATTTTTTTAAAAGAAAGAAAAAGACTAAGATCTGTTTGGAACAATATATTTTGTAGATGAGACTCAATTAGCTTTATTTAGTTTGGAATATGAAATTAAAATTAGATACCAACATTTGAAAAATATTCTTGCTATGTATTGTTATTTTTGTTTAATTTGTTTTTGTTTCTGCATTTTTAATTTAAAGCATCAAAAATAAAAGTGGAAAAATGGAAAACAAAGCTTTAACAGCGCTCTATACAAAGGTCCCTTGATATATCTCCCTTCAATTTGGCAAGCTTAGCTCATTCCACTATGCTTGCAAATGTCAACCACTTCCACGGAAATGAAAACAAGTCCAAGCCATTTTAGATTCCTCCCAAGAGGCTGTTTCAAACTATTCCAACCCATTGTGATAGCACTGCCCATTGTTATATGAAAGATGGACTGCACTGCCTCCTAACGCCATATATGCTTTGCTTTTAAAGTGTTTGAGAAGCTCCACTCTTCACAGTACTGCACAGTACTGCTCAGGCCCGCAGTCCTCTCTAGACTGAAAAGTTATTTTTAATTCTGTCCCATCAAGATGTTACATGTGTCGTAGCTCCTACCCAACACATGCAGACAGTGGCTGTTACTTGGAAATGATTAATATATCTTTCTTCAGGAAAGGGATGGTACAAGCTCAGCAGCAGACGCATTGCTCAGGAGACATGATTCAGCAACAGGTCAAGAAGTTCAGAAACAACAGAGATGTCCCAACAAGTTTCCTTACCCCTCCTGCCAAGCTTTTGAAGATGAGGCATGGCATACTCATTCATGAGATTGTCTTGCCTGGTGGGAATTTCAGGATTGCAAGCATGCATACTGTTGGGGTGGGTAGGTAGGCTCATGTCTGCGAAGATGGCACCTGATTCTAGGTGGCAAGACTTCACCTTCCTGCTCAGGTTCAGTCACTTCTGATTCCTGTTCACTCCTCCTTGCTTGGCTGATCAAAGCCCTCTCCGGCCCTCTCCAAGAAAGGTGGGAGGGGACACATGGCATTACTGATGCTGCCTCCAACAGTGCCTGAAGTCAGGGTGGAAAGTGAAGATCCCCTCCTCTACTCAGGTTCCCATTTGGCAGCACCCCTTTCTTCCTCCTCTAACAGAGCCTGCCAGCCATGAGTCCCACAGCATCCTGACAGTGCTGTGGGACTCAAGACTACATGACTTGGGGGTTATTTTTGCAAGTGGAATATCCTTTCATATAAGAATCCTACAGAAAGGCTTAATTTTCTTGCCCAAACACAGTTAAGGAGCCTGAAGAGGAATCATTTATTCAACAGAATGCTTTAATTGCTTCCCTTATTTTCTTGGCAATAGTTTGCTTTTCTAAATAATGAAAGAGTCCCCCATCCATAGGAAAGCAAGGCATTATACCTCAAGGCCTAACAAACACTATGAACGAGCCTGATTGCTTCATAACATTGCCTCTCCACTGCAATTTTTGGGAGGTATTTCACACAACACATAGCTGTTATGTGTTTATTTGGGGAAAGTGACCCTTTTGCTTATGTTTACATGGACTTAAAGATCTGAAACTATTGTTGTACAAAACGCATGTACCCTTTATGATATACAATTGCTCTATTGGAGTAGAAGAATAATTAATACTCAATCTCAGTTTCTTCTCATACACCAGTCATTACATACCCATCTGCATATAATATAATTTGATAACCAGCATGTCATATAATAAGCCAACTAAAAAAAATTATGGGTGGGCGGCCTTAAAGGTGGGTTCCTCATGCTCAGATTCTTTCAGAAATAGTTAGAAATTAGTTGATTGTTAAAGGATTATATACATTCTATATGCTCGAGGCATGAAGTAATATTTTGGCTCTTATTCATTACACCTTATTCAGGTGCATTATATATTTATTTAAAGATATCAGTTCAAGTCCTGTTCTAGGGGGTAACATGCATACACGGGAGAGGGGGGTCAGAACTGTGTCAAGAACAAGCCCATCACTCTGACCTCTGAGCATTCCTATTCAACCCCATCTGCATAGCTGCCTAATTACATAAATCCCATTGTGTGTAAGTTCCAACCACACAATCTGTACTCTACAAACAGAGCAAGTGCTACATATAGAACTTGCATAGGGCTTCAGTCATTCTGACTGACTTCTGCCAGTCCATAAGCAGCCATTTGACCACACTTCTATGGCACATTTGCACCCACTGTGTAGCAAAATGATCCTGTCCTCACTTAACAGGATGCCACAGATGACCAAACTCTCCAAATATAATTCTGTTGTTTGCATTGGGCTCAATCATGAACACCCACAAAAAAACATCTCATTTGGTGCATTCTTCCCTATCTGCTGAGAAAAGAAGCAGCACTAGAGTTGTCATCACAGCTCCAACAACGTCTGAGCCCACATATGTGTCCAGCAAGCATGTGGCACCTCCCCCCCATACACTTCTGACAGGAACAGAATCTTTAACATAGAAACGGGACATATGTTTGTTTCAATGTGTGTATACCTTTAACCCTTTGATCCAATAAATATCTTTCCACACCAAGGACCAGTGAAAAGACTGGTTTGTTACAAGAAACAGACAGTCCAACAGAGTAGAGTTAAGATATGGTGTGCAGGATCACAACAGGCAAGGCAAAGAAAGCACAGTCTATTAGAACCTTGAACAGAACACGGTGGCAGGTGCCAGCCAAGAAAAGCTGTTGTCTCAGTAGCATGCTAAAACCTGATAAGGTCTTACAAAGGGTGGCTGACCTGGAACCTGCTGTTAATCCTGCTCCCTCTGAGGAGTTATCCATTTTTGGATGGGCTATTGCCTGATTTGGTAGCTTCTCACTCCCGCATGTGGTTGTTGAGAACTGCATCAAGGGAGCGCCTTCCAAGTTGAATAAAACCACATCCTCTGGCCTGGAAATATCTGGAGTGGTATATATTGGTTCTCTGAGCAGTGCCTCCTTTCCAAGTCTTTCTCTGAGCCAAAGGGAGACAGAGGCCAAATAACACAAAATTGTATCCATAATTATACTAACATGGGGTACACACACAAGCTGACTCTGATTTGTCAGCAGCCTTTGACATGGTCAATCGTGATCTTCTGGACCACCGCCTCGCAGACGTGGGGATACAGGGCATAGCCCGTAACTGGCTGTGCTCTTTTATCTCTGGTCGGGGACAGAGGGTGGCACTAGGGAGGGAAATGTCGTCGCGCCACTCCTTGGTGTGTGGAGTGCCGCAGGGCGCAATCCTCTCCCCAATGCTTTTTAACATCTTTATGCGCCCCCTTGCCCAGATTATCCGGAGCTTTGGGCTGGGTTGTCACCAATATGCTGATGACACTCAGCTCTATCTGCTGATGGATGGCCACACCGACTCGGCCCCAAACACACTGACCAGATGCTTGGAAGCTGTGACTGGATGGTTTCGTGGGAGCCGATTGAAACTAAATCCTTCGAAGACAGAGGGGATGAGGGACCAACTCCCTTCTCTTGCGGGGGCCCAATTAGTGCCATTTGCTTCCGTTAAGAGTTTGGGTGTAATCCTTGACGCCTCCCTTTCCATGGAGGCGCAGGTTACAGCAACAGCCAAGGCGACATTTTTGTTAGGATATTTCCGTTCCACCTTAAAAGGGAGCAGGCTTTGTGAGTCACAGACTCTGCGTATTTCCTGTTCACAGGATGTTTATGTTTCCTGTTGCTTTCGTTTCTCTGTGTGCCTGAGCAGACCGAAGCAGGCAGTCATGGTTTTTCTTTGTTCTGACCAACGCTGAATAAACTTTCTAAATAATGCTCTCCTGAGTGCAACTTTTGCTGTGTGAATTCTGCTGATAGAGCGTGCATCAGCCCAGGAATGTGGCAATCTATTTCTGGAGCTCGTGTCGCTAATTGCTGATACTGCGTGTCTACGGGAGATCAATGGACATCCAGAGACGACGTGGAGTCATGATGGACTTTATCTCCCTGGCAGTATCCCAACAATTTTTCCACCTTCGCCGCATCAAGCAGTTGGTCCCTTACCTTTCCCGCCCCGACCTGGCCACAGTGATCCATGTGACGGTCATCTCCAGGCTTGACTACTGTAATTCGCTCTACGCGGGGTTGCCCTTGAAGCTGTCCCAGAAACTCCAGCGGGTGCAGAATGCTGCAGCGAGGCTCCTCACGGGGTCTCTGCCATGGGAGCATATTCACCCAGTGCTTTTCAAGCTGCACTGGCTCCCAGTGGAGTACAGGATCAGATTTAAGGTGCTGCTTTTGACCTTTAAAGCCCTTCACAGCCTAGGACCCTCGTACCTACGGGACCGGTATGTCCCACAGAGAGCCTCAAGGTCCATAAATAGCAGCACCCTAGTGGTCCCAGGCCCTAAGGAAGTTAGATTGGCTTCAACCAGAGCCAGGGCCTTTTCAACTCTGGCTCCGGTCTGGTGGAATGCTCTGCCTCATGAGACCAGGGCCCTGCAGGATCTGATTTCTTTCCGCAGGGCCTGTAAGACAGAGTTGCTCCGCCTGGCCTTTGGCTTGGAGCCAATTTGATTCCCTCCCTCTCTTTCTTTTTTCTTTTCCTTCTCCTCCTGCGATGAGGCTACATTTTAATATTTTAATTTTTCAATATTTTAATGTTGTATTTTTAATTTTGTTTTTAAGTTGTAATCATTTAACTTGTTTTTATTATTGCTTTTAAGCCGCTCTGAGCCCGGCCTTGGCTGGGGAGGGCGGGGTATAAATAATTATTATTATTATTATTATTATTAAGGTTGTTGCTGCTGCTTGCAGTTGTTTCCATTCCAGTTAGAAGAAATGCTAAACACTCAGAATGTGTTTTGGGTATACATATCCAGCTGGTGGCACTTCTAGGAATGTCCACTTTATAGCATTCTAGGGCTAGACTTTGACCTGAGTTCACTTTAGCCATAAACTCATTGGGTGACTTTGGTCAAGCATCTTTTCCCTATTGTACTTTGTGTCCCACATCTATAAAATGGGAAGAACAGTGTGATCTATGCCACCTTGTGTAATTCTCAGCAGCAGACTTTGCAGCTATGAATCGCGGCACTCTCCATTTTATTGCACGACTCCAGCTCTTGTATTCTGAGAAGGTCTGAGCCATTCCTTACAGCTCCTCACTTTTATTGGCTTGAACTTAGGAGGTCCAGCAATCAGGAGATGTGTTATCACCAAGGGCAAAAGCTAAAGAAGTAAAAACAAGAAATGTTCTGAAATGAAAGCACTGGGTGTTTATTGCATTGTGAAGTTTGCTTTATTCAATAGGAGAATACTCAACTCCCACCAGAAACCTATTCATTTCCCTTTAGGACCCATCACGCTTTGTTAACACAAGGAGTGAGATGTTTGAAGGTTGTTAACTTCCTCAGAAAGAAGTGAAAACAAAGTGACATTCAACCACACTAGCTCTGAGCAAAACAGCTATGGACCATCTGATGAGAAGAATATGTTCATAGTTCATGTTCTGCTTCTTTGCAACACAAATATCACTGAGTTCACATTTACTTGGTTCAAGACATTTCAGGAGAAAGACTATTGCACCAACTAGCTTGTTTTTTCCCCTTAAAAAAATAAATCCATGATTGGGGTTAACAGATTTTCAGTTTTATCATAGCTACTTCAGATGCCTTAGAATATCAGTTAATGTATTGCATTTTCTCCCTAGGGAATGATAAAGTAAAGACTGGGCAAATAAAGCGGAAATAAAATAGTGCCATGTTAGTAACATAAATCTGGAGTTAATGGACTTTGGTACTCTTAACATTATACAGTATGGCCTTTGCAGAAAGTATTACCGTCTCTAACAGACATCAGCAGCCAATATAGTCCCAGCACATTTTGATGAAACCTTACCCCTTCCTTTAGTCTCACACATCTAAGTTTGGATTCATTCCTTTCCACAATCACACACACACACACACACACACGAATTATTCCACGGCAGGTAGATATCTGCATTTATCCCTGGTTCTGTGGATTTTGAGCACAGTTTCTGAAGTCTTGGTTTTACACCATTTCTAAATATAAGTCTGATTACTCAGAACTGTCATTAGGCATTCACAATAATGTGGTGCATGGAGATATTCATTATAAGGGGGAATGAAAAAGAGAGCCTGGAGAAGGATATGGTCTTTGCACTGTGCTTTTATTTCCGGCTTATTGTGTTTAGTTTCCCATAATGCTCCTCTTGTGGTGCCACTCCAGGGCATTGTGGGAAATTTAAACAACAGATCCCAGGCACCTGGAGCTAATTGCAGCACCGGTACCCCTGCTGCTTCCAATTGCCACCTCCACCATATAGAGCCACCAGAGGCCACTGGCATAAGAGGGGGCTCACTGGATGGCACTTTGCCAAGAGACCCTTCAAACCTGGAGCCAGAGCTATACAATGACATTACCTCAGTGACTTCCTATTGACAACAATATATCCATCAGTGTCATCTGTCCTTGGACCTTGAAGTTGGACTTCAGATACCATTGAAAGATGCTTCAGTGTTCATCAGAAGATATGAGGTGACTCAGTGCAACTGAGATAGATCTGGTGTGTCACCTGCTCAACCTCAAGCAGCATCATTTACAGGCAACACTGAGAGTACCTGGGAGTGACTTGTTTAGAACTGAACTTGAGTAAATTCCACCCGACAGGTAAACAGGATTTATGGCTCCGGGTTAGAAACAGTAATACAGAGTGTCACCTAGTGGCAGCAGCAACACCAAACAACTGAAGGAACCCTTTCAAAGTTTTTAATTGCCCACAGAACATTATCCACTTTGCCAACTACTAATATGCCCAGTATCAATAAAAAGAAAGACTTGAGCACTTGTTGTCTTACCTTGTGTGCTATTGGGAACGGATGTTCAGACTTTTCAATGCTTTATTTGTGTTGGTGTGATTGGCAGCCATAATTTATTTGCAGCAGCTCTCCATTGTTATTACAGCTGCAATAACGCAAGGGAAGGATGCGGGGATGATATGGCATGGCAGTTGCCTTGGTAACAAAAAAGTCATCACTATGACATGAAACGTAAAAAGAATGGGTATGGGAGGAGTTCCTGCCCTCTTTCATAAGAACAAATTTTTGCAATAAAAGCAAATTACAGCTACAAAAATACCTTACTACAATACAAATATAGCTCATCCTATTGATTTTATTGAAGTAGACAGATAGACCATTGGATGGCTTATAGAAGTAGGACAAGTAGCAAAAACATTTCGCCCCTGGAGCATCACCACTGACATGGTTTGTAATCATGCTTCCTTGACCTGGAGAAAGCACACTGTCTAGCACTGGAAAAAGATAACACAGCTGAATATAGAGATTTGATGGTTGTGGGGCAAAAAAAATCACATACCAGAAATGATGGGATATCACAGCTGCACCTCTTCTGCTGTTTTGGTATTTCAAACTCTGCAGAAAACAGAAAAATGGGGCTTAAAATTGGTTTCAACAACAAAATCTCCACCCGACATGTCAGTGCTTATGTCTGAAGGCATCTCATGTAGACTTATTGTGAGTAGGCATATCTTGCAGTGCTATTGACAGAAAATAGGATGCTATCACATCTAAATTAGTAGTAGCACTACAATTTAAGAACTCTTTCAGTCTTCAACAGAACTTCTTGATCAAAATCCCCAACGTTGAATCACTACACACAGCAATTGAATGGATAAATAAGGCAAATCAGTTCAATTGTATGCTTATCAGGCATTCTTGAAGGGTCAGGTGCTGATCAAACACAATCAGCTTGAATCCATGCTATGCTGGTATTCATTATGGCATGGAAAAGAATTTAGCTGACTCGCTTCTCCATAGGATTCAGTGATCCTCTACAAACCAATTAAAAGTCAACTAGTTTAATAGTGTTTGTCCTTATGAAACACTTTTCCTTCAAGGAGATTAAAGTACTTAACAATTATTAAGTAAGCAGCAATACCAGTTGCATTGTTTAACAAATGGGAATCTTAGTCACAGCTGGAGTGGCCTGCTTAAAAAGTATAGATGCATCACATCGGGGAGTAACTAAAATTCCACAGAGAATTATGTTGGCATAGTAGTTCCCACTAGGGATGTACAAATCTGTAAATTTCCGTTTCTCATTTTTCCAATTTTCTCACATTTCTGCATGAATTTGCAATTTTTTAAAAAAAAGTCTGCATGAAAGTTCATCAGCATTTTAGTGCAAATTTCTCCTAATATTAACATTCTTGCTTCCCCTTCCCCCTTGCCCCTCTCCCTCTTGGTAAGCAACAGTGACCCACCTGCAGGAAGCTGCTTCTGGAACAGACACTTCAGGAGGCTGGTAAATTGCTCCCTGGGAAATATTTTCTGCATCTGTACTTATGGGGGCGCGCACACACACACACACACACACACATGCAAAACAACACCACCCTAAGTCTTCAGTGCTTCTCAGCCAAAGGAAATAACCCATTAATGGGGCCCTGGATTTTCTCACCGCTTAGGGGAGTGCAAAATGATACTGTCTCAAATGTAAAAGACGTATGTACATTTTATTAGAAGGATGACAGGTCTAATACAAAAGCTTCTGGGGTGGGGGAATACAACGGAATTGCATCAACAATATTATTATTTTCATTTCTGAATATATGTTCTTAATATCATATCACCTGTGCTGAAGACAAACCCACACATTTTTAAATTGCTTTATTTGAACTTTGAAATAGATGGGAAAGTGAAGCACACTGTGCAAAAAATATGTGCTAAATAAAATGAATGTCAACAGCAGCACAGCAGTGGCACGGTAATGAGAAGAGGTGTAATTTACACAGAAGCATTCAAATGCTAAAAGAGCAAAGAAAATAAATCACCGCTCTGGCTGTGCCCCTCCCACCAATAAATGCATTGTGATATATTTAGGATTAACCTACTATATCACATAGCAGCTCCTTAAGCATTTTTTCACTTTTTACATGGCAATGAAAAGCAAGAAAATAATCAATTCCCAATCCTTGACATTGTACAATTTGTTCACTACATTAACCATTTTTCCTTTCTTTGGCTTGTGTGTATGACATTTATTTTACAAATTGTGTCCTCCTCCCAGAGAGCACATGATGTGGTGAGATCATCAAGACTGACCTCACTGCTGTTGTGGTTGGGAGCGACTGGATAGCCACAACAACCCGATTGGTGGTAACTTGGTTGCTGGGGTAATTCTGGCCAATGGGATCGTTTCATGCATTAACCGAGGGACCTATATACTGCTGCATGTTGTGTTTCACGCATTAACCGAGGGACCTATATACTGCTGCATGTTCCTCTTTTTCACCTCATACACTGGATCGCCCTCCCTATATTTTGGGTTCATTATGACCTTGCTATGCCATCGTGGGTTGTCTGTTCTTGGGACAAGGGCCCGGTAGGAATTTTCCCATTTGGCAAATTGGTTCAAGAAGATTCAAGATTCAAGAAGATTCAAGCACCTCACAGCTATCGGGAACAACATTGAACTTACCCTTTACTTGAATTTTCTTGAACTTATTTAAAAAAACAAGAAAAAACAAAATACTGAGTCAAGAATTTGTAAGAACCTAGTAAAATCGGATAATGCAAGTTCACTTTATTTTAGGTAGTTTGTATATTTTCATGGCACTCTGTAATTGTCTCTTTCTCACATATTTGATAAATGGTGTAAAATTATTTTTGAACAACTTCAGGTTACATACGCTTCAGGTTACAGACTCCGCTAACCCAGAAATAGTACCTCGGGTTAAGAACTTTGCTTCAGGATGAGAACAGAAATTGTGCTCCGGCGGCACGGCAGCAGTGGGAGGCCCCATTAGCTAAAGTGGTGCAGGTTAAGAACAGTTTCAGGTTAAGAACGGACCTCCGGAATGAATTAAGTACTTAACCCGAGGAGCCTCAGGCCTTGGACTCAAATGCAGAGCTCCAAGCCTCTCTAGCTGGCCTTCAGGTTTCTCCTCAGGACACACCTCCTCCTGGCCACACCCCTCACCAGCCCTGCTTTGAACCCTCCATGGATTGTTTGTTTTTTTGGTCAAGCCATAATGTACCCCTCAACTCTAACAATGCTCCATGTTTGCCTCAATGGAGGATAAGGAGTGTTCTAATGCTTATTGGATGGATTTCCCCCAAATTGATTTTTGAACTTTGAATTTTATTGTTATTCATGCTTTTATACTGTATTTTATGCTACTCTATGTTGTATTGTGTTTTAAATTTGTTGTTAGCCACCCTGAGCCTGGTTTTCTGAACCAGGAAGGGCGGAGTATAAATAATAATAAAATATATATTATTATTATTATTCTGAGAGGGAGCTGTCCTGCTGCACAAAGGGGAATAGTTGCATTTGTTGCTCCATCCATTTTGCCTCTGACCCCACCCACAATTGGCAGGTGACCCCTGGAAGGTTTCTTAGGGGACTGTATGGCCCTCTGGCAGAAGACGGTCCCCCACTTATTGAAGCACATTATGTTGTCTGTTTCTCATGCTGAACTAGAACATGTTTTCCCTTCGTGTCAGTAAGCTCTTTTGAGAGGCCTGCGTGTCACCTGCACTTATGACTAGGCTAGATCTGCATGTGTAAAACACCCACACATTTCCAGATGATATTCTTTTCATTTTTCATCCTCTTTATAACACTAGAATGAACACATTTTGTCTAATTCTGTATGCTTTCCAGCACATGAATAAACTCATTTACATTGTCATTTTCTCCCTCCATCAGCAGCTACTCGACTATTTATTCTGTGTTACTCTTGCCATTCTCTGCTGGCAACTTAAAATAGAGAGCAATGCTCAGATTTCACTTATATTCATCTTACTTTGCTTATTCAGTCAAAGGTAACTCCAGAGAAACAGACGTTTCATCCATCAGCAATTCTCTTATTTTCTCCAAAACAAGAAATGAAAGAGATGGCGGGGGGGGGGGATACATTCAGGACTAGCAAGCAGAGATTACACTTTCAATGTAGCATATTAAATACCAGAAGAGATGGGGGAAACAGTTAATAGAGTCTTTATGAGCTACAGTTTCACCCAGCTGTTACTATGGGTAGGTAATGATTCTGCAAAGCCAATCTCTATCAGAAACCAGGGTAAGGTGTGCATATGGGCGCATTTGCACACAGAGAAAGGAATCTCTCTCTGGATTGCTGGTGGCTGTAAAAAACAACAACAACACCCTTACCTCAGTTGCTGTAACCCCGTCTCTATTTTATGCTCCCTCACACAGAACATAAGAGTTCCTTTCCTTGCTGTGATCCCAGCGGGCTTTAAAGTCTATTGTCCCAGCGATGCTAAGTAAAGAATGCAAGGACAGGGGCATGGAAGAAATCCAAAGTGCTGGTAGCACTGGTGAAACCAATCCCATTAGCCCTTATAATTACTATTGCGACATAATACAGCCCTGAGCCAAATTGATCACACAGGGGTGCTTCACTAATGGCTTTTTGTCAGTCTTGAGTGCCACATGCTTCAGTGCAAAAATAAAAGGCTGAGCTTTTTGCGCAGACCGTTCTTAGCACAGCAGGGACAACACATGCCAAATACCACCTTTCAGCTTTGCTTGACTGAAAGACTAATGTTAACTGAAACAGATGAAAACAAATAGTACAAAATGTAATGTAAAAGCTTTGATTCTAACCCATTCTTCTCCTCTGGGGAAACATCTTGCTTTGCTGAAGACTGGCAATCCCAGTTCTCCAACCTGGCAGTACTGTGGTTTCTTGTTGTAATTGGGGACATGTGTGAGTTGGTTCTATTTTTTTACTCTCCTGTGAGTAAAAAAATAGGGGGGGGATAGCTTTCATCTAGCCCTATCAATTATATATCTTCAGTTCACCCAAGGTACAGAACATGTGCAAATCCAACACAGCTCCATGGAACCCAGTGGAACTATAAATGGAACTTGCAGTCCAAAACATCTGGAGGGCACCAGGTTGCTAAAGGCTGAGAAAAGTACAAGTAATTGAAATTTCTGACTCTCCCTCTTCTGCAACTCTCACCAGTCCTAGCCTTACACAGCTGGAGATGTTCCCGTCCCCTCAAAAAAAAACCTGGAGGGTGCCAGGTTGGCGAAGGCTGACCTGTCTTGCTGAGTGAAATATTATTTTGTTTATTCATTTATAAAAATATTCCTCTACTGCTAATTCATAAAGAAAACGTGTGTCATGTAAAACCATATATAGAATATAAAAATATAAAACCACCATTTAAAAAAAGATGTCATCATAAGAAACTGGCCAATCACATAATATCTATCCAACTGACAGGGCCTGTTTACACAAGAAAGTCTACAAGTGAGAATGCTTGGCAGATTTTTGTCAGGAGAGCACCTTACATTGCTGGGCAGGTCACACTTAAATGCTCTATTTCTCATAGATACAAAACAGGTCTCATTCACAAGTGGGACAGTCAGCACTGCAGTGTTCCTCCAGCAGATCTCAGTGATCAAGCTGGGATATGAAGGGATCTTTAAGGTCCTCTTTGTCAGATTACATTGGAACCCTCAACATAACTAGTTCCTTTAGTGCAGGAGAGACAACCCGAGGCCTTTATCTAATTTCATGCAGTAGGGGAGAACCCAGAGTACCAAAGGAGGATGGAAATGGGGGGAGATGAGTGAGAAAGTGGAAACAGGTGGAAGGAGGGAAAGCCCTTTGTTAACTGATCAGTTCAGACTTTGGGATATGGGTGTGAGTAATTTAGAGTTACTCTGTACTACCAATGTGGGAGATATTGGTTCATGGACCTTTTAAGGGTTGATCTCCACATTTAGTCGTTTAAGTACATATATATCCTGATTCCAGGGTGAGTAACAAAACCTCAAAAAAACCCAATAAAACAACCCAACACATCAACAGTAAAACAGATTTAAACACCAGTAAATCCACACATACACTGTAGCATCAATTAGTGGTGCGCGTGAACAGGTTTGCCTCTACTGGGTGCCAACATGCCAGTAAAGTTTGAAACAGGCATATCTGTAGGAGAGGAGAGTATTCAAAGAGTTGCACAGAGTGTGAAACTTTATCGTACAGAGGAAATTATTAATGGATAGGTGTCCTTATGCATCCAAGGACATGCTAACTCTGTATAAAGGATCACCCAACACATTCCCTTTCGTAAATCAGAAGACAGTTGACAATTGCAATGAAATCTGTTTTCACTATTTCTACCAGCATATTCTGGAAATCACACTCCTAGACAAATGAACACCTTATCAAGAATGAATATTACGGTAAAAGGGGGATTCTAAATGTATTTGTTAAAATTTGCAGCAACAATCGTGTTTATCACCAAATGAATACATTGTGAACTCATTTGTTCTGCTTCACAGAAATGAGACAGGTTCTGATAAAGTCAACAGGGATCATCACAAGACGTGTCTGTTCAGACTCTTATTAGGTCTTTTATTGTGGCTGAAAGATGAGCATGCTGTCAGGTGAATGTAATAACCCTAGCGCTTTATTATCTGCAAAAGGCAGAAATTGAAAATGAAAACTGATCCATTCCTAGGGTTTTGATCAAATTTTGATCACAACAGGCTTCACGCTGTTCTGCTTAGGAAACCAAAACTGCCCCTAAAACATGTCAGGATAATGCAAAGAACTCTGAATTAATTCAATCAAGTAATTAGCAGTGGGTTTGCATTTGCTAAAAATTGACAGCCAGGTCACTTTTTCTATCAAATGTTGATGCCAAAGCAGAAATATCAAGAGAAACTAAAGCTAGCTTAGTCTTGCGAGTTTACTGTCTCCTTCTGTGTCTTTTGATCATTACTGATCAAAAGGATCTAGGGCAAGCCTCCTATTTATTTTTACCACAAGTAAATAATCAGGAAATGAAAGCTGAAACCTTACCATAGGCAAGGCTAGGATCAGCAATTGCTGAAGCCTATGGAGAGGAGGTAGCTAGCACGTCTTTATATAATCTTCTCTGGAGAAAACGCCTCACACACAGATACAATTTCGCACAGCGTCAGCAGACTCCGTGGCTGGTGCAGCAGCAAAGTTGTTCTTCCAGCCACAATTTAAGCACTGCAACCAATTTGGGGTTTGTAGTCAATATTGTTCCTACTGCACTGGAAACCACTAGAGAGGGATTGGCTTCCCTCTAGAAAATTGTTTTTGTGAAAAAGTCTATTATGTGGCTATGACAGAAGGCACTTTCAAGTTATATCTATAAGTGACAGGGCTAAATGGCTAGGGCATGTACGGTAAGTGCAGCCCACTTAAAACAGGATTTTTGTCTATTAAAAGCAGCTCTCTGCAGTTCTGTTGACACCTTTAAAAGCAACAAAGCAAAGCTAGCAGAGGAGTCGTTTAAGCTAACTTGTTCCCCCCTATCCACCCCCCGCCACTTTCCCCAGAAAGGGCTCAAGAAACCTGTCCTCGGCTAAATCCTGTAAAATGGCTTTTGGAGTTGTCCCATAACAGATAAACATCCGCCATTACAAAGGATGGTTTCATGGGGCTCCCTGCATTAACAGGCCATCCACATAAAGTCCCACTTTAAGATCCACATTACAAGCTTTAGTTTTTGGAATTATCATTTACGTTCTACCATCTGCCAACACATTCTAGGAGGGTATGTGCATTAAAATATATCTAAAAATAAACATTATGCTTAAACAATAAAATCACCAATAAAACATAAAAGCAACTCAGTCACAGTAGGTAATTAGCTCTAAACGAGGTAACAGGAAATGCCTGGCTAAATAAAAGAGGATTGCATCTATTTTCTCTCCTTTTTTTGTTTATGGGCAGCTTAAGCTAAGAGTTCTGGAGATGGGTCAAATCCAAGAGTTTCAATTTACTATTTAGGAACTGGAACAAGTTATTTCATGGGGAAACCATTTTCTCTCCAGAAACCTAAGAAAATGGAATCCTTTGCAAAGGTTACATGTTTCCATTGCATTTCAAGGGCATACAAAAATAGATCTGGCAAATAGAAGGGGAAGAAATGGAGGCACTGAAAGATTTTACTTTCTTGGGCTCCATGATCACTGCAGATGGTGACAGCAGTCACGAAATTAAAAGACGCCTGCTTCTTGGGAGAAAAGCAATGACAAACCTAGACAGCATCTTAAAAAGCAGAGACATCACCTTGCGAACAAAGGTCCATATACTTAAAGCTATGGTTTTCCCAGTAGTGATGTATGGAAGTGAGAGCTGGACCATAAAGAAGGCTGATCATCAAAGAATTGATGCTTTTGAATTATGGTGCTGGAGGAGACTCTTGAGAGCCCCATGGACTGCAATAAGATCAAACCTATCCATTCTTAAGGAAATCAGCTCTGAGTGCTCACTGGAAGGACAGATCCTGCAGCTGAGGCTCCAATACTTTGGCCACCTCATGAGAAGAGAAGACTCCCTGGAAAAGACCTTGATGTTGGGAAAGATTCAGGGCACAAGGAGAAGGGGACGACAGAGGACGAGATGGTTGGACAGTGTTCTCGAAGGTACCAGCACGAGTTTGGCCAAACTGCGGGAAGCAGTGGAAGACAGAAGTGCCTGGCGTGCTCTGGTCCATGGGGTCACGAAGAGTCGGACATGACTAAATGACTAAACAACAACAAATAGCATAGAAATATTCCTGAATTTAGTTTCTTCAAGTAAGGGGTCAACTTTTCTTTCTGATTTTTATTTGCGTGGTGTGGGCACACCATTTGCTTCTGTGAGTGGGTGGGTTCATCCTTGAAGCAGACCAAAACACTGAATTATGAGCAACTATGGTGCTCCTCTAGGGACACAGGTGGCGCTGTGGGTTAAAGCCTCAGCGCCTAGGACTTGCCGATCGAAAGGTCGGCGGTTCGAATCCCTGCTGCGGGGTGCGCTCCCGCTGCTCGGTCCCAGCGCCTGCCAACCTAGCAGTTCGAAAGCACCTCCGGGTGCAAGTAGATAAATAGGGACCGCTTACCAGCGGGAAGGTAAACGGCGTTTCCGTGTGCAGCTCTGGCTCGCCAGAGCAGCGATGTCACACTGGCCATGTGACCCGGAAGTGTCTCCGGACAGCGCTGGCCCCTGGCCTCTTAAGTGAGATGGGCGCACAACCCCAGAGTCTGTCAAGACTGGCCCGTACGGGCAGGGGTACCTTTACCTTTACCTTTTTATGGTGCTCCTCAGTTCCAGAACCCTCTCTGCTGAGCTATTTTGAGAAACAGAGGTATGCCATATAGATCACTCCTAGCTCTCACCCCACATAATTACATAATCTCTACATGAGAGCTTGCAGGGGGCCCAAGCTGTGACTTTTTTCTAAGATACATTCAATCATTTAGGGGGTTAAATGTGTCTTAAAATACATTAAAGTCCCCACACCAGTCAACTGTAAGGCACTGGTGTTTTTTAATTAATAACTAAACTAGCGGTTTCCATAGGTAGTATATACAGCATGAAGCTGCAAGTAGGAAGCCTTTCTGAACAACAGGATTATCCAATTATCCCTTTCATCTATATTAAATGGAGGTAGAGCTATAACCTAATGGTGGAGCATCTTCCAGGTTCAGGTTCAGTCCTCAGCATCTCCTGGGAGGGCTCTGAATGTCCTCTGCCTAAAATCCTGGAGAGCCACTTGCAATCACTGCAAACAATACTGAACTACATGGAACAATGAACTAATTCAATATAAGGCAGATTCCTATGTAAATGGGTAGGATCACTAGAGCAAGCAAGAACAGAATGATGACCTCTGTAATTGATAACGGTGACTAGGCTTGCCGTACGTCAGGAAAATTTCTGACATGTCCTGGTCTTCAAGTGTAAAAATGGCATTGGGGGCAATTTTGACGAAGTGGCAAAATGTCAGGGGAAACCTGTATGTATGGCAACATGATGTAAATAGCTCCAAAAGCTTAAAATCTCTACTTTGGAGGGAGGTTTCTCAGCAACAAGCTTAACAACTTTGCGGGTGTCAGAAATTTTACTTTTTGAAATATGACAACCCTAATGGTGACAATCCAGCCTCGAATAACAAAATATCCAGACGATGGAAAGAAAAAGCTTAGGAGTCCATCACGTAGCATATAGAAATACTTTCCAAATCATATCATAGAAAGTAAAAAAAAAAAACTTAATTATTATTTACTGTACATTTAAAAGTGAATGTCCAAAGTTCTTAATTCAAAGTTACTGTACCGAATCATCAACTCGTGTACATCAACAAGAAATCCTAGGATATTTGAGCTACAGTTCCTTACTGATTCACTGGCCACCAAATGATAGAGCTGTTCATTTTTTCACTGCTTCATAGTCTTACCGCATAATGGCTAAAATGGGTGTCACCTCCAAAGCTACAAAAGAAGTCTAAGGTATGAAGCTGCTACTACTTGTTGGAAAAGGAATTGGAAGGCACAAGAGGCATGACTGGGTCGTAGCTGTTTCATTACTCTTTGCCCATAACTCCTAATCCAAGTAAAAGTTGTGTTTCAACAAGGCTGGTTCTTATGGATGACATACAAAGGAGTGGCAAATATTGCCTTACCATTCAAGGAGATGTTTCAAAATGCCTTCAAAAATCAACGTTTGCCAAACGTCGCTACAGTCTGCAACAGTACTGTAATTGTTTTTAGATGTTTTCAGATGCTCTGATTGTTTTAGCATTTGTGCATTTGTCGCTCTGAGCTCCCTTGGAAAGAGTTCATGTTCCAGAAAGCATGGCCAAGAGCTTAAAAGCTCTTTTCATGCCAGGTCTGCTTGGGTTACCTGGTTTGAAAATAGCTTTTAAGCTCTTGGCCTTACTTGAGGGGCAAGGTCCTCTTGCTGTGCCAGCTTTTGAAGGCTAGAGATGCTCATATGAGATCTCACAGGAAGTCTGGTTGTCCCATGAGCTCTCATGAGAGAATCCCAGAGTCTGCCATAGCCAATATACTGAGCAGGCCTTGCTGAGCAAACTTAAAAGCTTGTGCAGATGAGGGATTGCTGTATCTGATTTATATATAGAAATAAAGAAGTTGAGCATAGGTAGAGGCAAACAGCTGAAACATCCCTACAAAGCAGCAAATCCTCTGCCCCTCCACGAGGCACTCTCACCCCTTTAGATGCTTCCAAAGCTCACATCTAGCTCTTAGCTCTGTCTTTCTCTCACAGCGTCTTTCAAAATTCCTCTCCAACTGCTTCTTTGTTCCTTTTTATCCAGAGATCTAGTTTATAGCATCCTCAGCTGGTTAGGTGAAGCAGACGTATGCCACCTTCCTCCAGGCTCTGAGGGTTTCTCCTGTTCAGAATATTCAAGGCATATCCAGCTGTTCCTTAACTACTGAAAAAATATCCAATTGCCCAGGGCTTTTTTTCAGCAAGAACTTGTCAGAACTCACTTCCGGCACCTCTCAGGTGGCTTCCATTGCCATTATAAGAGAACAAGGGAAGCACTGGCAGAGGAAGAGGAGTGTGGGGGGAGCGCACCTCCCCCAGCAGCGTGATCCCAGTGGGGTGCCATCACAGCTGTCCTGCCCGCTCACACTGGGCGCCACACCTCCAGGACACATGCCACGCCCCTGCGGGCAGCGTGCCACATCCCCACCTGCTCTCCACCCCCCAGTGCCAGAGCCTGAAGCTTCACCACTGAAGGGAAGCCCTTGTGGTTAATTTCAGCACCTCTTTTTCTAGAAAAATAGCACTGTGCCTGATATTCTGGGCCATTAGCCAGTAACATGTTTAACAAAAAGAATGGCCAGGCCAGCATTCATAACAGTAAGGAATATTGCTGAATGGCCTTATACCAGGGGTAGGCATCCTAAGGCCCATGGGCTGGATGCAGCCCAATCACCTTCTCAATCCGGCCCGCGGACGGTCCAGGAATCAGCATGTTTTTACATTAGTAGTATGTGTAGTATGTGTCCTTTTATTTAAAATTCATCTCTGGGTTATTTGTGGGGCATAGGAATTCGTTCATTATTATTTTTTTCAAAATATAGTCCGGCCCACCACATAGTCTGAGGGACGTGGACTGGCTCATGGCTGAAAAAGGTTGCTGACCCCTGCCTTATACCAAGGCCGACCAGTAGCAGATCCTCAGGGTTATAGGCAGGGCTTTCCCCCAGCCCTTCTGGAAGATTCCATGGATCAAACCTTAGTGCTCTGCCACTGAGCTATTATTTTTCTGCTTAAGAGTGGTGGCAATGCCAAGCCGCATGTGCCCAGAAGAATCTGGAGTTGATTGGGTAGTTGCACATCTTAAAAAGTGAAAAGTTAATCTAAACATTTTCAAGTGGCACTGGCATGGCTTCTGTGGCAAGAGAATGTAATGTTAGAAGCAGCCCTCAGAATTGACCTAGCAGTAACAGCTACAGGCTGCCATGTTACCCTTCAAGTTTACAGTGTGTCCTCTGCCATCTCTATGAACCTGACATGACAGGATCCAGTACAGAGGAATATAGTGGGGACTTTATTCAGTTTTTGTAATGGCATTT
This sequence comes from Podarcis melisellensis, assembly GCF_964234715.1. Taxonomy (NCBI): domain Eukaryota; kingdom Metazoa; phylum Chordata; class Lepidosauria; order Squamata; family Lacertidae; genus Podarcis; species Podarcis melisellensis. The sequence continues at coordinate 64,764,516 of NC_138528.1, read as the reverse complement.
CAGAACTTAGGCTGAAAGGCACTAAGTGCAAAATATTATGACATCAAATATGCCTTTCAAGTTTCCTGGTTTTAAATAGAAGCTTCAAAAGAGGAGGAAGCACTTTTACCACACACAAAAAAAACCTTTTAACTAGGCCACATACTGAACTCAGTATGAATCATGGGAACGTTAAGATTCCATCTCTCTGAGGAGCACAATGCTGTTTCCAAAATTACTTTTGACCAACATGACAAAATGGATTACAAGTCTTGAGCCATACGTCACATCTTCCAAATTCAAAGCCCTTCATCTCTAAACCTAGTTATGGTTGCTTTGATAGCAGTTCAGCTGTTCAATATGTTTTTAAAAAAGAAAAAAAAAGAGTGCCTTATGGAAATTAATCAAGTCTTAGGCTGCAATTCTACACACAGCTTGGGGGAAGCCTAATTGAACTCAGTAGGACTTACCTTGTGGGACTGTATTTGAGTGAAAGTGCACAAGACTCAGCTATTACTCTTTGAAATTGTGGAACCGGAATCTGCAACTTTTTGAATTGCACTGCCCCCTCAGACCCATAGATTATTGCTATATGCCTATAACAGAAAGTCTTGGCAATTCATAAACCTGAATGCCAGAGCACAATCTATAATATTTCTTAGCTACTCTCTCTGCCTGAAGGCTCATAAGACAACATACAATATACTGATTTACAACAGAGAGACTCTTAAAAGGACTGATGGAGACAATTTCATTTTGAGCATATGTTTTGCATTTTAGCTACGAGCTGAGGTGGAAAAAATGCACATGGGGGGAATGCATATATCTTGGATGTTCTTTCTAAGGCTGCATACACATTATGTATTTAAAGCACATATTTCCCCCAAAGAATCCTGGGACCTGTAGTTTATCCATCATAGAGTCCCAGCACCCTTAGCAAACTACAATTCCCATGATTCTTTGGGGAGGTATGCTTCAAATGTGCTTTAACGTGTGGTGTGTATGCAACCTAATTCTGCTTCCCTCAGAACTCTCCCTGTTCTGAACATAGTGACTTGTGATACATTAGAATTCAGGAAGGTCAATGGCTTTTTCTCATTACAGCTATTACCATACTACAGAAACCATTTGCATCTTCTATACACCAAATATATATATAAATGCCTGCTTGTTTTAATGAACCCTCCACAAAGACCATGAAGTCTCTGATAAAGGAATGGTGAGTGTCTGGTGTATTCATATAATTCGCACCACCACCCAGTATGGCACTGGTACATGATGCCATTGGCCAGGAATTATGAGAGTTGTGGTCTGGCAGCACCTGAAGGAGCCTGTGTTTTCCTTTCCTGTTTTACAGCATCTCCCATGCCACCAAGGTCACATTAGAAATGTTCCTAAACTTACCCTTGGCAAAGTTCACATGTGGCAACTTTACCACTCATTTCTCATGTGTGTTGTGTTTCACTCGTAAGAACACCAAAGGTTCACACACACACACACAGAGAGAGAGAGAGAGAGAGAGAGAGAGAGAGAGAGAGAGAGAGAGAGAGCGCTTAGCCGGTTTTGAATATTTACTGGGAGGCTATTTCACATAAATACCTCCTCACATGAAACTTAGGTCATAAAATTCATATATCAAGGGTCCACTATTTGTTTGTTTTTAAAGTGTGTGAATTGGGCCACAGAATAACCATTGCAGGCCTCTTCATAACTTTACACCAGTCAGTTTTTTCCAAAGTTGATTTGAGAAGCAGCATTGTCCTTAAATAAGACTATGACAGGGCATCTGGTTAAACAATCAACATTTCTCTCCAGGGATTTTTTTCCCTCTCAGAGTATCTTCTATATATCAATCTTTGGGCACATAGAGTAAACACTAAAGTGAATTTGATTGGGACGATAAAGATTTTAAATGGGTTGCCCTAACTTAAATCATTCTTCCTGACTGTCATTTTAAAATTTCTTCTCTGGCAGATTCAAGAGAATACTTGTGAACCAGATTTATGAGACCCAGGTCCCTTTCCCAGAGAGGATATTAGACATGTACCAACCAGTCTGTCGTCTCCAGAGAAACAGGTCAAGGGTAAGGTCATATTGTACTTCCAGTCTCTTCCCTCACAGTAAAATCGGTTTCAGATGAACTACATTTTTTAAAAAAAAGTTTTGCACCGTAAATCAGAGATACAATCTCAGGCTATGAATATCGGCATACAGAAGAAAAATATGTTTCTATGTGTTTTACAGACGTTTCAAAAGGCTGTTTGCATGGTTTGACTCTGCCACTAAATTTGTTCTGGTGTTTATCGTTCTCACCGTCACATTAAGCAGTCAACCAAGCTTTCAAAAAACATACATCTACTTGGAATAAAGTAGTGTGTCACATGGAAAACCAATACCAGTGAACATTGTTTCACTTCCTTCTAACGCTCACAGTGTAAAATCCTGCCAAGGAGTTGATGAGATATTGTTCCAGTTCAAGGGCAAACAATACAAATCTTTGCATGTATTGTGTGTTGGTTTTGCTAAGCCCAAGTCACCTTGTATGTTCCTCCAGCATGAATTTTTGCAGCTACCCTACAGTAGAGACCCCATCACAATTCTGATCATGTGACTAGTGGGGCTTCTGGGCCAGTAACAGTGTCCAAGTGACAATTGAATAATAATATTAATCCTCAAATTAAGCCTTATACGGAGCACATATAAGTCTGTCTGAAGAAAAACACCTAATTGCTAAACAGGTGTATCAATCCACCCAGAATGGACTTGGTGCTACATTTCCTTCAGCAGGGGTGCTAACAATCCATCATTCTAGTGTTATGCTCCGCTGTAAATAATTATTTGATCAGAGTCTTCACGTATACTATGGAACAGATGGAAGCAGTTTTCCTAGTCTTGGGCCTTTGAAAACTGTTCTATTTCACTCTATCCAGATACAAGTTGAAAGCATACTGGCAAACTAGAAATGCAAGGTCTCATCACATATTATCAATCCTTTGAGCCATCTGTTAGATGGGAAACATTTAAGGGGTTGTGGTGTCTGTTTCATTCTACATGAATATTCAGCTTTTGCACAGTGAGAGTTAAGTACACGGATGGAAAGAATATTGTTCCCATAAGTCTTCAAGTGGAAGGCAAAATTGCAAAAATGCTTTGGACTTTCCTGGAATACATATTTTTTTGCTCTTATAAATAACTCCATTTGGCACAGAACAATCCACTTGCATCAGCTTTGAGTTTAATTATATCTGTTTTCCATATTAATTCCAAATGTCTAACACTGCACAAAAACAAACTTTAGCATCTATTCACAGCATGAGTTGATGAAATACTCACTTCCATAAATCTAGAGGTTCAGTTGTCATCACTAATATAATCCATTATTTATCATCTTCTATGTTTTTCCAACCAGCAGTGCCATTTGTTCATTTTAAAAGTGAAACAAAAAAAGTTTCATTATCTTTTAAATAGGCCGAGAGACAAAGTTCATTTAAAGGATAATATGGATAGTTTTTATGTTGTTGAATTTTTTAACAAATAAAAGACATGGCTAGTTTGTGATGGTGGATTGGCTTTCAGCAAGCCGCTGGGATATTTCTGCTAGCAGCAAAAACTCCACAGTGAAATGTAGTTTCTTTGGGGAATATACAGCAGTACCATACAATCTGTCCAGTTTGTTCTATGTGAAAGAGTACGCAACCAGAGCAAAATACAAAATAACAAAATCTATTAATTAAATGTACCGGTATCTGTAATGCTGGCATTCTGCTACGCAGCATTTGGAATTTTAAGAATGTACCATGGGTGTCACTGACAAAATGACTGCTGTGAGTGTGTGACAAAATGGCAGCCCAGTCAATGGGGGAAAGGCACCTGCATTAGCCAACACTGTGTTTGCTCACAGATAGACACTCTTTGCACCTCTTCTCCACTCATAATGACTGGAAGGGTGGTGTCCAATCCCGGCATTCAATGAAACGTTGGCATGTGTCGATCTAGTGCAAACAGGAACTGAATAGAAAGAACCAATGTCCTCTCATGCACTGTGGATTTTTGAAGAGATGTTTACAAAGATGGCGGGTGTCACAGCAAGCACTGGTAGGAACAATGGCACCCACGGGTGCTGCATTGGCTACCTCTGAGCTAAAAAAAGAATCTAAACATTTTGTGAAATAAATAAATAAATCTCAAGCACCAGATACCTGGGAACAGGGAACAGCTGTTACCTTCATGTGCTGCTTCTCAGCTAGCAGAGATATCTGGCTGGACACTGCTGCCAACATAAAGTTGGATTGGATAAGTCTATGGACCAATCCACCACAGCTCTCTTTCTGCCTCTGAATGCCAGTTGATGGAAATCACAAGCAGAGAGAATGCTACTGTATTTAGGGTCCTGCTTGTTGACTTTCCCTTAGCATCTGGTTGGCCACCGTGAGAACAGGATTCTGGACAATATGGGCCTTTGCCCTGATCCAGCAGGGCTGTTCTTAACATGCCCTACTGGGTAAAGATTGGGGAAATGGGTCAACTTGAACTGCATGGCAACTATCCCCACCCCAACTCCCTGTCGGGAAATTTCAAGCCCATATCAGCAGAAACTGGCAACAATCTCAGGCACCCGGCTTGATTCCCTGTTGACCTTCCTGGCTGCATTCCCCAGCAAGCGCAGGCTAGGTCTCGATAGGCAATTCTTCTCAAACGTGAGAAGAACACACCCTCTTTCCTGCCCCCTGGCAGGGGAAAGAGATAGACAGAAACGTATTTACATGCCTTTATTTCTGTCTTTGCAGCGTTACAAAAAACATGACTGCTCTCTTCAAACTCCAGCAGTGTTGTGACAAACACTTCCTGTACATCCCGGACAGGAATAAACGGAAGAGCTCATATTTCACTATGAGCTAATTCAGGTGCTTAGCACTGTGAACTGACTGTCCCTCTGTTTCCCACGGGCAGTCCCAACATTCCCATCATGTTTACTCTTCAAGCTAGGACTTTGCAGCAGCATTGCTTCATTATCGTAACACTCCCTTTCTCCATTGACTCACCTAGGGCTTCTACTGGCATGATTCATTTTTCTCCCCAATAAGAAAGTTTTGCTTTTTAGTTAAAAGAACAACTCACCTTTCATTGCTGTGGAACAAAACCGTCTTTGGGTAATAAGCACCCCGCTTCCTCTTTTCATTCCAATCAATGCACCTCTTGTGCTATCTCCTAGTCATCTACTGTATTTTGCTTTCTGACAAGGTACCAAGACAGCTAGTGAGGAAGATGAGAGCCTCAAGTAAAGCTTGATTGCTCTTAATATCTCCAAAAGGAAAAGGGAGGAAGGCAGCTAGCCGATAAATATTAAATCAAATAGCCAAGTATATTTTCTCCGCACTCCAAAGAGTTTCTTCTACAAATGAAACTGCCAGCATTGACTATAAATGTTTGTTTATTATTGATCATTTGGGACCTGCAGGTCTCATGAAGTGCTAGAAACTGCAAATTCTCCATGCTTTAGAAGTTTGGCATTGAGCATTCTTATATCAAAAGTGTGTAGATGGAATCTTTTTGAAAAACATATCTTTATTTGATGGTTTTTCTTTCATCAAAGCTTGCACACACACACAGATGTAAATTCTCTTGTATTAAGAGGAGCTCTTATTCCCTAGCAAGTTCCCTCCAACAGAAGAAAGCTTATGAAATTGTGGAGCCCACCCCTCATATCATGCAAAATATAGTCTATTAAATTATGGATGAAATTTTGGAGTGGAAAGGGGGCAACAGAGAGAAGTCAAGAAAGTTCTCAAAGAAGCGTCAAATAGTAGAGTGAATGAATCTCCCTATTAAGAAACCCAAAATCATGCAGGAGTCAGAGCAGGGATGCCAACAGGATTTCCTGGGACTGGTACACTGTATGTGGATTGGGGCCTCTGCATCCTGCCCCTGCCATTTATTGACAAGAAGTGCTGCATATGTACATATATTGGCTTAACCTAGCCTGCCTCATAGTAGCCCTGATGCAAATATAAAGGGGGGGGGAATGTACACCATCTTCAGCTCCTGTGTCAAGAAGCAAGATGCAGCACATACTCAAACTGTGGAATACACTTCCAGCAGAAAGCAGTGATGGCTACCAACTTGGATGGCTTCGTGGACCTACCAATGGCAACTCACCCCATTGGCTATAGCTGGGCCTCTATGCTCAGAGGCCGTATGAATCTGAACACTAATTACTTGAAGCTATTTTACTCAAGTCCTTCTTGCAGGCTTCTCATAGGCCTCTGGTTGACCACTGTGAAAATATGATGTCAATTGCTGAAGCATTAGAACTGCCTCCAAGGTTTGTGCTCTAACTTTCTTCAGAAATATCTAATTGACTTCAGGAAGGAAGGAAGGAAGGAAGGAAGGAAGGAAGGAAGGAAGGAAGGAAGGATCTGGAGGCACTGCTGGCCTTTGGGCCCCTCAAAATCCTGTCCCTGCTACCCATCTGTTGGCAGCCCGAGTCATAAAATTAAGAATTGGCATATTGTTGATCTATCTAATCCAGCACCACTCTGATATACTTCTCCAAGGCCATACAATATCGTTTACATACTTCCTGTAATTTTTTTTAAAAAAAGAGAAATCTACAAACTACATTTCCCAGTGTTCCTGATGTGATTCAAATGTGCTTCAGAAATATGATATGTAAACAGTCTGAGTTGTGCTGGGCTAAATGATAGCTTAAACATAAACACTAATCACAAATTATTCAGAGGAATCATTCTGAAAAATACATATAACCTCTGCATGCATCCAGGCCACTGCATTAGATAGGAGCCGCTTAAAGATTACACCAGCTGTGTGTTGTATACACAGATAAGTGCTTTTCAGTGGCATCCATGTGGCCAACTATTATGCTTAAATCAAATCAAACACTTTTGATCAATCTAGCAGCAGCAATTCTTGAATAACAGCAACTCCAAAAAGAGGATCAGCCTAATGTTCTTCCAAATAAAATATATTTTAAAAGCAAATAAATTACACCGCACATCTTCTTTTAAATGGAAAGAAAGAGTTTCCTGCCCTCTTGTACTGGCATCTTCATATTCTCCTCTGTCACCTCAAAGCTTCCTTTTTACATATGAAAGACAACCATCTTGTCTGAGATAATGATCATTAAAAGAGAGAGAGAGCTTGGTTCCATTTCTATAATCAATCTGTCAGTCTTACAGCTGTAATTTCCTTCCACAGTACCCCCTGCAGAGTAGTTTCTACTGAAGTAGTAGCTACTTTTAAATATTTTAAGTTTTAATTATATGTTCAAGCACCCATAGTTGTCATATTTACTGTCAAGATTCCTTAGTTACAATTTTCAGTGCCACCTTAAAAGGACATAATTTCCATATGTATTTTAACCTACAGAGAGCAGTTAAAGTCATGTAGAATAATTTCATTTCAGATGGAAGTGCTATAAATCTATTGAAATTTGGCAGTTGAAAATAAAAACGCAATAATTATGGGTTCGTAAGAAGAGAAAGAGAGAGGGAGGGAGTTAATAATCACAGACCAAATAGCATTTAAAACCCATTAAGCATTTGGCACAGACCAACAAATACAGATGTGGGGACCCTTTGGTCATACAGATGTTTCTGATCTACAACTTCCATCAGCCCTAGTAAGCATAACCAATAGCCAGGGATGGTAACAGCTGTGATTCAACAACATCTGGAGAGTAAAAAAATTCCCCACAGCTGCTTTAATTAATGGTGTTAATGTTCATTAAACATTATATGGTTTCATTCTCAATTTACATTTTCCCCCCTCCCAGCAGTTATTATTCTGGGGTGGAAGGGGGTAACCTAGTTATTTGAAAGGGCATAATTTAGCTTTTCACTTGTGTAAAATATAAATATCAAAAATTGTTATACCAGGGTGGATCAGCTATGGCAGGGCAGCTGCAATGAGAGGAGGAACTTCAGATGCCACTAGGTTTCAAAAGAACTTTATGACAGCAAGAGCTGTTCAACAGTGGAACTGGCTCCCTTGGAAGGTGGTGGACTCTCCTTCCTTGGAGGCTTCTAAGCAGAGGTTGAGTGGCCATCTGTCGTGGATGCTTTAGTTGAGATTGCAGGGGGTTGGACTGGATGACCCTTGGGTCCCTTCCGACTCTACAGTTCTACGATTCTATTCTATGTATTTAAGAACATATCTCCAAAACTGGCTACATAAATGAGTTGATAGAAGTTTTAACTACCAAAAAATGCAATTTTTAGATTTCCCATCAAAACCATCCATCCCTCCAAATTCCTTATTTTCTTCTTTCCCTTTCACATAAATTTAGCTCTTGCTAATCCAATATCATGCCCTTGAAAGCTTTTTATTCTTCATCTGTCTTTAAGCTTTTTGTAAAACCACCTACCTCACATACAGCAGAAAAAATGAAAACAGAATCTATCCTGAGTCTCAGAAATCTGTATGACAGACACATCCACAATGGTTTGGGGAGAAACAACATATATGATTAAGGAGCTAATTAGGAAACCTTTATTCATCTAGAATGCCACCAACAACATGTTATCTGTGTGGTGGTTGCTACTTAGGTTCTTCTAAAATTCTAATTATTAATTAAGCTGGAGTTTTTAGTTATGTTCTTCCAAAGGTTTGTCCTAAAGAAAACACCATCAATATATCCTGGTATCTTCAGTGACTTCAAATATCTGCTACACTTTCATTTGAAAGACTTTGGGTGCTGATAAAAGCATGTATCTCTAAAATGATGGAGCATTCATAAAATAAGAAACTTGCCAATAGTTTGTGAGCTCTAAAAAACATGTCACATGGTATAAATTAATGCCTGAAAAATTAAACCCTTCTTCCAGTCTTGGCCACTGCATTCTTTTAAGTGAAAAATGAGGTGCGGGTTCCAAAATATTGTGCTAATCTTTTGTAAATGTGCTTGGGGAATATATAATATATAAATAAATACCACCTAACATATATACATTATGTGTCAAGATATAAGCGTATTAACCTTGCTCCAGATACTAAATGTGAGCAGTGCCCATCTTTCCAACTCACAGGAGATTTGTTATCAACCTATTTACATTCATTTTAATCTCTTGAGACATATTTCCAGGAACCAAAATACCAAGAAATGTTATGACCTCTGGGCACCAACAAAATCATCACTTAGTCTACATAGTGGATGATTTACATTGCCCACAGGCATTCATTCAGATCTTAGATTAGTTCAAAATTCTACCAAACTTATTGACTTAATTATGTTATGGGTGCCTCAGGTATACTACTAAATAGTAACGAATCAGCCCCATAAAGAGCTAGTTTTAATTGCACTTGCTCGTGAACAAAATCACGAATCTCCCTATTCTGTCTAATTGTGCATGTTTTCAATGTGGGCGACAGGAGGCGGAATTCACCAGTTATGCCACCAAAAATGTATTTTCTGTCAGGCGGTGGAAACTCTTCCTACCGAATACATTCATTTTTTATTTTTTATTTATGAGTCAAAGACTTTATTAGGTTTCAAGGAATGTGATACATCGTGACATAAACAGCTACGTAGCTCAGCCCTGTATCCAGAAATCATAAATGGAAAGCTCAGCAAAGCTTTGAAGCCAAATCAGGGCAATTGGTAGCCAACCAACTTGTAATGGGCTCCACAGGAGGGGCAGTGCTGGGGATTTCCCTTGTGCAGCCAGAACCAGATCACAGTGCTGTTGTCCTCTTCACAGATGCAGCCCACAAGCCTCTTGTCTGTAATTGAAGGGACTACCGTATTTTTTGCACCATAACACTCACTTTTTTCCTCCTAGAAAGTAAGGGAAAATGTCTGTGCGTGTTATGGAGCGAATGCCTGCGGGTGGCGGGGGGGGGGATCTGCTGCAGTCGTGAGCAGAGGATCCATGGTTTCCCTTCCTTCCCTCCTCCGTGGTTACAAAGCATGGATCCACATGGATCCTCAGGATTTTTGCATTGGGCTACTCCAAACTCACTGTTACATCACATGTCTGTGGCCACAGCATGAACCACAAAAATCATATATCCACTATTTTGTTTAGAATATTTTTTTTCTTGTTTTCCTCCTCTAAAAACTACATGCGTGTTATGGTCTGGTGGGTGTTATAGAGCGAAAAATACGGTATATTGAGGTCTTCCTTTGTTCCAGCATATCGTTTGGGTGGTAGCATGTTGTAAGGATCCAGCCCCTTCTCTAAAGCTTTCATGGTTTTCCTCTCCATTCCTGTAGCCTGTTCTTCATCACTGGGAATACCTCCAGCGCCCATGGAGCGGGCGGCCCCCGTCAGGCACAGCGGCCCCCAGCCCAGGGGACTCCGGCCCGCGCTGAGGCCTCGCAGGGCCCCGCACACCCGCAGTAACCTTGACGCCATGGCAACCCTCAGAGCAGAGAGAGAGAGAGGTGCAGAGAGGCAGCCTCCCCACAGGATCTCTTCCCGAAATACATTCATTTAGCTCTTTTGGATCTACAGTACACACAACTGCAGAGTTCTCTCTTTTTTTACTAATAAATGAACCCACTGTGTAAGTTCTTCTGTCTCATATTATTTCCAAAAAATACAAAATGGCTTCTTTAATTCTTGTCTTGAGCCTGGAAACTTTCTAGGAGCACAAATCTAGAAGCTGATTTGATACTGAAGAACTCAATTTTGTACTTGATGGCTAAGATAGCTACACCCTGAAAGACATTGTTCAACACAGATGCCTTATGGACTATCACACCTGGTTATCACACCAGTTATACAGGTCTTCAAACCCAGAATTAAAACTTTCTCCTCTATAACCACTACCCATCCCCAGGATAAGATAATAGCTTTAAACAGTGCTATTTTTCTAGAAAAGGAAGTGCTCACAATGAATGCCTCCCTTGTTCTCTTATAAGGGCAGTAGCGCCCACCTAAGAGGTGCCAGAACCAAGTTCCAGTTTGTTCCGGCTGGGGGAAAAAGCCCTGGCTTTAAAATTTTGTCCTTAATGCACTCTGATTTCCACTTGAACCTCTTTTGATAAGCATCAGAAATAATATTTTTATGTTCTATTGTATTTCAGTGCAGCTATCCAACAACTCTTTCCAGTTTCTTCAGGTGCATAGAACTTTCAGCATTGGTTCCAGTGTTGTCCTTCTGCAATGCTCAACTTCTCTGATGTTGTCAGACTGCAACTCCCATCATCCCCAGTCAGCTTAGTGGATGGTCAGGCATGATGGCAGCTGTAGTTCAACAACATCTATGGACCTAAGGTTGAAAAACAGTGTCCCTCTGTACCTCTCTGAGTACAGGCTCCATTAAAATGATTGTACCTCTTGCACAAGTTACAGCATTTGTCCTGTAACGGGACCTTGTTGTACATTGGCACAACATGTGTATCTCATTTTGTCACTGTCTGAGGCTAGATTTCCCTGCCAAATTGTGGCTTTGCTCCTGGTGTCTCCAGCTCACTAACTTTTCTGTATTTGTGGTCATTCTGTGACAGCATTTGAGGCTCTTTTCAGAAGTTAACTGTGCGTTAGATACACAGTGACGAAATTTAGGAGGCTCTGACCCAGCGTAAGTATCCCAACCAATGACAACCTAAGTAAAGCCAGGGCTTTTTAAACAATAAAACCTAGCATGGGGATCCAGTCAGATTGAGACCACAGCACATGCACCCCACCAAAATATCACCACCACCCTGGTGCAGCCAATAGCTATAGTTAAAAGGTTCCCATCCTTGGGACCATTTCTGCTTTCACTTTAGCCATGCAGGGAATGGTTATTTGCCAGGATCAAAGTAAGGAGGGAAGGTTTGAATCGCTCTTCTTCATCCTGCACTGTGGTCCCAGCTCCAATCAGGGGTGCATTGGGGGGACACTACATTTTATTTTTTTTACAAAACTGGCATTGCTTCAAATGACACATTTAAAGTAATATATAATTAGGCAATCATATTCACCAGGCAACTGAAGCCACTGATTAATAACACAATTCTTTAAGAATTCAATAACCAAAAATTGTCATAAAAGCCTTGTTGAAGCTTATCAGGTGCTTTCCTTTGTTAGAAGGCTGTCAAACTTGATTTCCTTTCCTTTCGCCCACCGTTTTGTAACAGTATGTCAGTTATCATTTTAAAAAATAAAATAAACTGAAGCACTTTTCAGAGGCATTATCTTGACTTTTGTTTGCTTTCGTGTCTACGCCACTTTTTTTCTTGGTCTCTTTTTGTAGGACTTCATGGCTCCATATAGCACACAACAGAGTTTCATTAAATTAGACGGACGGTTTAGAAAAAAAGATGCCGTTTGACGGACATTTCTAAATCAGAGTGAAGACTATGCAGTGCGCCCCTATGTGATGTTCAAGAGCGACATCTGCTGGCAAGAAACTGGAAGGACAGCCACTGAGGCCATCGGGGAAAGCTTTACACATTTAATTACACAGATAGCTACTTATCCATGAAAATGAACTATCCAGGGCTAATTAGAAATACCCAATCTGCTAAAATCATGTGTTTATTTTTGTTACTCCATTTTCCAGATGCATTCCATTTCCTTTATGATATGTAGCATCTGTTTGCGAAGCCCTTGATTTGTTACATTAGGATGCTTTTCAAATGTTCTCAGTGCGGGAAATGTCTTAATATAAAAAGAGGTTACAAATCACAAGGATCAAGTATTAATTCAAAACAGGGAAATTGTGGAAGCAGAGAATGTATACATCCCCTCTATTAGCAGAGATATTCTCATATTAGGACAACCGTGGCCAATCAGTTGTGTAAATTAACATACATGTTTTTTGTCAATTCATCATGATGAGATCAGATTGTAATATTACTTAACTTGGTGCAACTCCCCAATTCGCAACCGTTTCAAATTTATATTGGTGCAAATGAAAGCAGACATTTACCCAGTGCATATTTACATGTATTTACAACTAGGTTCCCCATTCATTTCCCCAGCTCCTTACAAGACTGATTAGGAGAGAACACAAAACTCTGATCACTGGAACAGGCATTTATTTGAAATGTCCAGATTTCAGAAAACCATAATAAAAAACAATTCATCGCTGAATCTGAAAGTGTGCCAAAGACATGGCATTTTTTTTGTTTTCTGCCATAACAATAAACTTGGCAATATACTGCCCTTGCTCCAAATGATTGTAATTTTCCAAACCCAACAAGGTGTGACACTTCAACCCTAGTGACTTTTCCCCCTCAGACACTAGGAAGTCTGCTATCATTAGCACATTCATATATCAATTTGTTAATAACAGAATATATACAATTCCAACTAGGCAGCCAGTTTCTTAAGTACCCCTAACAAATTATAATGCCAGAAAAGTTTCAAAGTTGCATAGAATAGCCTGGATCTGCTATCTAACAAATATATTGGCTGCTCGTTTGTTTGCTTCAAGTGCCTATGACAAGGATTTAGTGAGTCACACGGAATCTCCAAATGCATCTACCTATTTCATTTCATTTGAATTTATCGCTTTTTAGCTTTCCTACAATGGGAGGAGTCTTCTCACTTTTTTTTAGTGGCAACCTGCAAACATTTCACTCACCCTTTGTGATTTCAGCCGCTGGTGGGTCTTGAACTGGTGATGCACAGGACCTGCTTGCACAAATGAACACCTAAGAGTCTCTACTCTTGCTGTTCTTTGTTGGCCACAACTAGATTTCCCTGCACAAAATTTATATGCAGTAAATGGAAGGCATGCATACAACTATGTGTGGAACCAGGGACCCCCCCCCCTTTTTTCAGGGCTCCAAATCAAACATAAAATTACAAGCATCTAGTACTGAACATAATGGGATGTGGCACATGGGCAGTGGGCATGATTTCACACATTTCCCCCATGTATTGACTGAACATGTGAAGAGGTCTGAGGGAAGGCAACAGTGGTTGACTAAAATGTTTTGGAGATTCTGGCCTTATGGACACTGGATGAATTCAATCCTTACTCATCCAGTCATATAAAGCATGGGTAGGCGAACTAAGGCCCGGAGGCCAGATCCAGCCCACAGATGGTCCGGGAATCAGCGTTTTTACATGAGTAGAATGTGTCCTTTTATTTAAAATGCATCTCTGGGTTATTTGTGGGGCATAGGAATTTGTTCATATTTTTTTCCCAAATATAGTCTGGCCCCCCACAAAGTCTGAGGAACAGTGGACTGAGAAAGTTTGCTGATATAAAGGAATACTTCTGCTGTTTTGTGGTGTATGAAGAAGCTAGGGCCAATTCATCTCCACATTCTGTGCCTGATGGAGACCATTTTATATCCATACTGAACACAAATAGGAGGAGAACTCATGAAAATAATCTGCCGCAAGCACTTTGCGTTCCACTGCAAAACGTATGCCTTATGTGAGGTGACATACAAAATCGTTTGACATACAACTCAAATAAAGTGTTGCCGTGCCCATGGTTTGGTTTGGACAATGTCCCCCCCAATTCATGCACAAAGTGGTCAGATAAATTCAGCTGCCACATCTACCCCTTCTTTCCTCAAGACCTAACGGTGTTTGGCATGTCTATACAAGAACCAGAAGCACACATACTGAACAACAACTTTGTGACATATCCCTAGCTGTAAATAACTTTCAATATTTTACCCAAGTATGTTTGAGATGGTAGACTCATACAAGGACCAAGAAATCTGCCTTATTACAGCTAGAAATTCCTTTAAGACCACACACACAAATTATTGAATCAAACGACCTAAAGCAGGGGTGGCGACACCAGTGGACTCCCAGTTCCCATCAACCCCAGCTAGCACAACTGGAAGGCCACAGGTTCTCCTCCCCTAAACGAAACAAAGGCTTTCTGTGTTATTTTCATCCTTACAGTTTAAGCAACAGCCTTGCCATTTATTTTGTCTTATTACAACACAAGTATAAACCCAAAGTAGGAACCCACTTTTTTTCTGGTCCCACCACTTTCTCCACAAGGGATCCATGGTACTTATTCTGCAGGATGCACAGGGTAGAATGAAGCCAAAACCAGCAACAACAAAACAATTTTGAAATATCTATCCATCTACTGAAAAGCTTGCCGGCAATGTGGCTGCAACCAGCTAGCCAGTAAAGTTAGCTTTTGGACGTAATGAGGTCATGGAAACTAAAGATGAAGCTGTAGAGGATGCAGTTAAAAATTTGATATACTATGAACATGGTCTATAAGTCTTTCAGGCAGTTAAATTGAAGCATCTCAGTGGAAAGGTGGGGAATATCAAGGAGGCTCCGCATTTTCCAGTACAGTGGTACCTCGGGTTACAGACGCTTCAGGTTACAGAGTCAGCTAACCCAGAAATATTACCTCGGGTTAAGAACTTTGCTTCAGGATGAGAACAGAAATTGCGCAGTGGCGGCAGCGGGAGGCCCCATTAGCTAAAGTGGAACTCCAGGTTAAAAACAGTTTCAGGTTAAGAATGGACCTCCAGAACAAATTAAGTTCTTAACCCGAGGTACCACTGTACTATAAGGCATGGCTAAAATATATGGTCATGGTTTCTGTTAAGGCCATTAGCTGCCATACCACTGATTTGCTCACCATCCAGCCATTTTAAGCTTAATATTCCATATTGTGATGGGACGATGAGCTGCTTGTGCGTAAAATGCAAGTCCCTCAGAGTTTGATCAGGTTTTCAAACCTCTGCCTGTGACGGAGCCCCTCCAGCATGGCTGCGTCAATCACTAGTAGAATCCGAAAGTGGCTGCTTTCGGAAACGTTTCCAACATAAAAGCTCCTTAACGGAAACACGTCGTCTGGCCTCTCGGCGTGACAGTTTCCGTCGAGGTGTGGGTGTCCCTATAGGAGGTCCTGAGACCTCCCCACTGGTTTCGCTTGAAGCGTCTCTGAGCCATCCCTCCGACTCACTTTCCCTTGGAGTTCTTGCTCGCCCTCTACTGGTTCCCTCTTCCGCTGCTACTGCTCTCTCAACCTCAGGGAGCCTTTGCACCTGCGGCGCTTTAGATGTCAGTTCCCTGACATCCACCTCCCCTCCAGGGCCCCCTTCACCCCCTCCCGTCTCCTCTCCTACTGGCGGTGAGGAGGTAAAACCCCTGAAAATGCCCTGGGGTGACACCCGTAATTAGCCAAAAAGGGACTCATCCCTGTGGACACATTCTCCGCATTATTGTAGGCAAATTCTGCCAACGCCAACTTTTCGACCCAATCGTTCTCTCTGTCATTGACATAACACCTAAGATATTGTTGAAGAATGCCATTTGCCCTTTCCGCCTGCCCGTTGGTTTCAGGGTGCCGGGCAGTTGAAAAATTAACTTCCACGTGTAGCAAGCTCATGAGCTTCCTCCAGAACCTGGAAGTAAATTGTTTGCCTCGATCTGAGATCACCCTCGAGGGAGCCCCGTGCAACCTAAAGATATGTTCCACAAACAACTTCGCCGTTTCTTCCGCTGTGACTGCATGTGAGCATGCTACAAAATGGCACATCTTAGTTAACAGGTCTACTACTACCATGATGGCTGTTTTCCCCTTGGACCTTGGCAGATCCGTCATAAAATCTATTGATATCGCTTCCCAAGGCCGTTCTGGTGTGGGTAAAGGTTCTAATAACCCTGCCGGCGCCCTTCTTTCCCCTTTGGCTCGCTGACATTGGTCACACCCTCTTACATACTCCCTTACATCTTCCCTCACCTTAGGCCACCAAAATTCCCTGGTAACCAACCACATGGTTTTGTGTTGCCCAAAATGTCCCGCCGTGGGGCTATCATGCAACTGCTTGAGTACTCTCCCCCTCAATTCACCTTCGGGTATATACAGTGCCCCTTTGTAATACAATGCCCCATTTCTTTCCTCAAAACCTCCGGGGCTCTCGCCCTCCCCCCTGAGACCTCTGAGCTTATCCTGGGCATATTCATCATTTTCCGTTTCCTCCACCAGTTCCCGTTGCCCCACCAGCGCCGCCCCACACACCCAGCGGTCCTCCGGGATGACATGTCTCTCTTCGATCACCTCCTCCCCTTCCCAATATTCTGGTTTGCGTGAGAGCGCATCCGCCCTGACGTTTTCTGGGCCTGGCACATAACAAATCTCAAAGTTAAATTTGGAGAATTCCTGTGCCCATCTCACTTGTCGTTGGTTGAGCACTCGAGCTGTTCTCCAATACTCTAAATTTTTGTGGTCGGTGCACACTTGCACCTTGTGTTGTGCCCCAATTAATAAATGTCTCCACCTCCGGAATGCTTCGTGAATGGCAAGTAGTTCCCTGTCATACACCGTGTAATTCCTCTCGGACTTATTCAGTTTCCGCGAGAAGAATGCACACGGTCTCCACTCCGACGCACTCCTCCCCGGTTGAAGAAGGACCGCCCCTATAGCCCGGTCGGATGCATCTGTTTCCACTCTCATGGGTTTTTGTAAATCCACATGCAGAAGTTGTTCTTCCGAGGCGAAAGCCCTTTTCAGTTCTTCAAAGGCTCGATCCGCCTCCACCGTCCAAACAAATTTCTTCTTGCTGCTGAGGCAGTCGGTGATGGGCGCCGTCAAGTGGGCAAAGTTCTTGATGAACTTCCGATAAAAGTTCCCAAACCCCAAGAATCTTTGCACGTCCTTCTTGGTCTTCGGTGTCTTCCATTCCAGTACCGCTTGAACCTTGCCTGGATCCATGGCCAATCCCTTGTCTGACAAGCGGTACCCCAGGAATTCCACCTCCTTGGTATGAAACTGGCACTTCTCCAGTTTCACCCACAGCTGGTTGGCTTGCAGCCTGCCCAACACTTCTCGAACGTCCCTCACATGCTGTTCCTCATCTTCCGAATACACCAACACGTCGTCTAAAAAGGCCACACAGTTCTTGTAGAGCAAAGGTCCCAGAACGTGGTTTATAAAAGCTTGAAAACAGGCGGAGCCCCCTTGTAGACCGAAGGGCATAACGAGGTATTCAAAGGCTCCCAAAGGGGTAAACATGGTGGTCTTCCATTCATCTCCCTTCCTTATGCGTATCAGATTGTACGCCCCCCGCAGGTCCAGTTTTGTAAAAATCTTTCCCTTCCTTACTCTGGTCAAAATGTCGTCAATTCGGGGCATAGGGAAAGCCAGGGGCTCCGACACTGCATTGAGGCCCCTGAAGTCACACACCAGTCTCGGTTTGTCTGTGTTCTTTTTGTCCACAAAAAACACTGGGCTGCCCCCCACCGCTCGGGACTCTCTGATGAAACCTCGCTTCAAGTTTTTGTCAATGAACTCCCTCAGCTCCTGCATCTCCCTGTCTGACATGGCGTACAGCTTGCCTACTGGGAGTTGGGCCCCTGGGAGTAGGTTGATTTGACAGTCAAAGGGTCTATGCGGTGGCAGTTTGTCTGCTTCCCTTTCGCTGAATACGTTGCTCAGATCTGCGTATTGCGGGGGCACCTTCCCTTTGCCCATCACTTCCATCCCCGCTAGGGTGACTCTGTCTCCTCCCGAGACCTTCCCCTCCTTGCAGTGTTCTAGGCAATGCGCTGACCCAAAGGAGACCACCCTCTGATGCCAGCCCACTAGCGGATCGTGTAGCGCCAGCCAGCTCATCCCCAAAATGATGGGCGCTCTTCCCAGGATGGCCACATTAAACGCTATCTGTTCGGTGTGCCTTGCCACTCTCATTATCATCGGGACAGTCTGTTGGCTAACTTCTCCCCCCAACAGCTCTCTGCCGTCAATCGTAGTCACCTGCAAGGGGTTACTTAAAGGGATGGTCTGTATCTGGTGCTCAGCTGCAAACTCCTTACTCATGAAATTACAGGAGCTGCCTGAATCCAAAAGCGCCTTGACCTTTAGTGGGTGTCCGTTTGGCAGTTCTAGTAACACCTCTATCACTAAAGCAGGTCTGGGAGGTTCTGGCATGGGCACTTTCATTGCTCTTTGGCCTGGCTGCTGTGCCCCGACGGTGGCAGCCAGGCGTTGGCTTTTACTTGCTCCTTGCTTTCCTCTTCCTTTCCCCCAACAGCTCCTGCCATCCCTTGCCATTCCTTTCTTTGTGGGCAGACTCTGGCAAAGTGCCCTGGCTGTTGGCAGAGATAACATCTCTTGGCGCTCTTTCCCTCCTTCTTCCGCCCTTCACTGGGATTTGAAACTGCGCGCGCCCGCGCTGTTCCAACTTCCATCGGCTCTGCCGGCGGGAAAGATGGCTCTGGAATGTCTGGAATGCGGAACTCCCTCCAACGGTCTCCTTTCCCTTCCCGCCTTTCCAAAGCCCTCGCCTCCTGGCGCGCTCCTATGGCCAGCGCAGATTTGGTTAATTGGTCCATAGACTCCGCCCTGGGCCCCCGGGAAAGCTCATCTTTGACGGTTGAAGAAAGCCCCTCTTCGAAAAGCATTTGGATGGGCTCCGCCGATAGGTCCCACCCCAATTTATGAATCAGCATAGTAAATTCAGTCCAGTACTCACGGACAGATCTGCTTCCTTGCTGGCAAGCCATTAACTGCCTTCGCACCACCCCCTGCTCAATATCGCTGGAAAACATCAGGTCCATGGCACGAAAAAACTTCCTCGTGTCCTTTAAGATCTCATTATTCGCTGCCATCAGGGGTCTAACCCAATCTTTCGCCCCGGATTCGAGATGGCCAATCACATACGCCACTCGCGATTCCTCGTCGGGGAAGTCATCAAACTGCAAGTTTAGAGCGTATTGCATCTCTGTTCTAAAGGCATGATAGTTCCTGGGATCCCCCCCGAATTTCTGCACCAATCCTGGTACCTTTCTGGCGAGCGGGGTGGTTTTCTCCTTTCCCTTTTCTGCATCCTGAGCCCTCCTCTCCTCAAGCCTCGCCGTTTGCAGCGCCAACTGGATCTCCAACGCTCTGTACCTTTCTTCCAGGCTTGGACCCCCTCCAGCTGCTCCTGCACCCCCGGTTCCGGCTGGGTTGCTCATGATGCTTCTCTCTGCACAAGCTGGCTTTCGGTGACTTTCGGATTGCTGTGATGGGACGATGAGCTGCTTGTGCGTAAAATGCAAGTCCCTCAGAGTTTGATCAGGTTTTCAAACCTCTGCCTGTGACGGAGCCCCTCCAGCATGGCTGCGTCAATCACTAGTAGAATCCGAAAGTGGCTGCTTTCGGAAACGTTTCCAACATAAAAGCTCCTTAACGGAAACACGTCGTCTGGCCTCTCGGCGTGACAGTTTCCGTCGAGGTGTGGGTGTCCCTATAGGAGGTCCTGAGACCTCCCCACTGGTTTCGCTTGAAGCGTCTCTGAGCCATCCCTCCGACTCACTTTCCCTTGGAGTTCTTGCTCGCCCTCTACTGGTTCCCTCTTCCGCTGCTACTGCTCTCTCAACCTCAGGGAGCCTTTGCACCTGCGGCGCTTTAGATGTCAGTTCCCTGACACATATGTTGGGCCTACTTATACAACATTTTGGAGGGAAGGGAGTTCCACATATGGGTGTAGAAAAGCCCCCCCCCCTCACTCCATTTAGTAAATATCATGGATCCAGTCCTGTTTCCAGGCCAAGTTCCCTTTATTTGGAACCAAGATTGTAAGATTTACACATTATCCACTTCTTATAAATCAAACCAGGGAAAGCCGTAGAGTTGGCAGGTATGGATTGGTGCTGCGCTTGGCTGCAGCTGTGTCACCAGGGCTTGACATTTGTGTGGTTTGTACACTTGTTTGTGGCCCTGGAAATGTGAAGAATGATCTTGGGAAATAGCAAAGTGATTCTAGATGAGGCTCAGAAGATTTACTATTTCCTGGGTCCATGCTCATGGAAGTAAAAGCGTTCTTGCTGTATTAAAAATTACATTAATTAAAAGTTAATGGCATTTTCTGCCTCCACCCAAGTGGATAAAGAACGTCAAGCATTATCAATATGAAAGAGTAGATCAGGTTGTTGTAGAAATATTTCATAATATTTATGTAACTTATGGACATTTAGGGCACAATCCAACTAAAGGTAAGAAACGTTTATATTTTATAGTGGTGTTAGTATATTTATGACCTGCCCTTCACCAGTACGTCCTAAGGCAAGTTACAACAACATAAAATGCAGTATTAAAAACAGTTAAAACTATTGTGTTTGGGTAGCAGAAAAACACATCAGTGGGAAGCAGGTCTCTCAAACACAACTGTCCTTTATTGCTACATACCGGTAAGTAGGGTGGAAAATGAAAGTCCACACTCTGAAATGAAAGTCCATATGGTCTGCAGTATGCAAACCACAGGAACACAATAAGTTCAAAATACATTCCACTTAAATACAGCATCTCTGGGCATACATAACAAATTATAGCCACAGAAATAGGGTGGATCTTGAAAACACACACCTCAGGTGTCAAACGCCAAGACTAAAGAGGTGTGATTTCACCATTCCCAAAAAGCAGTTTAATGGAGGTGCAGATACAACCCTGTGGGAAGGGAATTCCACAACTTAGGGGCCCTTTCCTGGGCCACCACCACTGCCCCCAACTACTGAGGGTAGTAGAATGTCCAAGAGCATCGCCCCCTGCTGATCTTAAAACAGAGGAGGTCTCTCAAATATCTGGGACATTCAGGGCTTTAAACACTAGCATAAGCAACATAAATCATGCCTCAAAATGAACTGGCCCATCTGACCAGGCGTCCCTAGCCACTCTGGGTGGCTTCCAACAGGATATTAAAAACACAATAAAACACCAAACATTAAAAGCTTCCAAAACACTTTGCCATGAACCCTTGGCCTACCTGGCAGCAAGTCAGTATGTCAAGTCCCCAGTCCAGGGTCAGTCCAAAGATCAGGAAACACAGTCCAGAGTCAAACCCAAAGCACAGTCCCATAGAATTCTGGGAGCATTCAAGCTAAGGTCTATCAACATGGGCAGTTGAGCAGACACAGCTCTGCTGCTCTTTTATACATTGCATGCTGATTGCAGTATCTGGGCTTGATGAGACATGTGACCCTCACCTGTTCTGAGCCTACTCCAGCCGAGGAATCACACCTCTCTTCCCAGAGCTAGAGAGCCCCACCTGGCCAGCAAGGGAGTTGGGCTGAGAGCCCTTGCTGCCTCAGCCTCCCACTGTGGCCTAAGCCTCAGAGCCCACCATGTTTGTGGAGACCTCTCTGGCTCTGGTGATGGGTCCTGCTGCTCCGGTTCCTGTGCACTGAGCCCCCCATCCCCTTGTCATCCTCCATCACCCTGCTTGCCCCAGTGTGTCCCAGTCCTGGCTATACCCCTCATCAGGATCCTCTTCCTCCTCCCCATTGTCCTGCCAGTTCATGTCACACTTAAAACAAAACTGTCTTAGCCCGATGATGGAAAGTCAGAAGGTAAGGTGCTTGATGAGCGTCCCTATTTTGCTCCTGGTGGAGACTTACATAAATAAATAAAGTAGGGAATGAATAAATCACACAGTGAACCTTACTTGGTTTTTAAAGCAGAAAGATGCCATACGTCTTTATTGCTCTATTGCTCTATTGCTTTATTGCTCTATTGCTTTATTGCATGGCCCCAGTACATATGTAGCTGAGCATCTTTTCAGTAACTGCATTCTTTCTCAAACATAATTTCTTGTTTCTCATGCTCCACAGCAAATGCATTGAAGAAAGCATTCAAACAACTCTCGCACAAACAGAGCTAATTCATCCTTTTAAGCTGCTACTACCTAATGTCCTGCAAACTGAATTTAAAGCAGCTGTACATGGGCACAAAGTGCATACGCCAATGGTAAAGTCAATATGAACAGTAAACTCTCTGATATATTTATACTGCTCAGCATCTGATGAGGTTAGGGCCCTACATATAATGAAGAGTACTGGAACAACTGCTTTTGATATCTACAAGGCCTTGGAATCTTTGACCCCAGGTGCTGTTTAAACACCTATAAAGCAAATTGTGTAGACATATTTCAGAGCTGTGTGATACCTTTCCATTAACATCTAATTGGGGTATGCTAGGAAAATGCACAAACAGGCAATAAAGTCAACTTGAGTTTGATAGGGCTTATCAAGCCCGCTTAATTAATTTTTCAAGGTTGGAGCCTTCATCCTCCATTTGATGAATGAGAATTCACAAAGGTAGCTCCCACCAGATGAAAAAGAAATGCTTCCTCTCCTTGAGGCCATCACCCCATGCAAGATGATCACTGGGAGTTCTGTCGCAGCAGTATACAGTATGCCCCCCAAAATTTAAAACATATTGTGCAATAAGTTAAACATTTAAAGTCCAGTACAATAGCCTTGTTGGATCAGACCAAAAGTTCATCTCATCCAAAAGCTGCGAGCCAAATACTTCTCAGCAGTGCTTTTTTCCCAGGGGGTACTCAGGGGTATGCAGTACTGGCACCTCTTTTTTGTTAAAAAGTATGACACTGTAACAACTTCATGGTGAGTACTAGCACCTATTTTTCTAGGGAAAAAAACACTGCTTTTGGGCATTCACAAGCAGACGTGTCTCACTAGGTAGGGCAGAGACTCACTGCTAGCTTCCCAGGTGGTAGATCACTGTTGCTCACTGTGAAGGAGGGGGGAGGCAGCAGGCAGGCCGGTGCAATGCAAACACACCAGCAGCAACACCACATGGGCACCACCAGTATGTTTGCACCTTCCCCACCTCTTCCTTCCAGCAAGCAACAGCAACCTACTTGCCAGAACGCTGGTGTAGTGGCTCCACCACACCCAGCAAGCCCATTCTGTTCACAAGTAGAGCAGATAGGGCAGATATGGGGAACCTCTGGCCCTCCCAGTGTTGCTGTGCTACAACACCCGTCGGCACCAGCAAGTATGCTTTGTGGCCAAGGATGGTGGGAGCTGGAGTTCAGTAACATCTGGAGGGCCGAAGGTTCTCCACACCTGATCTAGGGAATAGCCATCCCTCATCTTTGTCCTCAGCATTTGGTATTTAGAGACATGCTCCCCCTGTACATGGGGACTCTATGTGGCTGTGAGAAGTGGGTCACTTTTCACAGAAGACTTAGCAAGCTGCAGTTTCTTAAGAGCCAGCAGACGACACTGGGCACACTACCAACAGAGAAGACAACAGCGGCTAACTCAAATCCTGGCACTGCAGTCATTTTAAAGATTCAGTTCGCAGCCCTGGACTGTGCTGTAAAACACATTCCCAACTGACTAACCTACTGCTCAGAGAGCAAGACCATCCAGTTTGCTGAGCTACCACCTGGATTGTTGCAGCTGCTCACTCGTAAAAATCATGGTAGACTTTGGGACACTGGTTGAGCGGGGAGATAAATTGTTCTTTATTATTGTATTGTTTAGTTATGTTTACTGGGTTTAAGGGAAATGTGTTTTTGAGATTACACACTCCCGGTGTGTGTGTGTGATGGCAAACTTGTCATTCAGTCTGAATTGGTTTCCCAGGTGTGGTCCAAGCAAGCGAGACAAACTCATTGCAATTTGTGACCCTGGACCTTCAGAAGCCTTAGAATTTCAGATGACTTTTTATATTTATGACTGTGGTATTTAATCCTTACAGCATTTCTGAAGAAATGCACGCTGCTGCCTTTTTAATAACCCATTGGACAATGTGAAACTATGGCATTTGAAGCAAGTGACCCTGCCTTAGAAACCAATCTCAGATTTGAACTACACAGAAAAATGGAGTGTTTGGGAAAGCGGCTTTCAGTTTTAACATATGAGCCAATTTTTTAAATAAATAAATAAAAATATCAGGGGAGGGAGGAGAGACATGTGTAGGGATAGAATTAACTGTTTTACCAAGCTTGGCAATGATCGCTACGTTCCATAAAGGAATATAGGAAGCTGCCTTACTTTGAGTCATATCACTGGTCCCCCTATCACAGTACCGGGCAGATTTCAGGCTTCCCATCTCTACTTTGTTGTTGTTGTTGTTGTTGTTGTTGTTGTTGTTGTTGTTGTTGTTTAGTCGTTTAGTCGTGTCCGACTCTTCGTGACCCCATGGACCAGAGCACACCAGACACTCCTGTCTTCCACTGCCTCCCGCAGTTTGGTCAAACTCATGCTGGTAGCTTCGAGAACACTCTCCAACCATCTCGTCCTCTGTCGTCCCCTTCTCTTTCCCAACATCAGGGCCTTTTCCAGGGAGTCCTCTTCTCATGAGGTGGCCAAAGTATTGGAGCCTCAGCTTCACGATCTGTCCTGCCAGTGAGCTTTCAGGGCTGATTTCCTTAAGAATGGAGAGGTTTAATCTTCTTGCAGTCCATGGGACTCTCAAGAGTCTTCTCCAGCACCATAATTCAAAAGCATCAATTCTTCGGCGATCAGCCTTCTTTATGGTCCAGCTTTCACTTCCATACATCACTACTGGGAAAACCATAGCTTTAACTATACGGACCTTTGTTGGCAAGGTGATGTCTCTGCTTTTTAATTTGCTGTCTAGGTTTGTCATTGATTTTCTCCCAAGAAGCAGGCGTCTTTTAATTTTGTGACTGCTGAAGCAGGAACCGGCAAGCCACTCCAGTATCCCTGCCAAGAAAACTCCATGGACAAAGAGTTTGCTTTTTTCTAAGATCTTTTTACTTAGATCAACATCCACCAGCCAGAGCATGATACAAAAAGATACATATAGAATTAAAGAATTCTGAGCCCAGGAATATGTCTTTGGTAGCAGAACTGAATACAGCTCACAGTCCTTCCACACTGTGATGGCCTGGGACTCGGGCTCGGAACCAGAGGAGTCTTAGTCCGCACCAGATCCTTTGCCTCAGGCGGCATCTGAACCAAGTCTGGGGCCTGATTCTGAAGAGCCCCAGTCTGCACAGGTTCCCCTGCAACAAGCACCAGCTGGGCTGAGTCAGGGGCCTGAGCCTGCCCTGGCTCCAGATGCGGGGATTACCTCGTTGCCTTCAGCCGGGCAATCACTTACAGCTGCTGTGCTATTGGTTGAGTCAGGAGAGGCTGAGGCAGCGTCTGGATCTAGTAACCCACCGACAGCTCCTGAGCTGCAGAGACTAAGGTCTGAGAAAAGGAGAGACCTGAGTACTTGCAGGAGGAGTGCTCGCCTTCGGGTGAGACAGGCAGGTGAGTCATCGGGGGATCAGGACCAGCTGTTACCCCATCAGAGATAAAAGGCTGTCGGACCCCGCCCCAGGTTGCAGGAGCAACGTTGCTGTTTGTCAGAACCTGCCTGATCCTGTGCCTGGTTTTCTCCCTTGTGTCCTGCCTTGGCCCTGTCGGACTGACTCCTTGTGGAACTCTTGGATTCAGGACCAGACCTGGACCACGTTACTCAAGTTACCCCTGGGCCCAGCACACACACACAAATTATACTCCTGGTTAGCCCAGTTTTATTCATTTCAGCAGGAGGCTCTATAGTTAACCATTTTGGAATAGGACACCATCACTGATCAAATCGAAATCTAGAGATTTGCCAGTAGACCTACCTTCTGCCCATCTCCGGTCTACACTAAGTGGCAACAACTCTTTAGGGTTTTATGCAGGAGATGCTGGAGATTGAAGTTGGGACCTTTTGCACGCAAACCATGCACTCAGCAACTGCAAAGTGGTCCCTCCCTTGCAAAACAAACAACTGCTCAGTGAGCGATCAACTTATATTAGTGGTGTAGCATCAGAGCAACAATCTCAGTTGAGATCATTGCAGTTCCTCTTTCGCGGTCAAGAAAATGATTATTTAGTTATTGACTACAAAAAAGATTTCTAAGTTATGACACTGTGGCACAGATGCTGAAAGGTGTTATTAGATTTTCGGTAGGGCTGCTCAAACTCTGCTCTGCTGACATGGGTTGCCATACATCCAGATTTTCCTGGACATTTGTAGCGATTCTACCCAAACAATGTTTTTGATGGCCGAATCCCGGCTATGTCCAGGAAATTCCATACATATGGCAACCCTATAAAGGCCAGCATTAGTGGGCCAGCACTAGCATGCCTTTTCTAGCAACCACCCAGCAGAGATTCCTCCTCTATCTTATGAGAAGGGCTCTGCTGTTTTCAAAGACTCAAAGTGGTCTAGAAATATAATATGTCCAAGGGTCCCTTAAACTGACACTTTGTCAGGCTGCTGCAAAGCTCCAGGTTTGGTTTCAGAGACTCCCTGTAGGTTGGCATATTTTAATCCTGACTACTACCAATTACTGTGAATCACTTGAATTTTTATTTTTTAAAAAGATATATAACTGGAGTTTTTTGTGATGTTTTTTGGAATCATTTCCACTCATCTCATCTTTGAAATTCCTATTTGTGCACTAGACTCTCTAGCTAATTCTACATTTCAATTAAAGATCCATCTTTTTAAACTGCTTTTAATTAGCTTTCCTTTTAACCAGTATAATTTTAATTAGTTCCTCACTGCTGATTTTAAGTTCACTGGCATTGTGCTTGGAGACTTTGTAAACAGTCTCAACTGCACTGTTTCACATTCTTCTGTTACAATAATAAATCTAACACACAAGGGCATCAGTCCTCAGCTTGCTTGTTCCAGAGTAGTCCAGCACCACTGAAAATGATACGAACACAAATCCAAAGAGTGCTTAATATGTTGCAACACAGCACTTCACATGTGCTGTTATGGTATATGACTCACAGAAATATAAACAATCAAAGGTGCAGCAACCCAAAATAATAAGTAACTACACAAAGTGGGAAATCGCAGTGAGGGGAGGAGAATGTGATGACTATGAGAGATATGCTGTGTTCAGACACAACTTTGTAACAAATTACCATCACCTGGGCTATTAGTGCAACTTCAATCTGGACTGTGGGAACAGCACAGGTCCACAAACATCTACATATATTAACATTGTATCCTACATATTCAATATACATTTATATCCCATGATGGTTAACAAAGTAGTAAGATACACTACTAGTAAAGTACAGTCATACCTCGGGATAAATATGCTTCAGGATAAGTATTTTCGGGTTGCGCTCCACAGCGACCCGGAAGTAACGGAGCGTGTTACTTCTAGGTTTTGCCACTCGTGCATGCACAGACAGTCAAAATGACGTCACGCACATGCGCGGAAGACGTGACCTGCACATGCACAGATGCACAGTCGCGTCTTACGTCCTATTCAGGATGCGAAAGGGGCTCCGGAACGGAGCCCGTTCGCATCCCGAGGTACCACTGTAGTAGTAAGATATACTAAGTAGCAAGCACAATAAAAATAGAAAATAATGCAACAAACTAAAATAGCAACAATCCATTCAAATAGGCAAAAACCATCTAAACATTTTAAGGTTAAAAATGCTTCAATGAGTGGTTATTAAAAATGGGATGTGTGGCATTTTCCCCTGGGGCCTAAATGATCACCTTAAGAAGCAGGTTACACCCTGATAGGGTTGGAGCCATTCTAACAATGACAAGGAATCATATTTATGCAGCAGCATCGATGTCTATAGTCATTTGCAGAGTTAATAAACCACAAACAAAAACAGAAAGCCCTGAAGGAAAAAATATAGACAAACCCAGACACCCTTCTCCAAACCTCACAGTGAACTGCAGATGATTAAAGGGTCCCCGCTGATCGCTACTGAGGGAGCAGGAGGACGACCTGGAACGTGTTGACCCGCGACGGAAAGACGAAGAATGAGGCCGCACGGCTGGCACAGCAGCGATTTACGCTGCCGTCCACGCCCCCTCAAAGACACCTGGTTGGGTGCCTGCCCGTGGGTGTGGTGCCAGCCAGGTGAGTGGGAGGCAGGGGGTGTTAACCCCTGCTTGAGGCGGAGACCGGCTCCTGCCCACAACCACTCCCCTCTTTTGCAGGAGGAGAGTCTTTCTCATCAGTGCCTTCTCCTCTGTGTCCATGAAGGCTGATCAGCTGCAGGTGGTAACTCTGCCTTCTCCTGCTCCAGGCTGCTGTTCAGCAGGCAAAGCTGACTCCTGGCCCATGACAGTACGTATTCCTGGCATTTGGCTCACTTCAGACAGATGCCCACATCCCTGTAACCATTTTTTGCCTTAAACCAGTCTTTGCCTTAAAGGTTTTTACAATTAAGGCCATGTCCACATCATCTTTTTAAAGTGCAATTATATCAATTTAATAGTCTTGGCTCTCCCCAAATAATTTTGGGAAGTGCAGCTTGTTAAGGGCGCTGTGGGTTAAACCACAGAGCCTAGGACTTGCTGATCAGAAGGTCAGCAGTTCGAATCAACACGACGGGGTGAGCTCCCATTGCTCAGTCTCTGCTCCTGCCAACCTACCAGTTCGAAAGCACATAAAGTGCAAGTAGATAAATAGGTACCGCTCCGGCGGGAAGGTAAACGGCGTTTCCGTGTGCTGCTCTGGTTCGCCAGAAGTGGTTTAGTCATGCTGGCCACATGACCCAGAAGCTGTACGCCGGCTCCCTCGGCCAATAAAGCGAGATGAGCGCCGCAACCCCAGAGTTGGCCACGACTGGACCTAATGGTCCCTTTACCTTTACCTTTAAGTTGTTTTGAGGACTGCATTTCCTCACAGAGGAACAATTCCCAGAGTGGTTTAGTAATCAGTCCCTCTTCCTAGTGAACTCTGGGAATTGTAGCTCTGTGAGGGAACAATTCAGCAGCCTTAATACACTACAGTTCCCAGGTTTCTTTAGGGAAAGCCTGGCCTTTAAAGTGCTATGATACTACATTAAACAGCTGGTGCAGATGTGGCCTTAATTCCACCAGTGGAGAAGAGAACCAGTGAAAGGGCATGGAGATGCTATGGCCCATCACTTTCTCAAAAAATAACTCTGAACACTATTAGCAACAGCATTTCCTAGCTTTGATTTACTTGCCTGCCATATCATCTAAACAACATTAACTTCCCAAAATACTCTCTCACACACATACATGCATACATTGTCTCTTTGAATGCTTATTAGTTAATTGTTTAGACTCACCGGGGCTGTAATTTTACAACCACACAATCAGCTCAAAGGAAGCTCACTAAATATCTAGCAATGAAGCTATTGCAATGTTAGTGCCGCTCTGTGGGAGATTCTTTCCATGGAAACCACAATTAACTTCATTACAATCTTTCCTTGTAGAAAGGGCATAACAACATGTCTGTGTGGATTATTCATTGTAAGCCCCTTCATAATGAAAGTGAACCTTCTTTTTTGTGTGTGCGAACAGTTCTTTGTTTAAAATGTCCATGGAGAACATGAAGCAGATCCTCAGAGCTGAACTATGTAGAATACAAGTTCACATGCGCATGGGCACACTTGTAGTCTAAAGCTCTCATGTTCAATATCATCTGCTATTGACACTTGCTTGATACTTGGTTATTCTGAGCCATAGTGGAGAAAATCTCATTTGCTGTAACAAGGTGACCACCAAAGGACCTAGAATATATTCTTTGGCAATTGCCATGTTGATTTTTATCCAAGAAGGCGATATATGTTTGTGTGAAAAATATCTAACACTGGAGCAGGCTCGTTCTTTCTCTGGAATTATCCTTTCCGTAAGTATCATTATTTGTGGTTCCCCACATTTCAGGGCACAGTGTATTATTTCTCAGGTGTACCTACACCTTGGGTTTTTGTGATGTGTGAAAAAGGAAACACAACCAATATTTATAGATAGACCAATTTCTGATTTTCTTTGTTTGCCATTTGTTCTTTAGTCGCGGCGGACTTTGGTCTTTCAGATTTCAGTGGCATTCTGTACGAGGTCAAAATCCCCAACACCCACCCCCCACCCCGCTTTCTATTCTGATCAATTCACTACGTCATAGTTGCAACTTCCTGTGGCGCCCCCTTGGCTTGGCGAAAAGTGTGGTGGAATTGGTTATTCTGCCCTAAATCTGCCTCTGCTTTAGCATCCAGGAATGAAGGTCTTGAACCTTGATGTGAGTTTCTTCCATGGAAGTCTCTTTCCCTCCTCTAATGAAGTCTGACATGATACGTCTGATCCCAGACTATGAACATTTCAGATGTTCAGATTCAAATGTACATATCCTCTGACACAGAGTTAGGACCTATGACTAAAATGAAAACTGCTGAAAAGCTTTGCTCTGCCCTGTTCTTACTTGCAGCTTGCCCAAACACACACATCCTGCTGGGTTGTCACACCAGAACATTGCCTCCAGTGTAAAAACCCAGATGATAAAATATCACCTAGCAGGTATATTGCAACAAAAGGAGGCAGCAATTTGTTTCCCAATGGCAATACATCTAACAGGCTTCTTTCCAACCTCATTGATTGGACTCTTCGATTTCAGGTTGGTAGGAACTGCCACTCTACAGTCTGTGATTAAAGAAACATGTTTTATGCTAGATGCCTGCTAAAAACAGAGGTAGCTGACAAAAAAACTGCCTCATAACTGAGTGATATATGAGGGCTTCATTTATCTTGCTGGCATTTAAAATAAAAACAGGGAGATTAGACACTCCACTTCATACAAGTAGGATTTATGTGCTCCTGTGCAAATCTATTCGATGGAGCCCTTTGCACATTAATTTCTAATTAACTGCAAAACGTTATAGAAGCTACATATTTTATAGACATTGATCAGAGATATAAACATAAGCAGGTGAGATTATTCAGAGAGTGATGCATGAGGCTTCAGGATACTATTAAATGTTTACTGAAAGGGTAAGAATAAAAGAGTTTTAAAAGCTTCAAAATGCATATAATGCCAAAAGAACAGAGGTGTAACTTGCCACATACCTAATGCAACTAAGAATATTCCTCTGGTGAACAAACGCATAGGAGTGAGTGAGTGAGTGAGTGAGTGAGTGAGTGAGTGACAGACTGCACCTCACTCACACATCCCAGGCATTTTTACAACCCAGCAGTTAAACTTCTAAGTGCATAAAAAGATCTGGATCAGGCCAATGGTCCATCTAACCTAGCATCCTGTTCTCAATGTGGCCAACCAGATACCTATGGGGAGACCACAAGTAGGACATGAGTGAGTGCAAAAGCACTCTCCCCATCCATGGTTTCCTAGCAACTGGAATCCAGAAGCATACTGAGTCCAATAGTAGAGGGAGAACATAGAGGGGGTTAGTAGCCATTGAAGAAGAAGAAGAGAAGAGTTTGGATTTGATAACCCGCTTTATCACTACCTGAAGGAGTCTCAAAGCAGCTAACATTCTCCTTTCCCTTCCTCCCCCACAACAAACACTCTGTGAAGTGAGTGAGGCTGAGAGACTTCAGAGAAGCATGACTGGCCCAAGGTCACCCAGCAGCTACATGTGGAGGAGCGGAGATGCAAACCCAGTTCACCAGATTAGCAGTCTACCGCTCTTAACCACTACTCCACACTGGCTCTCTTATCATCATCTCACTGACAGCCTTATCATCTCTATACTCCTTTTTCTGAGGGTTCCTCTGCTGGTGTCACCTTGGCCAATTGAACCTTGCTTGGAACCTTCATAAGAAAGGTTAGCCATTAAAGAAACACAAAATATGTCATATTGTATGTGTGTTTTTCTCCTCTGTCTGTACAAGTCACACTATTTGTCCAGTGTTGTCTACTCTGACTGGCAGCATTTTTCCAGCACAAGTCTTTTTTTGGAAGTGAAGGTGCCAGGAACCTTCTACACTCGGTGCACACGCTTGCCTACAGAGCTACCATCCCTCCACTAAAAGATCTTTGCCACAGTTGAGGCTAAGTTCGAAAGCATAACGTTAGACTCCATCTGCACTATACATTTAGAGTACTTTCTTACCACTTTAAACAGCCATGGCTTCCTCAGAATAATCCTGTAATTTGTAAAGGGTGTTGTTGTTAGGTGTTCCCTATTCCTCTCAGAGAATTGCAATTCCCAGAGTTCCCTAAGGAGAGAGATCAATTGTTAAAACAGATTCCCTGCATCAGGTCTATTTGGGAGGAGACAAAGGCATAGCATGTACCTTGAGATGATCCAGTGCAACCTACAAAACCTTCAGTTCCTAACTGCTCAGTGATGGTGAAGCTCCATAGGGAAGCTTCTAACCTAGCATTGTAAGTTAGCATTGTCTGTGTACTTGAATTTGGCTGAACAGTTCCTCTGCTAGTCTCTGGCACATCTGACTTGGTTCATGCTGGACAGCTCCCTGGCTGCTCATGGTCTCTTGCTCTAATCTTGCCCCTGAAGCTTGTGACCTCCTGCACCAGCTCAGGCTTGGTGACACACTGGAGCCAAACATTCATAAAACTCTGTCCAGAATATGAGAAACTTCTTCCTGTGTAGGGAGCTTGTCCATCTCCCAGCAGACAAAATGAAAAATCCTGTTGCAGTTTATATGGGAAGGAATAGGAAACCCAAAACATGTTCCCCAGGAGGGAGATTCGTTCTGAACTGGAGCCTCCTCAACTCCTGTCAGCTCCCCCACCTCCATCAGTTACCTTTTTGATTTTATGTGCCAGCAATCTGGTTTCATACTGGTTCAAGTGGAACCTGTCCCTTTTTTACAGGTCCAGCTTGCCCCAGAATGTACCCCAGTGCCTAACAAATCCGAACCACTCCTCCCGACACTATTGCCTTACTCGCGCATTGAAACTAAAAAGCTGTGCCACTCTAGTTGGCCTTGCACATGAGACCAGTAGCAGGTACTCGCTTTCAGCATCCTATCTTCCAACCTGAATTTGGCTTCCAGGACCTCATGACTACCAGCATATCCTTAGAGTATCCTAAGAAAGGCTCCTCTTTCTTCCCAGCTACAGAAAAACCAGCTTCTGTATCCTTCACTGGTTATGCTCAAATTGCTTCTCTTCCACCATCACCACTCCTGACTAGTCAATTAAACAGTATAAAAACCTAAAGAGAGAATTATCTCCACAGCCTCAAAACAAAAGCAATTATGATTTAACCCACGGGTCCACTAATTAAAATTTGCCACCATGGATTAACTAACTGATTTTTTTTGTTTATCAGTCTACTGCTTAAAGGTTGCTGCTCTGTTACATATATTGCTCCCCCCTCAAAGATCTCCTTGGGGGGAAACAGCATGATAATACAAGCAGTGCTTGAGGTCAAGATCAACATTATACCATGTCCCTATCATGCATGTGTTTGTAGGGGGGAAAGTGTAATAAACACACACTTATTTTCCAGAGTATAGGTGTTTGATTCCCTCTGCTGGGTGAAAATCAGACCTGCAGCACTATTCTGAATAATCCAGTACAGTATCATACAAAGCACTTTGTTTCTGGAGTAAAAGCTTTGTTTGCAGTCACAACATTGGTAAAATGCACATTGTTGTTGTGTGTGGAGTGTGTATGGGAGGAGGCCTTGTCTATGGCAAGGACCACTTGGATGGCATGATATGTACATCTGCATGTTTTGAATACAGAAACATGATGCACCCTGCTGTAGGATCCCTGACAGTGTTAGATGGGGTGGAGAGCAGCTTTGGTCCCCACACTTAAAGTATCCCCAGGTCAATGGAGAGGAAAGTTATGGGTTAATTTGAATCCATAGTCCCACACCCCAAACCCCCAATAATTTTAGCCAATGTCTGCTGCATTCAGACAGCACATTATTTTGATGTTTCATTACCTGATCATCTCTTTCACATAACGTAAAAGCCATTTCTGGAATTTTAGTGGTTTCTAGTGGATGTCTAGCATTTCTTTCTGTTTTTATTGTTTCCAGGAAAAAAATATATTTTTGCAACCCTGTTAAAATTGGAAAGTCACTGGAAGAGGAGTTATAATGAAATTTGGGGCAGTATCTCAGTCTGCAGTTCTTTCTTGCCATTTAAAATTTAGTGCAACCATATCAATAAAGAAAGCTGCAGTTCCATTGCTCAACAGGTACTGCCGTGTAAAAGAAATGTTTGAAATCCACACAGAAGTGTTAGTATTATAAAATTTTAGTGGAGATCACAAAAACGGGAGCTAAAGCCACTCTCTGCTCCCTGAGTGGTCAGTTTCTTTCTTGGCCATTCAAGAGTGTTCCAGGATGCTGAAAGTTGGCATTTTTAGATACGTAAGACTATAATGGGGTAACTTGGCTAATTTTCTTAAGAATACATGCATCCCACCTTCTTTTTCAAAACTCAAATGGCTCAAGGTGGCTAACAAAATAGACCAATAAGGCAATCGCAAAAAAATACACAACCAGACAAACAGTTTTCGTAATCTCGGGCTCCTTCCATACCCCCTAAAGCATTGAATAAATGCTTACTATTGTACCCACTAATACAATTTGTAGCAACTATTGGTTTGCTAATAGTTTTGTATCACTTGTATGGTGATAGTACAGGACCAGTAACATTTTACAAAACTAAGACCAAAGTAGAAATAGTCAACTATTGTATGCTGCAAACACCCACCATCACATAATCTAGCCACTAACTTGCCCAGCTTTACCCCAGAATCTCTCAAGTGAAGAGTCGGAAAGAAAAAAAAAATGACAGCAATAGGTTCATAACCTTCTGGGAAACAAAATAAAATTGGAAGAACCAGTCGTCCTAAATGAGGAAAATTGCTTGGCTTTATTTCTTGGGAGTATAAGGGAAAGGAGAAACTCATCTTGAGAAACATAAATCTTAGAGCTGGACATCCCAAGTTGTTATAAAAGAAAAGCATGCTGCAAAATGTTTGGATTGTTTTGCTTCTCCACCTACTAGCTCTTAAACTATTTTTTGTGCCCATGAAACTTGTACATTAATAGCTTTTGAGGCGAGAATCCTCTTTATAGCCATATATATTTAGAAGTGTAGGTATTTTCACTCATTGCTATTATCCAGTGTTTCCCCATTTTTATGTGGGAATGCCTGCTTTAAGGGCAAGAAGGGCATGTCTAATAAAATATCTCAGTATGTTTATTGTTTACTGTAAGTAATAGAACTGTCAGTGCTGTACACAACTGTTGGTACTTTCCTGCCAATAAATGGGAGAAGACGGGTCATTTAATATTGGTAAAGAAGGCATGACATTTCTGAGATTACTGTTTCTCTCTGGCCACATGCCCCCTTCCAGCTACAGTGCCATGAGTTGAATTGAGTATGTGCAGGCTGATGTCACAGACAGCACTTCGCCTAGATTGCTTTTCAGTTTCCAACCACAACCGCAGCCTTTTGAGCAATTAATATTGAAAGTCAAAATTGAACTCTACATAAAGTAAAAGCCGCCCCAAACTTAGTCATGGAGACTTTAAGAGAGGCCTTGTAGGGAGTGTGAAACATGAGGAGGACCAAACTGACCTGGTGTGTCTATTGTGGAGAAAAGCAAATGCTTTTCTGTTAGTCACTGTAATGTCACCAACCTTTGGGTTGTAAAGCACCCTAGCTGCACTATATATTTAAAGAAGTATCATACCACTTTAAACAGCCATGGCTTCCTGCAATGAATCCTGGGAAGGTGTGGTTTGCTAAGGGGGCTAAGAGTTGCTAGGCAATCCATATTCTGCTCACAGAGCTACAGATTTGCAGAGTTCCCTGGTTAGAGGGATTGACTGACTACTCTGGGGGGTGTTTCTGAAAGTTTTGTCCTTCAACAGCCAGATTGAATTTTGGAAACAGCAGTATCTCTTTGCAAGCATTCATTTTAGAAGATTCAGAAAGCATAAAATTGCCATGAGCTGCTTATAACAACAACAAAAATGGAAAGGGTGCAAGATGGCAGTTGTTGCTTCCAACAGAACTAATAAAAGTGGTCAGGTACCAGGCCTAAATTGAAGCATGAAGCCAGCCCCTTCCAGCCTGAAGCACCTGTTTGAACAAGCCCAAAGTCCTGCAGGCAGATTTTGGAAATAACTCCCACTGTAGAACTCCCACTGATATAGCACCCACCCTCTGCTGCAGAATAAAGAGTAAATTAATTAGCAGTAAATTGGCTTGGTTATGATTTAAAGATTATACAGTTTTTTGCTTCATGAAATATTGAGCCCATTCCTTTTATAGCTCTCTCTCTCTCTCTCTCCCTCTCCCTCTCTCTCTCTCTCTCTCTCTGTACTAGACAGGTTCTGCATTCCTGGTTAGGAATGGAGGAGGAATTCAATTCAGTTCACATTTCAAGGCAAATCCACCTAATTCACACTTTTTGAAACAATATGAGAACCCACACACAGCCATCCTGTGAAATTTGCACTTCTCCGAATTTTACAATGCAGTTCTCCAGCCAAGTAATGTGTGCAAAAATATATATGCTACTGTAAGGTGTGCATAAAAATGCATATATCAGTGAAAATAGCATACAATATGCATTATATGAGGCAAAATTGCTGTGCAAAAATGTGTAAGCTGTGTACAAGCTTGGGCATATTCAGAGAAATAATTCACACTTCAAATGCTGATAATTTTCCATGAGTACTTAAAAAAAAATCACAAGCTGCTATGGAAATGTAGAGCACTGGATTTAAGACTGGAAAAATGAGAAACCAAGCGAAACTGAAATTGACAGATTTACCCATTCCCACGTCTCTTCTAGTTCAGTAAAAACAGGTTCCACTTTTGTAACCCTCCAGCCATTTCCTTCTAAGGTCTACTTTCTGTTTCCTTAAAGTGACAGGCACAACTTGTATAGGATTAATCTATTTAGAACACTAAAAAACCCATGAATCTTCCAGATTCCACTGTTCCCATGGTGGCGGCAGTAGATGCAGAGCCATCAGGAGGAGCCTCATGAGCCACCAGCAACAGCCTCCTCCACCCCCTCGGCCACCACCCCCTCTATACTTCCCCTCCCTCTATGACCGAACCACACAGAGTACCACCCTTGCTGATTGCAGCCTTTGGAGGAAGCTCTTTGTGCCACTGCGAGGAGGGGAAACAGGGTCAGCTGGGCCTCAGAGACCTCCACCTGGGCTTGGACTCCTCCCACCCACCAATGAGCGCTGCTGCCCACCCCCCTGGCCAGCTGGTCTGGCCCCCATCCCCTATGAGCCATTGCGCTTCTTCTGTCCTGCTGCTGACAGCACACCCCAGCGTGGAAGTGGGGCACATCAGCAGCAACAGCCAGATGGAGAGATCTGTGAGCTTGGCATCCGCCTGAAGGAGCTGGAGCTGCTGGCACTCACTGGGGACGGCTCAGACCCACAGCAATGTGAGTAATCCAAAGGCTGAGATCCCAAAGCCTCTTTGTACAACCCCACCAAATATCCCTGAGGCTCTCTTGGTATTGTACCATAATGATCCAGACATGTACCCTAACCATCCACCCAATGTCTTCAATGTAATACACATGAAAGATTTGGGGACATCGAACATGACATCTTACCCCTGCAATCCAGATTTTGAACTATTATACACCCTTTTCTTTCTTAGGTACCCCACACACAAGCTTAGATAAAGTCACTAATTTGTTCTTTTCCTAGGAGTACTTAAGCTTGTTGATCTGAAGTTGTTTTTTTGAATTGACAAACAGGGTTTCTCCATTCCACCCACTCACCCCCTTAACATTCTATAATAAATCAGTAAAGAGATATTCCAAATTGGTCCAACCTACAGCAGAACTTAAAAGACCCATTGATAAAAATATATACCAAGTCACTCTCTACACAGACACCTTCTAGGAATGCAATTAAATGACAACTTTTTCATTGTTATATTAATAACACATTTAAATGCCCTGAGAAAGGTTCAAACTTTCTAATGCATCGTCCAAGTGTTTTGGCCAAGAGATTGTAGCAGTTTCAAAACTGGTTTCCATTTTGTAAAAGTCTGGTTTGACTGAGAGGACTCAGTCAGAACAAAAGAGGGCAGGAAGAAGAAAGCAATCTATTTTAAAAAAAGTTTGTGTCTCCCTTTAAGAAATACGGCACAGGTATTTGTGCAAATGAGCAATAGGCTCACCCCAGAAATATTGATGACCATTTCAGATACCAACCTAGAGGTCTTGCACAAGAAATAGTCTTAAAGGCTTTGACATTAAGGTGTGGGTCGTTTGCTGTAGCAAGCAAGCAGCCCAGGTGAGCTGAAGAGGTTTAGTGAGATCTAAGGGGAGAGCAGGAGGGAGGGGTGGCTTTGATCAAGGGTGTGGATGGAGGTGGGAGTAGATGGGGTTGGTGAATGATGCAAGCAGGGAACAGCCCCTTGTGTGCCTGTGTGTGGATGAATAGATATGGATGGGCACTTTAAGTCTTGTTTCATTGCTACTATTTACATATATATCTAGTTTTAATGTTTCTTGTTATTTCTATTTTTATTTTGCAAACCATTTTGAGACACTTTGGTGACAAATAAATGATCTGGAAGCATCCCCCAGTCAGAAGCGGAGCACCTATTTCCTCTTCTTTATTTAGCCCCAGTTTTTATGAAAAAAAGAGAGAGAGGACTCAGTCAGAACAAAAGAGGGCAGGAAGAAGAAAGCAATCTATTTTTAAAAAGTTTGTGTCTCCCTTTAAGAAATACGGTAACATAGAACATTAATAAAAGACAATGAGTGCATTCCATTTGTGGAGTTTCTCTACCAATGGCCATTGAAATATATTTGTTTATTATTAGTTAAACTTTGTTAAAGGCTAGAAGGCCTGTAATTGATCTGGCGGGTGAGAGAAGTGTTGGCCCTGCTTGACATTTACTGGGATTTCAATGTGAAGAGGTTGAAGGGACATTTATACACATGTGGTGGATTTGTAAGAAAGCCAAAGAGTATTGGGGGGTGATATAAAGGTAAAGGTAAAGGGACCCCTGACCATTAGGTCCAGTCGGGAATGACTCTGGGGTTGCAGCGCTCATCTCGCTTTACTGGCCGAGGGAGCCAGCAGACAGCTTCTGGGTCATGTGGCCAGCATGACTAAGCCACTTCTGGTGAACCAGAGCAGCGCATGGAAACGCCGTTTACCTTCCCGCTGGAGCGGTACCTATTTAACTACTTGCACTTTGATGTGCTTTTGAACTGCTAGGTTGGCAGGAGCAGGGATCGAGCAACGGGAGCGTCACAGGGATTCAAACCGCCGACCTTCTGATCAGCAAGCCCTAGGCTCTGTGGTTTAGATGTTAAGGATCTCATTTCCCAAGAAACCAGAGATATATTTACTAAATATAGCAGGGGGGAAATACCCAAAAAAGTATTTAGTCTTTTCCTTTATGCAATAACAGTGGCCAGAATAATTTATGCTCAAAGGTGGAAGGACAAAAATATTCCCACAAAAGTAGAATGGCAGAATAAGCTAATAGAATACACTGAGCTGGCAATGTTAACTGCAAATATAAGAAATCAGGATGAGTCGAATATAAAAGAAGCATGGGGATACTTTGGCAAAGAAATATAGCAATCAGATAAACTTCCATGTGGGGTTAGATCAGGGGTCAGCAAACTTTTTCAGCAGGGGTCAGGTCCACTGTCCCTCAGACCTCGTCAGACAGTGGGTCTGA
Source organism: Podarcis melisellensis (assembly GCF_964234715.1). NCBI lineage: Eukaryota > Metazoa > Chordata > Lepidosauria > Squamata > Lacertidae > Podarcis > Podarcis melisellensis. The sequence continues at coordinate 64,724,469 of NC_138528.1, read as the reverse complement.
GGGACGAATTCCTGTGCCCCACAAATAACCCAGAGATGCATTTAAATAAAATGACACATTCTACTCATGTGCCTCCTTCCCAAAGCCGGACATCTCCTTAACCACCTTTGAGAAGGTAGCTCAAGGATGCACGATGGAGGGGGGGGCAAATTTTGCACTCACACAGGGTGCCAATGTACCCAGGTCCACCACTGCTGGATGGTTTGCATTTCTTTAAGTGAAATAATGCACATCAAAATCTCAAGGTAGGAGAGACCGTAAGATCATTAAGTCCAGGGTCTAAAATTACCTGGCTGCACCACTGATAATGACTATTTATTTTATAGTAATATTTATATTTTATTGAAGTGATTTCAGTTAAAAGAAATAAAGTGATACAGGAAAAAATAAGGAAAGGTGAGGGGGGAGAAAAAAGAACAACAAAGATACGTAAGAAGTGTGTGTTTGTGTGCATGCGCGCGCACACACACACACACACACAAAAAAAAAAATGCAATATATGATATTCCCTTACATTTGTGTGTGTGTGTGTGTGTGTGTGTGTGTGTGTGTGTGTGTGTGTAAAGGTAAAGGGACCCCTGACCATTAGGTCCAGTCGTGACCGACTCTGGGGTTGCGGCGCTCATCTCGCTTTATTGGCCGAGGGAACCAGCAATTGTCTGCAGACAGTTTCCGGGTCATGTGGCCAGCATGACTAAGCCACTTCTGGCGAACCAGAGCAGCGCACGGAAACGCCGTTTACCTTCCCGCTGGAGCAGTACCTATTTATCTACTTGCACTTTGACGTACTTTCGAACTGCTAGGTTGGCAGGAGCAGGGATCGAACAAAGGGAGCTCACCCTGTTGTGGGGATTCGAACCACCAACCTTCTGATCGGCAAGTCCTAGGCTCTGTGGTTTAACCCACAGCGCCACCTGCTTTAGAGTAAATAAAGTGCTGGACTAGGATCCATGAGATCCAGATCCAAATCCCTACTAGGCCATGAAGGTTGTACTTTAATATCAGTACATCAAAGGTCAGTATTAATCAGGAGTTGTGTGCTTGGATTTTACATTCTTTTCTCAAAGGACTGCACATTTGCATTTCTGGTTGATGACTAACATGTGTCATGTTCCATCCCTGTTTCTAGATAAGCTTCTGAAGGCACTGAAAGATGAAAAGACGCAAGATGTAATGACAGGACTGACTCTGAAGAAACATTTGCCAGCATCATGAGGGCTATTTACGTCTAGCCTCACCTTCTTCTAATGGACTCATTTGTATTATGCATGCTTCTAATGACTTTTCCTTTTTAATCCTACACTGCCGAAGTGGAAATTTCCAACTTATTCTTCAATTAGCATTTTGTACATTTCCCCAATACTAATATACATTTCAAATACAAAGTTTCAAGTCTGCAATTTTTCAACAGATAACTGAATGTGTGCTGTTGACATCAACACCAACATCCTGTTTATTTCAGATCTCTGACTGCGCCATTCATGACAGTGTCATGGACTGGCTGGACACAGAGGAATGGTGGGAGGCACCAGCTTGGGAACTCCCAAGGGAAGAAGGCTCAGAGCCAGGGAGTTGTGGTGGGACAACAAGGAGTGGTCAGAGGGAGACGACTGGGGGGAGGAGAAGGAGGTGCCTGAAGCTGAAGAGGTTACAGGGTTTAGTGAGCAGGAAGAGGCTGTGGCAGAGAGCAGCCCAGAATCAGAGGCAGAGCTCAGGCAGGCTACTGAAGAAGCCAGGGAGTCTCCCCCTGCTGCTGCAACCAGCTCCCCTCCTCTGCTGGTTTCCTAGAACCCAAAGAGGTATGAAGAGGGTGGAACAAAGACAGTAATGGTGGAGAAGTCTCAGGTTCCTTGGGAAGGACCTGGGGGAGGAGGAGAGTTAGAGAGCTGTAGGAAGGCAGGGACCTTCAGTTCTCGCAACCGCTTCATTGGGGCAAGACCTACTGGGAAGAGTTGTTGTGCTCACTAGGCCTGAGCTGTTTTGTTTCTTTGAATAAAGAGTTAATTTCACTGGCACCTTGTGAGTTATTGCTGACCTGCCCCTGACTCCCACCTCAATGGTATGCAGTGCAGTTCTACATATAAAAGAAAAGGCTCCAGTTCCTCCTGTCTTATATATCCAAATCTTCTTTGGAGAACCGGCGTGGAGTAGTGGTTAGAGTGCTAGACTTGGATGTGGGAGATCAGTGTTCTAATCCCCACTTGGCTGTTAAGCCGACTGGGTGACTTTGGGCCAGTCATTGTCTCTCAGCCTAACCTACCTCACAGGATTGTTGTGAGGGTATTAATGGAGAGGAGAAGTGGTGAGCTCTTTTGAGAAGAAATGCACTAAAAGCAATAATAGCAATAATAAACAAAAACCACATAATTTCTATGCAATTGGTTGTGGGGAGGGGAGTGAGTGATATGGCAGAGATGGTGCATGTCTCACTCACTGCTGCCTCCTCCTCAGAAGTAAGCCCTATTCACTGCAAAGGGACTACCCCCCCCCCAGGTAAAAGAGTTTCACAGCACAAGGAGGGGTGCCAGAAATGAACAACAGAGGAAGCAGGAAGAAGTTGAGGCACGCAGGAGTGAGGGAAATGTGACCTGCTTATGGGGAGTAAAAAGCAGGGGAAATAAGACAAGGCAGGCATAGTCATATGCCAAAGACATGTTCAGGGGAAAGCATATCAGAAAAACTTTTGGGTTGGGAGAAAAGTTGGGTTTTGCTACAGGACATCTAAAATGTGAGCAGATGAGGGAACCCTCACCCCAAAATGCAGGAACAGGCAGCATTGGAAGTGAGATTTTGCGTGGTGCCGATGGGGCCATGGAGAATTCTCATTTTTAAAGATGTACTTTATCCACTAGATGGCAGTATGCAACAATATTTATACATTTGGAAAATTTTACAATACTTTTTAACCAGGTGAGATGGCCTGTTCTAACCTTTCCTCCATTTATGAAACATTTCAAATCAACATCTTATATTCCACATCACCTCTTTCACTGGCAACAAAACAATCTGCCAAACAGCTGTAATCTGACACTTTAGGATTGATCAGCTGCAGAAATGCCACTGAGGATCTGCACAACAGGATCTGCAACCCAACAGTTGCAACACGTACCAGAGGGTTTTTCACCCTGCTGTCTTCATCTTAGAATTGAGTCTAGAAGGTGGCCTTGTGGCTTGCAACATCTGGACTAATTTTTGACTAGTTTTTAGTCTTTATTTTTATTTTATTATTATATATTTTATTTTACCTCTTCTCTACATCCCCTGCTTTGTATTTGGTGAATAATTCTGCATGACTCAAGAGCTTGCCAATATTTTGTGAAATTTCAGCTGGTCCTCATAAAAGGTATTGCCCAACTATGGATTTTGTTGTTAAAAAACTACTTGCCAAAGGGAGGGGGGCATTACAGGACAATGATATAGAACATTTCTTCCTTCCATCTCCTCCCCAATTACTTGCGCTGCTCAGGACAAACATCCTAAACACCAACCTTTGGCGGGGAAAGATCTCTCTGCTGAAGATACTGGGCCTCATCTGCACTACACATGTAAAACAGTGTCATACCACTTTAAACAGTTATAGTTTCCCCCAAAGGATGCTGTAAAGTTAAACATGCTGAGACTAACAACAAGGCCCCTCTTCCCCTTGGAGAGCTACAATTCCCAGAGTGGTTAACAATCAACCCCTATTCCCAGAAAATTCTGGGAATTGTAGCTGTCTGAGGAGAATGGGGTGTTCTAGCAACTCTCAGCAGCCTTAAAAAACTACAGTTCCTAGAATTCTCTAGGGGAAGCTATAACTTTTGTTTTATAAGTGGTATGATACCACTTTAACTGTGTAGTGCAGATGGGGCAATACTGGGATAGTACACAATACTGGGCTAGGCAGGCAGATAGTCTTACCTGATAGAAGGCAGCTTCCTACATTCCTCAGGTGCTCAGCACATGAAATTTTGCATCCTTGACCAGGAGCATCAGGTGTGGCAGGGCAGAGCTACCCTCCTGGCAGCTGCAATGCTGCAATTTATGTGGGTGCGGCAAGGACAGGGGCAAGGTCAGGGCTGTGGAGACTCACTGAGTCAATCCAGCACTCTCACGGGTGCATCCAGGCACCTCTAACCCTTGCCACCACCCTGCCCACATAAGCTGCAGAAACTCGGGAGTTAAGAGAGTGGCTTCATCTCCACCACACCAACCATTAGTGGAGTGAGGTTCTGGAATGGAGAAGAGGATTCTGGCATGAAGAAGCAATGGCTACTCCACTGTTTCTAATGGAGTCAAAGGTTTTTAATGAGAGCCAAACAAGTATACAGGATTAAAATTGTGTGTCTGGATAGGGTTGCTGAAACACACACACACACACAAACACAAACGGGGAGAGAGAGAGACATATTAGCAGATGCCTCACATAAGGACATAAGAAGAGCAGTGACCAGAAGGCCAGCAAAATTAGTTCCTACTGACTGGTTCTCATGTGAGACAAGAAGACACAGATATTCTCTGTTCCCTAATATGAAGCTGAGAGCTTCTGAACAGAGCCCTGCAGACACACCTTTCTTATAATCCAGTTAAACCACTCAATCCAAAACACAGCAGGGTAGGAGTAACTGAGCAACTCGGACAAAGCCCGTTGTTGTTGTTGTTAACAACAAGGAGGCACAGGGAGGCATTTAAAGCACCTGTTGTCTGTGGCTCAGCTTGCATGGGAGAAAATGGTTGGCAGTCTCCACTATGAAAATGTCAGGGCTTCATTGTTGCCTTAATTGCTGCCTTCACTGGGAAGATGAAGAGAATTAAAGAGCACAGTAGAGGCCTATGTTCAGGGAGCTGCACCCCAAGCATATGTCTATATTATTCACTTAGAAAAAATTATAAACCACCTAACCAGGAAGAATCTCCAGGCACTGTAACGTGATATAAAACAATTGTCAACAAGGAAAATAAGTAAAATTTAAAATCCAAATACACCATACTAAATTGTGTGTCTAGGTAGGGTTGTTGAAACATATTTTCCTTTTCCGTTTTGAAGGTGTTTAGTGTAAGAGCGTAAGAGCCCTGCTGAATCAGGCCCAGGGCACCCTGTTTTCACAGTAGCCAAACAGATTATTACAGGAAGGCTGCAAGCAGGACCTGAGGACAACAACACTCTTTCTACCTGTGATTCGTAGCAAGTGGTATTCAAAGGAATAGTGCCTCCGACAATGGAGGGAGAAGACACACATTGCAGCCACTGAGAGCATTGTCCTATGTGATACCTAAAGCAGCAAATCAAGGGTGTGTGCCTAATGTAAATCGGGTTGAAGGGAGGAAGAGCCCTTTGCCAGGTCTTGCATAGCCAGGGTTGCATAATACAGAGGAAAACAAGGAACAGAAAATATACTAGCGGCCTGATGAGATTCCCCAGATGAACCTCCAAGGCTTTCTTGCCCGTCCCTACTTTAGAGAGAAAATTTCACATAACAACCGGGGACAAGGGCACCAATTCCTATCCCACATTTTTCAATTATGCTTGTCAGAGTGTAATTGTCAGGTACAATTTATCCTCATCCTGGAATGCATTCTTCTAAATTGACCCATCTATCTAAAGTGTAATCAGAGAAACACCATTTAGAGAAAGATTGAGCTTGTAGACTTTTTTTTTTTTTTTTAATAGCAGCATTCTGCATGCTTTCATTTCAGGATTCTTAACCATTCAGTCTTTTTTTTAAAAAAATAAATAAATCTCTACAGTGTATCACCCTGGCAGACATCTCTGAGTGGAGATACAATAGCCTCCGGCACAGAGTGTCTACAGTGATATTCATGTCCTCCCTCCCCAGAATGCATCAAATTCTTCCGCTTCAGAAATCCAACACTGTTTTGGCTTCTCAGTGATGGGAACAGTTAGATACAGAAACCATTTAGAGACAAGGAAGTGTTTGAGGTTTATTTTGTTACAAGAGAAATATGTTAGCTTTCTAATCAGTTTGTTCTAGTGATCCTACTCATGTTAAATGAAACCTAAAACCAAACATAAACCTGTGTGTGTGTGTGTGTGTGTGTGTGTGTGTTTAAATGGAAGTATGGCTTATCAAGTTTATAAAAAAAAAACACCTTTAAGTTTGATACTACCTCTGTTCACACTAGGAAAGTACATGTGATAAATTGCACTTCTGTTTCCTTGTGACTTTAACTCTTCATTTAAAGGGGAAATAACACTGATTTATTTGAGAATAATAAATATATTACAACCAAAAGGTTTAAAAGTGACAAGGAACCAGTGGCCCTCCAGATATTACTGGACCACAACTCCCATCATTCCCAGTGGCCAAGCTGTTTGGGGATGACAGGAGTTGGAGCTCAAAGGTATCTGGAGGATCAGAGGTTCCCCATCTGAACTTAAGAATTAAACAAGTGCAGCTCTTCTTTCACTCTCCATAGTGACAGGAAAAACTGGTGTGTGCCAGTGTACCCTGTCTCTTTTGGAATACATTCACCTATGTCAGCTAGAGCATGCTGTGAATTTTAACGAAATTATGAATTCACTTCTACATAAGTGAAAGCGTGTGCCCAGGGCAGATTAACCAGTGCTTGTGAGCTTATGAACTCCTCCCTGCAAAATCAGTTTTGCAGCATTTAAAGAGATTCTGGTTGGTTTGGTGATTGAAATTAATGATCGTTACAAACAGCTCTTTGAAGGATTAAAAGAAAGGACAACAGCCCACCCAACAGAAGTGGGGTAGTGGAAGACCAATGACACAATCCATTGTGGAATATGTTCTGAAAGCAGGAGGGGAGGAATGTGCTTGAATTCTTTTTAAAAAGCAGTCTATATGCACTCTTGGAGAAGCAAGCCTAAAAGTAAGTCTGAAATAATAATAGTGGGATCCTGAAGACCAGGCACCTTAAAGTCCCAGGCTATGTATCCTCAAGTTCAGAAAAAGTTCAGAGCAGAGTGAAGTGCACTTAAGGATTTCTTAGTATTACCATGCTGTTGCAGTAGTTTCATAATAAATGTATGTGATTTCATTGTGCTGCCTGAAGTACACTTCGGTAGGTATGGAGTTCTGTTCAGAAAAGGAATGTTATTTGATTGTACCCAGGCAAGGGAGCGGAACCAGAATAAATGTATAATACTTCTGCATGAGGCATATGTTTCTATTTGTTATGTTGCAAGGCTCAAAATTATTTTCTGCAAGAGCCTGTCAGAGATGCTGAAACACAGAGAGGGGGGAAGAGAGAGAAGAGAGAGAGAGAGAGAGAGAGAGAGAGAGAGAGAGAGAGAGAGAGAGAGAGAGAGAGAGAGAGAGAGAGAGTGTTAAAACTCTGAAACACGCACTTGGTTCTCTGTAGCTTTGAGATTCTGAAAATGTTCCCATGTACTGACCCTGAGTATCCAATAGCCAGAAGAGTCTTTATAGGTTCAGAGATCCTAGTGACTGCCATCAGAAAGAATGCATATACAACTTCATAAAGAAAGGACACACACACACAAAATAGGGTGTGTAGCCCTGGATATGTCATATTTGAAAGTATTGTAAGGCTGTAAAATGACAAAGTATTATTTCCTGCAAAGGGGATTGTGAGGGGAAAATACAATGACTGCATGCTGCTGTCTGAGGTAAAATTGGAGACTGAGGATTTATACAGAATATGGTTATATGTGGGTGTTTACTGAACAGACCAGATGATGCTGTGAGCAGCCAAAAAGACCCAAGAGCTGCTGAGATTCCTATGAAAGTGAACAGCATGTGAAGAATCAATCAGCAGTCCTGAGGTAAACCTAGGTGTGCCAGCAGTGCTGAGGAGATCTTGCCCAGCTGGTAAAAGATAAATTCTGGAGAGACGCTTAAGCTTAAGCCTATAAACACCCCAAAGAGTGGATTGGGGGAAGAATCGGGGTATATCAGCTGTTCAAGATGTCAGCAAGGATTTCTGATTCCCATCTGCTCAACAAGAGCAACAACAAAAACCTGTAGTCTGAGGCAGCACCCTGATGTACCTCATCTCTGAGCATCACTGTTCCCCAGCTGTAAAATGGAACTTTATAAATTCTGTTATAATTTGCTGTTTCTTAAAACTGCAGGCACAATTGTCTCCATGCTGTACTAATCACTTTTCTCCAAGCTTCAATATTCTACATCTGCAAAGTATTAGTATTAAATTAGTTGCCTTCAACCAGATCTTTGTGTAGCTGTCTAACCCTGGTCTGCAGTAACTCAGATGTAGATTTGTACTAATTTAAGTTATCCCAGAATCACTGCGTGCAGTCGGTAGCTGGTCGGTAGCTGCATGCAGTCGGTAGCCCCATAAGCCACCATTTTGTACCTATTTCCAGTTGGTGGAATGATCCCACAAGCCTGAGGTTGTCCATTCCTGAAATAGTCTAAAGGGTTGGCAGATCTGGGCTGCCAAGGCATAGCGAGTGGCCCACCAGTCCATGGCAAAATTGGGCACCTCTTCAGTCATTTCTCCATTCCAGTGCTAGCAGAGAGAACCTTAACTCCTAAAGATTGTGTATTACCAACTCATCAAGCTGTGAATAGAATGCTGAAAATTGGTTGGCCTGCTATGAAGGGTGTTTGGTTTAGCTGGGATTTAAAATTCATAGGTGGCCTAAATCTCAAATATCCCCTTCTTAAGCAAGGCATTCAATGAGTATTGACCATGCATGAATGGAGGAAGCAGATTAGCGCAACCCACCTCAAACCTGTTTCAGCACTGAAATGGCTTCTGTCACCTTGGTTGATGATCTTCATAATGAGAGAGACTTGGAGCTGGAGAACATGGCCTTGTTTACTCTCTAACAGTGACAATCAGTATCATCAACCATGGCATCCTCCTAGAGCAACTCAGGACTGCCTCTCTCCATATGAACCTACCCAGACCCTGAGATCATAATCGAAGACCCTTCTTCATGTACTTCTTCTATGAGAGGTCTGGAGGGTGGCAAAACAGAACAGGGCTTTTCTGCAGTAGCTTCTCTGTGGAATGCTCTCCTCAGGCAGGTCCACCTGGTGCCTTCACTATTCATTTAGGCACCAGGCAAAAAACGTTCCTCTTCAACCAGGCCTTTGCCTGGTTATTATCTTATACCCCTTTCAAATGTGTTTATGGTGGGGGTATTGCTTTGTGGGTTTTTTGTTCTTGTTTTCATCATGTATTTTGTGCTTTTATATTGTACTTTTAAGTTGTGAATCGCCCTGAGAACTGTGAGTGAAGGGAGGTATACAAGTTTAATAAATCAAATAAACTGAGGGCTTGGAGTTGGAGGCACAGTCATGCAGGGATTCCACTCCTACCTGCATTTCCGGCCATTTTCAGAGAGTGACACTAGAGGACTTCTGTTCAGCCCTACGACAGTTATGAGGTTCAACCGTGTCATCCCCCATCCCTGCCAATATTTAATGCAGCTTATGTTTGTAAATTGGACAGAAGCTGGCTTCAGGGGAAATGCACCAAACAGCAGTACCAAACTCCAGGATAGATATGGATTGTGGCTAATGTCATGTGTCCACGGCTTCAAACACCAGCAATGGGAGTGCACTGGAGCCAGAATAAATGACAATGTGTACACAGCCTTAGTGCCCAAGATGAATTTGTGTTACAAACATGAAGCACCATTCAAGTGGTAGCTGACTTATACTGACTGACAAGCATGTCTCTAGTATGCATGGAATCCATATATTGCTGTCAGAGTTCTTATAAGATTACTGGTTCTAATATGTCAATATATCTACCCTTAGCCGTGCAGCAATTTTCAACCAATAAAGCTCACAACCTTTAGACACCTATTATTAACAGCTATTGCGCATATAAAGTTAGGGGGGGTTGTGTACGCTTATCTTGCTTAAACAATATATCCAGTCATTTTGGAGTAAATAAAGTTGCACGTAAAGGCATTTAGTGGTTAGCAAAAGTCATTTTCAAAAACATCCCAAGGAAAAATATGCTTTCAAATGAGGTTTTCTACAGTATTACATGCAGCCGCATATGCTTGCAATATGAATGTCTTTGCACGGGGATGATCTCTAATTGAAAAACTGTGTTGCAACTATTGCCATACAAAACGTTTAATATATATCAAATTATTTATACACCATATTTTGACTCCATGATTGCATCGTGCTCACAGATACTGTATGTTAAGAGTATCCTCTTTCCAGCAATGTCCCCTTTAGTCTTGAAACCATTATCCTGCTTTCAACTTCTACAAATTACACAAACATGTTACCAACAAAATGAATTGCTTATTGAATAAGGATATCATGACAACTGTATCTACGAAGTATGCACAGAGGGCAGGTTTATAAAATACTTACTTAGATAATTAAATTGTAAATGATACAATTTAAAATATGTATTGTTTGAATGAATTAGGATTCATCAGTATTTCCCTATGACAAAATATATTAGCCAGAAACCAGTGCAAAATTGTGTGTCCCATTGACTTAGGTAAGTATAGCTCCATACTGAATTAGGACTATTTAAGTGAATAGCAGGTTTCTTTTTAATAATGACTTCAAAAAGTTATCACATAATCCACTTTTCGATCTCTGTCTTGCAGAGGCCTCAGGCATGAAATTAAATTTAGGACAAGAGGCCAAAGGGCTTAAAACCCTGAAGGAATTTACACTTAAGCACCTTGCATGGCTGATATTCAAGATTCTAAAATGTAATACTCCTACAAGCCTTCTGATTTGGTTACTTTAAAGTATGTTTTCAAAGAAATAAATTTACATTCTCAACTAAGTAAAACTAAAATTATTAGTATGATTCAAAACCTAATGTAGGATTTGATTAGTACTAAATTGAGCTATTTTCAAAATAAAATCAAGAATCCACTACAGAGGTGTTTAGTTCTGTTCAACTGAAATATTAAATAGTTGATATTAAATTCCAAACAAGCAGCCCTCAATCTGGGATTATGTTCCTTCTTGCCTCATGCTGCTCGCCTCACCCACTCCCAGGAGAGGCTGAAGCAAAAAAGCCCTAGGGTGTTAGCAGCACCAGAGGAACATACCATCAAGCCAGTGTGTCAGAAATTCACCTACATTAATCAGGATTCAGTTGTCCTTCCTTCAAGTAGATGGAACAGTGATGTCAGAAATTCACCTACATTAATCAGGATTCAGTTGCCCTATTTTTCATACCCACTGTTGACTACATTTTTTGAACAAACAACAATTGAATACACATGATACAATTAGTTTTGATTGGCTGAAAGATTAAAAGATTATTTTTATTAGACTTAATCTTATGGGTGACTAAGTTTCTTTGGTTCTTCAATACAGTTGTCTCACTAGCCTATGTATATATCACTCAGTTGATTTTAAAATTATTTTTGCTGGTAATTTATGGTTATTTATTTTCTTTTGTAGGTTGATCATTTCTATAAATATACACTAACTATTTATTTACATGATGATTACAAAAATACAATTTTATTTATATGCAATTTATTGAAATAACAAGAAAACAATTGACACCAAAAGGTTCTGCGATTACTAGGACCTTTGGCAAGGACTTATTATATATCATGACAGTTAAGTTGCTCACTTGGAAATATATTTTTCATATTTAATGTGTTTGCTTAAAAATTCTGTGCTTTACTTTAAACTCCTGTTTCTGTTTGTTTGTTTGTTTGTTTGTTTTGTTTGTTTCTCTGCAGTAGTAAAGACTAAAGAAACTCACCAGGAAAAAAAACAAAATTAGCTGATCAGAGGACAAAGTTGAGGCTGAATAAATTAATAGGCTCAAGGGAATGTTGACTCTGGTAGACATCAATACAGGCAGTATGATACCCCATAGGCAATTTCTATTTGCCCTAAAGTTACATTAAAAATTAAGGAACTAAAATGTGTGTGTTTTTTTGTAACAGTCCACCATTTTTATTTTTATTTTGCAGCTGCCCAAGGTGAGCCAGCATAGTTTCATTCTGCTATTTTGAGGCTGTGTTTTCATGACAGTGCAACAGAACAATGAATGACTTTTAGCTTCCAGAACTTGCAGCCCTGGGTTTGGCAAAATATCACTTCCCACACAGCCACTCCTAGCAGGGATGGGGAACCTGCAGCACAGCAGAGACTCTTTGACTGCAGCTTCCATCCTCCCTAACCACTGGCTATGCTGGCTGGGGCGGATAGGGGAGTTAAGAATTCAACAACATCTGGGAGGGCTGCAAGTTCCCACCCCGATTCACAGAACAGTTTTGTCTCATAGATTTGTTTACTTATTTACACTTTAAGAAAAGACTGTAGTCAACCCCCAAAGATATGGTGATTCCTTAAGTTTGCGTAGTCACTGGTTGAGTGTAATCAGAGTCAGTCTGTTAAGCTGCTTCTGGCATCACTTCACTGGACATCATTGTTTACAAGAGAAGGACAGAGCTCTGTGTGAAACAAGAGGGTTGTGTCTTAAAAAAAAAAGCAGGTGTATTCATTATTCCAGACTGAGACAGACTCAAGGTTCTCAAATTTACCAGTTCCGCCATGTGTTCAGAATGAAAACCTTTTTGAATGTAGGGCACATTCAAAGAATTTGTTTTCACTGGGAGGTTCCAGGGAGCATTTCTGTTTTCTTTCCCATTTCACAGTGAAGAGAGACAGAGCACTGAAAACAATTCTGTGCAACTCAACAGTAACATTACACCAGCTCGTTAGACACCATTTGCTAGCGTGCCTCTTTGCTGTTCTTTTCCCCTTTGTCGGTTTTGGATTATGAGCAATGATTGTGACTTTAGGGATATTTACAAAGGACTCTTCACATCAGATTTGTACGGTTTAAATGTGGTCTCTAGGCAGAGCTGAGCTCTATTGCTTTGTTGCCACCAGTCTTTTTGATACTGTATCAGCTGAACTACAAATATATGAATATATGGCCCTTAGATTTCATATTATTACTATGGTTTTTTTCTGAATAAAAAAGTTTACTTTTTTACATGCACAAGTTGCTACAGAATGATCTATATTTGTGCTTCCCAAGCTCTTAACATAATGGAGTATTTGACAGGCAGATGGTTGAAATAATGTCTCCAACAACGAAGGCTTCATGGAACAAGAGGTATGTGACAGACAGTTGCATATCATAAATATAATACATCAATATTTTACAACGGTAGCCTGGGAACACCTGCCTTATAGGTAGAGAAGTGATCGTCAGACTGACTGCTCTATTTACTCACTTTTCTTTTTAATCCAGTGTTGATTGTTTCAGAATAGGGAAAAATGGCATTGCTTTGGCACAAGCCACAAGAAGTCTGAATTAACAGCTAGAGGGCCTACAAGTGATGTGTGATGCAAACTTTCACTGCAAGAAGCCATCAGACCTGAAATTCAAACATGTCTGTTTGTTTCTTGGCTAGCTTAGCAACTTCTTCTCTTATTGCCTTCACCAGAGCAGCTGTGGAAAGGTTGTTGAGTGGGCTATCCAATGGGTAATTTTCTGTTAGGCTCTGTTGAGAAGCAGCAGAAGGCGGCAGTGGGACTTGTTCCAGGCCAGAGTGCATATTTGCTGGTTGACTGTATTGACGAGGAAGTCTTGAAGGAGAGTGGTTGTGTTGGTAGCGTGGCCGCGAATAAGCTTCTATGTAGCCAGGAAGCGGGACCTAAAGAAGATATTAATTAGACAAATAAATTGCCCTAAGGTTTGTTCTTAAACACAAGACATAATTTGTGCAACAGGTGCATGTGGAAAGAGGCTACTTGTGGACACATTCAGAAAAATAGATACGTATTTACAAAAGCAATTTCTGAGTGGAAATTATTGCATGGATTATTTGCAACAATTTTGTGAGTTGCCCAACCTGCTCCATTTACAAGAACCATTTCATGGTAGCAAAATATTATTTATTTATAAAACTTTAATGGCCCATAATGTAATACAAAACTCTAGGAGGGAGCCTCAAACTAGGCACATGCTACTTCAGAGGGAGTGTAACCCAATCTAGATCCCAATCCCAGATCTGGGAACTGCCCATCCATAGAGTCTCCATATTATCTGGATTCAGTCACAATTTATTAACCTCATCCAGCTCACCAGCTTAGGACACAAACAGCTATTCCTGATTCACATGCTATACAGAAATAGTGGTGGTATACTGGCGGCATATATTAAATAGCATTGGGTTCAAGCCTTGTGGCACCCTACAGTTCAACTGCTGAGAAAAAAGGCACAGTCTCCCAATACTACTTCCTGGAATCAATCTTGGAAGTAGGAGCAAAACCACTGCAAACAATTCACAAAGGCAGTCTAGCATAATACTGCCATCAACATATTAAAAGCTGCTGACAGATTCGGGATATTCAACACCTTTCCATTACCCTCCCGAAATGCAACCAAGTCTGATTCTGTTCCCCAAACCATACCTAAAACCAGGCTGGAATGGGTCAAAATAATCAGTTTTATCCAAGAACATTTACACACAGGTGTATTGGTGACCAGGGGTAGTTGGCATATACTTGTGGGCCCAGTTTTTTTTTGGAGGGGGGTAGGAGTAGCTGCCCAACTTCTTCCTTCAAAACAGTGGAGACCACCCCCTCAGACAACAAAACAATTGTCACACCCTGGAGTCCCCCTTTGTCCTGGCAGGGCTGTGGGGAGAAGGGATCTTAATGGGACATATGGTGGAATTGTGCCAAAGTTCATAAATTTTGGAAACAAGCGATTACAGAAATCAGTATACTTATAGGGGAAAGGGCAATTCTAGACTCTAAACCCTGTATTTTCTCTATTTTTGATAAAGGTAATGAGAAACTTAGGTGTAAAGAGTTACTTCTCTATTTTCAGGTAGCCACTCAAACAGGGATGCTATACCCTAGATAACTGGTTCAAGAAGGATATGTTCATTGCTATTTCACAGATACTGACTTTTAATACTTGAGAGGCTAGGGATGACACTGATTTCACCTCTATTTGGAGGATATATTTTTTTAATATATGACTTCACAATCACATGGGTTGCAAATCCCTTCAAAATGTGATTTTATTTGGCGGCGTCTATAAACAGGCAAGTGCATTTTCTTCTTTTTCTGTTTCCTTTATATTATTTTGTTAAAGTTTGTTTTCCCTTTGTGTATATTATCTATTTTTGTTGTTCAATATATTTATTTGAGAATGTTTTAATTTGAATAACGGTCTACTCTTCCATCTAAGGCCAGATGCCCCTGACTCCACAGATCAGGTAGCAGACAAAAGTGGCTCTTCTGTGGTATTGTGTCAACTACTATTGAATTTACTCATATGGTGTCTACTTTATCCACTTTGAGGAACCCATTCAAAACCATTTTATTGTCCTGAGCTTTTAATAGCAGGGGCCTTGTTTCCTCCTGTCTGCTATTTTAATGTTTTATTGCTATTTATTGTTGCTTTTGCAGTTTTATGATCCAATGTGGCTTTATTGCCATTTTAAATTTTAATTGTCGTGGATTTCTGTTTTGATATTGAACTTGTAATTTATTCGTTTAATTTGTTTGTTTTTATCATTCTTCTTGGATGACTTGAACGACAAAGTATAAATATTTAAAAAATATGTTTACTTCTCAATTTTAATAGCTTTGTAGAAATATGAGTGGGAAAACACCAAATTGCTCATTGTTCCCCAAACCATAGTGTGCTAGTAGCGGGTTGCCCATCAATAAAGCTCCTGATGGAAAATTTACAGTAAAGGCACATTTATCTTCTCTCAATAATTTAAACTGCATGGGGAAATTTCAAATCCAGTATTGGACTCTGTTGATTCATTGCCTCCAAGGCTGTCAAATATTAAATCCTGGAGTGATTTAATACCTCCAATGTGTTTCTATAATATTTAAATAATCTTAGCAATCTTACAATGGTCTAAATTGGAAGGTTCCAGGCCAAGCTAGCAATCTAATCTACAGTACTGATTACAAGGTGCCAACATAATGTTTTATACAGAATTTGCAAACTGGAACTTGTTTATCAATCTGAATCTGTACCAACAATCTTTCATTCTATGTGCACCCTATATGGCTCTATCTCTTAATTAGACAAGTACTCTCTGAATCGCTGAATAAACAATTCTCAAGTTTGAAATTGTCAATACTATCATATCTTATAAAAGCATATTCCCAGACATTATAACACCTTATATCCAGTACCTAGAAAGAAACAGTCCAGATTTGATAAGTTTACTTCTAAAACACCTGTTAGAAGCTGAGTCTTTTTGCCACCAGTTGCTTACTCATATTTATGCACTGCAAGGCCCTTATCTATGTGAGGCATAAAACTAAAATCTATGCAGTACCAAGATGCAAGTGACAATAAAATTCAGTCAAAGCAAAGCACATTTGCTTATAAAACTGTGTTATGGGACACATTTAACAAAGAGAGGTTTCAGAACAAAACACTAGAGGTCAGTATTTCGCCAGTTTCAGCCCATACAATGCTTTACAATAGTACTTCTGAGGTAAGTACCACAAAAATGCAAACTGTTTTGTCTACCAAATGCTTCTTTGTATCTTCTCATGAGGCTGGTACTATCACTAGACAGAAGCCCTTGAATGTATATAATGGCTGTTTTACTAAGGGAGATACTTTTAAAAAATCTAGAAAGTGTGTGCTTTAATACTTGAAAATCCTGCATTTAGGCAGTGGAAGTTTCTGGAATCTTGCCATTTCCTTCAAGACCCCTCTTAATTTTATTTACAAAAAATCTATCCTGCCTATCTCATGATGTTCAAGATAACTTGAACACAAATACACAAATAAACTGCAACCTCTCTAATTTGGTTCCCCATAGTTTCTAAAGAGAAAACATATTATGTGGTAAAAAAAATAACCCCTATAATTATCGCATAAAACCTGTCTCAAGCAAATGTCTATTTTGTCATACACTTGACAGGAATCCAGTATGGGAACTACATGATTTTCTTCATAGGTATGAAGTAAACTGATCCCATATGAAGCAGTCAAAAAAGTACGTAGCATGATCTTTAGTTCTCCTCACAGTGATAACAATTCCAAAGCCTGTTAACCAGGCCCAGCAGTTTCACTTTCACTAGTCACACTCTGAGTTTGTCAGGGAGTACAGCTCTTCCCTTTGACAGAAAGTACCGTTTTCTTCAAAATGAACTAAATCTCACTTAGCAATTGCTTCTTAACACATCAAAATAGAAAAATCCCAATTTATAGTCAATTTAAACGTATCTTTGCCTATCACTCAGGGTGAGCTGAACAAAAATGGCTTTGGTAACAAAAATCCTGTCAGACCAGAATTTAAAAAGAGTTACCAACTGTATCCCCAGTGACAACAATTTGGGATGGGAGAGATGTAGATGGAAACTGAATACTCCGTGAAGAGCATGGTGTCTTTTTGGAGAGCAACATATTGGTTGTTAGCACATATTGCTAACACAAATCACCCTTAGCATTCTGGTTTGCATTGTCTTCATACACCCACTGCCAACAGCTTGGGAAATTATTTGCAAGTCCCACCTTGGCTCAAAGGTATGCTGGATATCAGGCTGTGGTTAACAGCTCAGAGGAATTCCTGACAAATGAGCTAAATCAAAGCAGACCATATAACAAATGAGATGTGGCTCTATAAGTCATCTCTTTCCTATTGATTTCCTGTCCTGAAGGCCCTGGTGCCTTATTCTTTGTATGGCACTCATAGCTCTTAAGAGAGTTAGGTTATGGCTCAGGTAGAGCATCTGCTTTGCACACAGAAGGCCTCAAGTTCAATCCCCACCACCTCCAGGTAGGTCTGGGAGATAATCAGGTAGCCTCTGACGGCCAGTAGAGTGAGCTAGAATGGGGCAATGGTCTGGCTCAGTGGAAAGGCAGCCTCCAATGTTCCTAGCAAATAACCTCTGCTTGGGCACACAGGACAATTTGCACCAACTGCAAAAGCAAGGTGCTGCTTTTTGTTCAGAAAGAGGTATAAAACAGAATCAAGGACTTCAGTGAAGAGAATTTACTACTATTACATGCCAAGGTCATTCTTTAATATTTCCTGTTCCCTTTAGGCCAGTGCAAAATAGGCAACCAGTAGCTGCAACTTTGCAACGAATACTAGCAGTAGCCCATGAAAAGTACTGTCTATGTGGAAATTTCCCTTTCCAAAGGGACTTCCAAGAAAGCTTACTATCTGCATTCAACATACAAATCATAGAAAGAAAATGTGAAAAATTACCGAGTCTGCCCATTGCCCTGGTAATTCATTTTCTGCCGCATAGGACATCCAAGCTTGGTTCCTGTATGCAGTAGGTGGTGTTGGGATGAAATAGCCTGTGAACCCGGGTCGGTTTGCTGCTGGGATGGCAAACACTGCAGGAACTGTACTTCCTATCAAGAAACAGGGAAGATGATTAGCAATCAAAATACATTGCTCTAGACCTAGAGGAACATTGCAAAGGATACCCAAGATGTTCCAACTAGAAGGTGCCATTTTGCATTGGCAATAGAAGCCCCTTGCCAAAGAAAGAGCATGTATTATTGTATCTGCACATAGTGCCTTGTTGCCACTGTTGTAGGATGAAACATCCCACAACAGAATATACCTGTTTGAAGAGGTCAACCCAGCACTGACACTGCTCTTGACACAGTGGAGACACCAACACCCAACTAGTGATCATACTTGTCTGTAGAAAGAACGAGTATGAAAATTGAACATAGGCACAGTGCAGATGCACATTCATGGATTTATGCTACTGCAGAGAGAAAATAAAAAAAGCCGAGGAGATGATTTTGCTGGTCAGTAGCCTAGTGAATCTATGTAAAGTACTGTATGTGCTGTTATAAACATTTAATATGGATTCTAATATTGTTCTATGGTGTAGTTTCTCTTGTACAGTTTATGAGAATAAGTACAAGCATAGCAGTATATTTCAGAATGTAATGGATAAGAATGCTCTTAGGATATTGGGACAAGACAGTCCTATTGAATAGGGAACAGTTACACAGCAGGGTTTGGAGCTTCCAGAAAGCACTGTAACTATCTGTTATTGCTTTGTGAATGGATTTGTTTGCATAGGGTGCTTTGTACATTCCAAGGGGGGATATGATCTCTAAGATAGTCCTGTAGGGAACATCATTCTTTTTAGACAATATGTCATATGCACAAATGTTGGATTATGGGGAAAGAGGAAATAAAGAAAAATATAGGTGTGACTTGTTCCTTCGCTGCTGTGTGGATTGGTCTTCACATGGTTCAGATAATGTTGTACCAACTACCTGCTATTTAAATCAATATCACTTAAACCTTCATTTCCTTCATGTCTGAATCATTTTACATGAACATATCTTGTTACATGATTATAAACCCATTATGTTTTTTTTCTGATGCTTTGCAGCATTTTTGCATAAACAGTTTTTTGCTCCCACCAGGGTGATCTTCATCAGTTGGCAAATGGATGGATCTTCACTCTCACTGGAATCTTCTGGGAGCCACTTGTTAAACTGCCGGCAACACATCACTGCTTTCAGCTTGAAACATGTTGCTAAGTGTTAGAAAAGGAATCCATCTTTATCTTCTGTTCAATGAAGCATCTCTCTTACGTGCCGCACACATCAGCTGCCAACATGTGTATTAAGTGCAGCAAGTCTTTGGACTAGTTCTTGTAACCATTTTTTGAACCAAAATCACAAATAACAAAAGGCATTACTTTCTTTTCTGGGAATCTCCCAGGACTATGTTAATTTTAAAACTCTTTTTGATATGTGGCACACAAAAACACCCAACCATCTCCTAAATAAATACTTGTGTTATTCATAACACAATTGGCATGTTGAAAGTATATTCAAGATTTATATTCCAATTACAAAATTATTTGAATAAGCATTGCATATTAATACATTCTAAGGGAAGGACAAATCAACAATTGGGAGTCAGAAACTCAGTAATTTTTAATTCTGTGTTATCTGTATTCAATACAGCTTTTATCAACACAGAAAACAAGCCTCTCTTTCATTTTCGTACCGCATCCTGGTACAGTCTCTTCCTGAAACTAATATTGTTCCTATAAAGTTCTCTGTGGAATTTAAAATCATGTGTTCTGTACCCCCCCCACCCAATTAGTTCTATTACAAAATAGGGATGCTACTCAACAAGTCAATGAATACTAATTGAAAACCAACAAGGCTGTTCCATTATTGTCATCAGTTGTGAAGAATGGTCTTTGCCTCCATTCTACTTAACAGGCCAACCCTCTCCTTGTGGTCGTGTATTAAACTGATAAATGCACCTGAGTAACTTGAAACAAAACACTTCACACACATGGGATGTTAAGCAGAAACAATATATTTTAATAAGACGAAGTTCCATTTTTTAAATTTCAGTTTACAGCAGTTTTCCAGCCTCTGTTGTCTACAATGGGCTTGTCAAATTGCATAAATGTTGCTTATGAAGTTACATGAGATGAATGGAACCAAGAACACCAACCAAAGCACCCTTTATAGGGGAAGGGGGGGCGGATGTTAGAAGTTAGCCACATGTTTTCGTGTAGTCATGTTCCTCTAGTGACATGTGATCCACTCAGGTCACTAGAACCTAATGTGATACCTTGAACTTGAATTTAAAAGGTTTCAGGTTATATTTCCTGTGCTGATGAATACACCCCTGAGTGGGAGTGTCATTGGGTGCATTTATCCTTATGGGACTCAACAACAATCTAAAAACAGCAAATAAAAAAAAACAATTAAGAAACAGAGACATCAAATTACAAACAGAGTCTCGTGGAATCATAGGTTGGAATGACTGCAGATGCAACACAAGCAGTTCAAATTGGGAAAATGCTTTGAGTGCTTAAAGCCATTTCCAGTACCAATATTTATACCACGGCTGTATATTTACACCACGCTTTAGAGTCACAGAGATTACTTGCGATAAACCCAGGTTGAGTGTAGCGAGGAGCTTCTATTATGCTGGAGCAATTGTAAGCTTCTCTTGAGGAGCCGCAATTACTCATATGCTGCTTCCAGAGCCAGAAGGATGCAAGTATCAAATAATCTTAAATAAAAGAGTGTTCCAATGTGTGTGTGTTTTTTGTCCTATGCCACCTTTAATCCATGACTATTTTCTTTTTTTTTTAAAGGGAAGTAGAACCAATACCACATCTTCTCCACACATTCAGCCATTTTGATCTTGTGCAGAAGAACAGCAGAAATCATTCCTCCTGCCCTCAAGTTCAAAAATAAAAATAAAAATGAGGCAGCTGCTCCAATGCAAATACAATAAATGACCTTTCAGAATCAGGACCTAACTGTAAAAGAACTCACCCATCAATATACATGCTTAGTTATTAAATAAGCTTGCATTCACACTTGACTTTACATTTCGAACTGTTTCTGCTACAGAAGGGAAGAGTGGTGGTCATGCATGCTAAGGAAATCAGACCCATGTGGCCACAGGAGAATCTTCTAATGCTGGCAGTGGTGGTGAGCAATATGGATTTTAATACTAGAGAGCTGCCACATAAGCTTTCTTTTAACGTAAGCGATTGGCTGAATAGCTTTAGGAGTCCTGTACTATCATTTGGAATCACCGGTGCTTAAAGCTTACCTATAAAGAGAAACCGCTAGATGGAAAACAATCCCAACCCGAGGCCAATTCTAATGTGTGCCCTCTTTAGCTACACGGTCCACATACCAACCTAAACTGTACTGATGGGACCAGAAGCCCAGAGCCAGCAACTTATCTTTCATAGGCTGTCTTTTCTGAGGTAGTCAAAGCACACTGAAGACCTACAAAAGCCTAGACTGTCAACTGTACCACTTATATTTGTTTTATCTTAGTTGTATGTAGGGAGGCACAAGGGTAGTTTTTAGGTTTGATTTGGTTTTTGTTGATTTCAAGAAAATTTGAGGGCCTCTGGTCAAATGAAATTCTCTGACTGCTGTAAATAGCAGCAGTAGATCCATAGAACAAAGGCTGTGAACCACCCTGAGATCTAAAGATGTAGGGCAGCATACAAATTTAATAAATAATGTTTATTTATCATAGCTCATGCTTTGTCTTGATATTTAACAATAAAGAGTGCTTCCTCACTACAATATTCTCTGATTGGTCTTTCTGATCTTGAGGCAGTAATTCATTGTCTCCCAATTACATAGTCACACTCATGAAAGCCTTGAATCCAAGTCTGAAAGGATCAGCAAGTCTAAAATGCATACGTTGACATGGAAGAAGAATCCTGTTATCCTCTACACATCACCTTTCATATTCCGCAAAACTAAACTCCAGGGATAAAATTTCTGTTTAGAAATATCCAATGATAATAAGGATTGAATTACTACATTATCCTCCTCCTATATTTGATGTTTTTTTCTGTGACGTATGTGCCAATCAAGGCTAGCATGTTATTAATGCTCTAAATAATAGCCATTTAATAAAATATCCTGGGGTCCCAAAGCCAGCCCATGTGAATGCATGATCAACCTGTTGTCTTGTTTATATAAAGCAAAACTGAGAAAATGGGATTTGGCACAGAAATTCTGAAGGTCATTATATTCTATGTCCCAGAAATTAAAGAAGCTAAGTGTTGTTTTTTGTAAAGATTCTGTCATGTGGTTCCAGTATGTCTATATTACTTGTGGTAACTATTCCTAAGGAGATTCTGTGAAATTAGATACAATGAAAAACTTAATAGAATTATCATTCAGTTCAGGAGTCCGTTTTTAGGTGAATAAAAAACAAATCACCAAAATTGCTACACCTTAGTTAAATTTGAGGTCTCATTGAGGCAATCTTTTCCTCAGCAGAACTGGGAGTTTGGCATTCTCTCTTACTACCCATGACATTTAACAGTCGCCTTCTGGACAAGGAGAGTATCCATCACATTTGTTCTGCATCAAGCCAACTAGTGATGGTAAATAAATGTGCCATGGCAGTAGTAATTTACACCTTCCTAAAATGCTGACACCTCAGCATCAGACACCATCTCTTTTGGAGTACCAGCACCCAAATTCTAAATTGACCAACATTTAATATATTTAAACAAACAAGTATCTACAGTATTCTACATTGCTTCCCCTTTAAACAAAAATCAGACAAAAGCTAGCACAGCGCTTCCCAAGTCTATGTACGAAAGAGGAATCTTTCCATGTGGAGCCACCCAGGCTGTAGGCAGTGAAGAATATGTCATCTGGAGTAAGTTGGTTGGGGCAGAAAGGGCAGCCCATTCAGAGGTTAGGACAAAGAGATGCATCCTAGATGAAAACTGAATGCCAGCATCCTCTTTAATAGTAGGTGTGAATCACTGTGCTAGCTAGCCAAATGTTACCATAGTATAATTTTTTTCTCATTCCCATAATTAGTAGTTTTGTACAAGTCTACTACCAATCAGTTCCAGAAATATTCAGCTAAACTCCGCTTATCAGAAACAGCTCCTGGCAAAAGATGTCTGTGGCAATAGACTGCCAAGAAGCATGAGCTGCGTTACTGTATGTCAACCACTGGGAGCTGGGAGCAGAAGAGCACACAAGCACTAACACACCCCTTGGCAACATGCAAACTGTGCTGAGCGGTCCCCTGGGACTATTTACATGCTTAAAATTAAGTAAAACTCTTAAACGCTCCACTGGATCACAACCTAAGGCAATATAGTGAAATTTCTACAAGCCCTTTTTCCCCACCCCCAACCGGGTGCAAAAAAAATAAAACCCATAGTTTAGTACCCAATCATAAATACAATGCAATTCCCATTCATTTCAGTGAAAAGTTTGCTTCCATGTAGTGAACTTAGGACTGTGGCCTTAACTGCGATTTTTGTTAGGGGCAGTTGTTTAAGACAAAGGCATTTTCTGTTGGTACATTATTAAATTTCTATCTTACAAAGAAAATTAAGGGATTTTATATTTTTACAGAGATGTTATTTTACATGTGTAGGAAAAGTGGATATAATGTTCTTGCAATAGCTTAGCACCTCGTGATTTCAGAGTCAGAAAAGTTACGGAGACTCATCTGTGTCAACGCCAACAGCTCATTCAGCCCAGTGTCATCCAGAAATTTCAGAGTTTTCAATATTAAGAGACTATTCTGTGTCTCATGAAATTTGAGGCACTGGAATACCTCATCAATGGAATTGAGTGCCTGATGTATTCGAATAACTGTGAAGTTTTGGGGAACTTAATCGTGAAAACAATGTCTTTTGAGTATTTATTTTTTTAAAACTGCAACACACTATTGATTCTTACTTCTTTATGTTCACATAAGTTACTGGAAATGCAATTTTATTCTACTGATCATTTACCACTATTCAGTATTTTAAAAATACAAAAGTATACCAGCAGTGTAGCAGACAATGCTTTGAATTTGGAAGGACAGATGTTACAACAGAAGATAGAAAACAAAGACTTCAATCTAGGGATATAGGAGCACAGTTGCTCATGTAGCAGCCATGACATGTACACAGCTATTGAATGTTGTATCACAGATTAGAAGATGGAAGTATCCAAAGGGGGGGGGGGTTAGCTGCAGATAAAATGCCCCCAAATCAGTAAGCGAGTCAGCATATTCTCCTACACATTTTTTCATTTTCAACTTCTGTTTGCCCCAACCACCCTCTCTGAGAAGCAAAGTGAAAAATCTTGCTTCTAGCCTCTTATTTAGAAGCTAACGTCCCACAATGAATGGATTCTTTATAGACACATGGCAACTTACTCCAAAACGTCGCAGGTGGGGCTGGGGGGAGGGGGAATGCAAGGTGAACATCCATGGTACAACGTTTGTAGGAGAAAAATCTCAACTCTACTTTTCTTGTAAACTGCTTAGGAATTTTACTACAATCAAGCGGTATGTACATTTAAATAAATAACTAAGGAAAGGAAAGGAAAGTTAAATAAATAAATAAATAAATAGGATCGGCAAGCAAAAGGCGATCCCAATCTACCCTCAGCAACATTTTTCTCAAAGACAGAACAGTTACTCTTCCCTTGCTCACCTTTACTTTGACACATTTCTAGCAGCTGAGTGAACGCCAATCGTTTAATGTCGTTCTGTCAGGTTTCAAAACCCCTGAAAAATCACCTGTTTCTTCCAGACCTTCTTGTGAACCCGGAAACACAAGCGATCCTTTTCTAATTTGCTTGCACATGCCCTTCCTACCCTCCAGCAACACAACCTTCTATTCTTTGTATTTGATACACATTGTGCTGGGTTTCTGTTCAATCTGGGGTGGGGGGGAGAGAATCCTTTTCAAGATGATATGGGCTTCAGCAACTCGATGATTGGTTTAGTCAACTCAAGAACACTAACAAAATGGCAGCTCAAAGTTATAATGTGAAATAGAAGATGAGCCCAACTAATTCACACACAGTCTTACACAAACATTTAGGTTGTAGACGTCCAAATGTACCTAAGCAGATATATAATGTCTGAAGTGTTTCCTTAATACAGAAAGGATTTTGCTAAGTTGACTGGAATTTCTTTGTAATCAAAGAGATTGGGGTCGGGGAGGCAGAGCTCAATGGTATAGAACATGCTTTGCATGTATAAGGTCCTAGGTTCAGTCATCAGCATCTCTAGCACGTGCTGAGAAAGACCTCTGGTCTGAGACCCTGGAGAGCTGTGGCCAGTGAGAATAGATGATACTGGACTAGACGAACCAATGTTCTGACTCAGCATGAGGCAGCTTCATGTGTCCATATTTTTTTTTCTGAAGCTTCTCATTGCAAGTAGAATCTACTTGATAGTGAGCTCCCGGAAGAAACGCCTACATGTTATGACCATATTCAACCTATTTAATGTGAAGTGAAGTTAATCTGAATTGATCTGCCACAAAGCGAACCTGGTCAGTCATGAATCAGGATATCCTCACCTAATTCATTTTGGAATGGTTTGCAAGGACATGCTAGCTTGCAAGCTGGAGACACAATGAAACAATCACATGACATTTGCCACCAATTCAGGATGGCTTCACCACATTTAGCTGAAAGTGGTAATCTGAACAGGCTCTTTCTAAAGAAAGCTTGTGGCCTTTGGGTCAATGCAGAGTGCATTCCACTCAAGAGTAAGCAGCCATTACAAGGGAAACGGTCTACGTTACAGGGCCATTTGCTTTCTGTACAGCAAAACACACCATCGGTTCCAAGATCCTGTCTTAGAAAGATGCCAATTCCAGGTGCTTCAAACAGAAAGACCATATCCTTCCTCCCCATTCCTCTCCCATATTAGAAATATGCTGCATGTGATAAAATGAAAGAGTGTGTGGGGATCCTTTTATTAATTCTCCTCATCAAGCCTTCAAGAGAACCATTTAACACAGTCCTAAACAAGGTGCTTGCAAGATCTCATACGCTTGTCTCTATGCCATACAGACTTAGATGTGGTCTCTGTTTGTACCGCATGCGTTTTTCACCTGAGTAATTCAAGGCTGATTGATCCAATGGAGCCACAGATACTGGGGCTCTTGATACTGGGACAAAAGGGGCATGATCATGCGGCTGAATCTGTTCAGTTCCACTGGACTCTGATATTCTTGTCTTGCTGCCAATATCAGACGTCGACCTGTATAATATATATTGGAAACATCAGTCATTCCAACATCAAGCACACATCAGTTGCAATCCACAACCTACTTGCTCTGGAGCAGACCAGTTAACTACAGCTGTAGCCACAGAAGTATGGGGTCTTTTTGTGAAAAGCGGGTAGAGAAAGCATTTTGCTTTTTGCTTTGATGGTCGTTTACAATGGGTGCATACCAGTAGAGCTGAGTCGCTACTTCAAGCATCATTTTATAGCCTGCATCCCAAAGACATATCCCGATTTGTTATAGCACAAATATATGTTAGAAAATAAAAATAAATAAAAAGTAGTGAGGCTACAACAAACAGCACTGGTTACTTACTGTATCCTGCCTATACTGATAATTTTCTTTTAAAAATCAAAATATAGTAAGTTTAAAAACACAGTAATTTCAGTAAAAAAAATCCTATTTCTTTTATATAGTCTGTGTAGCTCAGTGCTACATTTGTTCTGACAGTGAAGGATGAGCATGGCTGCCCGTGTTTTACAGTCCACTGATATTTTTGCACAACAGTTATGACATCACTGGCAGCCAATCAGGACAGCTCAGCTGTTTCTGTATTCTTATGCTAATGCACAGTAAAATATAACATGCCTGCTATGTTGTGGCTTTGCAAACAGGTGTCATTTTGTAGAAGCAGCATTTCATAGACCAAGAGCCTGAGCTATGCAACTGCTACTTAGGAATGCATGGATATGAGCTAGCTGACTGTGAGAAAACAGAATTTAAAAGGCAATGTCCACAAGATTAGAATGAATGGAAACTGTACAACAGCAGTGCCTGGAGAACTGGGCACTAAATACTAACACATTGTTAAAACTGATTCATATTTATTAGGCGTTTAAAGTGCAGATAAGAAACTTGATGGCAACAATCTCTCTAAATGTCTTCAGAGTGCCAAAACCAATTTTATAAGGTCATCCATATATTTTGCAATGCTTACTGCTAGTCGTCCCAGAAGAGAAAAACAGGGAGGTTTATGAATCATTTACTTCTTTTACAGAACAACCAATCTGGCATGCCTTTATGATAGAGGATTTAAATCATGGTTTAAGATACTATTAGGTATCTGAGTGGCTTACAGCTGAACAATACCCCACATTTTTCCTTGCTTGCTTGCTTTTAAAAACAATTTGAAAACCTAACATTCTGAAATGACACTACTTGATTATAGTTTCACAAATACCTATACAGCATAAGAAATGCTAGCCCTGTAATGCATCTGAGGCTTTCAATATCAGTTATAAAGCAATCTTCCCTCTTGAGATAGAGATACAACATTTTCAGCTAAAACATAAAAACAACAGCATAGTACCTCCTAAGAGAGGTGACGGCAACAGGTCCCGTCCGAGGAGGCACAGGAGGAGGTGGAGAACCCATCACCATTTCAGGGAGTGGAGAAAATCTATAAGCCTGTTAAGAAAAATAAATAAATATTTTCCTCAACGATCTACTGACTTCTCATAAAAAATTATACTGCATTGCATTTTCCCAAAATATGACATAAGCATGTTGGAAGAAGACTGTAATCCAAGCCTATTTCAAAGTGAACATTATTAGCGCATCCTAAAATTTCAACGCTGCAGTGTTCTTGTCTGTCTGAATTCTCCCCCAAGGAGAATTCAGAATGGGTTTTTTGTCCCACTAAAAATAAAAATATTTTGATGTTGGAATATCTCAAGGCACCTAACATTATTACAGGAAACAAAAAATGTCTACAAGAAAACCATTTTATATTTTAACTTTTCTTTCCAACCTTTTTAACAGGGAATATGTTTCATGTTTCTCTAGGCAAGAACAAGCAAGTTCCTTTATTATGACAACATAAAGACTCAATTTAAAAAAAAACAAAAAACAACCACCACCACCAAAGTAAAGTAATCCTGGGGATCAGAATTTAGAGGCTATTGCATCAGTCACCCAGGATTTACAGAGTTTGACAGAAAATGGCAGATAGCAAAATTAAAGATTTTTGCCATGTTACACGCGTGTCAAAACACCTCCCTGACACTGTCACCATCAGCCTATGGCCCAAAGCATGAGATACTAATCTTGCAGCCTTTGCACTGTGACAGAGATTGTCAAGTTAACTTGGGAATACAGCGACAGTTATCAAATCTGCTTAGCAGCTAGTTTGAAATGCTGCCTTGACATCCTCTACTTTTCATTCTTCTAGAATAGCCAACATATCAAAATCATCACTGAGAACAGCATGGCATTCTAGGCACCCTAAATAGACACCTTGACACAGGAGGTGTTGTAAGATTCAGATAGGATGCATTCAAACACATTTCCTACTCTATCACTTAGGAGAGTTCAGAGAGAGAGGGTGTGGGGAGGGAGCCGAGAGAGACGAATAGGTAGCTGAGAATGCATTTGCTTCATTTCTCCCCTGGTCCTGCTGCCACCATGCAAGCCAAAGCTAAGCCAAGCCATAGTTAGACTTGGAATTATGTCCAAACGCATGATCATGGTTTGTACTTGGCTCATTGACCATGGTTTGCCTGTGGGAGATAAACCACGAGCCCAGGTTTCTGAGCCCATGGGCAACTTCCACCAAGAGTTAAGCAGCAGCACAAACCTTTGCATTTAATGTAACTAGCTTTCAAATAAACCCCAATGAATGGATCAAAAATAACAATGTTTTTCTGTCTCCCCATCCTAGCAGTTTTGAGTATGAAACCTGGGGGGGGGGGTTCATTCTTGCACCATAAGAGGAATAATCTGGGGACTTGATAAGCTATCCATACAGACATGCTTATTTCTATTATGAAATGTGAAATGCCTTTTTACAAAACAGTAAAGCTGTTTACACCAGGGTAAGATACAGCAACTTTAGCTCTAGGGTCTTTTTCTTGGTTACAAAGCAAATTTCAGACTGTTCTCTATTTCACAGTAAACTCAGTATTTCACAGGCCTATTTTTAAATGGATGTTCTGCCAATGCTTGATATGTTAAGGACTTATTATTTGTCAGGGAAGAAGCATATCTGCCTTAGATTAGCACAAAAAAGTTGGTCTTTATATATTGTTTTGTTACAGATCAGTTATTATTAAAGAATCCAAAACCAACAGTCTTTGGAATCAGTGCCACAAGAAAGAGGTGGTTGGAAGGCATAGAAAGTGTCCAGGCTGCATCAGGATATATTACACATATACAAGATCATTGGGAAATGTTTGCAAAGACCAATGTAACTCTCTACAGTGGCAGGCAGTGGGTAAAGTATAACTATCTAGCTGGATACGCTAAACCATGCTAAGGCAAGAGTAAATGCTTCATCTGAGTAAATACTTCAAAGGGAGAGATGAATGAGAAAGGTAGAGATTGCACCTCTAACCAAAATGGAACTTGTCCTGGGGAATTTGCCAACCCACACTTTCCCCATGTCTCCCCAGTAATATGTATATATATATAAAAAAGAATTATAATGGTGGAGATGTTATCAGGTTAAGCTTTCTGCTGTGATGATATCAACAGCAGGGGCGCCGACTTATAAAAAATATTGGGGGGGCCCATATAGACTTATAAAAAATATTGGGGGGGGGCAAGACCTCCAAACCGCTGCTGCTGGGGGAACGAAAGGGGCGAGCCCCGGGCTGCCCCGACCTTAAGTGAACCTGTGAGGGCCCGCCCTTTGCGGCAGCCGATTGGCTGCCGCCATGGGCGGTGAATATTAATGATGTATCATTTTTGTGCTTCATGCTGTGGCTACAGACATGTGATCTGATGGTGAATTTGGGGTGACCCAATGCAAAAATCCTGAGAATCCCTGTGGATCCATGCTTTGTAACCACGTTTTTGCACCATTGCAGCCCCAGGCAACAGTGGGTGTGTGATTTTTGGGGGGCAGGCTGTAGCCATGGACATGCTATGTGCTCTGATGGTGAATTTGGGGTGACCCAATGCAAAGATCCTGAGGATCCCTGTGGATCCATGTTTTGTAACCACGTTTTTGCACCACTGCAGCCCCAGGCAACAGTGGGTGTGTGATTTTGGGGGGGCAGGCTGTAGCCATGGACATGCTATGTGCTCTGATGGTGAATTTGGGGTGACCCAATGCAAAGATCCTGAGGATCCCTGTGGATCCATGTTTTGTAACCACGTTTTTGCATCATTGCAGCCCCAGGCAACAGTGGGTGTGTGATTTTTTGGGGGCAGGCTGTAGCCATGGACATGCTATGTGATCTGATGGTGAATTTGGGGTGACCCAATGAAAAGATCCTGAGGATCCCTGTGGATCCATGTTTTGTAACCACGTTTTTGCACCATTGCAGCCCCAGGCAACAGTGGGTGCGTGATTTTGGGGGGGCAGGCTGTAGCCATGGACATGCTATGTGATCTGATGGTGAATTTGGGGTGACCCAATGCAAAGATCCTGAGGATCCATGTGGATCCATGCTTTTTAACCACATTTTTGCAACACTGCAGCCCCAGGCAACAGTGGGTGCGTGATTTTGGGGGGGCAGGCTGTAGCCATGGACATGCTATGTGATCTGTTGGTGAATTTGGGGTGACCCAATGCAAAGATCCTGAGGATCCATGTGGATCCATGCTTTTAAACCACATTTTAAGTGGGGAGGGAAGGAAAAACACAGAACGGACAAGGAGCACGAGAGGGGTGTGCAGAGAAGCAGCTGGCTAAGAATGCAGGGGAGGGGTATAAGGGCAAGGAGGAAAGGAAGGCAAAAGTTTTCCCTCACCTACCCACCCAAGCCAGCCAGCTCGCACGCTCTCTCTCTCTCTCTCTCTCTCTCTCTCTCTCTCTCTCTCCCTCCTGCCTGCTTGCCTGGAGGGGAGGGGCTTTCCCTGCTCTTTGTTCCGTTTGAGCAAACACAGCAAGGAAACAGAGGAGGGTGGGCAGTAAGACCCTGAGGCAGAATGCAGGAAAGCAGCCGCTTCCTCTTTTTGAGGGAAAAATACGGTAATAATTTTCTCAAATTATTGGGGGGGCAGAGCCCCCCCAAACGAATTTTTGAGGGGGCTCGGGCCCCCTCAGGCCCCATGGAGTCGGCGCCTATGATCAACAGCAACCATTTTTCCCAACTACACATAACGGAGAGCTGTGAATTGGTGGTGCCCAAAATACCTTTAGCAATATGTACTTTGGGCCTTGGTAAATAAAACAGATTGGGCTGGCTAGATTCTCTGAAATCAACACAGGGAAAGGAAGGAAGCTCTAAAGTTTTTTCTTTCTTTGTGAACAACTTATTCAAGGTGTAGGTGGGCTGGAGATCACCAGCTGCTTCTGTTTAGTCACATTTTCCAGGAACAACCCCAGCAGGTTTGCTATAGCCTATCTTTATATCAATGAGGTGATTCATAATTGATTTAGCTCAGGCAGAAAAAAACATTTTTCTTCCTATTTAACTGTTGAGAAAAGGACCGGGATTAATCATACACCTGTCTCCCTTTTTAAAGTGTAGGTGACAGACAACCTAGCCCACAAGACTGGAAGCACATAGATAACAGTTTTCGCAGTGTCTCTTGGGAACTTTCTTAAGTATACACGTCATTATGGATCCTTCTTTTCGTCGCAGGTGCTCTGAATGAAGGAGGACAGCATAAATAAATAAAATCTCCTGAATCTCAAGGTGGCTCTTTAATCACAAGATCTTGTTACTCTGACTATGTAGCAGCACCAAGATGGAATATGAGATTCCTCTCCTGGATTGTCAACATATCCCAACCATAGATTCTGCCTGTCTAAACTTCATAGTGTTGGTTTAGCATGAGGCATCTCCTATTTGGATATAATTTGGCAATACATATCTGGGAATCCAATGACTTTGCCACCGGAAACACCTGGAAAGCCTTTGCATTTCTCCCTTATGTTCACTTTATTGTAGCCCATCACTAACCTCATTTTTAGGAGCCAGGACAATAACAAGAAGCAATTATCTATCTAAAACTGCCAATAAAGCTCCATTCTCAACACACAGGGTGCAGGGTGGGAGGAGCTTATCAGAGCTTGCAGGGCAGCAGCTGAAGGAGCAAAAAGGGTTTTCTTGTGTGTGTGTGTTTCTTTGTGGCTGATTAGCTGCTCTCCATGTGCAAAGGTCAGAGGGAGGGGGCAGGGTTTCTGTTGAGGCAGGTGATTAGCTGTGGAAAGAGCTTATCAGAGCTTGCAGGGCAGCCGCGCACGCCTAGCGGAGAACGCAGTTTGATCCATCTTTTAGATTTAGGGGAGCTAGTCTCAAACATTTGTTGGGGGAGACCTAGGTTTTTTTGGGGGGGGAGTTATTTGTCCTGTCTTCACACTTTTTATGATGGAGGACCGCTGTAGCCACCCCCAACACATTCTCAAGATGGAGGGTGAGGCAACAGCTGCAGTCACCTGCGGTTCCTGCGCAATGTTTGCCATCTTGCCAAAGGTTACAGGCAGCTTTATCTGCAGCAATTGCATGTTGATTGCCCTCTTAGAAGACAAAGTCCAGCAACTGGAGGAACGTGTAGCTACGCTCCAAAGAATTAGAGAGCTGGAGCTCTTCTTGGAAGCAACAGAGCACACCGTCTCCACCAAGGAGGAGACAGGGGACTCCCCTGAGAAGGAGGCTAGTTCACCAACACAGGAGCCAGATATATGGAGAAACGTGACTCAAAGAAGTAGGAGGCCCAGGGTTCGCTCTGATTGTTTAGAAATACACAATCGCTTTGAGGTCCTCTCCCCTAGCAAGGAAGACAAAGAGCAGACTCCATTTGAGGATCTCTCCCTCATTACAGTCGATCAGGTATATGAAGACGAGCAGCAAAGTCAGTCCTCAGGGAATGTGCAGGCGACCTTGGAACGGACAGCTCACGGAAGAATCCCGACCAGACCTAAGAGGAGGCGTGTAGTGGTGATAGGGGATTCCCTACTGAGGGGAACAGAAGCAGTGATCTGTGGGCCTGACAAGATTGTCTCGGAAAGTGTGCTGTATCCCCGGAGCTAAGATCCAAGATGTAACTGAACGACTGCAAGGAATCATAAAACCCACTGACAAATACCCCTTCCTCTTGGTTCATGTGGGAAACAATGACACTGCAAGCAATAGCCTCCAGAAGATCAAAAGAGACTATGAGGCTCTGGGCAGGAAATTGAAGCAATTAAATGCACAAATTGTCATCTCATCTGTCCTCCCAGTTGAACGACGTGGCCCAGGGAAAGAGGGAAAAATAGTGGAAGTGAACAGCTGGCTTCGCAAATGGTGTAAACAGGAACGGTTTGGATTCTTAGATCACGGACTGCAGTTTATTGAAGATGGACTTCTGGCAAGCGATGGGCTGTACCTCACAACGGTTGGGAGGAATGTTTTTGCCAAAAATCTCAGAAACCTCATCAGGAGGGCTTTAAACTGACTAATGTGGGGGAGGGAGACAGTGCTCCTGAAGGTAGGAATCTATCAATTGATGAAGATGATCATCCAAATGTCATAGACCAAATGGAGCAAACAGCACACAGACCTAGTGGTGGGAGGAAAAAATCCTTAAATAAGAGACACGGGAGAATGATTAATGGACTTCAATGTCTGTACACTAATGCGCAAAGCATGGGAAATAAACAAGATGAGCTTGAGCTCTTGGTACAGCAAACTAAATATGACATAATAGGCATCACTGAAACCTGGTGGGATAAGTCCCACGATTGGAATGTAATAATGGAGGGATACAATCTATTTCAGAGAAACAGACCAGACAAGAAAGGAGGAGGAGTGGCGTTATATGTCAGGGATGTGTATACCTGTGAAGAGATCCAAGATTTAGAACCTCAAAGCCAAAGTGAGAGCATTTGGGTCAAAATTAAGGGAGAAAAGAATAACAGTGACCTCATTGTGGGAGTTTACTATAGATCCCCAAGCCAAACGGAGGACATAGATGATGCCTTCCGGGAACAGATGGCCAAGCATGCAAAAGGAAGGGACACAGTAGTAATGGGGGACTTCAATTACCCGGATATTTGTTGGATGTCAAACTCAGCCAAGAGCATAAGGTCAAACAGATTCCTCACTGGCCTTACAGACAACTTCATTGTCCAGAAAGTGGGAGAAGCAACAAGAGGAACAACCATTTTAGATCTGGTCCTAACCAATGTTGATGACCTGGTTAGTGGGGTAGAAGTGGAAGGATCATTAGGCGTGAGTGATCATGCTCTTCTGAAGTTTACTATACAGCGGAAAGGAGCAGCCAAGCATACTAGGACTCAATTTCTTGACTTTAAGAAAGCCGACTTCATAAAACTTAGGGAAGTGCTGGGTGAGATCCCATGGACAGTAATACTAAAAGGAAAGGGAGTTTATGATGGCTGGGAGTTTGTTAAAAGGGAGATAGTAAAAGCACAACTTCAGGCAATACCAATGAGACGGAAACATGGAAGGTGCCTAAAGAAGCCAGGGTGGCTATCTAAAGAACTTTTAACTGAGTTAAGATTAAAAAAGGATGTGTACAAAAAATGGAAAAGGGGGGAAACCACCAAAGAGGAATTCAAACAAATAGCCAGCATGTTGGACTGGATGGCCCTTGTGGTCTCTTCCAACTCTATGTTTCTATGATGATTCTATGATTCTATGATCTGGGCATCATGCTAACACATAGTTTAGCATGGTGAGAACCAGTCAAAGTAAGACTCAGGCTAGTATGCTCCTCCCTCCCTCTCTACCACAACTTCAAGAAGTACTTCAGAAGCTTTCAAAGCAATTTTGAACTCAGCTTGTGAATATTAACCACAGTTTGTTCGCAGTTTGTTGGTTCAAACAACACAACAAGCTGTAGTTAAGCAGAAACAGTGAATGCTTCCAAACACCTCTTTGAATCTACGCCTGAGGCAAGCTGCGGCTTATTCATATAATGCTAAATTACTGTTTAGCATGATATCCACAGCAGGTCACTAATAAATGCTGGTTTTTTAAAGCCAACTTGACTTTTAGGGCTCTCCCACACTTCCGCTTGTCCTTCTGCTTTCCAACAGGAAGACCCGCTGCTTGCCATTGAATCAGAGCAAGCATCAATCAGTTTTTCTGCAGATTGACATTTGTTCCAATTATGAGGTAAACAGCAGTTTTTCCTGGGGAAAGCAGTGGGAGAAATGGAAAAACCACTCAGATCTGTGCCTAGAAAGCACAGGACAAGTGGAAGATCGGACCCACATGACAAGCAGATATGCGGACAAGCTCTTACTCTGCTTATTTTAAGTACAGTAAGTTAATTTATATTTGATAAAGCCAACTTGGGTTATTCATCTCAAAACTAATTTAGAACATTTCTCTTCTCCCAGGACTTTGACTAAACAATCTAGGGCCTTTTAAACTGGGGTGGGGGGATATTGTTTTGTTTGTTATGTATTTTTGTGTTTTCATACTATAAACTGCCCTGTGATCCTCGGATGAAGGGAGGTATAGAAATTTAATATAAGGAGGATGATAATGAGGATGAAAACTGAATATCATTCACAAAGCCCAGCAGAATCTTCGAGCCATGAAGTATGTGATGGCCAGAAGAGAAACTCCCTAAAGTCTAAATTCTGGCATTTCAAAAACAGTTCTAACACATATAAGTGGTCACTTACAGGCCTTGGCAAACTGTACTGATACACTTCTGGTCTATAGGTAGGCACCCACTGTATTCCTCCTCTGGGTCGAGACATGGTACCAGGAGCACTGGTCACAACTTCAGAGTATGGCAACTGCTGTGTAGAACTGTAAGCATCTTGCTGCCTGCTCTGTCCTCCATGACCTGCTGAGGCCAAACTAAAGGCTTCTTCCAATAGCATGTGCATCTGTTGTCTGACTTCATCAATGGATGGCTGGGAACTCAGAGTCGATGTCTCTGAATGGCCTTTTGCTTGATGAGCTCTGTTATAATTTCGGGGCTCATTGACACGGTCAACATTTGTTTCTTCTATCATTTCAGGCTCAGTCTGTTGGATATAACAGAGAAAGTTGGGCAACTGTGCAAAAGGGTGGGGGGTTAATTCAGTAAAAATCCTGTCTGTGTCTAAGTCATAAGAAGTGATTATATTTGACTTTCATAAAGTGTTACATTTTCTTTACCAACCTCATTTGGCCTATCAACACCTATCCATAATGGACAGCTATTTCAGAAACCATGAAATGATTGTCTTTACCACGTGTTATTCAGCTGATGAATGGCTAGAGAATTGGTTGTAGAATCATGTCATAAATGAAGTCAGAGGGGCAAATGACTCCAACATTCCCAGTGCTTGCTTGACTTCTCCCTCCCTCTCCAACTCTACTTCTAGAGATCCATTTCAGTCAGAATGACCCCTTCCCATCACTGGTACATAAGTTATTTCTGTCCTCTCACAGCTCCTCTGCAGCTTCCTGTGTCAGCATTTGCACTGTGAGTGGACCATTCCATCTCCCCAGTTGTGCTAGTGTAACACGAGCACAGACTGCAAAGTTTCATAGTCCTATAAGCAAGTTCTGAACAATATATATATATATATCAATCATTTTCACTCACGGTGTGATTTAATTTGACAACTCAGTTCAGCACTCCATTCAGTCTACTATGAGGTGCTCAATATTAGAGGATAATGTATATATTTAATAAATTATGTTAGGCAAGTTACAAACATATGGCAAACTCTCATTTGTGGGTGGGGAGGATTGAACTCAAAATACCTGTTTGCCACTTCTGTTACCTACTTAGGGAGCTGGGAGTTGCTGCAGAGGCTGTTGGTGGGGGAGCACTGGACTTGAAAATTACTTTATACATGTAAATAGGCTAAACATGCAAGCAGTCTTTCAGTTAGGCACAAGGATCCATTTATACTACTAAATATTAAAAGATGCTCTGCAAATAGCATCTGCCATCTGCTCCTCATGTAGGCCTAAAAACATTTTGTACTATTTGCTTGCATTAATATTTTAAATTGTAAACTGCCTTAGGAGAAAGGCAGTATATAAATGCAAGCCATAAATAAATAAAGCACACACCTCCCCTCCCAATGCAAAATTGTTTCACTTCACTTTTGTATCATGCTGCTGTTGCCAAAAGGAAAGCCAAAGGAAGCTAACAACATACCAAAACAGTCTTTTACAAAAGGGAATCAGCTACCAGGAAAGAGTGAGTCAGAGAAAAGCTGCCTCTATCTAGCATTTTATCAGTAATTTTTCTAAAAGCCCCTTTTCCACCTGAAGCAGTTAAATTTAAAAACAGATTGAAAATAGGCTGTCCCTTTAAATTTCTGTTGCTGTGAAGCACACTAGAGCATAGCAGGCCATAATCCCAGTTACACAGCAAATTACGATTTATTTGTTCTGACAGGCAGTGTCAAAACATGGACAATCCCATCACAAACGTACTCTTGTGAATCTTTTTTGATGTTTCACAGTTTCCCTCACCTTGGCAAAGGAGCACACTATATTTCAGTGGATAGATAGGGTATTTATTACATCATGAGGATTACAATCCTTGATTTCTATATTTGTGATCTGGCAGATAGCGTATTCATTCAGCAGGGGCTGCTTTTATTCAGTCCCTAACATAGAATTTGCCCCTTTCTTTTCTTGCAACTGCTGCACTGTAGGCCACTGTTGAAAAGGCCAAGACCAGGGACCACCAACCATGCACCTATAGGTGCGCCTACGCACACAGTGGCAGGATCTGCACGGTCCCCTGGATCCCTCCCCCACCACTGAAATTAGGTTTGAAAGAAGCATTGTACTGCAGCCAACAGAATACACTGTAGTGTGGGCTTGACTGCGATGCGGCCTGGTGTTAATTCACAAAGCCCTAAACAACTTGGATGCAAAGAACCTTAAGGACCACCAGATTCCTTATGCCAGTGTTTTTCAACCACTGTTCCGCGGCACACTAGTGTGTCGCGAGATGTTGCCTGGTGTGCCGTGGGGAAAATTGAAAAATTCGAAAGATTTAAAAATAAAGTACCGTATTTTTCGCACGATTGGACGCACCGGACCATAGGACGCACCTAGTTTTCAGGGGGGGAAATCAAGGAAAAAATATGATTTCCCCCCCGCAGCTCTGGGAGCAGTGGACAGGTTGCACGCAGCCTGTGCGCTACTCCAAGACCTTCTCCCTGCTTTTGCGGGAGGTGGCGGAATTCCCCCACCTCCCGCAAAAGCCCACAGGAGCCCTGCTTGACTCCCGCGGGCTTTTCGACCAGGAGGGAGAAGGGACTGAAACGGCCAGTCAGTCCCTTCTCCCTCCTTGGGCAAAAGCCGCAAAGAGCTGCGCGCTCTTTAAAGAGCGCACGGCTTTTGCCTGCTTTTGCGGGAGGTGGGGGAATTCCCCCATCTCCCGCAAAAGCCCGCAGGAGGGAGAAGGGACTGACTCAGCCAGTCAGTCCCTTCTCCGTCCTTGGAGAAAAGCCCCCAAGAGCCGTGCGCTCTTTAAAGGGTGCGCGGCTCCTGCGGGCTTTTCTAGGAGGTGGGGGAATTCCCCCACCTCCTAGAAAAGCCTGCAGAAGCCACGGAACCTCTTTAAAGAGCACACGGCTTTTGCCTGCTTTTGCGGGAGGTGGGGGAATTCCCCCATCTCCCGCAAAAGCCCGGAGGAGGGAGAAGGGACTGACTCGGCCAGTCAGTCCCTTCTCCGTCCTTGGGGAAAAGCCCCCAAGAGCCGTGCGCTCTTTAAAGGGTGCGCGGCTCCTGCGGGCTTTTCTAGGAGGTGGGGGAATTCCCCCACCTCCTGGAAAAGCCAGCAAAGCCGTGCAGCACCTTTAAAGAGCGCACGGCTTTTGCCTGCTTTTGCGGGAGGTGGGGGAATTCCCCCATCTCCTGCAAAAGCCCGAAGGAGGGAGAAGGGACTGACTCGGCCAGTCAGTCCCTTCTCCCTCCTTGGGGAAAAGCCCCCAAGAGCTGCGCGCTCTTTAAAGGCTGCGCAGCTCTTGCAGGCTTTTCTGCGAGGTGGGGGAATTCCCCCACCTCCTGGAAAAGCCAGCAAAGCCGTGCAGCTCCTTTAAAGTGCGCACGGCTTTTGCCTGCTTTTGCGGGAGGTGGGGGAATTCCCCCATCTCCCGCAAAAGCCCACAGGAGGGAGAAGGGACTGACTCGGCCAGTCAGTCCCTTCTCCGTCCTTGGGGAAAAGCCCCCAAGAGCCGTGTGCTCTTTAAAGGGTCCGCGGCTCCTGCGGGCTTTTCTAGGAGGTGGGGGAATTCCCCCACCTCCTAGAAAAGCCTGCAGAAGCCACGGAGCCCCTTTAAAGAGCACACGGCTTTTGCCTGCTTTTGCGGGAGGTGGGGGAATTCCCCCATCTCCCGCAAAAGCCCGCAGGAGGGAGAAGGGACTGACTCGGCCAGTCAGTCCCTTCTCCGTCCTTGGGGAAAAGCCCCCAAGAGCCGTGCGCTCTTTAAAGGGTGCGCGGCTCCTGTGGGCTTTTCTAGGAGGTGGGGGAATTCCCCCACCTCCTAGAAAAGCCTGCAGAAGCCACGGAACCTCTTTAAAGAGCACACGGCTTTTGCCTGCTTTTGCGGGAGGTGGGGGAATTCCCCCATCTCCCGCAAAAGCCCACAGGAGGGTTGGAGAGTAGCGGGAAGGCGTCGCGCGCCTTCCTGCTGCCCCCCATCCTCTGGGGCTGGCGATGGGGGAAGCGCTGCTTTCCCCCCCGCCAGCCTCAAAGCCGGGTTGGAGAGTAGCGGGAAGGCGTCGCGCGCCTTCCTGCTGCCCCCCATCCTCTGGGGCTGGCGATGGGGGAAGCGCTGCTTTCCCCCCCGCCAGCCTCAAAGCCGGGTTGGAGAGTAGCGGGAAGGCGTCGCGCGCCTTCCTGCTGCCCCCCATCCTCTGGGGCTGGCGATGGGGGAAGCGCTGCTTTCCCCCCCGCCAGCCTCAAAGCCGGGTTGGAGAGTAGCGGGAAGGCGTCGCGCGCCTTCCTGCTGCCCCCCATCCTCTGGGGCTGGCGATGGGGGAAGCGCT
Source organism: Podarcis melisellensis (assembly GCF_964234715.1). Classification (NCBI taxonomy): domain Eukaryota; kingdom Metazoa; phylum Chordata; class Lepidosauria; order Squamata; family Lacertidae; genus Podarcis; species Podarcis melisellensis. Next base: position 64,684,136 of record NC_138528.1, on the reverse strand, counting down.
GCTTTCCCCACCGCCAGCCTCAAAGAGCAGACTCTCCTGGCTTCAGCGGAAGCAACGCGAAGCCTCTGTAGCGCAGGCTTCGGAGGCTTTGCCTTGCTATCGCTGAAGCCAGGGAGCCTGCATTCGCTCCATAGGACGCACACACATTTCCCCTTCATTTTTGGAGGGGAAAAAGTGCGTCCTATAGAGCGAAAAATACGGTATTTTATAATTTTTCACATTTCTGTTTACTTACTATTTCATAATAAAGTAATTATAAAATACTTTCTTTGTGTTTCTTTGATTCCTATTCAAGAGAATTACTTTATATATAGTCAATATAGGCACAGAGTTAAATTTTTTAACATTTTCTAATGGTGGTGTGCCTCATGATTTTTTTCATGAAACAAGTGTGCCTTTGCCCAAAAAAGGTTGAAAAACACTGCCTTATGCTTTGCTTCAGCTGCTGAGCTCTTCTGATGGGGCACTGTTGGTGGACATATTTTCCCAAGACTGTTTTTGTCACCATAAGTGCTAGAAAGTGGTTTAAATAACGAAAGAACAATGTGGCTTTTAGGATCCAGATGCCTGTTCTAAGCTTGGTTGATATGGTAAGACTGCAGAATTGTATCATATCAGCAGAATCAATAAAATATTGTGTATGAATTTGGGTTTCCTTTTTGTTATTTACCTTTATACTAACAAAATGTGTGGAAGGCTGTAAGGAAGGCTGTAAGATTGTAAGGAGCAGCCTTGTATTGTCAGATCAACAATCTACTTAGATTGTAAGCACCTTGAGCTTTTAGGAAAGGGTATGTGCCTGAGTGAATGTTTAAAATGAACGAACTGCTGTTATTCAAGCTTGACTTCAGGAACTGCCTTTCCCATGCCTTCTACTGAAGTGAATATATGATTTAAAAAAACCCTGAAACCTGAAGACCAAAATTGCATAAAATCAGTTCTAGCTGTTGCTAAAATGGAAGTAGCTATTAACAGTGCTTTTTCGGGGGGGGGGGGTGCATACCCCTAAACATTTTGTGAATATAAGTTTGGCTTCATTGAGGGGCAGTATTTTAATATGAGTAGGAAAATGAGAGTACCCCTAAAGCACTGGCTATTAAGCACTTTCACACTAGGTAGATTGTTTTGCTAGGACCGTTCTAATGTTTGCTATGCTTCCGATGCAACTTGTAGTGAATGAATTTTGCATGCACGTACATCATATCCACTGTTGCGGATACCACGCCTTTGTCTCTCTCGTGTAACAAGTAGATCCATCTCAGTTTCTCCTGGACTTGGACTGTTCAAAGACTGCCTGCTTCGGTAAACAGAGTTCTTCATTTGTTGCCTGCAGAAGAATAAAGTATTTAAATGAGGCCAGTATTATTGTTGTTGTTGTTGTTGTTGTTGCCTACAACAATTTATTACCTGCCCTTCACCCCAAGGTCTCAAGGTGGGTTGCAATAATTGAAACATGAGACTAAGAACACTTTAAAACAACTTAAAATTACAGAAATAAGGCATGTCCTAAAAATATACACATCAGGTGTAAAAAGCCAGAGTAAAGAGGTACATCTTCCATAGTAGGATGTCGGTTCAGTCTTTATGCTCTGAGTTCTGAAAAAAGTATTCTAAATCATCAATTCCCACTCATCTCCAAGCTAAGTGGCTACACAGATACACCCCCATGCATATTCAGTTACACATTGGCAGTCATCAAGTCAAATTATATATTGATTGCTTCAATGAAGACCAAAGATTGAAGCACTTGGAAACAAACAACTAGAATTTATTAGACAATGTACTCCAAACAAATATTGAAATGCTTCTTCTTTGTGAAGATTTGTGTATAAATCTGCAATTTCAAACTGATGTAACTACACACCAGTTATTTCTTTATTCATTTCCATATCAATAATAACCTGCAATAATGATGGACTTGCCCGATGTGCTTGAAAATCATCCAATGCATATTCATACTGTCTCACATACGTTAGCGAACCATTCAGCTAGGTGCCAACCTTTTTCAGCACAGTATTCCAAACCCTTAGCAACTGCATTGTTGGACTGAAGTCTGATCACCCAAAGACAGGGACTAACACATGATCACGGCATGTGAATGAAAAAAACCTGATGTGCAAAATTAGCAAACAAAAGGACAAAAAGGGTAACTGGGTGGTGGCTTTTCCTCAAGTAATCTGCCTGCCAGAGATTCGTGGATAGTTCATGTCACACTCAAACTGATTCCTTGCTAGCACACTGTAAGCATTTCAAAATCCTCTACAGTGGTACCTCGGGTTAAGTACTTAATTCATTCTGGCAGTCTATTCTTAACCTGAAACTGTTCTTAACCTGAAGCACCACTTTAGCTAATGGGGCCTCCTGCTGCTGCTGCTGCGCCGCCGCTGCACGATTTCTGTTCTTATCCTGAAGCAAAGTTCTTAACCCGAGGTAATATTTCTGGGTTAGCGGAGTCTGTAACCTGAAGCATCTGTAACCTGAAGTGTATGTAACCCGAGGTACCACTGTACAGAGTCAACCTTCTTAAAAACTGCTACGTTTGTTTTAAGAAATAGCATTCAAGAAACAATACACTTCTAATAACACAGTTCGTAACACAGTTCATACTAGCCTTAACCAACCTAGTGTCCCCCAACTGTTTTGAATTACAGCTCCCATCAGCCCCAGATCTAGCACAAAAGAACCAGTCCTAAATTCCCCATATCTTGTTATCTCCAGTGCTGTTTTTCTGTGGGGACGAAGGGGTAGGCATAGCCCTAAACATTTCGTGAATCTAAGTTTTGCCTCATTGAGTTGCAGTATTTCAATATGAGTAGGAAAATGAGAGTACCCCTAAACATTTTTTTTAGAAAAAAAGGCACTGGTTATCACTATACCGTCAGTACACATAGTCCATAAAGAACATCAATAAGTAGCATCATTTAATCTGAAGCTCTCCAGTTATTTCTAAGGAAATCAAGCAATTGTCCCACAGCTATGACAGAGCTCTATGCTGTGGAAACGGATGATGGATGCAGGAAAGGTGCCCATTTTTCTCTGTGACACAAATTTGACAATAAACCAGACTAACAATGAACATCTATCAGATGACTCACTGGGAGCAGAAAATAAGCAAGACAGAAGCTAAGATAAAAGTGGGAGGCAGAGTTTCTGACCTACTTCGTAGCTGAACAGCAGGTCTGAAGGCCAGAGTGGGGCATCTACATAGACCATGAGTGCAAATTATAATGCTGGTGGGTCTTGAAGGCTCTAGAACAGGCATCCCCAGACTTGGCCCTCCAGATGTTTTGGGACTACAACTCCCATCACCCCTAGCTAACAGAACCAGTGGTCAGAGATGATGGGAACTGTAGTCCCAAAACATCTGGAGGGCATAGTTTGGGGGTGCCTGCTGTAGAATCATATTTCCTAATGCCTTTGGGGGGCTTTACTTTTCCCTGCTCTAGTGCATGAACAAAAGACTATTATTATTATTATTATTATTATTATTATTATTATTATTATTATTATTATTATTTTGCTTTCAACAGAAAGAGAATAACCTAACTAGCATATTGTCACATTTGTTTAGTATCATGAGACCTGTAGAGAGATCTTAGTGGGACTGGTCTGAGGTGAGGGAGGAAAATGTGGAAATGCTAGAATTTTCATCCATTCATTGCAAATGTATAAAGTCATTTATTTAAGAATTTAGTACCACAAAATCCTCAACCTTGAAACATTAATCTGCATACAGAAAGGCAGAATACTAGGTTGTAAAAAAAGTACAACTAATCACAAGTTTAATACAACAACTTTTTCCTCAGATTAGTTCGCTTTGTCTGCCACTGTCTCTGCCGTCACCTATTGCCGGTCTCCTTGCCTTTCGCCCTCCCAGTTCCAATGGGCACCAGCCACTACTAAAACGGTATACTACTAAAACAGAGGCAAACCCAAGGGAGTGGAAGAAAATGAGGAAGTTTGTCTCTATACCTAAACTGATTCATTTAATTAGATTCAGGGGGCAAGCAACAGGATAACTTTATAATACACTGAAGATATTAGTGTATTGTATTAGTGTATTAGTGGAGGGGGTGCGTCTTATAGAGCGAAAAATACGGTAAGCAGTGAGCGCAAACTTTTAAGCAATTGAGATATGTGCTGATGGCAGTCTGTCCTTATCGACAATCTAGCCATAGCATTTTGTAGCAGCTGGAGCTTCTGGACCAGGCACAAGGGCAGCCCCAAATAGAGGGTGTTACAATAGTCAAGACTTGAGGTTACTAGTGCATTAATCATCTTAGCCAGGCTATCCTTGTCCAAGAATGAGCTTGGTCAGTAAATGGCTAATAAACGTGGGACAGGAGGAACCTCTAGGGTTGCTTCCAGAAGACCTGCCCCAATATGTTTTCAGCGAGGCTAGACAAAATTGTGTCAAGCAAGCATTGTCCTACATTTTCCTCCAGTACGTTTCCCCCATCACTTTCCCTTTTCTAAAAAAACAAAAAAGCCCAATCCTCTGAGGAACTGGGTTTGTTGAGCAAGACCTCAAATCTACTTTAATTGTGCAACTGGAATTTCCCAGTCTGTGAATCAATCCCACCTGAAATAGCAACACTCTGTAAAGGGGTTTCAGGGAGCTTCCAGCTTCCACAAATCCCTTAATTGGGTAGAATTCGTGTTGCACTTCCCCCTTCTATCTTCTAGGGAAAGGGGCTAGAAATATGGAAGGAAGGAGGCAAGGAGGCAATTCAGGGAGGTGGTATGAATTTTTTCTAAGGGAATAAAGTCTCTAGAGTTCCCCTGTAGACCGTTAAGAGGACAGAGGGGCGAGTTAATTCCAGGGGGCAGAACTGCCTGCAAGCCCAAGGCAAATTGCTGTCAGAATGCACTGTTGTGTAGGCTGTCACCTCCTTTTTCCAAAGAACTACTGGAGCCAGGGACAGGGCAGCTTAACATGTCCCTCCCTATGCGAGGTACAGCAGGGTGGGACTGACACTGGCCCTACACTTCTGTGATTAAAAGATTACACTGTTTTCAGATTATTTTAGGCAGATTCACACCCTTGACCTAATTGTGAAACTATTAAGGAAGGGGAGGGGGGAATCAAGAACAGTACATATAATGAGCAGTCTTTGTGAAATTGCCCTGAGATTGCCAATTAGCTGATTTAAGGAAGATTCACTAATGAGAAGGGAGGTATCAACACGAACAACTGGCACAAGCATAGGTTAGTCATTGTCGACAGGGAATACAACTGCAGCATTTTAAAACACTGACTACGTGACGAAGAATACTCTGAGGAATCTATAGGGCTGGGGACCTGGTCCATGTACAACTCAGTTTATTTAGTACCACTGATAATTTGTAAATGTTTTTAGAGTGATGTTATACAAAAATATGAATGCGCGAAGGCCAGTGTGTGAATAATTTATTTGGTGACAGTTTTATTTCTTCACATTTTGAAGTACCAAGCCAAGAGGGAATAGTAACAGTAGCTGCAGAGGAGGAATATGGAGGAAAAGATTCCTAATGTCTTTATGATTTAACCTATAGATGTTGTATACTGTTTTACAAAGAGCAAATATGCAGGATTTTAAGATCTAATTGATTAAAATCTGAACTTCTCTACTAAGTAAACATGATAAAATACCTGTAATTTAATACCCTTCTGCAAAAGGTGGGTATTACTAACCCAAAATGACATCCAATCCTGAATAACGTCTGAATTTGTGAATATTCCCTACCCACAAACACACACAAAAAACTTTTTCACTATTTGTGAGTGAATTATTGGGCAAAATGGATTAGAATAAGGAAGTTCCTTTCTCTAAAACAACAAATAAAACATTAAAAATCATGGAACACAAACACCATGGCCTCTTTCTACATTGTGCACCAGCAAGCAAATCCCAGAGTACATAATAAAATTTACTGGCTCAATAGTAAACTTCATGCTAAATATGCGTTAAGGATTTCTTGCTCCTTTGATACTTTCTAACCTTCCAGTCATGATTCCAGGGCTATATCACTTCCACTGTGTACATTAATATAAAATTTCTGTCTGCTTCATTTATATTCCTAAGATAGCCTATGCTAATAGAAGAAGCTACTGTATAATTCAAACTTTATCTTATCTTCTACTATGCATATGTAACAATTCCACTTGCCTCCTCCACTGGAGACCTGTACAAAGCCCTAATGTCCCAGCAATGGCACCAGACCAACCAATCAAGAATCTTTCTTCTTTGCTGACCTGAATGGCCTTAGAATTATGTTTCTCGGGCACTTATTTTCTTTTTTATTTAATTTTATCCAGGCTCCAATTTACATTAAAGCTGTTGGATCTCACCATTCTTTATATACCAAAGATATTCCAGAAACCATATGCTACATTTCCCTTGACTTCTCTGCACAGGCGTTGCAGGCAGATCTTAAGTGGAGAGCCCTGCATCTCAGGTACTGATTGAGGGATACCTATATGGGCTGGAGGAAGAACTGCAAACAATTCCATGTAGAAAACTCGCTTAACAGTTCCTAATCCCTCCTGGTCTGAGAAAACAGGTGACAACAGAGTAACAGTTCAGTTCTTATTGCTTTTGAGCAGAAAAGCTCTTTCTAGACACTTCTGCTTGCTTGACGGACAATGGTTGGGAATTTTTGTTTCAAAACTTGCAATTTCTAATTGGCAGCTGGGTGTCAGAGAGAAAATGATATTTTCTTCCTAAGCCTTGCATAGTAGAACTGAGCATTCTGTATGACATCCACACAACTTCTGACTTTCTATGTGCTGAAGTCTTTCTGCTTATCTTACAGTCAAAAGCCCATGAAGGACAGCCGCAATAAAAAAATTAATGGCCAGCATAAAAGTTAATGGTTCTTGTTTATTACAATACTAAGAGACACCAGCACAACTATCTGTCCTTATAAGAATAAGTACTGTATACTGAACTAAGAAAGCAACAAATTCAGATGGGGAACATTAAGAAAATACAGAAAATTCCAACAGAGGCCACATATTACCTCTTGTGTTTTAATACAAAGCCATTAATAATTTATTAATTACATCAAAAAATGAGGGGGGGGCAATGCAACCCACAGAATCACCTATCTAAAGCTCTTTACAGCAGGGTTTCCTGTTCCTGCTAGCTAGGGATGATGGGAGTTGTAGTCCCAAAACAGCTGGAGACTCAAATTTTGGAAAGCCTGCTCTATAAAAATAGGGTTCAGCATATACTCGACCATTCCTTTTAAGAGAAAGGTATGACTCCATTCATATAACAACAATTACATCCCTAAAAAGTATTTGACTTTTGCTTTTTGCTAACATAGGCAAAAATGGAGAAGTCATTAGTTTGTAACATCAGCATTTGAAAGTTGTTGCACTGTCATCTATTTTTCCAAAATCCACAGTACTGTATGTCGCACAGCACACTCCAGGGCAGACCACCATTCCTCTCCTGTTGTCAAGAGATAATAGTAATTCTGAGGTTTGATCAATAGGCAGGAAAAAAGAGAATGTTATCCCAACAGCCATATTGCTTTTCAACTTTTTTATCATCATATTACAGCTTAATACATTCATAAATAAAGTACCAATCATCTCAAGGAAATGGCAAATCGCTAAACAGAGGAAAGATGGCAGACATGGGAACATTCTTCACACGCAAAAAAACAACAAAACTTATCACTTCATGCTGCCATTCTACCAATTGACACTACTCCTCACGACTTGCCTTTTTATGGTAGAGGTGGAAATGATGTGAGAAATGACAAAAATATATACCAAATACTCACCTGTTTTTGGGTTCTACAAACGGAGAAGATCCATCTGTATCAGCATCCAAAATATGATCTATTTCATTTTGTGCTTTTTCATACATCTTTTTTCTGTCTGCTAAGCCCTTGTTATTATCAACTTGGGGAAAGTCATAATAGCCTTTTCGCTTGGCTTTCAGGCGTAATTTGTTGCGATAGTGCTCTATATCAGATTTCTGCTTCAAGGCTTTGTTAACCTGACAAACAAAAAATACTTATTATAATCAAATCTATTTGTTCAGATTAACCCTCTGATTAAGGCTTGTTGACTTTTGGCCAATTATTTTATAGCCTATAGATTATGTATGAGTATGCATTTAAGTTTCCTTTTTGGTAGAATTGGCAACTATCCCTAGATGAAACCTCAGGCAGTAGTGTCTAATCCATAGTTTACAATGGTGATAAAAATGGGACACTATCCTCAACTACCTATGCCAGACCTCAGCATCAGGCAAATCTCAAAATAACAAGGAAATCTGACAGTTCTCCTACATTCAACTCCCAGCTCACTTCTGCAAATCATGTTAACAGTCTACTCACATTGGCAGTGAAATGTCATAGCAATGAATGCATGCAAGATCACTGCTCTAAGTGCCTATAATGGAAAATCGTACATTGCAAGTTTTTTTCCAGGTTATGGAAGAAGAACCTCAAACTCATCTGTGTTCATTACCATTACTAACATGAGCAGACCACATGTGTGAGCAGTGATTTACAGCAGGGAGTAGGCAGCTGACTGTGGGGAATTTCAATCTGTTTTATTTATAACAGCATTCACTTTAGCCAATGAAAATGTGAGTTCATGATCTGGATTGGCTCTTATCACAATGTGCAGTAATGTGAAGACGTAACTTGCCCTTTCTCTATACTGAGAATAGACAAAACAGTGCTCTGCAGATGATGCTGGACTATAGCTCCCATCATTCCTGATTGTTGACCATGCTAGCCGTGGTTCATGGGGGGTACTATGTTGGCTACCCCTGCCCTATATCTTAGGCTATATCCCTCCAACCACAACTTTGCATCAGAATTAAGTTTTTAAACAAATAGGTCTTTTATGTAAAGTATGCATTCATTGCGCAAACAGGGCCTGCTGTATGGAATGCTGAATAAAATAAGGAAAGGCTGTCCCCTTTCACTATGTGCAAATTGTAGGAATTTTCCCCTCTTGCAGGTCTTCGGTGTCAATTGACAAATATCTAATATACATCAGTTTAAATATGAATGTGGAAAAAAATATGGGGAGACCAGGGAGTCCTGGACTGGGTACATTCCCCTGGAAGGAGCCAAGCCTGTAACTTAGGAGTGCTCCTGGGTCCCACATTGTCACTCACTGGAGACTCAGGTGGCCTTTATGGGCTATGAATGCCTTTCTCAACTATGGCTGGTTTGCCAGCTGCAGCCCTTTTGGGGCAGAGATGACATGGTCTCGGTACTTCACACTCTGGCAACTTCCAGGCTGGATTACTGCAATGTGCTTTACGTGGGGCTGCCCTTGAAGACAACTCGGAAACTTCAACTATTCACAAATTACTTAGGCCCCAAATATGTGAAACTACAGGTATTAAGATCAGCAGAAGTCCTCTTGGTAGTTTCATAACCCTCAGAATGCATTCTCTGTGCCAGTTCCTAGATGGTGGAATTTCCTTTCCACAGAACTAGTCTATAACTTGGGAGTACTCCTGTATACTGGAGACTCAAGTGGCCAGCTCTGACTCATTTGCCAGCTATGGCCTCTTTCGGACAAATGATTTGCTGCTGTACTCTATACTTGGGTCACTTCCAGATTTGATTTGACTTCCGGTCGGCGCCAGCGTTAATGGCGGTCCTTGCTTCAAGCTCTGAAGCAGGACTGCTCCGTAAGTTCGGGTCTGTCCCGCTACGGCGAGCGGGGGACCCCTAAAATCACAGGCGCTGAAGCCTGTGGACAAGGAGATTCGGTGGGCACCTTTGCGCCCCCCGGTATCGTGAAAGAGCCTTTTTAAAGGCTCCGGAACGGCACCGGGTGTGAGCGCGGTGCTGAGGATCGTAACCCAGCTTGCGGAGCGAAGCCGCGTCGCCATTAACGGAGAGCGCCGATTCCTTCCTGAAACGACTAATTGGCAACAACAACCCGTGAGTAAGAACGGCAAATATAAAGTTAACGGACTCAGTAAATTAAGAAGATTTGGCTGAAAACGGGAAGGCGAAAAAGTAAGGAAGTCAGCCTCCCGGAACTGCACGACTTAAGTAGCAATGAAAGGAACTAGCTATATTTAAAAGGAACCCTTATTTTGAAAACTGTTAAGCCTGACATCTGAGGTGATCTCCCCCCCTTTTTTTTGAGCGGGAGAGGGGGGGAAGAAGATTGACTGAATTTAACCTGCTAACTGAAGAGAGTTTAGAAAGGAAAACTCTCCGCTGTCGATACCCCTGGCCGGGCTGCCTGAGAGGTGAGCGCCTGGAGAGAACTGTCAAAAGAAAGCGGCGCTACAAAGTAAGATCTCTTTTGAAACAAAAGTATAGGGACTTTAGAGGGCAAAATTTGTAACTTTTCAGTAGCAACAAAGTAAGACTGTTGGATAAACTTTTTCTTTTGGGACTTTGCATGGCTTTTGGCTCCCCTGTTTCTTTGTTACAGTTATTTGGATACAACTTCTCCCTCTAGAGGACTAAAACAGAAAATCAAGGCAGGAAAGTGGGACTTTCCATTTACAACTTTCCTGTGTGAATGACCTTGAGATGAGCACTCCACTGGAAGAGATATCAACAAGAAGCAAAACAAAACAAGCTCAAAAGCAAGCTCAAAAAAGAGGCTCTTTAACAGGAGCTACAGCTGCACAGGAAAAAGGCACATCGGCATCAATGGATTCTATGACACAGGCTCTGCTCAGAATAAATCAATCCTTAGAAGCACTTACCAAGCAATCAACAGAGAACTCTAAGAAACTGACGGAGCTGACAACAAGACTTGACCTGAACACAACGGCAATATCTTCAAATACTGACTCTATTAACCGTTTAATTCAGGAAAGTACTGAGACAAGGAGAATAGCTGAGACCGCTAGGAGCACTGCCGAGGAAACCAGGGGAAAATTTGCACCTATTGCAAAGAAAGTACATGAACACGATGCTACTTTGGCACTTTTGGAATTGGAGAGAAAAAGCAAGAATCTGAAATTAAGATTGGTACCAGAGGAGGAAGAGGACAACCTTGGGGAATTTCTCACAGACAAATTCCAAGAATTCTGGACGGATGAGTTGGAAGGAGAGGAAGATGAATTTGCAATAACCACAGCCTTCCGGATTGGCAGGAAACAAGGCAAGAAACCAAGGGACTGTTTAATCACGTTGAGATCCAAAGAAGAAAGGGATAAATTATTGAACCTTCACTTCCAGAAGGCTTTGATCATCAAAAATTCCCAAATACAGATCTTCAAAGATATCCCTAAACACTTTTTGGAAGTTAGGGCCCAATTTAAAGACCTAGTGGACCTACTGAAAGCAAATAACATCCGATTCAGGTGGGAGTTCCCACAGGGGTTGTCCTTTAACTTCAAAGGGAAGAAAATTAAAATCAAAACAATCCATGAGAAAGATCAATTCCTCGAAAGAAACGCTGAGGATTTCCAAAAAGGAACCGTGACTGAGAGGGAGGTATTGGATATAACAAACTTATCATTTGGCCTGACCCCAGCACCGACAGACGAGGAGCAAGCACTTGGAGCAGTCGGTGGAAAAGAAGCCCAGTAACAAAATGTCTCTGCAACTTCTGAGTTGGAATTGTAATGGTCTGAACCACCCCCGAAAAAGAGGTCAAGTATTTCACATATTAAAGAAAGAACATCTAGATGTAATATGTCTGCAAGAAACCCACATTGCCAGGATACATAGAAAATTACTGATAAACAAGAGATTAGGATTGGAATTCATTTCGTCAGACAAAGTTAAGAAAAGAGGGGTAGTGATGTATGTTAAAGAAAGATTAGAACCAAAAATGATCTTTAAGGATGAACAAGGAAGATATCTGGCAGTGGAAATTCAAATACATGGAGAAAAGATCTTGATTGTAGGAGTTTATGCACCTAACGAGGGGAAGGCAGAGTTCTTTAAGAAGTTGCATGAGACTTTAATGGACTATATGGACTTTAAAATCATAATGATGGGCGATATGAACGGAGTCGTCTCCACAAACATGGACAAAGCGCAAAGACAAATAATTTCTAAAGATGGGAGATTACCAAAGACCTTTTTCGAGCTGACTGATACCATGGACTTGATTGATATTTGGAGAACAAGGAATCCCCTGGAAAGAGAGGGGACCTTCTTCTCTGAAGCAAAGATGACCTGGACCAGGATTGACCAAATTTGGATCTCTAGCAATCTGGCACCAAGGGTTAAAAAGACAGAAATCTGCCCAAAAACCTGCTCCGATCATAACGCAATAAGGATGGACATGAAACTGACAACAGCTGGAAACTTCAGATGGAGAATGAATGACACCCTATTTGGAGATGATGCTATTTACAAAAAGGCCCAAAAGACATTGAAAGACTACTTCGAGGTGAATTTAAGATCAGATGTGGAAAGAAGAATAGTGTGGGATGCTAGCAAGGCCGTGATGCGTGGTTTCCTAATCCAACAAAATTCTATAAAAAGGAAAAAACAGAATGAGAGAAAAGAAAAAATTTGGGAACAGATGAAAGAAGGAGAAAAGAAATTGAGATCTAAACCCAAGTCTCAAGAGATTTTAAGAGAAATAAAGTACCAACAAACCCAGTATATGGAACTGATAAATCAAGAAATAGAATGGAAAATAAAACAAATGAGGCAAAAGACTTTTGAGTCAGCAGATAAATGTGGGAAACTGCTGTCATGGCAATTGAAAAAGAGGCAAAAGCTGAACACGGTAACATCCCTCGAGGTAGAGGGGAAACTTATCAGTAAACCAAATGAGATCAGTAATTGTTTTCAAAGTTTTTTTAAGAAATTATATGCACAAGGGCCAAAGAATGAACAAGAGATAGAAGATTTTATTAAAAAATATGGACTTTCAAAGATTAGTGAAAATAATAAAAGGATTTTGAATGAGAAAATTACAGACCAAGAAATAGAGGGTGCCATTCAGGGTATGCAATTGGGGAAATCACCAGGACCAGATGGATTGACCGCGAGGTACTATAAAGCACTTAAGGAATGGCTAATACAACCGTTGAAAGAAGTGTGTAATCAAATCATGGAGGGGAAAAAGGCTCCTGAATCGTGGAAGCAAGCATTTATCTCACTCATACCGAAAACAGAAACTGAGAAGCACCAAGTTAAGAACTACCGCCCTATCTCACTATTAAATGTGGATTATAAAATCTTTGCAGACATTTTAGCAAAAAGATTGAAAAAAGTGTTATTGGATGAGATTCATAAAGACCAAACAGGCTTTCTCCCAGGGAGATATATGTCAGACAATGTGAGGAACATTATAGACATTTTGGAGCTTTTAGAGACGAACATAAACAGAAAAGCAGTTTTGATCTTTGTGGACGCGGAGAAAGCCTTTGACAACGTTAGTTGGAGTTTTATGAAGAAGAATCTGCAAGGGATGGGGGTAGGCCAAAAATTTGAAAATGGTATAGGTGCAATATACTCTGAGCAAAAGGCTAAATTAATTGTGAATGGTATGGTGATGGATGAGATCCCGATAGAAAAAGGGACACGACAGGGATGCCCAATATCCCCCCTATTGTTTATATCGGTCCTGGAGGTACTGTTAAACATGATTAGAAGAGACCAGCTGGTGGAAGGGATACAGCTCGGAGCTAAACATTATAAGTTAAGAGCATTTGCAGATGACTTAGTTTTGACTTTGCAAAAACCAGAAGCCAGTACAAAAAGGGTATTGGAACTTATTGAAAAATTTGGTCAAGTGGCAGGTTTTAAATTAAACAAACAGAAGACAAAGGTGTTGGGAAAAAATTTAACAATGGAGGAAAAAGATAGCTTCCAAAGGGAAACGGGTTTGGAAATAACAAAAAAAGTGAAATATCTGGGGGTGAATTTAACATCTAAGAATATGAATCTGTTTAAGGACAATTATGAGAAATGTTGGTTGGAAGTGAAGAAAGATCTTGACATTTGGTCTAGACTAAGACTCTCCTTGTTAGGCCGAATTGCTGTTATTAAGATGAACGTATTGCCGAGAGTGTTGTTTCTGTTCCAGACACTACAAATTTTGGACAAGATGGACTGTTTCAAGAAGTGGCAGAAAGATATATCTAAATTTGTCTGGCAGGGCAAAAAACCCAGAATAAAATTTAAGATTTTAACTGACTCAAAGGATAGAGGGGGCTTTGCTCTGCCGGACTTAAGACTTTACTATGAGGCAGCAGCATTTTGCTGGCTGAAACAATGGCTACTTCTTGAGAATACAGATGTCTTGGATTTGGAGGGATATGATAATAACTTCGGCTGGCATGCATACTTGTGGTATGACAAGGTAAAGGTTCATAGAGGCTTTAAAAACCACATTGTCAGAAAAGCATTATATAATGTATGGATTCGTTATAAGGATTTGTTGGAAAATAAAACCCCCAGGTGGTTGTCACCCATGGAAGCCAAGGCGGTAAAAAAACTTAATATGGAATCAGATTGGCCAAAATATTATGAAATTATAGAATACGATGGTGAAAAGCCTAAATTACAGAGCTTTGAGAAATTAAAATCTAAAGTTCGAGACTGGCTACATTATCATCAAATTAATGAGACATTTAAGCAAGACAGGAGATTAGGATTTCAGAAGGAGAGGTCAAAGTTAGAAACAGAGCTATTGGAATCCAATACTAAGAATTTGTCTAAAATGTATAATTTGTTGCTGAAATGGAACACTCAAGATGAAACAGTAAAGTCAGCAATGATTAAGTGGGCACAGGATATCGGACATGATATTATGTTTGCAGACTGGGAACAGTTATGGACCACAGGCATCAAATTTACGGCATGTAGTGCCTTAAAAGAGAACATAATGAAAATGATCTATAGGTGGTACATGACCCCAGTCAAGCTTGCAAAGATATATCATCTGCCCAATAACAAGTGCTGGAAGTGTAATGAATGTGAAGGAACCTTTTATCATCTTTGGTGGACCTGTCCAAGAATTAAGGCCTACTGGGAAATGATCTATAATGAAATTAAGAAGGTCCTAAAGTGGACATTTGCAAAGAAGCCGGAGGCCTTTCTCCTGGGCATGGTCGATCAAACGATTCCAAAGAAAGATAGAACTTTTTTCATGTACGCAACCACGGCAGCAAGAATTCTTCTAGCAAAGTATTGGAAGACTCAAGAGCTACCTACTCTGGAAGAATGGCAGATCAAGGTGATTGAATATATGGGACTAGCAGAGATGACCGGCAGAATCCGCGACCAGAGGAGAGAGACGGTGGAAGAGGACTGGAAAAAATTTAAAGTGTATCTTAAGAATTTTTGTAAAATTTTGGAATGAGAAGATGTCAAGGGCTATGAAATTAGAGAATTTATAGCTGTTAAAATCTAAACTTAAGAAAATTTAAAGAAAGTTGTTCTTTTAAAATTGAAAGAAGGATTGCTTAAAGCTAATTTAAAAAATAAGGGTGCAGTGATGGGAAGGTTTGGGGAAGTCATGTATGTTTGTTTGTATGTTTTTCTTTTTCTTTTTCTATTTTATTGTCTATTTTGTTTTCTATACTGTTTAAAATGAATAAAAAATTTTATAAAAAAAAAAAATGATTATTGTAGCACACACAGGTGAAAAATTAGAATATTGTGGAAAAATTCATTTATTTCAGTAATTCAACTTAAAAGGTGAAACTAATATATGAGATAGACTCATGACATGCAAAGCGAGATATATCAAGCCTTTTTGTTATAATTGTGATGATTATGGCTGCACTTGAAGATGACCCAGAAACTTTAGCAGGTCCAAAATTCAGCAGCCAGATTACTGACAGGGGTTCCATTTAGAATTCATGTAACTTACATTAAAGGTAAAGGTAAAGGGACCCCTGACCATTAGGTCCAGTCGTGACCGACTGGGGTTGTGGCGCTCCTCTCGCTTTACTGGCCGAGGGAGCCGGTGTACAGCTTCCGGGTCATGTGGCCAGCATGACAAAGCCGCTTCTGGCGAACCAGAGCAGCGCACGGAAATGCTGTTTACCTTCCTGCCAGAGCGGTACCTATTTATTTACTTGCACTTTGACATGCTTTCGAACCGCTAGGTCGAAAGGAGTAACTTACATTACTTTAAAGTTAAATGTAATTAAATATATATGGTGCTTCAATGGGGTGGGGGATTGTTGAATACTGACTGTTGCTCCTTGTACAAGTAAGTGAAAGCAAGAAAATGTTTTTTGGGTGGAGAACTCACAAAACCACTGTTTTAAAACAGCTGCTCTGGTTGCTACTTCATTTCTGATCCCAATGCAAATTGCTCACCTGTGTTTGTAGCCCTAAACAACTTAGACTTGCCTTAGAGACCCGCCAATGCATAAATGATTACACAACTTTATTGGATATAATCTTACCTCTCCGTTAAGGACAGCAGTTTCCTGATTTCTGTCTGAAGATGTGTGTGCGGGAGGCAAAGCTACAGGCTTTATGGCAATCAACTGTACAGATCCAGAAGATGTGTCGAAGGGATCAATGGCAGACTTGGCAATGCTATCAAAGAGCATATCTCCCTCCTCTTCATCACTTATGGGCACTAAAACATATTAGGATTAAGTCAGCATATGGTTTGGGCATTTCAATTCTGAGTTGGTGAGGAGGAAAGTGAAAATGAATTGCATGTAATCCTAGGATCCCCAACATGTCCCTGTGATTACCACAACACCCCAGAAACAGATATCCCTGCTACTCACCAAAGCCCTCTTGACCCTTCTCATTTTTAAAAAAATGAGTTTTGGCCTTTTATGGTTGTTTCATTGGGGGTTGTCTAATTTTCTGTCTATTTATTTAGGGGTGGGTGTGCATGTTTTGCCTGGGGGTTCTGGGTATCACTGGTTATTGTCAGTGAAATATGTATTTTTGTGGGGGGCCACAATGGTTTTGTGGATTTCCAAATGTGCCTCCATGCTCCAAAAAGGTTGGGGACCCCGGATTGTAATAAACACTTTCTGTATATGAGCCTCCTATATTTAAAATCACTGGCATTAGATTTCAAATCCAAGGAATCTTTTGGGGGTTTTGTCATGCAAGGCATTATGATTTAAGCAGATACTTCAATAAAGGAGGAGTTATTTTAAAACAGGTGCTGCTGCTGAGCATACAGGTAAATCATATGAAATAAATATATTAAACTCCAAACAATTAAGGGGAGGTGTGGCATATGGAAGGCTAAACAATATTTTGTGACACTGAGTTGGCATAGCAATGTGTACAGTGTGGGGCATTTACAAGCGGTAATTATTTTGTGGGTGAAATTCAATTGCATACGAGCCTCCAGGTGGTGCAATTAAAGTGAATTTGGTGCTCTTGTGCAACAAACCCTCTTTTTCATAACAAAACGAAACAGACTTTTTGATGTTAGGAAAGTGATGAGTAAATGCACTGGAAAGTGTGCAACAACAATTGCTTGATGCAAAATCATATTATCTCCCTGTAAACAGATCATAACCAATATCATATACTACCTCCCAGCAAACTTTGTGGACACAATCAGGATGAATGCAAAATAAACTGGTCATCTGAATGCTATCCTAACAGGTACCTGCTACCTGGTTCAATGAGTCTTAGGCCTGGTTCAGATATCAAGATAATAGTGAATGAGTACCTCCACTACTACTACTTTCCTTGCATTCTCTCCCTCTCATCTCCTCCTCCGCAAGTGAGAGCAGAAAGAGAGAAAGCTTTCACTTTAAAACAAACCTCTGATCCCAAATTCCGGTATATACAATCTCAAGGAACTGTGGTTTGTTCTAACCACAGCTGGTCAAAACTACAGGTTCCAGACACTAAGAAGAGAAGAGGAGGAAGGAGGAACAAGATAGCCACCCATGTATTTTGTTCCCCTACATGGGCACCCACCCAAAAGTAGAGATCCTATCAAACTAGTTTAATTAATTCTGTTATGTAACCGAGTGATATTTGTGCTGTATCCAGTATAATCAAAGAATAAATTACTGTCGGGTTGGCATTTTCAAACCTGTATTTCCGAAGATTTAGTTCCTCTGAAAATTTATTGTTCTTTTAATTACTGTAAGAATTACAGTGCAAGTCGATTTATGCCATCAAGATATGAAGTTGGGCTGTTCCAGCAATGCCTGCATTATATGTTCAGAGTGATCTGAAGCTCATGTACACACACAGGAAATAAGTGTCTATAGCAGCTGTGACAGGAACTTACTTAAATTGTTTTAGTATAAAGGTTATCTCTGGCTTCTTTATGGTTTCCTTATGGTTTGCAAAGTTGTGCATAAAAAGTTCTCTTAGAAGCTTTTGGAAAAGAACTGCACATTTTTCTAACAAATATATATAGGAGATTGGGATGAAGAGTGGCACAGGTAGGCATTGCCAAATAGCTTTCTACCAATGGGGAGGGTATTTTTGTTCATTGAAATATGAAACTTAGCCTCCGTTTTACTTCAGTTTAACATTATTTCTTTAACAATACACAAATTGCATAATTTATAAAATAAATGACACATTACAAGAACCACAAGGAGGCATTTGGTCTAAGAAGCAGAAAAGCATATCATTATGAGGAGGACTTTCTCAGACTGGGGAAGGGTGATTTTCAGTGGCAGCTACAAACGCATAAAAGAGAAGGGATACTTGATGCAATTCAGGTAGTATGGAGATATTCCCAGCTTCCACGGAAAATTGTATTTCCCCCACTCTGTGGGTTATTCAAATGTAGAAAATGGGAATTCTCACACTCATCTATTCCGCCAAATACAGGGCTTCTCTTTGTCTCTTACATTCCTGGCTCCAACTACAAATCCTCCCTTCCAAATCACAAAACAGAGCCTGCTCACATGTGTAAAGAACCCAACTTCATAACTTGTTTGACTTACAGCACAAGCCTAACAATGTCTACTCGGAAACAACTCCTATTGAAATCAATGGTGTTTACTCCCAGGTGAGTTTAGATTTCAGCCTTAGTTAGCTTGCAGTCAGTGGGCTCCTGTGTTTTTCTATACAGTAGATTTCTATGAGAGTCAGGGAACCTGGGTTATGTTTGTATCAAATTCCAATTTTTGTCAATCACCAGAGCAATTACCAGAGCAAAATACCTTCTATCCCCACCTCTCTCATTCATTCATACATACATGCATGCACCATAAAGACATGGCCAATACATGAGATAATAAAGTTCTGACACAATAGAATGGATTGTAGAATTTAGATTGGGGGGGTGTCCATTTTTAAATCCACATACATATCCATTAAAAAGCCCTCCAGCAAAAGAAAAAACTGGATAAGAAAAGGAAAAGGTTTTTTTTGGGGGGGGTCCCCATTCAAAAAGGCATGCAATTTCAAGGGCATTGAATCTGTTATATCTTCTTTTATGAAAACGTGCCCTGACCTAGCCACTGTGATCCACGCGACGGTCACCTCCAGACTGGATTATTGTAACTCGCTCTACGTGGGGCTGCCCTTGAGACTGACCCAGAAACTCCAGCGGGTGCAGAATGCCGCGGCGAGACTCCTTACTGGGTCTTCGCTGCGAGATCATATCCATCCGGTATTATACCAGCTGCACTGGCTCCCGGTGGAGTACAGGATCAGGTTTAAGGTGCTGGTTCTCACCTTTAAAGCCCTATACGGCCTAGGACCCTTGTACCTACGGGACCGCCTCTCCTGGTATGTCCCACAGAGAAATTTACGGTCTGCAAATAAAAACATCCTAAAGATCCCAGGCCACAGAGAGGTTAGGCTGGCCTCAACCAGAGCCAGGGCCTTCTCGGCCGCGGCTCCAATCTGGTGGAACGCTCTGTCACAAGAGACTAGGGCCCTGCGGGACCTGACATATTTCCGCAGGGCCTGCAAGACAGAGCTGTTCCACCAGGCCTTCGGTCAGGGCGCAGCCTGACCCCCCTCCTCTGGCAATCGGCAATCTACACAGAATTTGCTTGATGGTTGCCATTAATTTGATTTTAATTTGATTTACTTAATTTTTATAATGAATGTTTTTAGAATGTCGGATTATTTGATTGTTAGCCGCCCTGAGCCCAGCTCCGGCTGGGGAGGGCGGGATATAAATAAAATTTATTATTATTATTATTATTATTAATAGCATTTTCTAAATTATTTTCAGACTTTGTTTTACAGCACAATTCTATATATATGTCTGCTCAGAAGCAAGTTGCATTGAGTCCAATAGTGCTTACTCTCAGGGAGATGGTTACAGGATTGCTGCCTTATACTCTTATACCATTTCAGTTGTAGTAATTCATATGACTACTAAACTTGGAGGTCAGCATAGTGATCTCTGGCCAAATCCATTTATCAGAGACTGTAGATGTTATCACTAAGCCTATTCTTAAACCCATTAAAGCTACTTTGGGGCTACATTCCTGTAAATGGAATCTTAACTGTTGTAACTACCATAGTCTTCAACATACATTTGTTGACAACCACAGAAACTGAAAAGTACTAGAGATCCCAGATGCTGTTATTCATTCACAGATTATTTCACTCACTTGAATGATACAGTTCCCATGAGTGCAAAAAAGTATTCATCACAACATATGAACAGATTATATTGGATAAGGGATAAAGAAGAAAATAACTATGTCAAGGCAGTAGTCCTATAAAAACTAAAACTGCAATCCTAATCCCGTTAACCTGAGATCAGGTCCCACTGAATTCAATGGGATTTACTTCTGAGTAGATCTAGTTAGGGCTACAACTACCTGGAGAATTCAGTAAACATGTACAAGACTGGGCTACACTTCTTTGGATATAAAATGACCAGACATCACCATAACAATAGTAAACACATCCTAATAATGTGTTTTATGTGTTTCCTATCCTGTTCTCTAAAGACTTGATTTGAATCGACCACATACATAATAAGCAAGCCCAGTTCCTTCATTTAGTTAGAATCCTGCTCTTTGAAGAGTTTGGATTTGATATCCCGCTTTATCACTACCCGAAGGAGTCTCAAAGCGGCTAACATTCTCCTTTCCCTTCCTGCCCCACAACAAACACTCTGTGAGGTGAGTGGGGCTGAGAGACTTCAAAGAAGTGTGACTGGCCCAAGGTCACCCAGCAGCTGCATGTGGAGGAGCGGGGAAGCGAACCCGGTTCACCAGATTACGAGACTACCGCTCTTAACCACTACACCACACTGGCTCCCAACGTTTTTTTCCCCCCCAACGTTATATGTCATGTTTCAGCACAAACTTTCAAGCTAGCCTTAAAATACAGCCTCAACACATATCTTAAGAAGAAAACAACGCCAAAATTAATTATTTAAATGTGAGCCTTAAACTATGATAATACTGTATAAGAAAGCTGGAAAAGGAATTTCTCTCATCCTTGGAACAGAATACTTGTTCGGTAAATGTCACTTAAATTACAAATCTGACTTTATTCTTGTGTTTCATCTCACTGACACATGAGCGATAAAATCAAGATGTGGTTTACAAATGTTGGCAAAGTTAAGCTGTCATTTAGATGCCAATGAACTGTAAGCAAACACTGTGGGCAGTTTTATGTTTGGTCTTATCTATCTCTTTCACAGTGACTTCACAAAGTTTGCTCAGAAGAATCTGATTAAGCTCCACAATCATCAACATGTAAATCACCAATAGGCTCTCACAAGTGCATGGAGCCTATTATGGGGCTGGGGAAAAATACTGGCTTGCCCACATTTCGCCATAATTTCACAAAATACTATCTTGACAGCAGAAAGTACAGCATGTTCAGAATTTTGAAGAGACTATGGCAAACTTAATTCTAAAGGCCTTCACTTAAAATTGTGGAGCCTTAATGGAGTTTTTTTATTATTCCTGTGGAAAAAACATGTTCATCTTTATGGGGAGGGCAACAGCTGTTTGTGTATGTTGCGTATTGTAATGATGGGGGAAAGGGAAACAGCCCTCAGCTAAAGCTATTATTTTACTTTGCTTGTACACAGCTCTACAGTGTCCTTTTATATTCATTTCATCCTCCTACTCATTTCCAAAGCACAGCAACACTAACCATTTACTAGAGGAGGAAGGAGCTAGTTACTATAGAAACTAGAATTTCACTGAAATATTCTGCATATTGCACTGGCACTTTTCTGTTGAGATTAATCATGTTTCTAGAAAAGCACTAAATCCTAGGATTGCCGAGAGTCTCACGCAGCCCACCCCATCCTACCTACAACAGATAGAACAAACAATCTGAGACCAAGGTTACAAAGGCGTGTTGGTGGAGAAGGCAGCTAAGCTTGGGAGCTCAGACACCACATGCACAGGTTTCAAGACCAAGTGACACTGTTCATTGAAGTGTTATTTGCTGTTTCCATGTGTGTAAATGCAGCTGGTGATAAAGAAACCCTTGGAAAATGAATTTGCAAACACACACCCATTAAGGATCATTAAGAACCCTTGTGGGTCAGGCCAGTGGCCATCTCATCTAGCATCCTGTTCTCACAGGATGTCCTAAAAGGTGCCCATAGGAAGCAAGGCCTGAGCTGCACTCTCCCCGCAACTCATAGATAAAGGGATACTGCTTCCAACAGTGGTGGGAGAACTTAACCTTATCTTCCATGAACTCACCTAAGCCTCCCCAGTAGAAGCAAATTCCGTATTTTAATTATGTGCTCTGTTTGAAGAAGTGCTTCTTTTTATTTGTCCTGAAACTCCCAACATTCAGCTTCAATGGGTGATCCTGAGTTCTAGTACCCATGATAAATGGATAAAAACGTTTCTCTACACCATGCATAGTCTTGTACACTTCTACCACATTCTCACTTAACTTGCCTTTTCTCTTAATTGAAAAGTCCCAAATGTTGCAGCCTTTCCGTACTGTGAAATTGCTCCATCCCTTGATCAGTTTTGTTTTCAACACTTCAGTATCCTTTGATGTGAACTGTACACAGTGTTCCAAGTGTAGTATAGATCTGCATTCTGATATTGGCAGTTTTTAGTCCCTTTGCTAATGATCTCGGATACGTAATTCCCCTTTTTCACAGCTGCCACACAGTCTTCATCGGGTCACGATCTTCTTTGAGTGACCCTACAACCCTAAGGTCTTGTTCTTTGCTAGTGACTGTCAGCTAAGAACGCATCAGTGTATATGGGAACCTAAGAATTTTTTGCCCCAATGTACATCACTTTACACTTTACAATGATCTCGTTATTTTAGTACTCATTTATCAAGTTTGGAGATACCAATATTCTGGGGACTTTATTTTCTACATCCCTCTATTGGGAGAACTGTCTATTTCTTCCTACTCTTTGGTTCCTGTTCTTTAGGCAATTACTGATCCATAAGAGTACCTGCCCTCTCATTCTATGACTACAAATCTTACTTAGGAACCTTTGGTGACATACTTTATTGAAAGCTTTTTGAATGTCTATAGACACAATTATTGTCTGCCAATGACTCAATGCAAGATACTGCATAACTCAAATTAAAACCACAGGTACTTTTCACCATAAAATCCTTTGCTGCTAATTGATAGCATTTTCTTCCTCAAAACAAAAGGTATATGAGAAAACCTGCATGAATGATACATCCACATAAGCAGGCACCAACATGGAGTGCCCAACTCACATGTCCTATCATCTGACTGGTGAAAGGTTGGGGGGGGAGGGAGAGGGAGAGAGAGAGAGAGAGAGACGGAGATGCATCATTCCTCCATCATGCAAAAAAGTCCAGAAACTTGTGTGAACTCTGCCAACTCTATATTCATTGGCCAGGATTAAACTTAAGTTACTGCAGCACACCTACAAAAAGGAACACAATTTTTAATATTATGAAGAGGCAAATTCAGAATTTGGCTGTAGCAAACATTGCTCTGTCTTTATTAGCAGGAAAGTGAGCAGGAAAACACAGTGACTCGTAAAGACGTGGTCTATAAAAGACAGTGATTTTAAATTAATCTTCTATTAAAAATCCTAACAAGCAATTCTAACTATGAACAAGCAATTCTAACTATGAATAATTCTAACTATGAAGGCTCATCACAGCTATCTGCCAATCACCCATTCCCACCACCCTTCTGAGTAATACCCCTCCCCACCTTCTCACTATATAGAAGGGTCTGGAAACTTCTGTTTCAGTGTATCTGAAGAAGTGTGCATGCACACGAAAGCTCATACCGAGAACTAACTTAGTTGGTCTTTAAGGTGCTATTGGAAGAAAAAAAAAATTTGTTTTGACTATGGCAGACCAACACGGCTACCTATCTGTAACTGGAACTATGGAAGGCACCACATTGAGCCGCATGAAATGGAAGTCCATCAACCTCACCAAGAAACTTGCACAGGTACAGACTGATATCTTCTTTCTTACTAAATGCAAGAACCTGGACATTATACCCAAGGGTCTTAGAATTAAGAACCCTCTACAATCCACGTATCCCACTGAATATGCAAGAAAACTATGCAACACTTTCTCTAAGAAGCTGCTCAAACATCTGATCAGCGTTCTCTACTCTAAACAGAAGCTAATAAAGGAGGAACTCCTTGTATTGGACAACTCTATCAGGAACCACCAAGCTTGGCAAGAGCTCCAAAAGGAAAAACAAAACATTTACCACTCTCAACTGGAGCTACTGAAAAAACAGAAAAACAAGAAACTCTCTAACCTTTCCAACCTACAGGCTACTAATCAAAACAAGATCAACAATATTGTCAATCCCTCACAGCAAGCACTCAGCCCAGCTGAGGAATCAGTCCTTTCACGTGGACTGTCATTCTGCCCTGCCAAATCCCCACACATGATCCAGTTCTGCGGGGACTTGGAAGCATTTTTCCGCCGTTTACGCCTGAAGGAGTATTTTCAACACACACAACAACAAGACAAAGCAGAACAAGCAAAAACTTCACAACACAACACCTCTCAACCCACTGGAGAACAACAACCACCCTCCCAACAGAACACTGACCACCAACTACCACCGAAAAAGTGTTACACAAAAAGGGACTCCACATGGACCCCTCCTGATGGACGCAATACCACATTGGACTTGTACATTGACTGCTTCCGCCACAGAATCCAAACAGATGTGACCAGAAAACACCATCGCTTACAACAAAATCTAAACCATGCTGAAAGGAGAGCCATAGATAATCTCAGAAACAACCCAGACATTATAATTAAAGAAGCGGACAAAGGTGGAGCTGTCATCATCATGAACAAAACTGACTACATTCAGGAGGCTCACAGACAACTTTCCAATACCGCCTTTTACATAAAATTGGACTCAGACCCCACACAAGAATACAAAAAAGAACTGAACAAGATTGTTAAGGAGCTACCCCCACACATCCAAGAACAGATCCTCACTAACACACCAACAGAACCTCGACCAGGAACTTTCTATCTTCTACCTAAAATACACAAACCAGGAAATCCAGGACGCCCCATCATTTCAGGTATTGGCACTATTACAGTGGGTGTCTCCGGTTATATGGACTCTGTTCTGAAACCATATGCCATCAGTGCTCCCAGCTATGTACCTGACACCACAGATTTTCTGAGGAAAATACAATCTTTAAATAATCTTCCCAACAATACTATACTAGCTACTATGGATGTGGAATCTCTGTATACCAACATCCCACACAACGATGGTTTACAAGCTATAAGGAACACCATTTCAGATAAAACCACAGCGGACTTTGCCACCAAACTCTGCCAATTTGTCCTTACCCACAACAACTTCAAATTCGGTGATGACCTGTTCCTTCAGATCAGCGGCACAGCTATGGGCACCCGCATGGCCCCACAGTATGCCAACATCTTCATGGCAGATTTAGAACAACGTTTCCTAAACTCCTACCCACTCAAACCTCTCTTGTACCTGCGATACATTGACAATATTTTTATCATCTGGACACATGGTCGACAGACCCTGGACACCTTCCACCAGAAATTCAACGATTTTCACCCCACAATCAACCTAACAATGAATCAATCTATGCAAGAAATACATTTTTTGGACACTACTATAAAAATACAGGATGGGCGCATAGACACCACCTTATACCGTAAACCAACTGACCGACAAACATATCTACATGCCTCTAGCTACCATCCCAAACATACCAAACAGTCCATTGTATATAGCCAGGCACTACGTTACAGCCGCATCTGTTCCAATTCTACAGACAGAGACTCTCACCTAAGAGATCTACAGCAAACCTTTTTAGAACTAAAATACCCAGCAGATGAAGTTAGACAACAGATCAACAGAGCCAGACTGATACCCAGAGAGAACTTGCTGCAAGACAGACCCAAAAAAGAAAATAACAGAACACCTCTAATCATCACATACAGCTCCCAAGTTAAAAGTACAACGCATCATCAGAGATCTACAACCTCTCCTGGACAATGACAGTTCTCTTTCTCAAGCTCTGGGAGGAAGACCTGTCATTACCTACAGACAACCACCCAATCTTAAACAACTCCTAACCCACAATAATACTACAACCAGACCTAACACAGACACTGGCACCAGAGCCTGCAATAAACCCAGATGCCAACTTTGCTGCCACATACACCCGGACAACACCATTACTGGCCCCAACAACATCACACATACCATCTCGGGACTATTTAATTGCTCATCGTCTAACATTGTGTATGCCATCAAATGCCAACAGTGTCCTTCAGCTCTCTATATTGGACAAACAGGCCAGACCTTACGCCAAAGAATAAACGGACATAAATCGGACATCAGGAATCACAAGACAGAGAAACCAGTAGGAGAACACTTCAATCTCCCAGGACATTCTATACAAGATCTCAAAGTAGCTGTTTTACTACAAAGGAATTTCAGAAATAGACTGGAAAGAGAAGCTGCTGAATTGCAACTTATCACCAAACTTAAAACCATGGAGAGTCCTGGTCTGAACAAAGACCTTGGATTCTTATCTCATTATACATGACAAAGCCATTTTTCACCTTCTCACCCCTTGCCTTTTCCTGTAAGACCTATTGCAGTCATTAAGAGTCGTCAACAGGCTCATCACAGCTATCTGCCAATCACCCATTCCCACCACCCTTCTGAGTAATACCCCTCCCCACCTTCTCACTATATAGAAGGGTCTGGAAACTTCTGTTTCAGTGTATCTGAAGAAGTGTGCATGCACACGAAAGCTCATACCAAGAACTAACTTAGTTGGTCTTTAAGGTGCTACTGGAAGGGGAAAAAATTTTGTTTTGACTATGGCAGACCAACACGGCTACCTATCTGTAACTAACTATGAATAGAAAGTCATCTCTCCCAAAATGTTAAGGGTGGTGTTCAACTAAATTGCCCAGTAGCCCAAGGACCTCAGCCTATGGAATGGAACTTCCTAACCCTCCCCTTCCCTAATCCTCTCTGGTTAGTTAGGGAGGGGGGAACCTAGAGCAGATCTGGAGGGGGCATGGGAAGAGGAAGTCTCGTTGCACAAGCCAAAGTCCTTGTGCCAATGAAACAGCTTAATTGGCTACATCCCTTGGCCTTTCAGTGAAGTGTTTCTTGAATGTACATTTCAACTGTTTCCTATTTGTGTGCTTATCTGCACCTGAATGAGGGACTCTTTTAAGCAGAGCTGCACTAAAGTTTATATTTTAAAAGTAACCAAATGTTATCACTTTCCTCTGTTAACTAAATGCCAGAAGAACAGATTCTAAAATTGGTCTGTTACTATGACAACTGATGAACCAATCTTAACTTTGAGTCTGTATCAACCAAAGTGAATAACAAAGAGATTCTGATTTTGAGATCCTGCATTTTCTGAAATACATTAAAAACTGAAAAAAATACATTAAAGGCTTAGCAAGATAGTCAAAGTGTGCTCCAGCTTATACTTTGCTTCTTGGGTCTTGCAGCTTGCTAATAAAGCTGTGTACATACCGTACAAGTAAAACACATTTGAAGCCCATACACCCCCAAAGAATCCTGGGAATTGTAATTTGTTAATGGTGTTGGGAATCGTAGCTCTGAAAAGTATAAACTAGTTCTCAGATTTCTTTGGAAAAACAAATGTCATTTAAATGTATGGTGCATATGCAGCCTTATATTTGAAAGAACAGCCTTATATCTGCAAGAACAGAACAAAAACATGGTGATATCATTTGGTCATGTAGGAGCAGAGGCCTACCTAGAGGCTGGTGAAACCGGAGACCCAAGCAGGGGGACAAAAATCACTCCAGAAATCTGTCTCCAGTTATCTATGTAAGGTCATGAGTTCAGACAAAAGCTGGGAGCCGAGCGGTAGGAGAAATGGCAAGGCGGTACGAAGGTAGACCACTGGAGACACTGGTGTGCATGGCGCATGTGTGTGGCAATGCTGCAGGAGAAGCTTCCCATCCTTCTTGTGCCACGACACAAAGGTGCAATTTTGTGTCCTTCCTCCTTGCCTCACCCTCACTCCAGATTCATCGGGGACTTGGGTCATATAAAATGTAGTAATTTCCAATGTGACTATTGCAGTAAAGTTATTGGGAAGGCCGGGGTGTGTGTGGAACAGGACACTGGTACAGCTCCTTGCCAAAGGCGCAAGGGATCCAAGGTACGCCTCTGTGCAAGAGCTCTTTTAGAACTTTTGTGCATAAGTATGAATAAGAATAATGAATTTCAATAGCAGAAGTTCCACACAAACCACTCTTGCCATTGAAGTGAATGAAGAAGCCTGTACATATGACCTATCACATAGGTCTGAACCTGGCCATACACTAGTGTAAGAAGGCGGCTAGATTGAGACCTTCAGAGGCCCTAAGCCAGGCATAGGCAAACGCGACCCTCCAGATGTTTGGGGACTACAACTCCCATCATCCCTGACCACTGGTCCTGTTAGCTAGGGATGCTGGGGGCCGAGTTTGCCTATGCCTGCCCTAAGCACTGAAAAGATTGTGGTTCCCGCTTGCCCATATGCAATTCTTTCTTTCTTATTACCATCACAGCTCAGCCACTAAATCGCAGTCAAACAAATATAGTTGCAATTTTCAGAACAGTGGAGGACTGTTAGGAATTGACAGCACAGTGAAAGGCTAATGATATTGGGGGGGGGGGTTTGCAGCACATTCACAGTCACCTAGAAAGGGTTGTTGAAAGCTAGTGGGGCTGGTGGGGTTCCTCGTAATGCACGCTGAAGCAAAGTATTTTGCCATTTTGCCACTTGGATAGTAATTTAATTAATGGAGTCTGACAAAAGGAGGGAGGTGTAAAAATTATCAGGTCTGCGTGGAAATTTAGTTAATATAGGTGAAATCTATAAAAGAGCGAATGCTCTAAAAATATGAGAAGTACAGTAGTACACGCTGAACTGTTTCCCAAGTGACAAGAGCAGACATGTTGATTATAAGAGATGGACCAAAGTAAAGACTCTGCAATATTCAGGAATTTCTAATGTATAGTCAGCTGGAACTGCTACAGTTTCCAACTGTAGAACATGGCCTGAGTCTTGTCCTTGTGGAGGGGCTACGTTTTAGATTTGTTGTTTAACTGTGTGCTTAACTCTCAGAGGCCTCAAGTTTGATAGAGCTGAAGGGGTGATTCAACATCAGTAACAAAAAGAGAACAGAAAAATGGGGGAAGTGTGTGCCGTGGGGTGTAAGGAAGTCTAACCAAGTTCTGATTTTTCGCAGGGTGACTATTTTGAAATATCAAATAATTATTTAACAATTTTTGTGTGTGTGTGCACGTCCCTGCTTTGCTGGTGCCCTAAACATGAGCTTAGTCTGCCTACTGAGTAATTCTCCACTGGCAAGAAGCTGCTGAGGCTAGAACTGGGAGCTTTCTGTTCTATGTTCTATATGGTCAATATCAGAATTGCACCTTCATAGAATGGTAGAGTTGGAATGGACCCCGAAGTCATCTCTTCCAACCCCCCTCAAAAATGGTTCTGAATATTTAGTATTCTCAAACTATAAGCTGGCCCTCCTGGACATGAACGGCTATAAGAGGCTTCGTGTTTGGCCCAGAAACTTGCTGGAGCAACAAATTTCTGGTTCTCAGGTCAATCTTGACAGCTATATTAATATGAACATGCAGAACTTTATAAACAATATTCAGGTGTCTTGCCTCTATATTGCTTGCTTGATCTGCATGCACAGCAGGGATTACTAATGTGGTACTCTGGGTACCAGTGAGCCTGTCAGTACCTCCTATGGAACCTGCTAAAGGTCTCAGTATACGGGATATCCCCTCAAAAATCTATTATGCACAAGTGATTGCTTGCTCTTTCTGCTCAGTTTAGTCTGCATTGGTTCGGTGTCTCATACATCAAACATCTCCCCTCTAACATGCCCACCTTTCATTAGATACCAGGATTGGACACCCACTCTCCCCCCAGTTCTGAACAGAGAAGAGGGGAAATAACTGCACTCTCTGAGCAAGTGCAGTGGTGGCTGACGTAGCTGCCTTTTCCCATTGATGATAGGGCTGAAGTTGTGGTCCTGTCTCTTTTCCTGCTCTTTTAGATGTGGCAACCAGTATGTCACACACATAAAGCAGTTTTTTTTGTATCACACCACCATGACCCTTCCCAACAGCCATTTTGTGACTGGTGCCCATGGCACTTTCTCAAAATTACCATTGGCCCCCAAAGCCTGGCAACCCCTTGATAAACTGGAATCCAGTGAAGTTACATGAGGTTATGTTGAGTTCTCCCTTGCTCAAGGGGGCTAGTGGGAATGGGAGGGGAGGAGGCCTCTCAGTGAGATGTTTTTGAGAGGGGTGAAAAACATTTTGATAGGCAACACCACAGAGTCCTCTGGGTACAACACAGAGCACAGTCTCTAGCAGTGTTTTCAACCTGTGAGTCCCCAGGTGTTGTTGGACTACAACTCCCATCATACCTAGCGAGCATGACCAGTGGTCAGGGATGATGGGAGTTGTAGCCCAACAACATCTGGGGACCCACAGGTTGAGAACCGCTGCTCTAGAGGCTTCTGTGTAGACAAGCAAATCAAGCCGCCATTACATGATTTTTTCTGCCCGCAAGCAAAATACTTCACCGTAGCTAAATTCACAGAGCTGGGTTCAAATACATGAATTTCTCACCCACCCACCAACACTCCTTATAGTGAAATACTGGTTTTAGTAGCCATTATAGCGATTTTAAAGATGCATTAGAATTGTAGCAATTATGAATTGAATGAAATATTAGTATAGTTTTAATTAAGAAACTAAAATCTCTTACCAATTTTCTTTGAGGATTTAAAACCTAAATGTCAAAGAAAAAAGAAACAAAACAGAAAATAACATCCTCACTAACATATTTAATACAGACAAGTGGACAATAAATGGTGTTTCTTCAATACTTTCAGGAAGGATTTTTTAAAATATAATCTAGGGGAAACAGCATGCCGTTTTCTTTCCAATTGCTACCATTTGCTAGTTCCATTGTGATTCATGTGGATTTTGATATCAGTCTTGCAAGCAGAAGATTTCATAATTGCTATAAATGCAGGAATCTATACCCACTGCAGGATTCATATTTTACAGTGTTCTCAGGGGACAGTTTACTCGGGGGACTACTACATAGTTCAATGGATCTTTTCCAGATTAAGTGCTTTGAAGATGGAGGACAAACATTGATCCTAAACATCTGCAATCAGTTAAGTATCTTTAAAACCATATTTAATGCTGTTTGCAATGCAAGCTTTGTAAGTCTACATTAGTGCAAAATATAGTACGTTCCACATATATTTTTTTAAGATGGAGCTGCAAGTTTAAGATCAAGCCATTCACTGATAATCAGATAGCAAGAAATTTTTAAAAAATGACTGATTTCACACATTAGTTTACAATACAGTATACAACATTCAAAACTCAGGAAGAGCAGTAAGCAAGCAAAAAAAAAAATCACAAAATGCTGGGAATTAATATCCACTTCTCATTAACTATAGCTGGTACACTATTAATCACAAAGCCTACAGCTTCAATATGAAAAATGAGACTCTTAGGGGGTGCTCTTTAGCTTAGGACCTTAGCAAAGACAGAGAAAAAGGAGGGTGCCTAAAGAACAAAGAATCATCAGCACTGTGGACCACCACACCTTAACATCCAGTTATGCCTAATTAAGGCATCCTATCAGATCTGGGGGAATTGAAAGCCACACTGA
The DNA here is from genome assembly GCF_964234715.1 of Podarcis melisellensis. NCBI lineage: Eukaryota > Metazoa > Chordata > Lepidosauria > Squamata > Lacertidae > Podarcis > Podarcis melisellensis. Next base: position 64,652,112 of record NC_138528.1, on the reverse strand, counting down.
AAACAAAACAAAAAAGGGCTATTTGCTATGGATACAAATCCAGGTACATGAATACAAACCACTGTATCCCATTTTCTTAATGTACTATGAAAACAAGCCAATGATTGCAACGATTCAAGAGTCTGAACAAATATTGAGCTTAGTGATGAATGGATAGCTTTATAGAGCAGAGAAATGTGTATAAACAAAGAGAGGAAACACAGCTAGAGAGAAGAATAGATGCATGGAGGGTTGTTATTTGCAGGGCATAAAAAAAAGAAGAGTGGCTTGCAATACTGCATATTCTGTGGCAGCATATCTCCATGGGAGAAATGGCAGTTATACAGTAGATCTCTCATCAGGAAACATTTCTCACCATTTCTCTTTCTTCCCTCCTCTTTTGTCACTTTCTGCTGTGCCATTACTTTCTGTGGAGAGCTTCTGCCTGACTTGGGCTTTCCTGATTCGTTGCTGATGACAGAACCGTTCTCACTAGGCGACCTGCTGCAAGTAACCATAGCAACAAGGAAGATTGTAAGTTTCTCCTGCATATTTCTCATTTCAAGGTTATTGCATTAGCTTGGTTTGCATCGCTGACTTCTCAAGCCTGATTCTTATACAAAAAGAAAGATAAAAATGTTGCAATAAAGAAACACAATAAAATCAAGGAGGCATCCACAGTACATTTTCATAACAGCTCAGAATTTAGAAAGATTTCTATGCATTCACAATTGAATGCATCTCCTTTGTAAACTCACCGAGATAAAGGGAAATATTGCAAAGGACAAAAAGTCACTTTCCCCCCCTATACAGAGGCCGTTAAAGCATTCTGACTGCACAACTCTTTCTCCTTGCACTCTTTCAGAAATATGGCTGCACTCTCATTCTGTTCGTCATGTATGGAGTCTGTATGCAGCTGTGTTTATAACTGCATAGTAAAAGAAATTGCTTTGCAATAAAAATTGTTTTATGGGCTCTGTATGAGGAGGAAAAGACCCTTTTTAGCCTCTGCAAGATTGTCTTGTATCCCTGGACATTTAAAAAGAAGAGATATTCAATTGTGAATGCATATTCTCAATACAATTTTGCACACTTTCATACACAGAATCAAAGCGCTGTAGAGTTGGAAGGGATCCCAAGGGTCATCTAGTTCACCCCCTGCAATGCAGCTAAAGACTTGTATGCATATACTGTTAGTTTTATGCACACATATTTTTGAACAAGAAAGCTAACAAGAGAATATAGCAACCAACCCCTTCTAATCTAACCCACAAGCATCCACAGCAAAAAAAAAAAACCCTTCCCCCTTCCTTGTCCACAGAAGCAGCAAAGTAAACAATAAACACAAAAGAAAAGGAGGGGGCAATAAGTCACAGCTGATGTGTCTTTCCTCTTCCTAGTCTTGTAGAAAATTAGACTCCTCAAGTTTTGTAAGGCTGTTAGGGAGAGCTTCAAGTTACCATATCTATGTCTTTTAAGTGTGATGTGAGATGCAGTTCTAAGTGTTTCAGCAAAAGGCTTAGGTGATAAATTATAAGGATGCTATTTTTAAAGGGAAACTTGGTAGTACTATTACAAATGCATTTTGTAATATGAGATAGCTTCCCTTAGTAGTATTGATATCAGAAGGAAGGAAGCAAATCAACGACTCCTTTATTGTAACGAGTTCTGGTAATCTACTGTCAAGTCAAGGAGCAATCACTGTCAGAGCATAAGACAAGGGCATTTTCGATAAATATAAGACAAGTTTATCTTTATAATTAAAGAATCTTTGGTCTGACAGAAAGTAAACAATTTCTACAGCTGTTAGGTAGCCTCAAGTCTGTGGTTAGAACTGATGCAGTAATTATCTGCAGCACCTCCAAGGCATCATGGGACTGATTCAGCCGCATACCAGAACTTTAGGTCTGCACATTTAAGGAGGATTAAAGTGCTCTGTTGCCCTGGCACAACTACTTCACTAATTAAAAAAAAACCTGTCTGTTTCAGTGACAGGTAAATGCATCAAAAAGGTGTGGATTAATGGCTATCGGGAGGAAATGTAAACACCACACAAACAAATAAAGATGAATGCTCACTGTAGTGTAACTGCCCCTCAAAAAATGCATAATGAATGTGTAATAAAGAGTGGATATAATCTAACCTCTGTGTAAGCTTTGTGCAAGCAAATCAGGATAAATGTTCAATAAGCAGGTTCTCTGGAGGGGCTCCATTTAGCTTAGCAAAACTGTCTCTTAAGATGCTTTTAAGTCTATATTTTCTGCAGTCTTCCCCCCACCCACTTAAAGTCCTCAACCTTACTGAAATAAATCTGAAGTTTGAGTAGAGAAACTATCTAGGCATAAAGCGGTAAATAAATTAATAACACTTCTGCACATTCTCTGTATGTTACACTTGCACCTCCTTCCCTTGAGATGCTGAAACTGAGTTCGCAAGATCCTCAGGAAATGGACCTATAATTTTGGCTGCATTACTCTTGTAAATTGCCATGATAAAATAAAAACAAATCAAATCTCTTACATCTCTATTGCGGAAACTATGTTATCTCCAAATATTCATCTTTCTGACAATGCAGAGAAGCCTGAGGTGACTGAAGAGAAGTCTGGCATCTGAGGAGGAAAATCCAAAGAATGTCTCCAATGATAAAGGTGGATCTAGGAGAACTCACAAACTGTGGGAGGAATTCAATGTCACGCCTAGGCGATTGTTCCTTCAGGGCAAGTATTTTGGCTTAAAAGTAAGGTTATTCCCCCCCCCCTTGCCCACAACGGTGCACTGCTCCAGGGTTTCTTCTGTCCCCTCCCCCCAGAGCCACTCTCAGGAGGCACCAGGGGAGGAGAGGAAGAACGTCGCATTGTGCAAGCAGAAGTCCCTGTACAGGGCTTTCGCTGACAGGACTCACTAGTTGAATCCCAACCTGTGAAGCTGCTCCATTAGAGGATAGAGCAATTCCATGTCCCTGGGCTAATGAACCACATCCATCTTATTTGACTTAAGTTTCCGTTTATCATTTGAACTAAGCAAACAAACAATTGCGGACAAAGCAAGACAGGTAAGTGGTTATATAAAATGGAAGGCCACCTAACAAAATGTAGAAAGTCACTTTTTGTTAACCAATATCCCTCGAACAAGAAGAACTTGCAAAAATATATTATAATAGTAATATTTTCTGTAGGAAACCTAGCTAATCAATATAGCAGTCCATCACTCTGGCTCCAATATCTCTCTCTCTACACACACACACACACACACACACACACAAACACACACACAAATACACACGAGAAAGACCATTAATGGTTGTAAATTCCACAGTAGTTTCGAATTAAGACTGACCAGGGTGTTCCTTCTGCTGTTAATACTTACCTCTTTCTTGTGTCATTGGACTTTGCAATTTTAGCAGTGCTTCCATCCTGAATAATTTCCCTCTCCTGAGAGGCAGGAGCATCTCTCACTGGAAGCGGCAATACTACAGTCTCTTGGGTTACAGGCAAAACCTCATCTTCAGCTCCCTGTTGGCCCAAATGTTGCTTGGCATAGTCAAATCCTTGGACTGGCTGCAGATATGGAAAACAAAGGAGTTCTGAATCAGATATACATTTAATACATTTTTAATTGTACAATTCAAGATTTAGCCAGAGATGCACATTGTATGTACCTAAGAGTGAAGGGGAAACTACTCATATTTATCAATGCTTTTGTGGAAACAGAATTAATGGGAAAATAGCTGCATTCATTTTTAAGTATTTTACTGTTGAGTCTAAATTGCATGCCTTATTTAGAACTCCTTTTTGTGACTCTGAAAGCATCATCCATGTTTTGGCACTTGTTGGAAACCCATGTGTCTCATCCCAATACTATTCTTCTTGGTGGCATTTCCTTCTTTCTTCTTTGGCTCTGGTGACCCATGTAGTTTTGTTTACAGGCATCCATGACATGGATAATCATGGATGATAAGGTGGCTGCAACAGCCAACAGAATTAAATAGCAGTGTAGGCAAATTAAGCTGTGAGATCAATGGAGGAAGAACATTGCACCAAGATTTTGAGGCAGCTTAGAGTAAAAAAAAAGGGGCTTCAAACCACAGAGAAACAATGTTCAGAATGGCCCTATTTTTAAGCAGACAAATGATTTATTGGAATCAAATCCGAGAGAGAGAGAGAGAGAGAGAGAGAGAGAGAGAGAGAGAGAGAGAGAATATGAATCAGAATATGGGAAAGAAGAAGGAAACAGAAAATGTACCAGCTTATTGTCTGCTTCACAAGTCATATCAGGTCAACAGGAGATTTTTTTCTACATAAAAAAGTCCAATGTTTCTTAGACAGACACAGCAATCCCCCAAAGATATAAGATGGAAATGCAGCGGGAGATACTCTGACCTTGATGAAATCAGTGTCTTCTTCAAACACTGTTGCTTATATCACCCAGAACAAAATGGTTTTGAAATATTAAGCTGTACCCTTGTGTTACTCCAAAATATAAAGGAACAAATGTGAAATTAAATGGCATGCCAAAACAATAAAGTCATGTTTCAGGCCTTTTGTATTAGCAACTTGCTGGAACATATCCATTTTTAAACTTTACAGATGGGCTGAAATTGTCTACTATGCAGAGCACCACATTAGCTCCACTTTTGTAACTTGTGACGATCAATTACATTTAACTGATGCATACAACATTTCACAGGTATACCATCTCTAAACTTACGTATGTTGTATTTTATACATACATACATACATACATACATACATACATACATACATACTTGAATTCTGACTGAGTGGGGTCACTTCAATATACTTTGAAATGAATGAATCACAGCAGCCATAAATACTGGAAGAAGAGAGTATAGATACTTAGCCTGAGGCCTTATGGTTGCCATGGGTCTGCCCTTCTGCCTTTCTGCTAGGGATAGAGGGCAGCATAGATGGCTCGTAGTAGAGACATAAAATGGATTAATTTCAGATTGGTCCAGAATAAGGAGGGTTTCAGTCCCATCTGAAATGGCTTCAGGAGGCAGACCTATGACATTAGCTATTCAAATCTTATTTCCAATTTTGGACTGTCCTCCATCACCAATGTGAAACCCTATTACAATGTTTCACATAAACCGAGCTAGAAGAACATTCCAGTGACACTTCTGTTGTCAGAGCCATTTGAAGGAAAAGCTCCAGTTCCATCTTAGGGGAAATTGTTAAAACACGTAGAGGGCAATGAGGACAACACTTGATGAATCCATTGTGACATTTTGACTGAAACAATCAATAAGCAGAGCTATTTTAGAGTCAAACCTGTCAAGTGTTTTTTCATTCCTATCACAAATCACAGGTTTCCAATGAACCTGAATATTCTATAAAAACAAAAAACAAAAGACCCTGGTTGCAGCATGGGCATTCAGGAGACACATTCAATGGCATGCCAAAATTCTCCCGGGGGGGGGGGGCGCGGATAGATAGGTTTTTCTTTTTCAAAATGAAGTAAGACACTGAAAAATAACTACAGGGGGAAGTTTCTCACCTTCTTTCAATTTTTAATGCACAGAACATTGTTTATACAAATTAAAGGTTATTAAATTCAACTGTCAGAAAGCAATCAATATGTTGCCAACTGTGCAACGAAACCCTTTATCCTTATTTTTTAGTCTCTCTAATTTCTGCAGTGAAACATGTCTCTCCAGTATTGGTCTCTACAGCCACAGCAGGCGCTGTAACCCTCCAACGGTTTGGCTTCACCCACAAAGGCGCACTCCTCAAGACTGACAGGTGTCAGCAATAATGTTAAAAGTAGCCTCCCCCCTCCCACAGTGACATAATTGTGTTGAGAATGTCTTCAATTCTAGCTCACAGACTCCTGTTTGCAGGGTGTAGATATCTCAACACTAGACATCACGTTGCATATTGAGATTTGCCAGGAGAGAAGGAGATCCTCACAGGGTAGCTGCTTTCAGTGCCACTATGCATCCTCCATATCATATACTTTCACACTATATTCTGGACTGTGGGGATTATTATTTTTTAAAATAATAATAGTATAATAATCTGACATAAAAGTAAGGGGGCAAGCTTCTGACACTAAGAAGCTCCTGAATAATAAAGGACTTCACATTAGAGACCTAATTAGGCTGGAGTTTCAATCTACTTCCGTGGTTTACTTGGCAAAACTGTTTATTCCATTCTGGCAACAGCTACGCAGGAATACAGTAATGGGGAGGAAATGTGTGAACTCCAGAAATAAACCACAAAAATCATTTCAGCATTGTAATGTGCCCACCAGTTCGAAATTTCGTGTCACAATAGTGAACTGAAGCTGAGTGAATACTGTCAGATGAACAGTTCTGTGAACATAAAAGTATGTAAATGCCCTTGCAATGGAATTCTACAGAAATGTACTCATTTAATTACATTAACAGCAACATTTAAGCCAACAGGCACACATCATCTGTCATAAGAGCACAGGGTACAGGGTACATACACCTGACTTTCCTTGCCCTTCAGATATAAAATCACTGTCTCTAAAATCATGCCATGAATTAAAATGAACAGAGTTTTAACACAGATAGTCTCCACATCAAAACATAAAATAATGTAGCTGAAATCCAACACATTCAATAGTCAACGCTTGCAATGTATTTCAGTTTCTATCAGGCAAAAAACCCTCATAAGTTTAACAAGAACAGATGCCCTTATTTGGGAGAGCATGCTTATGTGCATTCATTCACTTCATGTGCCAAAAACTTCACTTCCCCCACTTTTCTTTTTGGTTGAACTCAGTTGACACAAATGTAGTGTAGTACAGACCATCCTTATTGTTAAAGCAATCAAGGATGACAAAAGGATTTAAGAACTCTCAAGATCCTAGACTTGATCTTTTCCGAGTACATTCAATTTGCCCAGCTTCCTTTAAAGAGCTGTCCTTAACAGGACAGCCTGGGTGGCACACCAAATCTCTTCCCTCACCTGGTGCATATTGTAACATTTGATGCCAAAGGATTCATTACCCCTCTATCCTTTCAATAATTCGCTTAGTTCCATTCACAAAGGGAGAGTTCTAAAAGGTGGTCCAGCAGGCAGCCCTTCTGTGCAAAGAGCTGCAGTGCATAGGAGTCTCTTAGCAGCAGCAGGACTGCAGCACTGATTATGCAGTTCCACTCTCCTTGTTCCCCCTTGATATGTGAAATCAAAGCAAGCAGAGCAGAGCAAATAAAATAGAAACACTCCACAAGAATAAAAGCAGCAAGCCAAGAAGGTTCCTTTTCAGAAGGCTTGAAACGTTATATTTTGCAAAGCAAAGGCTCACAAATTACCCTCAGCAGCAGCAGTCCTAATCAATAGATTTTAAATATACACAGATTATAATGTCATTTCAGAAGCATAATTTTAATAAACAAACCACTTCAGCCATATTCACAGGACAGATTTTTCATCCAGAAGGTTTGCAGTGCTCAAGTAGTTTCAGGCATTTTTGCAACTAGAGAAACAACACACAGTCTATTTAAATACACTAAGCACATTTTACTGGCAACTATTTGCATTGCCAAGATTTTACGCTTAATAATTTGCTAGCAATTACGATTACTGTTATGCCTGACAGACCAAAACTCCAGGCAGGCTAAAATGAAAACAAAATGTTCTTCTAATTTCATTAATCAAACATTTAACACTAGAGCACATAAATCAAAAACAGGAAGGACCTTTATCCTCTTTTCCCTGTGCACAAATGTTCATTTAATTATACTATCCAAATTTTATATTCATGGCAAGAGCCTTAACTAACCCACAGAATTCCAAACTGTACAGATGCTGGCCAGAGTAATGAAGTAAAGAGCAAACTAGATGTAAGCCAGGATATGGACCCAGAGGATCATCTGCTGTTTTTCAAGAGTAAACTTTAGCCGCAGGGAAGAGGTGATTGTTTGGAGGGGGACCATGGTGCTGAGAGAGGAGAAAAGAAGGTTCCCAAAGCTGAGTCTGAAGACTCCAGATAACATTCAAGGCCATACGAGCACTTCTTGTTGTTGGCAAGACATCTTCAACTTCACCAAGTAAACTCAAACGCATTCCAATACTGAATGTGGAATGCTCTCCTTAGAGAGGCTCACTTGGTGCCAACACTGTAGTTTTTCTGTTGCGCTGCCAGGCCTTTTAGGAAAGTGCTTAAGCGTTCCGTAGATTTATGTGTGTGTACATGTGCATATGTAGGGTTTATACCTTTTCGACTGCTGTTTCATCTGTCATTGTATTTTGATTCCGGCTTTACATTGTACCGTTCATATTTCATAAGTATGCATTATTTTCTATTTTTATAGGTACTGAGAACTACCCAGAGAATTTCTGTCAATTTGGAAATTCAATAAATAGATACATTCAAATAAATAAGTAAACAAACAAACAAACAAACAAACAAACCATAGGCAGATGTTTCATGAAAGCTTATCTGTCATCAAGGATCTTCTCAATGACAAGCCCCCAAGAACCATCCAGGAAACAATAAGCTTTCCTAGAACACAACAACTGCAATCTATTTTCAGACTCAGGTGAGGTAGCACCACTAGAGGCAGAAACTTGCTGCTTCCTATGAACTTTCAACCTCCAGTTTCAGTTCAGCCAAATGGAGGTAAAAAATCTTGAGGATTTCCCTGTTGTTTGCTTCACTATCCTACTTGTGAATCTGTTATACAAAAAAGCATGTAGCTCAGATTTTTGACTCCAATCATATTTCTGGCCTCTTCAAAAGAAAAATAAATTGTGACACCTGGGTGGGCTATCCATTTTTGCTATTTCTGCATTTAAACTATATAAAAGTGATATGGTATTATTATCAAAATCAGAAAAGAGACAATCTATTAATGTATACAGTCCACCCGCAATTTAGCCTCCTTTAGCTTGTGTGAATTCAGCTTTATGCACTTGGCTGAAAAAAATAAAAAGGGGAGCAGGCATCCAGTGGGGGATATCAGCAATTCCACCTACCATTGCATTCACCTTGAGCATGCATTCAAAAGTGCAGGGAGAGTGTGTTTTGAACTATGCACCATTTTGGCTTTATGCACTATCCTTGAAACGTAACCATCACGTAAGATAAGAGTCGACTGTACTGTTTATTTTTATTTTTTTATTTCATAAAATTTTAATAAGGTTTCTAAATTTTTCTTAAATGATGTCTTGCTTTTCCTTTTAGATATGACTAGCACCTAGTATCTAGAATAAAAACTTCTACAAAACATAGAAGTAGTGATTGATATTGATCAGGATATTTTATTCCCCACTTTGACTTGGTAGAGCTAGATCGTTTCTTTCTTTCTTTGGCATGCAGGCACAACTGGTGAATATCTATTATCTCGTTTCAACCATGCTGTTCTACTATGGTCATGAGGCACTAGTAAGTTAATAGAGTGTTTCAAACACCTGATAATGGCCTTTTTAGACTCCTTGGCAAAAAGAATTGAATAGCAGCAGTTATCAGTAAGCATATTGCTGTGAATCACGTATTCTATTCTGTACTTCCTTCTAACCCTCCTCCCAATAATGCCTGCTCAACCTGTATGGTTGAAAAAAGAAGTTTTTTTTAAAGGTTATTCTAAAGACACATTAAGCAGCTAGTACTTCCTCCGTTTCACAGGGACTTACACTATAAAGATTGCCTTGCACTTGGGTGGAAGCCTATAAATGGGAACGGCTTCATTCTGTCTCTGAGCACAGAGTATTTATTGTCTTACTGGTTTAGTAAAATCTGTCCAAAGAGAGCACAATCTTGTTCTTCAAGTGCAGAATGATGGAGAATGTAACACTGAAGAAGAAATTCCCATTCCTGAGCCTGGGATGAAAATTACTTACTTTGGCTCTCTGTGGCAGGTTCATCATGGTGTCTCCCTTGAAGTCATTTTTGTTCTTCCTGCACAGAACTGCCGTGATAATGATGATGATGACTGTAACCACAGCAATGGGAGCCAACACTGCAGCAATGATCCATAGGTTGTTGGGTGGGTTTTTCACCACAGCTGTATATAATAAAGAAGGAGAGAAAGTAAACTTATAAAGCAATCTTATAATGAGTCAGACCAGCAAGTCCAGTACTGTTTGCTCTTGGCTAGAGCTCTCAGAAAGTCTCACGTAGGCAGATATTTTCCCCAACCGTTCAAGCATGTGAATTGTGCTCTACCACAACCTATGGAGGACAACCATTACTATCAGCTATGGTGAAAAACGGTGCAGAGAGTGACTTGGCTTATTATGGGAGAAATATCAGGGCAATGTCGCTTAGGGGGAAAGCTAGAGTTCAGTGGTAAATCACATATTCTGCAGGCAAAAGTTTCATTTGACAAGCCCCTGCCAATCACTTTTGATAATACTGAATTCAATGGACAAATTGTACAGCTTGGTATAAGTAGCTTCCAATGTCCCACTTCACCCAAGATAATAAATGGGTTATTTAAGCTGTAGCTCTAATTCTTATCAGTTATGGCAGAGGTTACCTTTCCCACTCCACCATGCACCATACAAGCACTTAAAAACTACTAACTGAATGCCTTGCTTTCTTCCATAACACTCAAGCCATAATATTTATAAATTAATGATTAGTAAAATAACACTTAAGTAACTAGAAGTTGGAAAGAGGTGCAGGTCTATTTCCATCTGGAGCAATACTTAAAATCAATAATGTAATATTAATATTTCCAGAATTAGCCAAAAGATGTCATAATCACTGTAAATAATTAAGAATTTATATAATATCCAATATTTGAACAGTTTGATGGAAACTGTATTTTTTAATTTTCACTTTATTTGTGAATAATCTGTGTAATTTCAGCCATGACAAAGCTGATATGAAGAATTAATATTTAAACTTCAATCGACAAGGTATCTGCTCTACAGAAGAAATGATAAGTGATCTTTTTAACATTCTTTTGGACATTGCCAGAGACTGCAGCATTAGGCAAATAACCAATTTAATAAATGAAAAATTATAACCAGAAGTGGAGGATGGATTTCAGTATTTGGTTGCCATTTGGAGTCACACATGCATACTTGTCCTTTATGATCAACTATGACAGGTTCTTTTCTCCATATTGTCAATAATAATTATAATAAACCTACTAGTTACTTGGGGCTAATGGTCCACTGTGACTACATTCTACAATTATATGATTAGTTTGACTCTTTATTTCTTTATTAAAGAAAAATCGGTACGATATGTTGTAAGAAAGTATTAGAAAGTATATTAAGAGTAAGGTAATAGTTATAAGTACATTCAAAATAATAAATGACAACTATATGGGGAAATGATGGGAAGTCTACATTTAATTTAATTTACTTTGTTATATCTTACTTTATTTTATGTATTATTATTTGATCTTAGCTTAGTTGAAATCTAAGCGGAATTAGAAGTTTAAATTAATATCTTATGGTAAAATAATTTAAGAATATTCTTTTCTTTGTAAGTATGCATGTGAATGTGTGAAGTTACATCTGTAATGATGTTAATGAATTTCCATAAATAATTTTTTATGCAAAAAAAAAAAATAGTTTGTGATCAGTCAATATATTGATCTACACTTATATCAGAATGTATACTTGTGGACACTTAAGAGTTGTCATTCACTGATTTGAGAAAACTGTTAATTGCAAGAAAAAGCTAAGCTCTAACATAAATAATATAGGCCTGGTTTGCACATCACACTAAGCAAAACCATGGCTTAGCACAAATGAATGAGCTCCAAAACAGGAGATTGTGGCTGCTTTGCTCCTCATAGGTTGATTTGCTGCTATGCTATATTGTCCAAACTCAGGTCATTGTTTAGCTAACTCCAGGATAACTGCAAGCTGCCAACAATATTTATCCTATCATTTGTGGATCTTGGTTATTCTGCGAATGCTAAATCATGAGCTCAAGTTTGGCCAACACACAAAGTCAGACCATGACTTAGTCTCAACGCAGAAACAGAATAACTCTCAAGGCGCAAAGTGGCCATAACTTTGTTCTAAGCCATGGTTTGCCATAATGAGATGTGTGAACCAGGAAAATCATTTTAAATATAGTAGCTAAAATGAAAAGATTGATACAGACTGCTTACAGCACAGGAAGCAACCAGCCCATGCCACTGCTGTTTGATGTCCATTAATTCTAATGGGATGTGTATGAAGCAGCAACAAATGCCCCACTTAAATATTTATGCAAGTATTTAGCATGCTCTGCTTCCTCCAATTGATGCTGGTTATTGGGGGTGGGAATCAGAGAAGAGCGAGAAAACTGCCGGACTGCGTCCAGATCAAGACTTCCAACCCAGTTCATATTTTACATTCACTATGTAAAGTAAAAAAAATGACCATGAAGCAGTATCTGGTCAGGGTTGGGATGGGATATTACCTCATATGCCTTTGTAGACTTTCAGAAAACATGGTTTCCTACCAGCCTATAGAGAAACAATTCTAAAGCAGCACATATCTCTTTTAAGTTCTACATTCTGGCAGCCATGAAAAGCAAAGAAGTGATATTATTTTAAAATCATGCCTTCAGCTCTAGTTGTCTCCTTAAGACCGAAGAGTCAGTTAGAGTAGATGATGATTCTTAGCTATATATAGAGAGAGAGAGAGCCCCAGAGAGCTCTGTTATCATTTAAGCTACATATTAATAAAGCACATAAGAAAGTATTCAGAGAAAAACATAGCTAATCAGCATTTACAAGAGTTACTGACCAAAGTAGATAAGCCACCATATGGGGATGTTCCATGTTGATTTTATTATAACAGGCAATCAGAATAATTATAATAAACTATCTGAAAGCAAAGCAAAGAATCCTTACGATCAGCTTGTACTTGAACGACATATCCCAGTGTCAAGGCCATCCTCTGTGAATCAACAGTGCTCAAAATTTTGGCAGCTGTAGTGCCCAACAAAGGTTTCCCGTTGTATATAGTATAATAGGTCAATTCAGCAGGCTCCTTGGGACCTGGAATTCGCTGCATTTTTACCATCTTATCAAACAAGAGAGAAAGACAAAAGGGGGAGTGGAAATCTTATTTATAGTATAAACTCACGTCTATGACGAAACGGATAATATTAGCATAGAAATAGACTGATAAATTAGATATACGTTTTCAATTGAAACAGCAGTATACATAAATGTTCAAAGGGGGAATGTTTTGAGCAGAAGCATAAAAACCATGTCGATGGGAACCTGTTTATATCCTACAGGTTTGCTCGGTAGCCCAACACTTCTTCTGTGTTTCCACCCTCTGGGTGCCTTGTTTCTCCCTCTGGCAAACTCTGCTCAATGACACATTGGGTTCAGGAATACTGCCCCACTGATAATTAACCCAGTAGCAGGAGTGGCAGTCCCATACCATCCACATAAGAGGCAGCGCTGTCACTGCTGGGATCCACAGCTTTGTCCCCTCCTGCCCAGTGGTGTCTGAAACAGTCACTAAATTGCACTTTGTGGCCTTGAGCACACATACCAAATAGGGAGGCACTCAGCCTAGTTCTCTTGCTCCTTTACACAATCATTGCCAGCACAGAAAATAAAAAGGGGGAAACCCAAGCCATTGGTTACAACCTGGTAGAGACAATGGGTTGCATCCTACTAAGTCATACTCAGAGAAGGCCCTTGAAACCAATGGATTAGGATATGGGTAGCTCAGGTGGGAGAGCATCTGCCTTTCCTGAGAAAGTCCCAAATTTAACCCCCAGCATCTCCAGGGCATTTTGGGAGGCACCCCTACCTGAAAACCTGGTCTGGCCACTGCGAATCAGTGTAGACAGTATTGAGCTAGATGGACCAATGGTCTGTGCCAGTGTAAGACCCTATGATCCTACTAGACTTAAATAATTTAAGCCCACTGGTTTAATGGGTCTACCCTGAGCATGACTTAAACAGCTTCAACCAAATTTAAAGGCCATTTCAGTATTCCATATTGTCACATTACAAATCTTCAGTGGATCTGGTGCAGATAAAAGTGTTACCTAATTCAATATCATTCTTGATTAGAAGAGGGGGAAGCTAATAATTATTTGCGAAATTATTTTGTAATTTATACAGAAGTTAAACAACATTTGCTTGTTCCAATTTACACGTTTTACAGCATCCCTCCAAGTAGCTTCTAGATTATACACAAACACGTTACATACAGATTGTAACAGCAAGTTAAAAACACCAGCAAAGTGGGGGGTTTTTTGGGGGGGAGGATGGTCTTAGCACCCACCTGCACAGTATAGCTGCCGACTGTAGTGGCTCTTTTAAATCGTCTTCCTTGTTGATGGGACATCATGAAGAGTGGTGCTAAACGCTGCTCCATTAGTCTTGCAAAACTCTGGTTATTCACCCCCAGCATTGTAATGTCAACTCCCTGTATAACTGTGAAAGTCATGGGGGGGGGGGAATTCTGTAGCAACTGATTAAAGATATAACAACATCTGAGCTGCAGGGACATGTACAGCTATGGAGCTGAGAAAAACAAATTGGGTCACCTAATCCAACCTCCTTTTCAAAGACTGGTTATCCTAAACCTGCAGATTGCCTGTGAAACAGGTTTTTTTCCTGAAAACTGTCAAGCAGGCAAGTTTCATAAGTTCGCCCCATAGGGCAGCTTATTTCATTATTGAGCTGCTCTTACAGACAGAAGTTTTTTTCTCCAAATACTTAACCTAACTTTTCATTCCACAGCACAAACCCCTTTGCTTCTGATCAGCTGGTCTCCTCCTGCTTTCTAAACTCCTGAGAATTGTGTGGATTATTAACATATCCATGCCTTAAACATTTTCTCATTAAGCATTGTTCTTCACCAATGATGAAATTAGTTTCCAGAAAGTATATGCACTTCCACTTATGTGCACGCATGTGCACACGCACACTGGGAGGTGTATTGAAGCCAAAGTGAACTATTGCATTACTGTATCCAAAACAGCAAACCTCCAAAAAATGGGACATGTTTGTAAATGAGAGCCCTCATAGACTGCTGCACCTCCTAGATCAGCCTTTGCTAACCTGGCACTCCCCAAGATATTTTGGACTGCAACTCCAGCCCCCATTTAGAGGTGGCCAGGTTGGCAATCAATATGAGATAGGAAAAAGAGCAAAAGAAATGGGGCAGAGGAAACGGTCTTTACAGGACAGTTGAGAGGCAAAAATCCACAGAACTGGAAGTGGAATCCTGAAGATTTCAAGCATGTTTGGTCATAAGAGTCATAAGAGCATAGGAAACACTTGGCCCTCATAGAAATGGCCTGAATTCATGCTGGTGCAAGAAAAAGAGAAAGTTAATCAGGCTCCATTACAAAGTACAGTGCCTATTTTAACTTGTGGAACCAAGAACTATGGATGTAGTTCTAGCCTAAAGGAATAATTTCCAAGTAGCGCAGGTGCTGCAGAGCCAATTTTGATTCCTTTACTGAATAAACCTCAGCATTACTATATAAATAGTGCCAAACAGATGCAAAATAAAGCCCTGTTGCTGCACAATACCTACACAATCTCCGAGTTGTTGTTGTTGTTGGCAGGGTTGCGGTTTTTGGTTCCCCTTGGAGGAGAGATGCCACAATATTTGCTTTAATTACAAATAAAGCAGCATAACATGAGACCACCAGCAGGCATTCCTACAAGCTGGCAGCAGATCTGCTCATCAGTGCGTCTTGTGTGTTAACCAGAAGGTTGGTGGTTTGAGCCCACCTAGGGACAGCTGTGGGCAGAATTCCTCCATTGCAGGGGGTTGGACAAGGTAACCCTGGGGGTCTCTTCTAACTCTACAATTCTATGAGCGCTTCAAACAACACATAGCAACTATAGAAGCTGTGAGTCACTGAAAATCCCAAATTCATTAGCAGGTAAAAAAAAAATCCTTTTCATAATAATAATTATAATAATAGAATTCAAAGTGGAACATAATTCAGAATAAATCATGGAAAAGACAGTGGATGAATTTTTTTCCTTTTAAAAAAATGCAAGCATTTACCTGTAACAACCCAGTAGTCTCTAGTTGCTTCTGAAGTGTCAAGATTTGGATATTCCAAAGCTTTGAAACAAAAGAAGAAGAAAAGAATTATATACAAAATTTATGTCACATTTCCAAAACTGATTTTTATAACTATAAACAGAAAAGAACATCAATAAACAAAGACTGATTATGTTCCCAGTTCCTACTCACTATGATTAACTGCAACTAGGTTTTGTGTTCCTGAAATTACAGGGCAGGACTTGCAGTGTCACGAGTGTAAGAGCAGTGTGAAGGCAGGCTTCAGCCCTGGCAGCGCTGGTTTTACAAAGCAAGCCCAGGAACTTCTGAATACATATCCATCCCTCTGTTGTTCTGGCTGCACTATGGATCTTTGATCACCAAGGGTTAGACTGATTTACAGTTACTCACACAAGAAGCTTCGGAAGAATGTTTCATGTAACTGCTAACCAGTGAGGGGGTAAGCAAATCAAAGCAGGATCATGAATGATTATTTTCTTCAAATGGTGATTTAACACTCATTTCACAATACACTTTTGTCAGCTTTTTATCTAGGAAGACACTAGATCTTTAAACGGTAAGCCGTGGAAATATAGCTATCAGACAGAATAAATAGCAGTCAGGAGGGTTCAGTTCAGCCTAGAGGCTGAATTACAAGATGCATCCATCCTCAAACTGCTTTTATAGAAGAAAACTTTGCAAGCTCGTCCTGACAGCCTATTGCATATTTCCACTGCAAACATGAGACAAAGAGAAAAAATGTATATATGACCATCAAGAGTGGTCCTTTTTAAAGCTGTTTGCCTTTATGTTTGTGCTCCCTTCTTCATTACCCCAAGTCATCTTTCTGCTTTATTGTGAATTCTTTGGTGAATGGCATTATGGGCTCCCTTACCCAGTTAGTTGTCTTGTTTATGTAGTGAAACAGCAATGGCCTTCTCACCTCACAATTCCATCTAGCATCTCCTTATTTTGAGGGGTCATAATCAGAAACTGGACCTCTGGTGTACAGTGGATGGCTATCCACCTGGCATTTTAAGTAACTTATTTTTGTTAGCAACATGGCTTTCATATATTTACCGCCTATGTACTGCACAGGATTTTATTTTGTTGCAAGAAGCATGGTGCAACATTTTTTTCAGATCCCTACCCTAGGTTTTTAATTTATCTGTTCACTACTTTAAAGAAAATCTTGGCCACAGACACAGTCCACCAAAAAAGTCAGTCATTTAATGAAGAGCTAATATCACAAAATACTCTATATTGGTGGTTCATAACAGTATGAGTAACCAGCTGTTTTCCTTCTGAGGTGCACTTCAACCATGTTTTTTTACTTTTTTCTGATCTGGGCTTCTTTTAAGAAAGGAAGCATCATAGTCTAGATTGGGGTTGGCAAGGTTTTTGTGGCTTGGGCCGGTTCAGTCCCACAGGTGTGTGTGCTCACATGCACACACGTGCAAGCGCTATTTCCGGTGCTCCTTCCGGTGCAGAGGAGACGTGCGCAGCTTCCCATTGGCTGCAGGAGCTTCCTGCAGGAGCTTCCTGCAGCCAATGGGAAGCCAGCCAGCATCATGGAAGGAGGTCCCCACTCGGCTCCGCGCCAGTTTAGCACAGGAGCCAACTGAGTGGGCGGCGAAGGTCCCCGAGCAGGTGGCGGGGGTCCATGGGCCGGTTAACCAACCAACATGGGCCGCTTGTGGCCTATGGGCCTTAGGTTGCTGACCCCTGGTCTAGTTGGATATAGGAACCACTTGTTACACAGGAGAAATATTTGGAGCAGAAAAGGCTGTGGTGCTTAACTTCCAATGGGAATGTTTTTTAAAGTGTCAACTAGCAAACACCAAAAGAATGCAAATAATGTGATCACCTTGCAGGCTTACCTTCAGCAATGGTCAGAGGTGGATAGGTGAGATAGAATCCCACCAATTCTGCTGAAAGATGATTGAGAAGGTTGCTTGACACCGTGCCGTTTAAGACTGTGCTTTCATTTTTCACCACATAAAAGAGAGTTACAGCTTGAGAAACATTTGATGTGCTCAGTATCTGAAACAAGACCAAAGTGGAGAAACAGCCGGTAGCTTCATTTTGACATTACTTGTTTTCTGCATATTATTTCATTAGTGCACATGGCAAAGAAAAATGTTAATCATGCTGTCATTGTTAACACACATGCTCGTGGGTGTTTTAACTCTTTGGCTAGACTATCCAACTTTGTTACAGAAGCAGCCAAAAGGAAAAGAGTATTTCCACTCCAGGACAAAGGAGAGCTAACTCAGATAGCTTTCATTTAAGAAGGTGCTGTTTTACCATTCAGAACCAGCATAACCCTACAAATCTGTATTCAATATGTACAGCCAGTCCACATGTCTGATAAGGATAGGCATAGGACAAGTATGGGCTGTGCACCATGCTCGTTACAGGGTTGTATTGGGTGGAAAGGTACCTTCCTCAACTATAGCTTTGACCTAAAACATGAAACTAGAAGCACTTGCCTATATTCTATGGACAAGAATTAAAGGCACATCTGCATTGCTTCTTGCTTACAGCATGTTCATTGCATGCCTCTTCCTGTCTTAGAAGCATATCCTATATCTTAATAACAAAGTGCTGATGTGTTTGCAGGTATGCACAGGTTTGGTTGCATTTCCAGAATACAAAGTTTTGCTCCCTTTCATTGTTCTGAACATTCATCACATTGGAATCCCATCTTTTATTAAATGGTTGCGCAACTGTGCAAAGTGTAGGTAGAGAAACCCTGAAAAAATTAACCCTTTAAACTGAGTCAAGTTGAGAACAGAGTGGAAGAGGGACAGGGCAGGCGAGGTAAGAAGGACACAACATGTTCCATGCATGGGTGAGTCACAATATTCCATGTAGGGGACTTTCATCAACACAAATTTGTGGTGCAATAAGTTGAGGTGGAGAAAACGTGCCTGTCTTCAGACTAGTGCCATTTTCAACAAGGCAATGCCATGCCCACACAGATCCCCAGACGCTTACAGAGCAGGTTACTCAGGTCAAATGCACGTGCATTCAATTTGCACTGACCTGCAGCAAATATCTAGGCAGACAAAGCCTCCATCTTTTTTGATGTTCATAGGAAAAGCAAAAGAGCAAGGATTACTCTTCTTCACCTTTGTTATTTGGGAAAAAAGGGCCAAAATATACTAGGCACTGTACATAAATGCAAGTACACAGGTCCCTGGCCACAGACACAGAGGGTCGTATTCAATGTAGCATTAAAGGGAACATTCTATCCGCACATCTTGTCCTCCCAGCGGTCCCTAAATC
Source organism: Podarcis melisellensis (assembly GCF_964234715.1). NCBI lineage: Eukaryota > Metazoa > Chordata > Lepidosauria > Squamata > Lacertidae > Podarcis > Podarcis melisellensis. Next base: position 64,632,898 of record NC_138528.1, on the reverse strand, counting down.
TGTCCTGGGGGTTCCCCCAACCCTCCAGAGAAGATTTGGGGGTAGTGCAGGGCACATGCAATGGGGGGGCAGATCCTGTTGTACTGGTGCTAATCCTTGCACTAGAGCAAAAATTTCATTGAATACAATCTTTAATCAAGAAACTAAAATAGCTTTAGTGAACTTAAAAGGCAGGTCTGTTTCCACTATGATACCAAGAAGCCATTTACTCCATGGCAAAATGGTACAAGTACCCACTTATAAACCTTAAAGCTATTTTTTTCTGCTGGCATAGTTGAAAACAATTTCTCCTTGACCTATTGCTGCATCTCTTCTTGCTCATTCTAATGTACAGTCCAGTTCTGTTCTGTTTATGACCTGCCAATAAAACATACCAGCCACATAGCACAGCCTACCCAGGTCCTCCTGATTTTGATTATTGTAGGGTACAAGCTGTGCATGTCTGGTATGCAGTGAGGTTAGGACTCTTAAAAAAATCATTTGGCCACTTATCTGCAGTGCCAGTGCTTTCTAAAGAGCAAAGAAACGTAGGGCAATCTCATGTAATTATGAAATGGCATATCAAACTGAAAAGCTGGTGGGGACATGTTGACATGGAACAGACATTTTTGATAAATGAACAGCAGTTTACAATGCTGCTTTATCCTGCTATAATTTCCATTTAGAATGATAGAGGTAGAAGCCAGGTGGCATGTATACATCCCTTGTTGCATTAAAAAAACAGCATATATATATGTACTATAGTTGATTGGGGCCAATATGACTACTTATAATTGTGCCTTTCAACGTCTGGAAAAATAAATATCTTTATTAACGTGAGTAAACAAGACCCATTCCATTTCACATTATGTTGTTTATAAAATTAACTTAATCTGTAAGGTTTACAATTTAGTGTCTGGTTCTGTAAAAAAAAAAAGTGCAGATAATAAATGTTGGGGTTGTTTATACAGCAGTTGTGGCAGATGCAGCCATAAGAATCAATGAGCTATTAACAAAATAACAAATATAAAATATTTTCATTTTGGGCTTGAAGTTATAACAATAACAACATGTTTAATAAAAGTTTTGCAAAGTATTACAGGCATAACCCATAAAAGGTGACTAATAAAGTTAAAGAATATTACCTGAACAGTTAACTTGCTACTGGTGTTCAAGACCTTCCTCTCAGCATCCTGAAATGCTTTCTGCAATCTTTGTTCCATGGTCTGAACAAATCTGCATGACTGTATGTTGTCAGACTGACCCACAAACTGCAGTTCTAGATGAAGAATAGCCAAGTGTTTAGTGAATATAAATACATTATTTCCCTTTTGGGTAGACCAATCCTGCATATGAAGGAAAGAGGGGAGAGGTCCTCAGGGCAGGAGGTGGGAGTGGTAGCCTTTTCATAATAAGCTATTGTCCCTTTTTCAGTCCATTCCAGACAATGGGTTGATTCTTCCACCCATGTGGATTCCTGGTTTGCCCATATAAAGCATGTTCCCAGCAACTGGGTCTGAAGGATCTTAAGCCATTTCATTCTCTCAACTTGTCGAAAGACAGGCCCTTAGCTATACCAGCTCTGGTGTAGTTAATTCCTTCCATTATCAATCCCAGATGACTGACAGCAAGAGCAAGCCTCCTTCCCCAGTGCCTGATTGGGCTTGCTTTTTAAGGCTCCCGCTTGTGCCCTGGCAACCGTGTCTCCACCTGCCCTATACCTGACATCATATATAATTTATGGTGTGATGCAGGTAGGCATGGTTTGGGAGCAACAGTCTCATGGGCCAAATGGAGACCACTGATGGACTTAAGCTGTGGACTGCAGGTTGCCCACCCCTGCCATAAAGTGTGAAGGGAAGGCTCACATTGATAAGTGTGTGGCTGAAAACTCATGATCAGCTGGAAAAATACTGAAATCTGACAGCAGAAGTACATTATTAATGCATATACTAAGTAACACCGTAGGTGGCAAACACCATTTTAAGAGAGTTGTTCCCTCTTCGCTCTCACACAATAAGGAATGCTTCAACTAAAATGATGCCTGCTTTGATGCATACAGAGGCAAAGTGTGCTATCGCTTGAGACCTCTTATTTCATGCATAAATTTCAGCAAATTTTATTAAACCTCTTACAATTAATCAACTAAGATTTATTTCATCAAGTGACATCTTGGATTATTTCATCCCCGTTGAATCCAAACAATATTTTTGCTGATGCCAGGACACTTACAGTAGGGATTTATACAAAGCTGTGTGTTTATGACTTGCCTGTTTTCAGCTGAAAGTGGTAAGCTGGCAGTGGGTCCCATGGCAAGGCTAAGACAGCAACAGAATGAAGATTTGGCACATGTTGCTTAATATCCAAGGTGGCATTACTCACACCATATGCAATTAACATCTCGATAACCACAGCAGGTATAAAAACCAGACTCTCGTGAGTTACATAGTAACCAACTGTCACATTGTTTGACTGTTCCAGAACTTCGACCTGAAAAAAGCACACAGAAAAATAGCATGCATCTGAATGTCACATACCTTTCTTTCTCAAGGCAAATCAATTTAAGCTGGGCTATTTAGAGTTGAGAATTGAGAACCTCAGAGAGAGCTGCATAAATGACTAGTGAAATATCAGCCTACACTTAGCCCTGCAAATCCTGCTCCACAAGAGTAACTAAGCATACATAGATGGCTGGAGGAGGAGGAAAGGACGGGGGGGGGGTGAGTAGAAGGAGGTCCTTTTCCCATCCACTGGACCCCCTGGGAAAGTCAACAAACCTGCTGTACCTGGAACTAGGTATGGAGAATGCAGCTGAATGGGACACAACTGTGGACAGCCTGAGGAAGTGCCATCTCCCTTGGGCTTGCCCATAAGAAGCATATCTAGAGTGAGAGACCAGGAGCTTTTTTCGGAGTGATACTTTTGTGGGTGGTCTGAGTTTGTTTGGACCCTGGGTGAGAATCCAGAAGCTGAGAGGGAGGGTGTGTCAGGAGGAAAATGAACTGATAATGATAAAGGATTCCTGGATGGTTAAGTCCAGTCAAAGGCGACTAAGGGGTACGGCGCTCATCTCACTTCAGGAACAGGCATTTGTCCACAGACAGATTTCCGGGTCATGTGGCCAGCATGACTAAACCGCTTCTGGCGCAACAGAACACCGTGACAGAAGCCAGAGCACACAGAAACACCATTTACCTTCCCGCCACAGCAGTACCTATTTATCTACTTGCACTGGTATGCTTTTGAACTGCTAGGTTGGCAGAAGCTGGTACAGAGCAACGGGAGCTCACCACTGTTGCATGGATTCAAACCGTGAACCTTCTGATTGGCAAGCCTAAAAGGCTCAGTGGTTTAGACCACAGCGCCACCCACATCCCCATTTTTGTAGTATTTTGTTTCAGTTGTCTGTTGTTGCTTCAGTTTTCTGTATACTGCTTAGATATATTTTTAATATATTAAGTGGTATTGAAATCAAATAATATTGACTATTCCTCAGCCTTTGATCTAATCCACCATTTATTCTAGCTCACTTTTTAAATAGTAATCATTTTGTTGTTTTTGTTTAGTCGTTTAGTCATGTCCGACTCAATAACAACAACAACAAAGTAATTATATAGAAATCAAATAATGTTGACTGTTCCTCAACCTTTGATCTAATCTACCATTTATTCTAACCCACTTTTTAAATAGTAATCATTTACACACATGCAATTCAAACAAACATTCCTGTATGTAAAATGATGAGTAACTAAAGAAAAAAAAGTTTAATTAATAGCTAAAGAACAAGTGCAAAATCAAAAGTGCCCACTGCACTTGTACCTGTGACCTCTATATCTGTTCCCATCAGTTGTAACTAGCCTTGATGCTGGCTTATACACAGGAATGTCCCAAGCCTTGTGGTCACCTCTCTCATAGTTCACTAAACAATCTGAAAACATCAACAAGATTTTCTGAAAGAACTCCAAGTTACATGGATGATGTTGGCTTTGGCCTGGCTTTGTAAGTTGTTTCAGTATTCTTTGTTAGGTAATATATAAATGAAATTTGTATCAGCTTCTGCACCCTGGTGGAATGAAACTTGCTATTTCCATATACGTTAAAAGCTGGCTACTTAGTTCTATTGTTTGACCATACCCTAGTTAAGCAAGAGACCGGACCCAGGAGCTTCCATTCCAGGAGAGGGGGGGAATGTATGAGAAACAAACAGAACCACAACCACATTGCCCCATTTCCACACAGAGAAATATAGCACACAACAAATAAAACGACACACACTAAAGGAGCAGACTAAAATAACCAGCTTTAAAATGGCCAACTTTCAAACGTTTCAACAAATAGGCAGGTTTTCACCTGGTGCCAAAACAGTTGTAAAGCCAACACCAGTCGTACTGCATCCTTACCAGCACACATGGCCCTTGATGGACTCCTTGATCTTTTGTGAGATTGAACAGCAACCACAGTTCTCATCAGAACCAGGAATTTCACCCACGTTTTCTCTCATTAATTTGGAAGATTACAGAACTGCTTTCTCCCAATCCCACCTCACCCAAACAGACAACTGTGCAGAATTAAATAAGCTTTAGCGCCTACATATACGTTGCTCCTTTACAATTTTTTCTGTGGTAGAAGTTGAAATATTTTGAGCATATTCGCACCACCTGAGCCCCAGAACATTAATAAATCCTGAATAAAGCCACTCAAATATTGTCCCTTCCTCTGGCAACTAAAGTCTCTTAGATATCCAACAGAGAAATATATACAACAAATAAAAGACCCTTTCCTTCTTTCCACAACAACCTGCCTTATTATCTGTCAGATAAGAACAACAAACCTGAAATTATCATTTTGCCTCTGCTCCATTATCTTCTTCTATGTTTATACTATAAACATGTATGTGCCAACCCAAGCCTGGAGATCAGTGAGAGATGCTCTGTTTCTGGTTTCTCCTATGGGTAAGTTAAATTCTGCAGCAGCACAGAAAAGGACCTTCTCCAAGATGACGACCCAACTTTCGAACTCCTCCCTTTAGAAATTAAACTGTCCCCCTCATTGCTGGCCTTCTGAAACCGTTTTAAGGTGTTTTCATTCATTCAGGATTTGGCGATACAGTAAAAAATGTGGGCAAGACATGGATATCACAGTTTTGTCAAGTTAAAAAGTTAATGCTGTTAAGCAGTGGTGTCCAAACTTTTTTTGACCTTTTTTTAGGATTGAAGTTGTTGAGGTTTTTTGGGATTTTACCCTACGAAATAAACTGCCACAAGGACCAGATTAAACTGACCTGCAGGCCAGATTAGGCCCCCGAAAGGGACTTTGGACATTATTTCTGTATTTCATTGGATACTGCAGTAACTGTGTGTCGTAAACCACAGAGTTACAAATAAAACAAATTAATATATATAATTTCCTTGGAATTGTACACTTAATGTTGTTAAACATCTTAAGAATTGTATTTTCATTGTGTTACTGTTACAGTCACTAGGGATCTATTTTCATCAGTGCTTGTCCTCTGACAACTCTTAAAGGTAAAGGTAAAGGGACCCCTGACAGTTAAGCCCAGTCACGAACAACTCTGGGGTTGCGGCACTCATCTTGCTTTACTGGCCGAGGGAGCCAACGTTTGTCCGCAGACAGTTTTTCCGGGTCATGTGGCCAGCATGACTAAGCCACTTCTGGCAAAACCTGAGCAGCGCACGGAAACACCGTTTAACTTCCTTCCAGAGCGGTACCTATTTATCTACTTGCCCTTTGATGTGCTTTCAAACTGCTAGGTAGGAAGGAGCTGGGACTAAGCAACGAGAGCTCACCCTGTCGTGGGGATTCGAACTACCGACCTTCTGATCGGCAAGTCCTAGGCTCAGTAGTTTAGACCACAGCACCACCCACGTCCTGACAACTCTTAGTTTCATGTAATTAAGATAAACAGTGATCAAGGTGCCTCAAATCTCCCTCCCCGCCCTATTTTTTAAAGCCAAAATTGTTTTATATTAGAATAAATATTGAGCTTCAAAGAAACTAATATATCATACATGCTAGAGGATAGACTAACAGGAGTGGCAGCCATTTACTGAACTTCCTAGACTATTTGATAAGCTGTGGAAAAGCTGAGTTCAGAACAAAACTATTCCCAATTCCCTCATTTCTGATGTCTTGAGGCCTGCTGCCATTGGACAACTCCCACAAGATAGCTGACAATCATACCTAAAATAAATTAGAAGTCACATCCCATTTGAATCACTCTTATATATTCCACTCAAAAGAGCTGTACTTTCCAATAAAACAGGCTGTCATCATTGCAAAATGGCAACATTTTTCAATCAGAACAAGTAAAAGCTCATGCCCTGGACAGCCTTAAATTCAAGTAAATAAATTCTACAGGTAACTGGTATACTGAAGAAAAATGAGAAATATAAACCTAACCAGGGCAAGAAAATTGATATTAAAGTCATTTTTCTTCCTTGTTCATGGCAGAAGTATAGAAATATTATCTTCCAAGTGACATAAACCTGACTGTAAATGGCATATAGAAATATTATATGCTCTCATACTTTCACATACAGCTTAAGGCTGTGGCACAGAAAGACATTCCACCAGCGTTCTAAAAATCCAAGTCAAATACACACAATTCTAATCCTACGCAAATAGATACTCTCCAGAAGGGAAGGGACGGGGGACAGAACACATCCTTTCAAACATTCAGTTTAGATGACAGCATAGAATGTTTCCATTTACGTATATCAATTTCAGTTCTCAGGTGTTGAAAATGCAACAGCTAAGATGTATTCCTATGCACATTTACTCATGAGTAAGTCCCACTGAACTTATTCTGAGCAAACTTCCATAGGGTCATGCTGCTAAGCTAGAAATAATTTCTTTTCCATCCCAAAGAATTATAAGATTATAAAACCTTTAAATGCTTAAGCTATAAAACTATAATGATAGCAGAAATTTCTTTCAGTCACACTTGAGAAATGGTCCCACATGTGTGATTTTCAAATTGTCAAAAGCCCAATTTCTACTGATGGGGATGGAGAAGAGAAATGGGTTTACACAGACACAGACACAGACAGACAGACAGACAGACACACACACACACATTTTAAAAATACCCTAGTTTCTTTTTAAAAAACAACAACATCCGAAATGACTTTGGGTTATCAGTATACTATAGCCAAAATGGCAAGAATTATATGATTGGCTATAGAATTTAGTGCTCAGTATTTAAATTTATTTTCCTGACTCCCAACAGATAGCATCACAGTAACTGGCAACAAGAAAGAAAGACACCACTCAGACAAAATTCTACCCATAATACAGTTCCGTCAATTGCCCCCACTTTCTAAAGAAAAAAGTGCTAATGGGTTATTTGTATGGATCTGTATGCATAGGTGTTAGGAATACAATACAATCTGAAATGCAACAGAAAAATAATTATGACAGTGAGTGGAGACAATTCCCATTCTCTCCTTGGCCTTTGCTCTTAATTTGATTATTTAAAAAAATGACTAAATTTGCTTACTTGAGCATTGACATTTTGGCTGAAAGCTCGTCGCAATGCCTGGGTGAGACCTTTTGTGACATTCTGCTTTAAGGAGTCGCTCAGCAGCAGTCTTCTTGTGTTCAGAAACAAAACTAGAATGCAAAGTTATACATTAGTTAAAAAGCACCCTCTGTTCATTTGCTTAATAATCCTTTTCAAAAGCCTAATGACTGCTCACATGGGCTCTACGAAGCAGCTGCAGTCTGGAAGTGAACTTATGCTTAGCACCAAAACCTTCAAGCCGAGGAAATGCTATTGTTGGGAACTGAAGACAGTTAGGTTGCTACTTATTTAAAACCCACACGGGCACACTGAGTCATAACCATACCAATTTTTTTCAGTAAAGGATTATCTGCAGATACATTAAGGAAGCATTTTAGCATTACAGATGCATATTAACACATATGACTCAGAGATACTAGTCTGGAAGAATTTGCAAAGTGGATTGTAATAAGCAAATCAACATCCCTGTTGATTTGAAAAGAAAAACAAGTTCAGTATGCATTATTAGCATCCCTGTACAATGTACCTAAAAATAAATCCATACACTGGAACTGTGTTGGTAACAGAGTGGGTGGACAGACAGAAAAGCATGGGTTTTCTGAGGTCATGTGCCAATATGCTTTAAAACAGAAGCACCCAATGTGGTACCCTCCAGATCAGCCATCAGCCCCAGCCAGCATGGCAAATAGTCAAAGACTATGAGAGCTGGAGTCCAGCAACATCCATGAAGCACTGCATTAGCTATCCCTGATGTAAAGCAACTTAACTCAATTACACACTGAATAGTCTACACAAATGCTTCAATACAAATCCCCTGCTTTGTTGCCCTAATGAAAGAAGCCACTACATTTTGTATCAACTTCGCCATCAGTTAGTAGTCACAAACATTTCTAGTATTTTTGTGACTATAAAAGCAAGAGATATGGCTAGCGAGAGATGTGTACATTTCTTCTAATGTGACACGACAGAGAAAGGAATTCAACATCACGCTAAGGTGATAGTCAGGACTATCAGGACAGATATTTTGGCTTTCCAGACAGAACAATCACACACACCCCTCCCCATGCTATTCAGCCAGTTCAGGGGCATTGGGAAACAACAAGGGAAGCTCCATTTCATAAGCAGAAGTTCTTCAGCAGGGCTTCCACTGACACGACTTCTCAGTTTAATCCCACCCAGAGATCATCAACTCCATCAGTCTAGCTCAGGCATCCCCAAACTCGGCCCTCCAGATATTTTGGGACTACAACTCCCATCATCGCTAGCTAACAGGACCAGTGATCAGGGATGATGGGAATTGTAGTCCCAAAACATCTGGAGTTTGGGGATGCCTGGTCTAGCTCTATCCTTTCCTTCCTCCTACACCCAACAGTACAAATGCAAAATGTAGGTGACCTGTCTCACACACAGCTATCTGTACTACAATTTCAGCATGGAAAGTGTTAGGGAATTGTCAATAATGAAGTCCACTGCATCCATGATATTTCCATCTAGAGCAATATCAAAGGCTGCAGTTAATGTCTTGGCACTAGAACGTGTGTTGTAAATTGGTAATATTAATTCTATGAGTTGATGTGACAAATCTGCTTGTGGGTCCATCATGTACAGGAAAACGCAATTACCAGTTATTGCTGGGAAGAAATAAAACTGCAATTACTGCGTTTTTAGGAAGGTGTTATACAGACCCCTACAATACTATATAGGAAACAGGTCATGGCAGCGATCCTAAACATATTTACATGCAAGTTATATGAGAGCATTTCACAGCGGCATGTCCAGACACACTGTTTCCTATCAAGATGAGCCCAGAACTGGAGGAAACTGTGGAAGAAACGAAGAAACCTGTTGCTAGCCACATCCCCTACAGTGTTCATGGGGCTTCAGCAGAATTTGACATACCACCCCCACCCCCATAAAGTCTCCGAAGGCCATCACTCATGAAGATGTCCTGCTTGAGGAATCCACATCTTCAGGAGAACCGATGTGCCGTAATCAGTACCAGACCTTCCAAAATAATTCCTAGGAACAGAGGAGGCAGAAGCCCCAATGATCTGAAGAGCCAATTTGACAGCACAAGGCCTCTACTCCTACTTGTGAGGAGGAAACTTCTCACGCAGTTCAGATCAGGGATGGGCAGCAGAGTCAGCAATAAACCTGCTTAGTTGAAGGCTACCCATTACCAAGCCAGAAAATTGTGCTCTCTGTGACACCTTTGCTGGACAGCTCCCTTCCTAGCTGGAACATACTGATCTCTGGTGCACTGGATTCTCTGGCCTCACTGGTACAGCCACCTGGTAGTAATGGAGGAACTAGGACATGGCCACAGTTTGAACTGGGCTGTATGAACTTATAGTAGCAGCACATGCACTCCACTATCAACAATCATTCAGATTTGCAAAAACTAACAAAGAATCTATCCATCAAATTAGCTGCAATTTATCCGGTGTCATTTATTAAACTATTTAAATAATAATAATGCTACTTGACATTCATATTATGTCTTCATTAGAAAATGCAATGCCTCGTGATAACTAACCCTCTACATATTCATACCTGTCTTAATGAGAAGGTTTCTGGAGAGCTGGCATTCCAAAGGAAGAACTGTTGTCACATTAGCAAAAGCTGAAGTTGACACTGTTGTAGTAGCAGCAGAAGTATTTTCGGCAGGTGTAGGGAGAAGTCTAGCTGTTTTCGCTGATGCTGTAATAGATGTCAAAGCTGCTGTAATTGTCAGTGGGTATGCAGTTGATGTTTTACTGGTGTCTGAACTTGTGGATTTCTTGGTGTCATGTGTTGCTGTTTCAGTTTGTCTTGGTGCATGTGTTGTGGGGGCTGAAACTGTACTCGTTTTTGTGACTGGAAATGAGCTAGTGGAGTGCACAGGTGTTGTAGACTCATCTGTTGATACAACTGGAAAGGCTGCACGTGTCACTACTGGGCTTAAAGTTGGTGCCATTTTTGTGGCAGTATTATTTTTTGCTAGTGTTGATATTAACGTGCTTAATGCCATCACAGATGGCGAATTTTCAGTGCTCAGTGAGAACAAGGATGAAGTCAGCATTGGTGATGTTGGAGCTGATTTTCCTGTAACTGGTGTTGCTTCTGAAGTTGCTACAGATGGTATTACACCAGGAGACACAGACGGTAACACTGTAATGACAGAATGGGTAAAGTTGGTTTTTGGCAACAAAGGAGTAGTTAGTCGTGTTTGTGATGCATGAACAGAGGTTATGATGGCTGTGTTAGTGGTATGTGTTTGCAATGGAGTGATCTTTGTGGCTTCATTATGCATTTTAACTGTATCTATATCACTTGTACCTTTTGTGTCCCACCCTCCTGTACTTGTTAGCTGTTTATTCAAGTGATTATTTGCTCCTGAAACAGGGCCCTTTGTGAACTGTGTTGGTTTTCCTGAAGTCATGTATTCTTCAACATTTAATACTGGTGTTGAGCTTAGCAATTCATGTGCCAGGCTGTGATATGTTGTTTTTTTACTGCTAACAGCACTAATTTCCTTATTTACTGGAACAGTTAATTTAGCAATGAATTGAGAAGCCAGTGATAGGGGAGATGATGTTGCATAGAAGGCATCTGTTGATGCAAAAAGGTTTCCAGAATTAGTTGTTTGAGGATTCAACATAGTCTGGGACTTGGCATAAGAAACAAAAGGCCATAAGTGATCATATGTTGTCAAAATAGAGGAAAATGCATCCCTGCTAGTAGACATCCTCGTATTAGCAGCTGTGAAGTCCTCATACACAGGATAGGATTTTTTCCCAAAGCTCGAAGTGACATTCATATTCCTGGCAGTAAAATATTCCAAAATATTTCCATGTGTACGAGTGTCCTTCTTGGATTGCAGTGATGGGACTTCTGTGCCCTGTGAGAGAGCACTTTGGTTACTTAGAAAGGATGCATACTGGCCAGAAGATGTTTCTACAGTCAATGGGTATGTGTTAAATTCTGTGAAGCTCTTAGAATTTCTTCCACTTGAAACTGAAGAATTTGGGAGAACTGTTACAGATGTACTAATGGGTGATGTGGCTGTGCTAGAAGGCATCTGTTTATTTACATAATTTGTTTGCTGCTGTAGGCCTGGAGCCACTGTATATATTGTTCTTAAAGCTGTAGGGCTCACATAGTCCTCTGCAACCCGGGACACTTGAGTTGTTGTCTTTCCTGAAGACATACTTATGCCAGTAGATGACAACCAGCTTCCAGGGTCCCACACAGGAACTAATGGTGTGGTTTTTAAAATCTTTCCTGCATTTGAAGTATCTAAGATGCCTTTTGAAGCAGTGTTTGAAACTTCTAGGGAAGCAGGCACTGGGCTTTCCAAATGTTCTGCTGCTGGAGTAGAAGAGGGAAACATGTATATGTCCAAAGGTGAAATAGCAGTCCTGAAGGAAGTATCAACTGTATGTACGGTTTCATGCATTTCAGCATCAGATTCATTTAAAGGTAGATGAGATAAATATTCTGCATGGGGCATCGCAGTGGTGGATACCTTCATATTTCTCTCCTCCTCTTCTATCAAGCTAAGAATTGGCCTTCCCACATTAGAATCTGCTAATTGAGAACTTCTAAAATTATCAGGAGGAGATATAAACATGGCTGTGGAACGAAATTTCAAAAGGCCTCCAACAGAAGTTGGCAAAGATACTGAAAATTTATTGGAGCTGGTTCTTTCAAATGGCAAAATTCTCTTGAGAATTTGCTCGTTGGCAGGGGTTTCTAAAGAAACATTTGTGGTTTGCGTTCCCGGTGACTGATAAGGAAATAATCTATTCACATCAACATTTGTGAACACTGTGTCACTAGCATCTTTGGTGAATGACCGACGTTGTAATGATCTTACCAAGGCTTCATAGGCTATGGGAGGTGTGTTTTCACTGGTTTCATAAGCTGTATCAGAAATCTCTGTTTTTGATTCTGTGGCATAAGGATTTGTTAAATGAATATCGGAAGCAACTTTATCATTTGGTGCTGAAACCACCTGATGTCCAGCTGCGTTAGAAGTTTGATTTGTCCCCTTTATTAAGGAAATGACTTTATCTGCTGTATAAAAAGCTGGTATACTAGTAGGTGTGGGTGCTGGAGCAATCACACTATTTTTGCTTATTGCCTCTGAAATAGCTCCAGTTGGCACTGCTGGGAGAGACAAACGAAAAGGTCTTGGATTTTCAGATACTGTTAATAAATCTCTCTCTTTGGAAGAACTTGAAAGTGATGCAGACAGCAAATCAGTCATCATTTTAAATTGTGCAGGTGAAGAACTTAAGGTATGGGGTGCTGATGCAGAAATCCAAGGAACTGTCTTGTTCTTATGAACTGTAGATGATGCAGTTGCATATATGCTACTCTCCTTATGATGTGTCATGGCATCTGGTGGCTTACTCGGGAGCTCTGCTACAAAAGATGCTTTGTGAGTGAATCCAGAGAAAAAAATATTTCTGCTAGAATTCAATGGCACTCTGTGACTGGATAATAGGAGAGAAGTCTTATTGGATATTATTGCATGCAAGGCAGGAGAGTGCAGTTTCCTATCTTCTGGGTGTGATTGTGTCCCTGCTGGTATTGTGGAATGACCACTAATCAATCCAATGCCATCACTAAATGAGGTGGCAACAGAAAACTCTTTGCCATCCTTTCTGGATGCTGCAAATTCTGTTGCGCTGGAATTTCCAGGAACTAGCGTACTCTGTGGATTACCTGAAGTTTTATTTAAATAATTATTAACTGTGTCTATGCTGAATGAATTTTCTGTATCTGTGGACAAAGGCACTTGGGTGGGTGGCACAGTCAAATTGGAAACAATTATGATATGAGGTGATTCCTTTACCAATGGCAAAGGGGGTGGTAATGGAGAGGTTGAAACTATGTCTGATCCCGATGTGATTTCTTTTGAAATGGAGGATGTTGCATATGGAATTATCTGGGATGACACAGTATTAGTTGAATGTGTCACTGGTGATGATGTGGACAATGCGGGTAACACACTGATTTGAGGCAAACCTGATACAATAGTCATTTCGTCAGCATCTTGAGACTTCACTGGTGATTCAGCTGATACCTCAGAAGGTTCTTGGGATGCGCTGTTGCCACTGCCTTGATATAGGCTTGGCAAAAACCTAGTTTGGTCCATAGTTCTCGTCCGTGTCTCTGCTAAAGTACTTTTTATTATCTGAAGCAGATTGGCATTCTCCAAGGCTTGCCTCATTGAAATGTCACCCACTGAGGAAGACTCAAGTTCTCTAGAAGGCCATGTTGGTGATAATATAGCTCTCCAGTTGGTAAAAGACTCTGAAGAGGGGGCAACATTTATCGGCTGTTGCTCAGTACCTGCAAAATAATACATTTGGATTGAATATCTTACAAATATCTCATCTTCAAATAATGCAACACAACAGATTTTCTTAGAAACAAGGACCCAATTCCCTCCACCCTACTCAAGGTGAAAATGGAAAGCTTGGTTAGGGAACTTGTGGCCAGGAAAGACTGGATCAAAATACAGTTCAGTGTCTTCTCAACAGTATTTCAATCAGGTATATCATACAGTAGCTATAGTATATAGCATAAATAGTGCAGACAGATAGAAATATAGATTTATATAGCAGCTGTAGTAGAGCACATAGTTGGAAACTAGGGTCCCCACGGTGTATCTTCTTCAGGAAGGTAGAATGAAAAACAACTTCTTCCATCCTAGGGAAGGAAAAGCTTCCTGTCAAGAAAATAGATATGAAAGGTTTTTTGCAGTCCTTACTGATCTCCTTCACAGAGATATTGAAAGGGAAGAGGGATTAGCTTTCGAAGAATCTGATACACTACCTCCTTTTGGCAGCACACATGGAGGTGCGGTTACATTGGGAAAATGTGGCTGGATGTACTATTCAAAAGTGGTGTGAGACAGCATGGAACTTGGTTTTGATGGATAAACTTAGTTCTGCACATGGTAGAGTAATGTGTGCAGAAACAAAAAAAAAGATACTTTCAATGCTGCTTGGTTTATGTTTTTGTGTTTATTTCTTTTATTAACTGTCACCCAGAGGAACCTAGGACACCTCCCTCCCCCCGTCCCAATAACTCATAGATCTTTTGGGCTTGGTTATTTAACTTAGCATGCTGCTATTATTTTCTGCCTTATATACATCATGACTGTATTTGTTGTTTGTATTGTTTCATGTTATTATTAATAAAAAATATATTGTAATAAATTAGGAAACTTTTGACAAGATACCATCCATGTCTCTGGCATACAGACGAAGGTAAAAAACAAACAAAAACAAGGGTAAATTGCACCTGAGGACATGAAGTTCTGCATGTTGACTGACCATTCTGAAAAGATGTAAGCCAAGGTGGCTCTATACTTGCAGCTGCAATTACCACTATTCTTAATAAAAATTACAAAGGCTCAACCATGCTGCGCTTGACAAAACTCCCAATGTTGCTATCAGCCATAGTGTGTCAACATATTAAGTAAGAAGCTTGGGGTTAGTAGTAGATACACAGAGGGAATAGATGCTGACAACCAAGCCTCAGTGCCTTGGCAAACGATGCAGGACAGGAATAGTGTCAGTCTTGGCTGGGTTCCTCCATGGAGCAGCTGTAGGTGTTTATCTTGCCAGCCTTAATTATGTGCATAATTACATGCAGGCAGGCAAGGAAGGAAACCAGGGATAAAATGGGGGGAAAGAAAAGCAAAGATTAAAATGAGCAAAAGAACTACATACATGCACACATGCACATGCATGCATAGGAACACACACACACAAATACAGTTTGTAGAGTAACAACAAATTCGTTGCACTTGAAATATGTAAGAACTGGCTATCAGGTTCTGTCAAGCATCTCACAATACATTCACACAAACTTTTCCATTAAGGGTTCAAAACATATTCACACAGAAGTAGGCAGAAGAGAAAGACTTTTCAATGAAGATGAATGTTGGAAGGTGCAGGACAGACAAAAGCAAGTATACTTCTTCACACAGAGCATAGTTTAACTATGGCACTCACTCCCACAGTGACGGCCACCAACTTTGATGGGTTTGAAAGCAGATCAGACAAATTCGTAAAGGATATTAATGGCTACGAGCCGTGATAGCCATGCTGCACTGTCAGAAGCAGCATACCTCAGAATACCAGTTGCTGGGAATCACAGGTGGGTAGAGTGCTGTTCCTCTCAGGTCATGATAGTGTTCTTCCCACAAGCATCTGTTTGGCCACTGCTGGGCTAGATGGCCATTGGGATCTGATCAGATCCCAGTCTTGCAAAGTGGCACAGGGCTGGCTCCTGGAGGGCGGTGATCAGATCCCAGTCTTGCAAAGTGGCACAGGGCTGGCTCCTGGAGGGCGGTGTGAGCACACACACACACACACCCCGAAAAATGTGCCTGGGGCAATTGCCCCGGAACAGCCCCCCTATGCCCCCTCCACCCCTGTATAGGAGACACTGTGCTTCAGAAGTACATTATTCAACTCACAGAGGGCAATGTGGGGCCTCGAGCTTAGCGTTTCTCTTGTTTTTACATGTGAGTAATGCCTGAAAAGAGGATTATTCTCCAAGGTTTGGGATATATATATATACATATATATATGTATGTGTATATATATATATATATATATATATATATATATATATATATGCTGGGACATTCTTGTCTCTGCTCCATGCTGCAATACATGTTCCCACAATTTTGTGGGCATCTTGCTAAAATAAGCACAGGAATTTTGTTACTGCAAGCTGCTTAAGGGAATGGAAGGTAGCTACCTGCAGATGAGGTAGGGAGCAAGAGGGAAGGAGGAAGCAGGTGCAGGAGATACACCACCACCTCTGTTAAGTTAACCAGTTTTGTATGCTTCCATGAGTGAAAACATAAAGTTTATTGAGCTTCTCTTTTATTGGATTTACTACCTGCCCTGAGTCGTTATTGGTGAAAGGCAGCCTAGAAACTGAACAAATTCTGATAATACATTTGAAGATAAAAGCATTTTCGCAATCTCTGCTTTCTGAATTCAGCCTTTGCTTCAGGCTCCACTCTTCTGAAGTCACCTATCAGGTATCCAGCACTGCACTGAGCAGCCAGTTATCAAAGCTCCACGTTGTCACGCATGTACAGAAGCTGGAGCAATGCTAAAAGGATCAGCTGAGGAAACAGATCTAGAAAACAGGCGTAGCTCAGAAGTAGAGCGAAAAGAACAGGCTATGATTGTGCAGTACCAGGAAAGAAGATGGAAAGCTGCACAAGTATGTGGGACAAATTGTTTGATTTGAAATGTGCTAGCAGCAACATGGATACACTAGCTCTCTGACAGTATTCACATGCAAATCAACAATAACACAACTTGGTGAGCTTTGAGCAACAAGCTAATGAGGGTGAAATGTTCAGGACTCGTAGCAAATCCTGTTTCCGAGAATAAAGATTGTGTAGGCTGCTGCGGGTCCAAAAATGAGGATTACACACAACTTGGATACATAAAAGTCATGCTGCATTATAATTAGAGACATCTTTAAAAGACCAAATCAAGCCACAGCTCCTTTCATATGCATACATTCTGTCAAGTGAGCAGCCCCTAAAAATGACAATTAACACAGTTAACAGTCTACAACAGAAAACAACTTTCACATTTTCATTGCAAAGAAACCAAAGAACAAAACCTACAGAACATAAAATTAAAAATTGTCCAGAGACTTCAATAGTTATTAATATCTTAGATTGTATCATATACTGTTTTGTTGGTATTTAAGAACTGGCCTCATATTAATAAATAAATTGCAAATGACTACAGATGCAGCTTCTGGGAATTTTTGTGATTGAGTAGAAACAACTGATCTAGGCAGAACACACCCAGCAGGAGCAATTTGTTTTCACATGACCTTTCAAGCCTATGGCACCATAAGGAAAGATTTCACGTAACTTTTCAAGCCTATGGCTCTGTAAATAAAGTCAGCCAAGGTTAATCAAAAAATGCAGCTCAAAAGATTGTGTGGAATAAATGCTCAAACAACAGTAAATTATGAATCAGCTCTCAGTCCTGGAGTTTGCCTTCACTTGATTCATTTTCAGGAAACATACTAAGCATGTTAGAAAACTACTCTAGAAGAATAGGAGATCGTCCAGCAGTTTGTTATGATAAATGCACACATTTCTCTCTTCCTGCCTGAATCAGTACCTCCTTCCCCACACCACAATATTGAGGATATTCACAAACTTAATCAGCCTGGGACTCCTTATTCAGCCTTCCTGTGAATGGATGAAGGGCAATTTGGATTCTGTTTTAAGCTTAAGGAGTAAGCCTCCTTTCATCCCATGCTGTTATTTTACAAAAGAATGAACACTTTGCAACTCTGGTGTATGTTTATGGAACACTTTTATATTTTAAACACACTCTTCCATTCCCGCCATCACTACCTCCAGCTCCAGAACATTAAAAAAATGGCATAATTAAACAAATATAGTGCTAGGTGGAGTGCTTTTCTCACATGTGAACTCCACAGACATTCTGTTTTCATGTATTCTAAAAATAAGTCAGTGCCTATACACCAGAGAGACTGCCTCCCCTGATCTCTACAGTCAGCCAAAATCATTTTCTCAATTGTACATCAAATAAAATCCCCTTTCTGGGTGCATGGTCTTGCCAAACTTCAGAAATGGGTAACTCCTTAAGCCATGCTAGATTTTATAATTAAATCATCAATGAATAACTAGAAGCAAGCACAGAAAAAACTGCACTTTGATGTGTACCCTAAGCTTATGTTTAAAAAGAAAACAAATATATATTATTGTACAAGGTGATAGTAGCGCAAATTATTTACTATGTTATAATACTGCTGCAATGATACACCATTGGTAATGTCATACTGTGGCAATCTAGTCCTTATGGATGTGTGGATTTGAATATGATTAATAATAAAAACTGCAAAATGCCTTCAGGGTAGAATCTTCTGCCAAGCTCACAGCCCATCCAGAACACATGAGAGTGTGGCATAAAGACTTTATCAGCATATCTGGCTTCATCACTTGTGAATAATGCGATCATCTCAAACTCCTGCTGTTAAAAATCATTACACTCCATCATCATGCAGTCTCCCTAAGGCCTTGGCCTTGAAGGATACACAAGTTTAACTTTCTGCACTCTGCAACTCCTGCTCAACCACAGATCTTTGCAGAATTACAATGCACATTCCTAAAGTCACACACCACATACAGCGAAGATAAATGTAATGGCATGGTCTTAAAGAGAAGTCTAAAGAAAAAGAAAAAGAAAAGAAACCCCAATGACTGAATTTACTTTGGCCTACAGGTCGGCGGTTCGAATCCCCGCAGCAGGGTGAGCTCCCGTTGTTCGGTCCCAGCTCCTGCCCACCTAGCAGTTCGAAAGCACTCTTAAGTGCAAGTAGATAAATAGGGACCGCTTTATAGCGGGAAGGTAAATGGCGTTTTCGTGTGCGGCGCTGGTGCTGGCTCGCCAGAGCAGCTTCGTCACGCTAGCCACGTGACCCGGAAGTGTCTTCAGACGGCGCCGGCTCACGGCCTCTAGAGCGAGATGAGCATGCAACCCTAGAGTCGGACACGACTGCCCCGTACAGGCAGGGGTACCTTTACCTTTTACAGGTCACTATGGGACATGGTAGAGAGTGATGTCATGGTCCCTATGATGCTATGGGCTTAGTTGTTCTGATATCAGAGGGTTCAGGCAGCTACACAACTGAGTGATTAAAACAACCCGGAAGAACTTATAACACTAATTCTAACAAGGAACATCAAGTAAGCTAAACTGTGCAAGTATTGCCAACAAGCCATAATGCTTGGCTTCCAATTGCCACTTTGTTAATGCAGGTCAGTTAAACTGTTTTGGATGGCTTCAAAAAGATGGGAATTCCCCATTCCCTTTGTCTGCTTTAACTATAGTGGTACCTCGGGTTAAGTACTTAATTCGTTCCGGAGGTCCGTTCTTAACCTGAAACTGTTCTTAACCTGAAGCACCACTTTAGCTAATGGGGCCTCCTGCTGCCACCGCACCGCCAGAGCCCGATTTCTGTTCTTATCCTGAAGCAAAGTTCTTAACCTGAAGCACTATTTCTGGGTTAGCGGAGTGCGTAACCTGAAGCGTTTGTAACCTGAACCGTATGTAACCCGAGGTACCACTCTACGGTTTAACAGTACATCTGAACCACAGCTACTAATAATAAGATCCACCTCTTAAACAGAGCTTGAAGATCCTCTCATATCCTTGATTTCAAACCTGATTTAAATGGTTAAGGTTTGAGAAGATGTAACACTACATTTTGATTGAAGCACATTTTAGGCGGGAGGAAATTTTTCTTTAGCAAAGGGGAGGGAGAGTGGAAGCCTTCATGCATTCCAGTCAGACCTCGGGAGTCTGAAGGGTTTAAATTGATTGTGAATACCCAAGAAAGATCTTAGGTCACAGCAGAAAGCTTACTGAAAATGTCAATTCATGTGTGCAGCAGCCATGAAAAGGCTAAATTTAGTGTTCACATTTTTTTGGCGGGCAGGGGTAGGATTAAAAATTAAATTGCAAGTATTATAATGTCATTATGCATTTATATGGGGTAGCTGTATTTAATATGCTAGTTGCTTCATCTCTACAAGAATACCATATTCGTAAAATAAAAACAAAAACTGACAATTGAATTGACCAACAAAGTGCAGCACGTTCTTTATGAGAATAGGGTAAAAATATCAGACGTTTACAGTTTACAAAAAGAGATTGAAAAGCAATTAATAAGAGAATCATACATTTATGACTGGTGTTATGTAACACAATACATACCTGATTTGTGATGGCAACTCACTTAGATATACTTTTAAAGAGGATTGGGTAGTAAGTCTATCAATGGCTATTATACATGGCCACTTCTTATTCAGAGGCAAATGTTTTTTTAGTTACAACCATATGTCACCACAATGTTATCCAAATGTCAACACTGTCATTCGTGCACCTTCAGGTTGGATTGCTGGAATGTGCTTTCTGCTGGTCCAGAAGCAGCAGCTAGTGCAAGATGTGGAACCTCAACTGCGAAAGGGGCAGGATATCACCACCACCATCATGTTACACCACTGCTGAAAGAATTGCACTGGCTGCCAATTAGCAACAAAGCTAAGTTCAAGGTGCTAGTTTTAGTGTATAAGGTCCTATACAGCTTGGGAACAGGCATACACTAAAATATCATATCACCCATTATATGCTCAACCATTGAGCTCTGCAGGAGAGGGCATCCTGCAAAAACTGCCTTAACAGGAGGTCCCTTCCACACAATACAGTGGTACCTCGGGTTAAGAATTTAATTCGTTCTGGAGGTCTGTTCTTAACCTGAAGCACCACTTTAGCTAATGGGGCCTCCTCCTGCTGCTGCTACGCCACCGCTGCACAATTTCTGTTATCATTCTGAAGCAAAGTTCTTAAGCCGAGATACTATTTCTGGGTTAGCGGAGTCTGTAACCTGAAGCATCTGTAACCTGAGGTACCACTGTATAGGAATTGGGCCTTTAGTGTTATGGCACCTCCCCTTTGAAATTCCTGCCCCTTAAATATTAGACAGGTGCCATCTCTATTGCTTTTTGGGCATCTACAGAAGACTTTCTGCTGTCAACAAGCCTTTTAATGTAGGGATACTCCCCAGTCCGAATTAGTACTGGAAAAGTTTTGATTGTTTTATTGCATGTGTGTTTGCCATTCTAGGCTCTTTTGGGAGGAAGGGAAGGGTATAAATTTAATAAATATGGTGTGAAAATGAAAGAGCATTAAAGCTCAGCTGGAATGGACATAAATGTCCATCTATTCCAGCTTCCTTGAGCTTCTGATTAGAAGAACACTTAGTCCAGCCTATATGCGTCCTAAAACAGTTAGAGACCATTATTACTCCTGTTGAGGCTGAATAAAATTTGCTTTTAATGAACATTTATTAAAGTGATCACATAAAACAAAATTCACTAATATACATTAATTTGCAAATGGCAAATCTGCAAAAATTTATTTTTCAGTACAAAGAATATTGGTCTCTGAGTAAGATATGTGACAAATGCTGCAGTATCTCTTTTTAAAGAAGACAGGGGTTTATATCAGCCAAAGGCAGAAGTAGCTGCCAGAAGCTTATTGTTCCATATACAGAAAGATATGGGACCTTGTAACTTACCCTTTTGTGCCTAGTTCTGAATCAAGATAAATATGCATCCAGTACACATATATTGTCTGCTATCTGAATGCACCAGCACCCTTGTTTTGTTCTATGCTACAGCAATGTAGCCATACATTGCACATGGCCTCAATATTGCTAAGTAACACAAAAAAGCATCCAATTTTGTAAATGTGTGATTCACTGGCTTCCAGTTTAATGCACATGACTAGAATTGAGTGTGAAGAAGAATGGATAAGCATTTTAAATCAACTGTTGGGCACTGTGTTGAAAGGCTCCACACTACCTAAGAGATATATACAGGGATGTTATAGTCCCCTGGATTAATGTGCAAAGCATCAAAAAGAAGTTTCAAATACTAAAATATGCCCAGGTTAGACTGGAAATGTCACTGTTGAGATCTAAAATGAGAGAAATAATTAGGAGAACTGAAAAAAGTGACATAGTATGGCAGACAAGATATTCTCTCTCTCTCTCTCTCTCTCTCTCTCTCACACACACACACACACACACACACACACACACACTTTTTGAGATAATCTTTTACTCCTGATTTGGTACATGACAAATAAAGCTATAATCATAGATAACAGGGTTAGCACAAAACTTGACTAGAAAAATTAAGCCAATATTAATTCTTTAAATGTAAAGTTACCTTTTTTTAAAAAAAGAACTGTACCTTTAATCAACATAATCACAAATATAGCTCATCATGTCAATTCATGATGGAATTGAAAGAATATTTCCACACCAAAACACCACTGAGATTGCTGATCTTCTAAAGATATACATACATAAAATTCTACACATATTGTGATTTTTGGAACATAACTTTGTTTGAACTGAGTTTTGACTTCATGAAAAAATGTTTATTGACTTCTTCACTGAAAACCTGGAATCACAACCTGCTACGAGCTCTAACTGGCGGTGATTCTTTACCCTACATAGTTGTGACCACAACTTCCAGTCATAACAATTTTATACATACAAGTTATTATTAGTAAATAAAACTCTCTTGTTGCTACAGTTGCTTCTTGCTGCAGAAGCAGCAGCAGCAGCAACAACAACAACAGGTGCCCAACCCACCCCCAACTGAGGTTCAGTTTGAAATAAACAACACCTATTGAACAAGTTGTGAATAAAAAATATATTCATTATGGGCTGCATCCAGAGATGCCAGAACAAGACTACACTCATGCAGCAGGATTTTCCCACTGCTGTAGCCTCTTGTGCCCCAGTAAGCTGCTCCTGAGGTTAGGAGGACCCTCTGAAATGGCATGGGACTGTAGTGCATGGTGCTATAGCAGGAATGACCTTCATGCAAGCAGAAGTGACTCCTGTTCTCCTCCACCCCACCAACCAACCACTCCGCAAAAGCTTACTGACCTATTTTACGTTTGAGCACAGAATTTAGATATCCTTGGCACACAATAGACCTTGGTAACAAATAGGTACACAAAATTTATCTGAGCTTTTTAAAAGGAGAGCAGCCTGCATCTTTGTTGTGTTCACGTAGTTTCCAAATAACCATCAAACATAAACATCAAATGCTTCCCTGGAGCAAAGACCAAAAAAAATCCAAAAAGGAAAACCAACCCTAAAAGGTCTGGTCTGATCATCATAAACAAGAGACCCCAAAATTAAAAAGGAAAAGCACACCCTTACATGATTTGCAATGCCCTGTGAGCGAGTGAAAGGACAATTTCTCTACAGAAGAAAACACTCTAATAAGTCAATTCTGGTCATTCCTGTCCTCAATCCAAGCTGAAATTTTAGAAAGACTAGAAACGTTAAGAAACAGACTGGCTGGGAAAGACACATATAATGATACCAAGGAGGATGACCTTAAAAAGGGCCAGATTTCCTCCAAAATGATTCCTACACGGGAATATAACTCAGCAGACTGTTGCCCACATAACCTCCAGGTAAAGGCAGAGATAAACCTGCCTTTAATTATGAAAGCACAACACATAAGGGAGGGCAGTATATCACCCCCTGAAAGGAAAACCACCCCTAAGGAGATCTCTCCGGGTTTTTGGACTAAAATGAGATATCTAGATGAGGAGGAACTAGGTTTCAATATATATTAACTATATCATTTTACAGCTGTCCTGATGTTTACTTTCCTGTCTTTGGGATCCATTCATAGCAGATTGTCTAACGTGTCATAAGATAAAGTTCTTCAAAACAGTCCCTAGAGCCACTTCAGGTGTTTATACACTTAAAACATTTTTAGCTGACTGCCTTTTTAAAAATAAAAAAGGAAAGTTTGAATGTGGCAAAAATACACTGGTAAACATGAGTATCAGACCAGCACATTTGCCAGGTATCAAAGACTGGCTAGGGCTCCCTGTCAAGGGTACACAAATATTGTGGAACAGTCACACAAAACCCACTGCTGAGTCTGAGGATTCAAAACTGAAGTCACAGTTACACTTCAAGTCTCCTCAACACCCTGTAAAAATTGTATAGGGAGGCAGGTGAATATACCCTTAAGGCAGAAAAGGAAAGAAAACCGATGAGCCAAAGAGAGTGCACTCACTTGTAGTCAAGGAAATTATTCTGCTACCGGCAAATGCAGCTGCATCATCTGCATAAATGAGAGTTATATTCAGAGAGCAGATGTTCAGGTCCATCATTAGTAAGTATAGCAAATAAACATTGGGTGGAGAGACGGATTCACTCTACCTATTTTAGGGCACTAGTAGCTCATCTGGCTGAAAAGAAGCGCAATGTTCAAGGCATGAGCTTTATCTTTTAAGCATGCCTCTTGGGTGCTAGCACCATTGCTTGCATCTCCCCAATTGTTTGGGATAGCTGGATTAGATTCCCGGTGTGTAATATTTGTTTCTTCCCTGCTAAAACCTTTGGGGCATCTCTCTACTGAGCTATATTTTCTGTCATAGACTACTATTCACAGACATTTTGCAAATAACATTAAATGCATTTGCTGTTGGCTTTCTAAATGCAGTTTCCTTAACCTTTGTTAAATGACATTTGCTTTTCCCTCTTTAAAGCTCTTATTCAATTACTATTAATCAATCTGCCACTTCTAAAAATCACCACAAAACAAGTGTCAGTTATGCTGGAACAAATGTGATTTAAAAATTAGTAACTCCAATGGGAAACGACATTGTCACAACCGTGAAGCGTGCAATGAGAATACAAATCTATCAATAAAGGTTAAACATTTCATTCTAAGTGAATTCAGGAGGCCACCTCTTAGAAATAGGTATGAAAAGACAAGTGTCCACAATCTGTTCAAAGTCAGCATGGGTTGAGGGACAGTGCATTGCATTTAGACCTCTGTTTCCCCAATGCAGTTGTGAATGCATAGGGTAACTATAAGCTGATAGCTGCTGTTGTTGATTATGATAAATAACAATAATGTTTAACACTTATAAGATACCCAAAATTAAGACAGCCCATGCTTGCATAATCACAATGTGATAGACATGATATGAAAGGAAAAAGAAATGGGGAGAGAAAAGGAAGCAAGCATTGGGGGTAGTTTGCCATCTGCCAGCCAATGCTCATTTATTTATTTCATTTGTTAGGCTTTCAGGACAGTTCACAAGATATATTATTCCTAACAACCTTAATGTCCCATTTGCAAATGGGAATATGAGAATTTGTTTTGTTTAACAAGTTTAATCATCAACACTAATAAGCTGTTTACATAAATCAGACATTAAAGTTGCCGGGGATAGGGTGGGGAATTCAAAGTAAAAATAAAATGCACATTATAAAATGAAATTACATATTAAAATACACTTTGGCTTTACATGTTGGAGTAGGCTTGCTTAAACAAAAAAGGTTTAAGCAGGCACTGAAAGCTTGGCCGCTAAGGCCTAGCATCAATGAGCAGGGAGCTCTAAAGTGAAAGTGCTGCCACGTGAAAGGATTGGCTCCTTTTAGGTGCAAAAGCATCAGTTCCAAGTTGATACATCAACAAGTAAGAAGCCTGTGAAGCAATCTTAACTTCCCACACTAAAAAGTGCTATCTGAACAAAAATGTTCATGGGTGATCATGGGTGAAAAGAAACAACTTCTGCAGTGACCCACTGAAACCTAAGCCTTCAAATGTTTCAATAATGTTTTGAAATTCTCCGAAATGGCTCTCCACAAGCAGAGGAAGGAAAAAAGGAAGCAGTGGAAAACCAGGACTGTCAGAGTCAGTTTTTTCCCCCTATTACGTTTTATTGTAATTTATATTTGGTGTTAGCCGCCCTGAGCCAGGCCCTGGCCAGGGAGGGAGGTGTATAAATAAAAAATTATTATTATTATTATTATTATTATTATTATTATTATTATTATTAGTGCAATCCCAGAACTACTGAGCATCGATCGCCCTGGATCTGAGTAAACATGTACATGAATCTTCTGCAAAAAATATCCCCTACCTACTCAGCATGTCCTAAAGATGAGGTCAGCTTCATATGGCACCGGGAAAGAGGATTCCCCCTGATAATTGGTTGATTCCATTCTATTACAAAAGGGATTCTTCACTTTCTGAAAAACCTTTAATTGATATGAAAGTGAAGAATAGAAGAAAATGTAGGTCAGTTGCAAGAGCACGCTGTTCTGAATGGCTTTCCTGCTGCACATTTTAGTAGCACCTTAATGTTCCTAAGCATGACAACTGAACTTCTAAAAAGCAAAGCCATCAGGTACCCCCTTTAAGTACCTATCTGGGGCTGCAGAATATAATGTCAGTATATTGTATCTCTATAAAGAGATCTGACTTGCTTGCACCCACCTACCTCATCTTACTTTTCCTACAATAGTCCCTAAAATATTCCAAAAACAAAACAAAATTCTTAAAACCAATCCAGATTGAGTACTGTGCTCTGTTCAGATATATGTTGTGTATTTTACTTGCTTAAGGTTGTAGAATAAATCTTCAGCCATAAATTTCAGCCTTCAAAATGCATTAAGCAGGGTCTGCCTGAAGACAAGCTTTGTGCAACCCGCCACCCCCCAAAAAATAATTGAGCTTCTCTCACTAACAGACATTAATCCAATAAAAGGTTATCTGCCTGGCTCTGTCCTTCTTTTGCCTTTCTGATACCCTAAGACCCAACACTGCAGCAACGCTTCAAGCACTAAAATTATAAAGTAAGATTTCTAAACGATAACCAGGCGCATATGGTAACTGAGTGATGCTGGAAACAAAACATGTACAGAAGAGCTGATGTGTCAGCAGTCAATATGTAGGGCAATAATATGGTGCACCTAATATGGCCACCAGGGACACAGGTGGCGCTGT
Source organism: Podarcis melisellensis (assembly GCF_964234715.1). NCBI lineage: Eukaryota > Metazoa > Chordata > Lepidosauria > Squamata > Lacertidae > Podarcis > Podarcis melisellensis. Next base: position 64,605,947 of record NC_138528.1, on the reverse strand, counting down.
GGGTCAAAGCCTCAGCCCCTAGGACATGCCGATCGAAAGGTCGGCGGTTCGAATCCCTGCTGCGGGGTGCGCTCCCGCTGCTCGGTCCCAGCGCCTGCCAACCTAGCAGTTCGAAAGCACCTCCGGGTGCAAGTAGATAAATAGGGACCGCTTACCAGCGGGAAGGTAAACGGCGTTTCCGTGTGCAGCTCTGGCTCGCCAGAGCAGCGATGTCACGCTGGCCACGTGACCCGGAAGTGTCTCCGGACAGCGCTGGCCCCTGGCCTCTTAAGTGAGATGGGCGCACAACCCCAGAGTCTGGCAAGACTGGCCCGTACGGGCAGGGGTACCTTTACCTTTACCTTAATATGGCCACCACTATGCTGCAGCAACATGACACAGCTTGCTGGTATTCTATGCTTGCCCTGCATTAACATCAAACGCATGATGATAGCAATGGGGGTGGAATCAATGCAGCAACAATAATGGCTGCTCCCACAGAGTTCTTGACAATTTCACTGGCACCCATCTATCACAACATTGCTGCCATATCAGCCATGTGTGCATCAGCTGCACCATTCACCCACAGCAATGCCACTTAATTCATTTCATACCCTTCCCTCAAAGAATGCACAAGCATGCTGCAAGAAGAGCCCACAACACCTGCTACATAGGTAGCACCACACCACAGCTCTCAGAAGGGCAGATACTGACACTGCAAGTACCAGCAATCAGCCCAAAAGAAGCTGAAATCAGTAGTAAGCCCTAACAGCAACAGCCAACCTACAACAACCCCTTTGCCATGGGAAAATGCGGATAGTAAAACAGACCAAGTAGTTAGCTACCTCTCTATATCAGAGTGTATGGGAGGGAGCTTGTGTCTAGAACACAGAGAAACCATATATTAGCTTCATCAATGTGTAACCCCAAAACTTTGGCTCTGCTCCAAACTGATGCCAAAGTTTTGTGCTCGATGGGGGCCCTTTTGGATCGGTTTGGAGGCGATCCAAAATTTTGTGGTTACATGTTAATGAAGCTCCATGTCTCTTTGGGAGAAGGGTCTGTGTCTTCCCTCAAAATCTGGGACTTGACGAAAGTAATGTAACATGTCTTTTTGTTCATGCCTGTTTGAAGGGAACAATAAAATCACTTTGTGACAGAGCGCCTGAAAAAACAAAGATTGTGACGGATACACACCTTGTCCGGTGAATAAATCATTTAGCACACATTAAGGACTCCCCTGTCTCATTTATTTATTTTATTTGAAACATTTTAATACTGCTTTACATCAACAACACCAGGACGGTTATAAAACACCACCATGCAATTTCAATAAAATCAACACATCACAATCCACAATAGATTAGCCAGGTACTATAAGGGCTGATTTTGTTCCAAAAACCTGCCTGAGACAAAATACAGCATGGCATGCATGCATACCCAGTCCACATATAGAAGCTGACTAGACTGACAGTTGAGTGTTTCTTGAACACTGGCAATGAGTGGCAATGGCGCATGAGGGCAGTCTGTATGACACACAGAGCTCTGCTCTCTGATAGCGGAGGAATGTTCTTCTCTGACCCTCCCTACTGCCCCATGCATCTGTTGCCTGAGGCACTTGTCTAACTCAGGCTAACGATGGGGCTAACTCTGTCATTACTATCTGTCCAACTGTTTTCAAAGGCATGGGAATACTTGTTTGTTTTTTTAAAAAAGGAACAATTCCTTATAGAAAGAACTGGGCTCCCATTGGCCACAGTTGCTGAAGGCATTATTAGGGGTCTTGCATGGCACAGAGAAGTGGGAGATTCATGGCAGTTAGGAGAGGAATTTTTAAGTTAATAAAATAAAGTATGCCTCTGTGCATGTTGAAAGGGTGTCAAAGCACCTATGAAGAGATAAAAGAAACCAACAGCAACAGGTGTTTTTAATACATTTCACTGTTTAGTATGTGGAGGGCTTTTTTTTACTAGGTTACTGGAAATCTTGCTTAATGTATAAACAGAGTCAGTACAAGGAAGTATGAAAATAAACACAGCTATACACAAATATTTATTCAAACAAGGTTGTTTTTCTTCACATATTTAACAAAAAAAGAAAAGAAGAAAAAAGAATGAGAGAGAAGGAAGTATGGTTTCTGAGAAGGCAAGTGTTACTCATCTATCCATGTGCTATAGTTGTTGTTTTCTTCAATTGCTTGTATTGCTTTTTTTGTGCAGATTCAAATGCCATTTCACCAACGTTACCACTTCTGTGTTCATAATTCTTTAGCCAACGCAGCAGAGATTTATAGTCCCATGCCATGTACCTCAATACTGAATGAACTTTCTTCCTTTTATGAGGGAGGGGAGCTGTATGTTTCTGAGTCCATGCTGTGAGTTGTTCCTGAATTAATCTCTGTCCTACATTTAATGGAGAAGGGCTGAGGGATGACAGTCATCCTGGGGTTTCCTTTGACACCAGATGATGTGCATTTATTTATGATAGCCACCACTGGAGTTTCTAACAGCAGAGTCAATGCTTAAGGTTGTGATGGGATAAAACACCACGCTGCAATCATAACTTGCAGATTTAGTTTCAATTCTAGTCTTGCCCACCTGGCAAAACCTGAGGCTAGTACAGTGGTACCTTGGTTTGCAACCACTTTGGATTACAACTGTTTTGGATTACAACCACATCAAACCCGGAAGTCCCTTTTTTTTTTATTACAACATTGGGGGGGGGGATTGCAACCAATTTGGGAGGGGGAGACCACATTGGGGAAAGCGCGCCTTGGGTTACAACCTGTTTTGGTTTACAATTGTACCTCTGGAACAGATTATGGTAGTAAACCAAGGTACCACTGTACTACACTTTTAACACAAACCTATTAAGAGTTCTTTGAGAATGTCAACAAACATACAGATTGAGGTGATCTGGTTGGCATAGTGAACTAGGACAGAATCTTCTTTTTTTTGTTTTAAATTTTGCTTCCATTTCATTATAAATTTGACCCCCTTATCTATATTACAAAGATCACAAAACTGCTGAAATGAAGAAAATCATTATCAAAGGAAAAGAAATCAATGCTATGAAGGATAATTCTGGTTTTAGAAAACAAAAGAACTATTGCTGCAGTTAGAGACAGCACAACAGAATACAGGCTAACATTTTTACACTTCTATTTTATTGCAACCAGCAGTCACCACTTAAGATGACAAAGGTTAAATGTCACAATTAATGCTGACATCTTAATGACCTGTTTTTATTTTACTGAACAGTTAATTGAAAAGTTTGCCGCTTTGCAGGTTTATGATAAATCACACCGAAAAAATGACATGGAAACGGCATTTTAGGAGACTCTCACTAGGCTTTCTGCTACTGAGAAATAATAGATCATTAACATTCACTTTGACAGTTTGGACTATGAAGGCAGTATCTCGCCATTAAGACTATGCTGGCTCCTTCAGTCTTTTTAAAAAAATCACTGCAAATGTTCACATGACCCTATTTTCAGTACATAGTAATAAAATCAGTCATCCCAACTGAAAGCAGAAAGGACTAAAAGCACAAAGGGGGTTTCTGGTTGCTGGCAAAAATGAAAGGTTGAATAACTGAACAAATGAATCAAAATAAAACATTTGTGCAGGCTCCAATTAAAACTTAGGATTTCAGATAGCACAGAATTGCACATACATGGCTGATATTTGAGAGAGATTCGAATGGCTGTGTACTGTACAAGTTTACTAAATTGTCAGGGACTGACAGGCCTCTGACAAGTGTACAGGGGGAGGCTGGAGGCCTGAGGGATTGACCAAGGAGAGAGGTTTGGTGCCGGCCATGAGGCAAGAGCAAGGGGGAGGAGAGGAATGGTCACAGCCAGCAGAGATGGAGATGGGTGTGCAGGACGTGTTGGAGGAAGAGGCTGTTCAGGAGAGGGGCAAGCTAGTCAAAGCTCCGCCCCCCCACCCCCACCCCGAACCAGAAGGAATGTTAAGAGGGAAGAGAAGTGACAGGTTCTATGTAGGAGAAGCCTCGGGTTGTGCATGCACACCCCATCAGATGAGAGCACATAAGTTGGGGGGGGGGTCCCACTGTTGCTGCTACTGCTCTGCAGGGCATAGATCTGGGGTCCAGACTTAGTAAATGCGTGATTATGTCAATAAAGAATTAACTATCAGATATTTGCCTTTCTTGGCTGGGAGTGCCTTAGGACATAAAATTATGATAAGACATAAAACCTATGACTTCAAAATAATGAGTGTAAATTCAACTTTGGTTGATGAAATTAAAGTCGCTAAGGGATGGATATGGATATGGAAATATGTTATAGGTGGGATGATACCCAAATCCATTCCTAATTACTAAGTGACAACTGCAGTACTGTGTTATTAGCAAGTCTTGGTAAAGATGTTGCCAGGGACGAGTAAAGTTTGCCAAATTAAGATTTACAAAAATAAGGATTATGGTGTAGATCTGACATCCATTCTGCGGAGCTCCGTGTGATTTTATTCGTTTAAATAAATGCAAACCCCTAAGTCCCATGCTCCTATGATATTCTGAAATATGCAACAAACATCTAAGTGATCAGCATGTGAAAATATAGCAGCAGGAGCTTGACCAGAGACTGCAAAATACAAGTTGGTAAGTAGCACAAGCAGTCTTGGCAGGAAGCTGAGTTCTATGTTCTCAGGTAACAAATTATTGGGAGAAGCCACTACCCTTGTCCTGCTTATTTTATGTCTGGGTTCCTGTAGCACCATCACAGTAGTCAAAAGCTGAGCCCAGTGTGCTTCCTGCCTTCCTCCCACTGGGATGCTGCAATGGGAACAGTTTTCCCTGCTGAATTTCTCTCTCTCTCTCTTTAAGACACAAGATTGCTGTCCGGGCGAAATGGCTACTAGGATGTATGCAATGTGAACAAATTCACAGCGCATTTTGTCAAAGAAAAATGTGGCTCAACAATTTTGGGCGAGCCAAGCACATCCCATGAGCAGGATGTGGGGAAAGGCTGTCTATTATTTTGAGCCTCGGGTGCCAAAGGTTTTGGGTCCTTAAGAAGGGTTTTAAGCAAATCAATATAAAGATGCTTGTGCTGGAGAATGTCACCACTGAGATTTTGTATTCATCAGGTCGACAAAGTAATGAATAGATTGAGAAGCAATGGCTTCCGATAGGAAAACCTAAACATTATTTGGAGAAAAACAGTATATCTGATCTCACTAAAAATAAATACAGTGATTTGTGCAAGGACTGTGGCTATTAGCAATGGCCTTACACTGCTCTTGAATAGAATGCTATGAAATATATCCATGGGTACACAGAAAAAAAAGACTCTTTTACTAATGAATCTCGCAGGTTAATTATGCATTGAGTGAAGCAGTACTTCATATTCTGTTTGATTTGAACTGGTTGCTAACAAATTTCAATGGACTGCATTGTAGTATTTTTAATGATTTAAGATTCTTAAGCATATAAGAACTTTACAAGTATAAATACATAGAAAAAAATGGGAGAGAGAGAAACTAAGCAGGATAGCTTTACGTGTATCCTATCTTCCTATCCTACTGAGTTTCAGTATTTTAAGAGTTGCCGTGTGTTAGCTCTAAAGCAGACATAGTGATTTAGGGATTGGAGGATTATGCATTCCCTGCTCCTCCTGTTCTCCTGCACATGAATTTTTCCTGCTATCTACAGGTTGGTTCAAAGGATGGAACAAGTGAGAATTTGAGCACAGAGGCTGGAGTATGTAATACCTGCCACCCTATCCCTAAAGCAGGGCCCTACATTATTTCTGCACAAGGAGTAACTAGCACTTAACTGAACTAAAAAGCACTAAACAGTTTAGCCATCCCTAAAAGGCCACAGTCTTTCATCATTGTAATGATTACATTATGAACTGTTTCCATTTTTAAAAGCATTTTTTCAGATGGAATGACCAGAACTCTGCAGAGTATTCTAAATGTGACCACATTGTTTAATGGACTATAAAACTGACTGGTTTGTTTTTCACTTCTTGCCAAATAATTCCTAATACTGGGAAGAAGCATGGAAAGTTACACAAATGGGTGTCTTGGTAGGGCTTTCGCAGCCCATCCTTGTTTCTGAAGCCCTGGTGCCACTACAAAGCTTCTCCTGCTGGTTGGAAAACCCTCAGGATGGATGTGGAAAAGGAAATGCAGCCACAAACGGGGGGATAATTGTGAGAATTAAAAGGGCAGCCTTGCAACGGCCTTTCTGCTCCCCACAAGACAATTCAGGATGCTGCCAGATGAATCTCCCTTTTTCCTCACCATCATAGCACACTAAGTTGGCATTGCCAGTGACCTTTCCACTATAGAATATATCCAAAGTTGCTCTTGTGACAAGAGAAGGACATTTGATTTTGGCATAGGCCTCTGCTAATAGAAGAAAATGACATATTTTGTTGATTTCCCCCTCTCCTTCAGCCTTTTGCTTTCAATTAAATATCTGGTTGAGAGTAAGCCTTAGTCTTGAACTACAAGTTACAGAGCACATATGGCTACTGTCAAAAGCAGCAATCACACTTCTCTGATCCATGCCTGTAGGCAGCAGCAATGCAGCGAAGCCAGGGTTAAAGTGATAATCTCACATAACTTTTATTTGCTCTAGTGCACCCTTCTATGACTAGGCCACTTAAGGCAGCTACATAATATAAATCAAGAAAGAAATTAAAATATGATTATTATGATCCAAAAGTATCATTTGATACATCTAAGGAGATGAACTTGAGTCCATTTTTTTTTATTATTATTATTATTATTATTATTATTATTATTATTATTATTATTATCACATAATAAATTTGTTATAGTCTTTAATGTGCTACAGAATCCAATTGTTTTTTCTGCAAGAGACTAACATCATGAGAAAAGTACACAAATGCCCAGCAACAGCAGTACAGTGGTACCTCGGTTTAAGAACAGCCCTGTTTACGAACTATTCGGTTTACGAACTCCGCAAAATCAGAAGTAGTGTCCTGGTTTGCGAACTTTACCTCAGTCTAAGAACAGAAGCCGGTGGAAGGGCACTGGCGGTGGGAGGCCTCATTAGGGAAAGCGCGCCTAAGTTTAAGAATGGTTTCAGTTTAAGAACGGACTTCTGGAACGGATTACGTTCGTAAACCGAGGTACCACTGTATTGTAAGAGATAACCCAACAATCAACCAACAAAACACATTATCATATGCTCTAAGTACATAAAAAAAATGGCCACTAAAATAAAACGGCCTGAAGAACTCATTTAAAAATAGATGGGGCCAGCCAAAGAACCCATCTGATGCTGTTCCACATATTACATTATGTAGTACCAAATGTTACAGAGTATAACAGACCAGGCTGCTGCTTTCAGTGGTAGCCCCTCATGTGCATAATGTCTAGTTGCTTTGAAATGCTTCACTAGTAGAGGAGGAACATTTACTGCACCTTATACTGTAAATGGGTCTCATTGCACTTGGCTTACTATATTTTGGTGTGTATTATTGTATAAAGCATTCCAAATTTCCAGATGAATTTTGGAGAAAAATTAGCTGTTAGATGCATTTAGAAAAACTACAGCAGAATACAGAGCTACTCAAAACAGAAGATCGCTGCAGGAAAGGAAAGGAAAGGAAAGGAAAGGAAAGGAAAGGAAAGGAAAGGAAAGGAAAGGAAAGGAAAGGAAAGGGGGTTGGAGTGGGGTATGTAAAGAAAGCCAGTAATATAATTTATTATGAGATTTAACTGATTTGAGATGCTGAATACATCTTTGCAGCTTTTTCAATTGCAAACAATTCCAACCACAATTCCGCTTGTCCAGTGCTTAAAAAATCATGGGTCCAAGTGCCTTTCTGCTATTCCGGTACTTTCTAGGCACGGGTCCAAGTAATTTTGCTTTTACCCTGGGAAACCCTCTCTTTAAAAATAAATTGGAATCAATGGCAATCTGCAGAAAACTCAGTTGATGTTTGTTTCAATTCACCACTAAACCCCAGGTTTTCCTGGGGGAAAGCAGTGGGGCAAACAAAAGTGCAGATGAGCCCATAAATCACTATCCTTCATGCTTTTGCTAAAGAGTGTTCTCTCATTTCTTCCAATTCCAATTAACTTCAGAAACAAACTATATGTGATGGCAACAGACCCACTTGTCACAATCACATTGCCTTCAATTTCCCAGAAAGCACAAGTGCAGTACAGTGGTACCTCGGGTTAAGTACATAATTCGTTCCGGAGGTCCGTACTTAACCTGAAACTGTTGTTAACCTGAAGCACCACTTTAGCTAATGGGGCCTCCTGCTGCTGTCGCACCGCCGGAGCATGATTTCAGTTCTCATCTTGAAGCAAAGTTCTTAACCTGAAGCACTATTTCTGGGTTAGCGGAGTCTGTAACCTGAAGCGTATGTAACCCGAGGTACCACTGTATGGGTGAGCTGACATGCAGAATATGAACTGTGTCCTATATTCATATCTTCTCCCTTTAAAAAAATCACTTGTCCCCAACCTCTTTTTCCCCCCACAGTGGGGCTTTGTTGTCATAAGTAATCCTTACCTAGTTAAAAATGGCTTGTGGGAAGAAAATGGGGCTTTCTTGCTACCCCTTGTCCTCTGAAGTGCCCTGAAAAATCTGCTCTAGTAGGTTAAGGGGCTCTCTAGAAAATAATAGTGTATGTTGGATATGTCTGTGACTAACTGAAAGAAACTGGTGAATCAGGAGGATCCTGCAAGATGTAGCTATATTAAAAAAAGCTAGTATGCAACGTTTTATTATAAGTACTGCACATTCCATTTTTAGAACATACAGAACAGGTACATACTAAAAATATAATTTATAATGCACCCATAAAATCTGGAGATGAAGAAGATATTCTTTATTACAGGCTGAACCTGATGTTTGAAAGGAGATGCTAGATCCAGCTAGCTCTTCTCAAATATGTCTACGTGCAATATTAGTACATAGTACTGATGTACTTCCACAAAATGTACTTCCTTCCTACTGATATCCTGATAAATTATTTGTTCTCACTTCTGTGCCTACTTTCCACTGAAGAAATATTTATCATACTACCGAGCTTTGGTATAATTTCATCCATCTGCTTCCTGTGGCATATTTATTATTACTGTTAAAATCAATACCATCACAAATGCCATCACTGAAATCAAGGTCAGGCATTTTGCCTGGTCCTGGAGACAAACATTTCAGTATTCTTTTCCTTTTAGACCTCTTCTCATTAATCAGTCCATTTCCACAGAGAGCAGAAAGCTCAGTTATTACTTTTCTCTCTATTCTATTTCTCACCATAGCACACACACACACCAAAAAACCTGATCAAGAATTTCACTTTATGAGTCCACATAGTCCCTTATGAAATCATCTCCAGGACTTCAAAATCTCCCTGAAATTGCCATTAAATTTCATAAAAAGAACACTATACATGGGTAGCACAAGATAATTAAGATTAATGTTTCTAGCCAAATATTCTTAAGCTGTTTGACATCTGGATAACCTGTTCCAACAGCCAGCTGGAAAGGTCATTTGCAGCCAGGTGGGGAGCAAAGGGGTGTGAGGCTTGATGATCTATTTGAGTCTCCCTCCTCCTCCTCTCTTTATGTTCTGTATTTAATAAAACGTAGCCCCATTTAAACACCCACGTAAGGACAATGGCTGCCTAGAATGTGTCCATATCATGCATGACGTGCAATAATATTTCCTGTTCATGTTTTACTCTTAATTAGATAAGTATTAACAGTAAGAAGAACATGCAGTTATAGTTCTAATAATATAAGAAGCTCTTCTGAGTCAGAACAACCACTGAGTCCAGCTTCCTTATTCCCCACAATCGCCAACCAATTTCGAAAGTCTACAAGCAGGCCATGAAGAAAATAGCCATTGTTGCTCACTAGCAACTAGTATTTGGAAACATACTTTCTCTGAAGCTGAAGGTTGCATATAGCTATCATGACTCATAGGCATTGATAGTCTTAAGCTCCATAAATTTGTCTAACCTTTTAACACCATCTAAACTAGAGGTCATCATTTGCCTTGTGCTAGTAAACTCCATAAATAATGTGTTATGAGGGGAAAGTACTGTACTTTGTTTTGTTTTGAATCTCCTGCTAATCTTCTTTGTTAGATGACCCCCTGAGTTGGATGATCCCTGAGAAAGAAAAGTTTCTCAACACCACATTTCTATCACGTCTCCCATTAGTCATCTTCCTTCTGAACTTAAAAGCCCCAAATATTGTAGCCTTTCCTTACTGAGAAAATGCTCCAGACCCTTCAGCCTACAAAATAATTTTGGCAGCCCTTTTCTGCACCTTCGTCAGCTTTAAGACACCCTTCTGAGATGGAGTGCCGAAATTCCAGGAAGTATTCAAACTGGAACTTTATTTTATTTATTTATTTTTTGCAGCTGCTGCACACTTGGCCCATTTTTCATCGAGCTATCCACCATAGCTACAAGATGTTATTTCCTGATCAGTCATTGCCAGATTAGACCTCGTCAGTGAACATGTGAAATTGGGATATCTTCCCCCTATGTGCATCACATTACACTATAAAGAAACCTTAGATTGGGAGACCCTGGGTCTCTCAGAAAACTGTAATTCTTACAGCCCTTTGGGGGGAAACATGATATGAAAACCAATTTTAAACTGGTTTAAAATCTGTAGTGTGTGTAGTGTCTTAAGAGGTAACTAAGCTATGAGCTAGTTTCAACCTACATCTCATCTTGTTTCCTGCTTGGCAGGGGGTTGGACTCGATGGCCCTTGTGGTCTCTTCCAACTCTATGATTCTATGATTCTATGATTCATCAAGGAACATCTAGAACTTTCACATGGTGTAACACAAAAATTCCACTGAAAAGGTCAATTTGTGTTGTCCTTATCACATAAAGGATACTCATGTAAACAGGCTTTGTGCCAGAATTCAGGGGCAGAGAACAATCTGTAGCTTTCCATCCCATCTGGTGAAGTAAATGGTGGAATAAAAAACAGTTCCAATGGTGGAATAAAAAGCAGTTCACACATGCTCTGGCAACGTATTATGGGTCACTGATTCAAGCAGTCTCTAATAATCTGGGCTTTTCTTCTTTTTTTAAGGAAGCAATAAAAACTGCTACAAACACGACACTTTACAAAATGTGTCAGAAATGCCACTCTTTTTTTATTTATTTATAACAAATGTCAAGAATGTGTCACCAATCATTCATCCACAAATGACAACATCTCCTTTTATTTACTGAATTGCCTGATATAGCTCTCCTCTAAAGAAGATGCTTTGGGAAATAGTACCCATTATGTCATTCCACAAGAATGCAATTAAATTAGTAAACATTTCGTGAGTGGGCTACTGGGCACCTATTGAAGCTTGACAATGTTTTCCGGGAAGGTGCAAAGACACACTGATCTCCTTTTGCTTTGTTTTTCTCAATGCTTAAAATTCTAGATAAATACAGGACAAACTGTTCCCATCAGGATGTTCCTGCATCTGTCTGCTCCATATGGAGCTGAAAGAAACATTTACCAAGGAAAGAATTTTAAATTAAAGGAGTAGATGGGAGCGCTGCCTTGTTAGATGAAACTGTTGGGTAGAATAGGAATTGATAATGATGCTAAACATGTAAAATAATAAAGGAGATCATGGCACCAGTTTTAAGTGCTTCCCGACCCTTGCACACTCTTATTATTTAATTAATTAATTAATTAACTGCACTTCAACCTAAAGTCGGGGCGGCATTACATAAAATACAATTGTGAAACAATTAAAAAATACAATCAGAAAAGGGTGGGATCCTGAAAATATAATCTCAGGTGCACAATCCCACAAGGCACTTCAGTTTGCTTGAATGGATAACAGTATCAACATGACCACATAAGCATACGAGAGAGAGAGAGAGAGAGAGAGAGAGAGAGAGAGAGAGAGAGAGAGAGAGAGAGAGAGAAAGAGAGAGGTAAGGGAGAACATAGTAAGAAGATCAATGCTGAGTGACAAGCTTAGAGTGAGTGCCATCCAATATGGGGCAGAGGAGCAATCACTTTTACAAGTGCTACTGTTTCCATACATCTTGTTGGGCTTCATAAGTACAACCATCAAAGCTACTGCTTCAAAATGGACCATTTTAAGAGGGGTTATTAAAATCCTCACTGGCCCTTCCATGTATCTCAAGGGATGCTAGCCATTAACCCTTGGGAATGGCCTGTGACATACAAGAGCAAACCCACATGCCAAACTCTAACAAGCATTACGTATTTTAAACATATTTAAAACAATCCAGTACATGATCTTTGAATTAAACATTCTATTCATTTGTTGACAACTTCTAGCCTGTTCTATCGGAATATAAAAAGAAGCTTACAAAATATAGAGCAGCAATACCATAAAAATATTAAAACATCTTTTATATATATATAAAACAAAACATAACCCTGAGGTGTATGATTAATGTATTACACAACTTGTTTAAAGTCTATATGGTTAGGTTTTGAAATATACAATTAGTACCAATGGGACTAAGTACTGAACTTTTGCTGGATCATACCTTCTATCTCCAATAGGCAATAGGTTTTAGTATTAAAAAAGGGGGGGGGGTGATTCCTATAAGAATTCCAGATTCCTTTTCCAGAGAATTGATCCATCTATTTCGGTACTAACTGCTCTGACAGAGGCATTCCAAGGACTCAAGGAAAAACAGCACATGTACACTAAATCATTTTAAGGAGAGATTCTACAGAATTAGAACCTCCTGTAGAGAAAGCATGCATTTTGCTACTCACCTATGCCCTCATCCCAGAGTCAAATATTTAAAGCACAACAGCTTTCACTCTAAACAAATATCCCATTTAGAACAGGTCAACCAGCAGGTTCCAGCTATTCTGGAAGTGTACAGCCTCCAAAAACGTGCTTCAGAACTCAAAAATAGTAGTATGCACACTGCTGAATGGTATCAATGAAAGATTCATACCTGCAGTAAGAAAGGATGTGAATATGGGAACTCAAATTCCACTGTGTGGCATCATCTTTCCCCAGAATTTCAATTATAAGGGGGGGAGTGTTGAGCCTCAGAAAGTGGATAATAAAGCTATCCTGTTTTAGGCAATTTTCATAAGCCAATTCACAGTTTAGTTAATAACAGTTATGAATTCAGGAAAGATACCAGGTACACTCTTTGGGAAACAAAGAAATGAAACCTTCAGGTTTCATGGTAAAAAAAAAAATTAAACTGGAAATATAATGATAGAGCTGCTTGTCTATAATTACTACCTTACTGTTCTAGTTTCTTTCTCTGATTCAGTTCTTAGACCTGAAGCAGAGACTGAACAAATTAGAAGAACCACCAGTTATACAATCATTTGCATGAATCCAAAGATTAAATGCCTTATAATTAATTATCTCAGCATTAGGCTATTGCATTTCACAGCACATTAGACCTTTTCCACATGTGAAATCAATCATTCTAAAATTCCTGTGAGGAAATACTATTAAGCCCACAGAGGATGATAAGTGATGGGAAGAAGTCAATAGCAAAAGTCACCATGTTCATTCTTTTGCTAAATACTTGTTTTTTGTCTTCTTACCAGTTCCCTGGTTTCGTCCAAGGTCAGTATCCCAACACAAATAAATTCTAGGAAACTTGACTTCACAATAGGCAAGACTGACTTAAGGTCCCACTTAGAAACTGGACTGGAGTTGATTGTTGCTTTGCTTGCAGTAAAGCAATTTTATGAGAGAACAGATCTTAAATCAGAGATCACCAGCATCATACCCATGGGTGCCAATGTGCCCACCAGAACCTCCTATGGCATTTTCCATTCACTGGGGGGTGGATGATGAGGGGGCAGCCTGTACCATTTTGTTACCTTTTCTCTCTTTCTGTTTCTTTGTATGTGGCAACCATTTTGTGTTATACCATGTTCTCGTGACATCCATTTTTTGCCTGGCCCTCCACCACACTGTCTCAGAATTCCAAATGAGCCCACTGGTCCAAAAAGGGTTGGTTACATCTGCTTTAAGTCAGCATCCTCTTGTTCAAACTCCTTCTGGAAGCTTCTGACATGCAGTCCAGCTCCAGCAGCAATTCAGACACGGAGATGGTTTCAACCCACCAACCAATTTAACAAGAGGGTCAGCCATGTGAACCCAGTCCATTATTGAAGGTTCTGTTTGTACAATCAGGCTCCAAACAATGAACACAGAGGTTGAGTCTAAGGGGAGGTTAACTCTAAGAAGTAGGTTAACCTGCCCCCAATCATATTTCATTTACTCTTGTAGTCCAGGTGTAAGGGGATCTGAGATACATCAAAGCAATTACTTTCTAAAAGGTTCTGAGCCAGTGCACCCAGCATTCCTTGGTACAACCGCACACAAATTGCTGAGGTAAGCAGGCAAAGTGGGCATCCCTGCCTCACTTTGGAAGGAGTTCTGAATAAATTTGGGCCTTATACAGATAGCTTGGTCCCCCCCCCCCCCCACTCAGGAGGAATCCCTTATCAGTGGTAACACCCCAGCTAAGGAATAGTCTCCCCAGAGAGGCTGGCTTGCTGCCTTTCCCTATAATATTTTTGGTGCCAAGAATTTTAAATAAATTTAAAATAATCTGTGCTTTTCAAAACATGCACACGTGTGGGCAATCCATGTCTGAGTTGTGTTTCATTTAATAATCCAGGCTAAAAATACTGCTGAATTTTAATATTGCATCTTATTCTTTTTGCTGCCCAGAGAACAGTTCTGTAAATAAGTAATCAATAAAATTCAGGAAGCCATTTTTGCACTTGCTGCTGCTGCTGCTGCTGCACTGGCACAAAAAAATAATGTATTAAATGAAATGGCTCTAAGAGGTTCTATACTAAGCTTGTCCCTTGAGTAGAAACTACTCAAAATGAAGGGCAGATATAATTAACAATACCAGAACATATGAGTCAGGAACAAAAAGAACTCAAAACCAAGGAACAGGAGCCTCCAGTTCACCACAATATTGTCCTGAATATATACAGTATATATATTACTGATAACGGAAGTACAGTTCTCAATAGTATATCTAACTGAGTTTGGTGAACTTGATCCCAATAAGGGTGCTTAGGACTGCCGCTTCAGTAAAATAATTGTTTACATGTGATGAAAAACCGAAATTTAAATCTCACAGTGTTGCTGAAAAAAAAGTCTCAGGCAGCAATCCTACAGCCTGTTGAGAACAGTTGAGAAGAAGACCCACAGGCAAGGTGATACTTATGTCCCCTGATCTCCTGAAGTTGTTCCAAGGCATGTTGTTTCTCCAACTTACCTACAAAATTGGCCTGAAATGACAGCATCCATGGGGATAATCCATAGTTATTTATGTCCTAGTAGACACAAAAAAAACCCTACCACTGCGAGCCATCAGGGCTGCTCTGCCATGAAATCTTAAGGAAATGGTTGCTTCTATCCTTCCATTCACAGAATGTTTTTTTCAATCCAGCAGAAACATTCATGAATAGAAAGGGATGAGAGCTATTTACCGAAGTTTCATCTTTTCCCCATGCAACATTCTGTTTTGTTCCAAGCTGTTCTCTCCTTCTCCCCACCCCAAGCAGATTTTTGTGGAACTGCAAGGAAAATGGGAGTTTGCAAAAATCGCCTTTGCTCCCCCTTCCATTTACAGAAGCCTCCACTGGATTAAGTAGCCTTCTGTGAAGGGAATGAAATCATTGGCCACAATCCAGGCAAAGGAATCTAAACCCAAGGTCACCAGGTGCCAGGAATTACTGGAGTGGCAGAGCCATCTGAAACCCCGCTGGCTCCTGCTGGTAAGGGCAGATGGGGAACATTTCTCTCTTGGCATCAACTTGGCACAGCTGAAAGGTTCAGAGTGAGCCAGTTACCTGGCAATGGACTAACTTAGGATCCAGCAGATCCTGGCTGGACTTGCTCCATCCCTAAAACACCTCATTTTTGAGCCTTGTGCCAGATGCTTCCAGCAGAAACATCACCGGTAGTAACTCCCACATGCCCTGAATCTTCAGCAGGTGAAGATATTTCTGCTCCAACCGCCCCACCACCATCACTGGCAGAGCCAATGGAATCCATCCTAACCCCCCCCCCCTCCTGAAGCACAGATTACAGGCTCCCTTAGGAAATATCAGTTTGCAGTAGATGACAGACAGACAGACAGATGATAGATGATAGATAGATGATGATGATGATGATGATGATGATGATGATAGATAGATAGATAGATAGATAGATGATAGATAGATAGATAGATAGATATAGACAGATGATATAGATAGATGATATAGATGATAGATAGATATTAATGAAATATTTTTTATTCCTGCTGTACAATGAAATGAGAAAAAGAATTCTATTTTTAACTTTTTAATTGTGCTGAGTGGAGAACCAAAAGTAATGAATAAATAATTTGTATTGATCAACTTTAAACACCTGTCTCAAATTATCTTTCAATACACAGCAAATCACATATTTGCCTTTATTGTTCTGGGTCATAAATCTGTTGTTGTTGAACAATAATCTAAAGGCCTTCAAAAGTTTTAACCATAGCAGGTCTTAAAATAAATAGAGACAAAACCAAACTCTTGGTAAAAAATATGAATGGTGATAGTAAAAATAAACTACAAGATATATCAGGTTTAAAGATTGAAAGAAATATTAAATATTTAGGTGCATGGTTAACCGCAAAATACAAACTTGTTCAAAGATAATTATTTAAAAACGTGAGAAGATATTGAAAGAAATTTGCAAATATGGGGCAGGATGAAACTTTCATTGTTGGGTAGAGTGTCGACTATAAAAATGAATGTATTACCAAAAATGTTATTCCTATTTCAATCAATATCGGTGATTAGCAAGACAGATTGCTTCAACACATGACAAAAAGACATTTCTAAACATATCTGGCAAGGGGGAAAAACAGTAATAAAACATAAAATATGGATTGATGTGAAAGAGAAAGGAGGCTTTTCCCTGCCGGATATGAGATTATATTATGAGGCATCTTGTCTGTGCTGGTTGAAGGAATGGTTGACATTGAAAAATCTGTATATTTTAGATCCTGAAGGTCATGATAATCATTTTGGTTGGCACACTTATCTGTGTCATGAAAAAGTGAAAGTACACAAAGGATTTACAAACCATATAATCAGGAAAAAAATGTATAGAGTTTGGGATAAATGCAAAAACCTGTTGTATTTGAAAACACCACTCTGGCTCTCACTATTAGAAGCTATAGCGGTAAAGAAATAATATGTTATAGTATAAGGGAAAGCTATATGAAAATGTTATATAGATGGTATCTAACACCTACTAGATTGGCAAAAATGTATAAATCAAAATCAAACAAGTGTTGGAAATGTAAAGAGAAAGAAGGCACCTTTTATCATATGTGGTGGTCTTGTAATAAGGTAAAAGCGTACTGGGAAATGGTATATGATGAATTGAAAGAGATGTTTAAGTTAACATTTGTTTAAAAAAAACCCAAAAACTTTTCTTTTGGGAATTATAGGTGCAGAACTACCAAGACAGTATAGAAATTTATTTATGTATGCAACCACACCTGCGAGAACGTTATTTGCCCAAAAATGGAAAGATGAAGGAATCCCAACAAAAGAAGAATGGATACAAAAACTTATGGACTATGCAGAAATGGCGAAACTTACTGGAAGAATAAGAAATCAGGACGTCAAACTTTTTATATAGGAATGGAAATGGTATATTGAATTTTTACAAACTGCAAACAGATAAAAACCTTGGCAGGACTATTGTAATAACCTGCAGTTTTTTAAATATAGATATATGAAAATAGATGAATAAAAGAATGATTTAATATAACTTATACTATGCAGGGAATTATGAATTAAAAATTAATGAACCGCAGAAAGAGGAGGAAGGATGTCGAGTTTTGAAATGTTTGATTTACTGTTACACTACTACTGAAATGTATATAGATATATGAAAATCATAAATAAAATTATTTTTCAAAGAAAATGTTTTAACCAAGATAAAATCAGCTCTTGGGTTCTTTTCAGAAGAGACCGTCTACTAAATGCAGAGTTTAATGAGCCACAAATAAGCAGTTTTCCTAGCCCACTAGAGGTAACAAATAAATCAGTTCTTTTCTACAGCAGATTGATTCAAAGTCAATACTAAAAGCCTTTACCATTCAGTCTCAGATTAGGTGTTGGTCCAATTATATGGGCACTTCCCAAAGCAAAATACTGACCTTGGAATATACTCCGAGCTTGTGGGGTTTCTAGGAGGCGGGGTGAGAGCACTCTAATAAAAAGTGAGCACTAGGTAGCTTGTTTATTTAGATGCCCTCACAATTCAGAATCCTGAAGTTATATTATGTTATTTGAACAGCAAAAAAATAAAAAGTGAAGGGGTCGAAGCTAATTCCACCATATTATCAACTGAGTATCTGAGGGGGGGGGGGATTGCATTCAGATTAACATAACAGGTCCTAACAAATACCAATGTATTCTATACTCTGTGGTCACAGACACTTTAGCTCCCTGTGAAGTAATTGCTGATTGATATCATAGAAAGAGGCTGGCTGGATTAATATTGTTTAATACTACTTAACAAGAAAGCAGAGAAGCCCTGCTTAACAATCACTTGCTAATGCCCTCAGATAATTGTCCTCAGTTCTCGAAGCATTTTTATCAGATCTCAGATGCTCAACAGCCTTTTGCAAATAAAAGACTTTGATGATTCTATTAGTTATGACCAACTTTGCCTGAAGAAATATCTTCCTTTCACAGCTAGTTTCTATTTTTCTTTAGGAAAGAAAAGAGTGTTTGGAAATACAGTAGTAATATAGGACAACAAGCAATGTACAGTGAGATGGGTCGCAATTTTCAAATCCCTTGTAGAGTACAAAGCCCCTTTCAGTACTGATTCTGGGGTAGTTTGAGGATGCGAAACAAAGGAATGACCATAACCAATTGCAGAGCACATGGCTTTGCAAGCACAAGATTAAATCTCTGGCCACCTCCAGTTAAAAAATATATCAGCAGCAGAACTGGGAATAGATATTCTTTGAGAATGTAGAGAGCTTCTGGTGGTAAGAGAAGCCAGTACAGTGGTACCTCAGGTTAAGTACTTAATTCGTTCCGGAGGGCCGTACTTAACCTGAAACTGTTCTTAACCTGAAGCATCACTTTAGCTAATGGGGCCTCCAGCTGCTGCTGCGCCGCCGGAGCCCGATTTCTGTTCTCATCCTAAAACAAAGTTCTTAACCTGAAGAACTATTTCTGGGTCTGTAACCTGAAGCGTATGTAACCTGAAGCGTATGTAACCTGAGGTACCACTGTATGTGAGTAGATGGATCACTGGCTTGACTCACTATACGGCAGCTTCATATTTAATACCATATTCGTCCCAGAGAAAACAGATGAAAAACAGGTACAGTTGCATCTAATCCAGAAGAATTCCTGATGATGGAGCTTTTGTTTCCTCAGAACTTTTTATTAGCTGTCTTGCATTCGAACACATGAAGAGTGACTGTTTAGGTCTACCACAACAAGATAAATTACTGCACAGAGATTGCTTTACCTACTCTGTATGTTGCATAGCGGCTGCAGGCTTGCTCATAGACCATTCACAACTTAATGAGAACGGATTCCACTTTAAGAAGAAAAAGGGAAAAACGGGCAGCAGAAGGGAGTGAGTTGTTCATGTGCTAGAACAGAGGAAGTAGAATCAGAACAGCAGGGGCAGGGTGGAACGTAGGTGGTTTGTACCCACAAGAAAATACAAAAGAATTCATGTGTTGTTTTCATTATAGGGCATAATAATGAATCCACACATTTCAAATGAGCCATTATCCAATTTGTGCTACTTTGCAATTTGCTCCAAAATAACAAATTGAAGCAATGTATTATGCTGGCCAGCTCAATATCTTACATGTCTGAAAGTGCAAAATGAGAACAATTTCGAGCTGACAACAAGTTGACAAAAGGAGCCTAATTGCTCCTGACATCACACAAAATTGAACCTGAAACTTTTTAAAGATAGATTTCATGCCTTTGTCTGCTCTGGAAGGAAATATTAGGAAAGTTTTCACACTGAATAGCCTTGACAGCATTTCTGAAATATAGCTAGCTTACTGGGGATTTGCTAGGCCATCAGGAAACAAAGGACACCATGGGTATTTTCAAGGTTTCCTGCTGTCTTGCATGGAGCAACTATTACATAAGCATTGTGGTGTCCTTCTTTGCTTGGGACCAATTTAGAATATGGGGTTCAAAATGATTTCAAATACTTACTTAACTGATTATTTCTTTATTAACTCACCCAATTTTTATCCCCCCCCCCCCGCACATCAAAGGAGCCCAGGGCAGTAAAACACAAACGTGATCAAAAACCGCAATTAAAAATAAAATAAAAGCCTATTTAAAACATTTAAAAGCAATTTAGTTACCTAAAAAAAAAAACCAAGCGAAACAGTCACAATTTCCTCACAATTTCAAAATTGCCAAGAATGGTACTTTTCAGCCATTTGAATGCTTGGGTGAAGAGGAATGTTTTTTAAGTTCCTCCTGAAAGTTAATTCTGAGGGTGTAAGCAACAGGAATTATCAGAAGACAGATAGGATCCATTAACCTTTACGTGAAGAAGCTGGCCACATTTGGGAAAGAAGGACGGAGAAAGCTCAGGGTCAGCAGCTGGAGGTTACCAGGTGAATCCAGCCTCCCTACTTAGAAGGCAGTTCTTGCCCCACCTTTAGGTTTCTATCCTGCTTTTTAAAAAAATTAAAAATACAACAATACAACTGGCAACCAACCAGATGTCTACATGCTAGACAGCTTGAATGGTACAGGCAGGCCCTTTTTTCAATGCTGCGTTCCAACCTTCACCTCCTTGTTTCCAGAGAATGCAGAATGAAGTCCAGTGCAGACTGCTGTCACATGGAGACCCACGCTCCCCCAAAAACCCACACCTATTCCTGGAGTGCACTCCGCATCAGTGCCAACATATCTTTAAGAATGGTCACAATGGTATGCATATGCTTGCATGTGTACTAGAGATTATTCATTAGCAGGACTTTGAAAAACACTTGTAATATGATGAATGATGCATAAAACTGGAAATTATTGGGAATTGGATATTATGGACATTCAGGAACAAATGTAAAACTAAAGAACCAAAAAGGGGAGTGGAGGGAAATCAAGGGATTTTGGAAAGCCCATGTATGGGAGTTGTTATGTAATGTTTTTTGTTTGTTTTTTATTGTAAAAAATGAATAAAATTGTATATGTACTAGAGAAAAGCACTTTAATATGAGAAACACAGCTCCTTAAGCAGAGGCTTTAGAGTTGCAGAGGGGTCAACTACATCTAAACCAACTCTCAGAGCAGGGAACTCAGTTCCAGGTGTATGCTCAATAATTCATGGCTGGGTTTCATGCCAGAACATTAAAAGCAATTAGATTACCAAACGGGTTCATGTGCAACCTGATAAATGAACCCATGGGAATGTGTCACCTTGCATTGACTTTATACATTTTAAACATAAACATATGAACACATAAATGCAGCTATTCATAATATAATATGGTCCTAACAATAGGCTTATTATAACCTACTGCTAGCAATGGCTACCACTGTCAGGGAGTTACTTGGTTGTTTTTTAAATTTTTTGTATCCTGCCTTTCTTTACTGACACTTAAAAGAGCTTACATTCCAAAAAAGAAAAAAACAATGCAGCAGTAACTATTTAGATTTCAGTTACCATCAAGCAGCAGCAATCTCTAATACC
Source organism: Podarcis melisellensis (assembly GCF_964234715.1). Taxonomy (NCBI): domain Eukaryota; kingdom Metazoa; phylum Chordata; class Lepidosauria; order Squamata; family Lacertidae; genus Podarcis; species Podarcis melisellensis. The sequence goes on along the minus strand of NC_138528.1, from coordinate 64,584,241 downwards.
CAGCTGAAATCAAGTTCCACTCAAACTTGCCAAAGAGGCAATCATGGCCTGGTGAAATGGATAATTACATGATCTCACATGTCTAAGTACTCAAGTAACACTATCAATTATAGCATGGTCCAAATTGTCCGCAAAAGAAAAACTCAAGCACCAACAATATACAAAAAGGGATTGTTATTAAAGATAGACTTTCATTGTGGGACGGTGTTTTAAATTAACTTAAAGAGTTGCCAAAAAAAAACCCCCTACATTTATCCACATTCATTTGGCTTTATTTGCTGAGAAAGGCATATGCCTATCAACCAAAAGCTAAACTCAAGCCTCGAGTTTATTTTCCCAGAGGACATTTGTTGGAAGATGGATAAGTGCAGAGGTTCTAAGTAATACAGGGTCACATGATCAGCTGATTAATCGTGCCTTCTAGAAAACTCAGCTACAGGAATAAACATCATCTGCTAGCAGTAAGTTCCAAATGAAAGCCAACAGCCTACAAAAGCATATGCCACAAACTAAAATTTTAAGTGGGTTCTTGAGAAGGCAACAGCCCTGGTGACCACTGTAGCCTTTTACAAGTACCCATCTCCCCCAGAGGATTTCTATTCAGTCAGCCTTTGTTCAAGTCAAAAACAAGCAAGTATGTAAATTATCTCTCTTTGAAGCAGTTTCTACCAACCAAGCCAATTGTTTTTTTAATCAAAGGGTGCACCAACCATATCACAAATTAAACAGTTCAGACATTAATGTTTATTCATGCTCAGGATACTGTGACAGAGGTAAAACCACTAAATAAAAGGGAATCAGATTTTTAACTTGAAAAGACATGGTATAATTTATTGTGCAGTGAATTGGGGGGGTTGTATAAGTGTGAGTGTGTGTGTTTTTAAAAATGTACTGAATAGAAAGGTGCACAAAAATGTTTATTTCCGAACAAAGAAATAAATAATAATAATAATAATAATAATAATAATAATAATTTATTTATATCTCACCCTCCCCAGCCGAAGCTGGGCTCAGGGCGGCTAACAACAATCAAAATAATATTATAGATCTCACTGGTTCATTAGATGAATTATATTTATAGTGAACAGTTATTATGTCACTGGCACCTACCAGCAGAAACTACAATCCAAGGACAGATTCAAAAACACAGAGAACATAGTTTTCCTATTAAAAGTGAATACATATTTAGTATACAATGTACTCTCAAAACCTCCACTATGGTTCTTCCAAGTTCTATAGAAAAGGGAGCTGCAATCAGAAAACGGCTAAAAAATTTGCTCTCTATCCCCAGTCTGCCCTTGGGACTGCAGAACAGTGGACAGGTATCTCCTCTGATTCCTGACGTACTTTTTTCCACGGAATGGAAGAGATTGCAATACAAACAGTACGTCTTCATCCCAGTTCTCCACCAGGACTGGTTCTACCATTAGACAGGTGCCTCAGGCAGCAGGTGCAGGGGAGAACAGAGTGGTAGTGAAATATTGGGAGACAGAGGTGTTGCATGCCTAAATTAGAAGGCGCTGTCCCATCTCCAGTGCTGATGTGAAATCAATTGATGGTCTAGTTGCCTTCTCTACATGGAATGGGAGCACCATCTTTTCATTAGCCTCAGACAGCAAGATTTGTTTAGCTGGCCCTCTGCACCATGACACCTCTTTTGTTTACACATGCAACATGAATACTGCAATCCTTTAATCTACAAGCCTGCTGCCAAATAATTTAGCTGCTTCCACTTGAAGGAAAGGTAGGTGGACAATGAGACTTAAGGAAATGGGCAATGGAGACAAGGAATTTGAGGGATGGAGAGATTATTGCTAAGAGGACAAGTCAAGTGATATGGCAGCACAAGGGAAGAGGGACAAAATGAGCTGTAGCCTGAAAGCAGGAACTTGAAAAATACGCACACTAGATAGTAGAGTTATGGAGCTGAAAAAAGGAGCAGCCTCATCTCCAATTAGCCCTTGCTTCAAATTCCTTGTCTCTATTGCCCATTTTCTTAAGCCTCATTCTACACCTTCCATTCCTTCAAGACTTTTTCTCTAGAACTATTGGCTACTTAGGAACATTCCTTCAGCCCTAAACCTAACCCTTAGCTTACCTATGCGCTCACACCTCTTCCCAATCCTCAACCTGTCCTATGTGATGTTTTGATCCCAATCAACCTGACAACTTTGCCTTCTGAACTGAGAGAAGATATGATGGCCATCTTCAAACCATCTAAAGGGCTGTCACATGGAAGATACAGCCAGCTTGTTTTCTCCTGGTCCAGAAGGTAGGAGATTCCGACTAAACATCAGGAAAAACTTTCTGATGGCAAGAGCTGTTCAACAGTGGAATGGGCTCCCTTGGAAGGTGGTGGATTCTCCTTCATCGGCAGTTTTAAAGCAGAGGTTGGATGCTTTAGTTGAGATTCCTGCATAGCAGGGGGTTGGACCAGGTGATCCTGTCCAACTCTACAATTCTATGACTCCATGAACTGCAAGTGGTATGATTTCCTGAGCAACTGAACATTCCACGTTTCCACCCTAGCCAATGAGTGCTTCGCTGTGGTAAGCCCAACATAATGGCAGCAACATAGAGAAGTGGGAAGGAATACTGGAGCATAGCCATAGCCCTGTAGCTGTAGTTGGCTCTTCTGCCTGAAACCAAAACCCACAGTGAGGAAAGTAGGTAGTGGAATACCTAGGTTCTGATCCCTTGAATTCTCCCTCAAGTATTCCACATTTTCATATTCATCATCACCATAATCTAAGCCTGTTTAGTATGTGGCTTGCATACAGATAAGCAGCCACAGGCAGTAAGCACACATGCTAGTTAGAGATTCACTAAAGTGGAACACAGAGTGACAGCAACCTGGATCAGGCATAGGCAAAATTGGCCCTCCAGATGTTTTGGGACTATAACTCCCATCATCCCTAGCTAACAGGACCAGTGGTCAGGGATGATGGGAGTTGTTGTCCCAAAACATCTAGAGGGCCGAGTTTGCCTATGCCTGACCTGGATTAAACCTTTTGTGAACAAGCAAGTATGTTGCCTGGAGTACTGCCCAGGCAGGATGGTCAGAAGTGTATTGATGGCTCCATTGCTGCTCTGGGAAGGTGTGTGTCCTTGTTATCGCAAAAAGTGAGCTCACAATTTAAAGGATTAAAGCTCTGCTTCTGAAGCATGTCCTCTGGCAGCAACATAGGGAAGTCTCTAAATGTTCCCATTTCTACCTCTAGGGCTATCATGGTTGGCCACCAGGAGTTAAGGAAGTTTGTAAGGAAGAGTCATTTGTACCTAAGGATGTGGGCAGGCTAACAGTTCTGAAGAGCAGGTCATAGAGGAAATATAGTTCCGTTCTTATTCCTCCTGCAGGAAAGGGTTCACCAGCAGCTGCTTCCAAAACTTGGCCATGTACAGGGTCACTGATGTCCCAGGACTCTAATGCAAAGTTCTGGTCATGATAGGCTGAATACTAGAACACAAATATCCTACCTGCACAGTCTTACTTTTTTGGCTGCACTTTTTTGTTCCAGTAATGTGCTTCAGCCCCACTGAAAATAGTAAGATCTAAGCACATATAACTTGGTTCAAGATTGATGCTTTGGGTCTAATATGCCCTAAAACAAGATGTCTCATTCTCTTAGTGTTGCACTGCAGTGCCTCAGCTCATTTCAATGCATCAAACATCTTTCAGTAATTATTATTCAAATGCATAACAAAACTTGAAAGAGGTTTGCATAGTGAAACACAAGCCTACCTAAGCTTGCTTGATAAGTTTCCCTAAAGGCTATGACACAGGATTGGATTGTCACAATTTAAGATATGCTTTGCTCATAGACAGGCTTCCTTGTAAATGCAACTTCCCCCAAGGTGCCTGAATAAGCCAACTTTGAAAATTATTCCTAGCAAAGTACATTTCAGGAAAGCAAAGATTTAATCAATTATTGTTGCGTGTGTGTTTTCTCTCTTTGCCTTTGATGGGAAGGGGGAGAATGTGGAACTTACAATTATATAAAAGAGAAAGCACTTTAGGACCGTGTGTAAGCAAGCAGAACTAAATTGTTTACTTGAATTGTTAACTCAGTTCAAGTAATTAGACTTCATTGAAATTGATGAAATAATGAAAATTTCTTTTTAAAAAAATATTGATGTAAGAAATCATTTCCAATATCTACATATATAAAACAGATCAGATTTGGCAAATTATGAAACATTATCGTTATGGAGACTCAAAAGTGGGTGGAATATATATGTTTTCAGGATATATTTTCAACCTATCTTGTCGGCAGACTGACTCTGCATTACAAAGATGTCTGCAAACATGACATGAAGGCTGGCAACTTTAACCCAGCTATATGGGAATCCCTGGCAAATGACCGCAGTGCCTGGAGACAGGCAGACAGGTCATGTAAGAAGAAAGAATGACCACTAGAAGGGGTGAAGAGAAAAGAAAACCATGGTACAGCTGCAGCAGCAAACTGTCGCCTTCATCTGCCCCAACTGCGATAAGACATGTCTCTCCAGTATCGGTCTCTACAACCACAGCAGGCACTGTAACTCTCCACCGGTTTGACTTTACCCACAAGGTGCACTCTTCCATTGCCTCCTATGCCAACGGATGCCAACAATAAAACATTTATTATTATTATTATTATTATTATTATTATTATTAAGCATTACCTAACATTCTCAGAAGGTAAAATTAGTATTATTTGGTTTTCTGAAAGCTGTTTATGTGCTTCCACATAAAATGTAGACTTACCAAGCTAAATGTTGTCCAGTCATAAACATAACAGCAGATTTGAATTCCTCACACGCAAAAGCATATTTTTAGAAACCTTCACTGAATAAATTTGAAAGAATTAAGTTCCACCTCCTAAAATGACAGAGCGTTGGAACAAGAAAGTCTTCACCTGCCAGCATAAGGACATCAAGGAGGAAGGCAGTCTAATTTCTCTAGGAAGGGAGTTCCAGAAAGGATCTGAGCATTTGTTCTGCAATGTGGTAATCCTGCATAATGAAGCTTCATCTAGACTCTGCCATATGGGAAATGGCTCCTCGCATGGGAACAGCAGTGCTAACCATGCCAGTGAAACTTTGTAAATGTTGTAGAGCTCCTTCCCTCAACTACTCTCTCAGGCACATTCTGAAGGAGATACAACTTCCATTTTCTATGATATCACTGAAAAACAAGGAAACACCAGCGGTATTGCCAAGGCCCTAAGAAAGGAGAAAACACTGGCAATGGACGGATGCCTGCCTCGTGGCTCTTTGCTATATAAAGATTTTAGCATACAGCTCTTTGAATCAAAAACTTTGGCCACCCTTGGGCACAGGCAATGCCAACTCTATGAAAATGTATGCCCCTATGTAGTCACTCTGACAGTAATACCACTTCAGCTCTAAGCAAAATACTGTTTTGCCTGTTATAAAAATAGACAACCCTTGTTTCCCATGTGCTCCATCACATATTCATTTCATATATTTTATTACTATGTTACTTTTACTGAACTCATCAATATTATTTAAACAGCAGAGTGCCCTGGTCCCAGTTAAGAAAAACATGCAGCCTGCAACCAATAAAACATATTTTTTTAAAATGTGATGAAATGAGAGCATTCACACTGCCTTAATAGTATTTCATGTGGATAAATCTTCAGTTACAAGAAACATGAAGGGTAATACAATTCTAGAAACCACACTGAGGGAAACCTTGTCTGTCCTTCTAAGAACTTGTGCCATTTCAGAGTAAACTACACACAATGTATGCAATGGTATCCTGATGAACTTTGCTGCTATCATTAAGAAAAACAGTTTTAGAAGACTGACTTTGAGGAGTGGGGACACTGGATGATTACCTCTTTCCCTGCCTAAAATTGCAGTTCCCCAAAGTGCCTTTCCATCCTTGGAGTTCCATGGTCATGTTAGTAAGAGTAAACACACACCAACTAAGTGCTTTCCTCCTCTGCTCAAAACAGTAGTCTCCCAAAGCTTTTCTTAACGAAACAACCCCCCCCAAAAAAAAGAGTTCCCAAAGGCACTATTATGTTGTTGCATGTAACGTGTAGGAGGCCCATGAAGCTAGATCATAGGCCACTTCAGTGAGGCAACCTCCTGGCCCTGCTCTTTTCTAGGAAAACTACAACCTCTCCAAACATTCCCATGCACAGGCCTTCTGAGTACTGATGATGATCATCATCATCATATTTGTACTCCGCCCACCAGACTGGGTTGCCCAGCCACTCTGGGCGGCTTCCAACATATATAAAAACATAACAAAACATAAAACCTTAAAAAGCTTCCCTATACAAGGCTGCCTTCAGATGTCTTCTAAAGGTTAGATAATTAATCATCTCCTTGACATCTGACAGGAGGGCTTTCAACAGAGTAGGTGCCACTACCGAGAAGTCTTTCTTCCTGGCCCCTGTAGCTTCACTTCCCTCAGTGAAGTAACAGCCAGAAGGCCCTCGGTGCTGGATCTCAGTGTCCAGGCTGAATGATGGGGGTGGAGATGCTCCTTCAGGTATACAAGGCTGAGGCCTTTTATGGCTTTAAAGGTCAGCAGCAACACTTCGAACTGTGCTCATAAATGAGCAAAAAGTCCCATAGAAACCTGCATTAATACATGGGAAGGGACTCTCCACATCAGACTTCCTCAAACTCGGCCTCCAGATGTTATGAGACTACAATTCCCATCATCCCTGACCACTGGTCCTGCTAGCTAGGGATCATGGGAGTTGTAGGCCAAAAATATCTGGAGGGCCGAGTTTGAGGAATCCTGATCTACAGTATTGGAAGACAGAAGATTTACCCACCGTGGAAGAATGGCAGATGAAGGTTATAGACTATATGGGACTGGCAGAAATGACCGGCAGAATCCGAGACCAGGGAAAAGAGACGGCGGAAGAAGATTGGAAGAAATTTAAGGACTATCTTAAGAAACACTGTAAAATTATTGAATGTTAGAACGATGTTGACTTAGAAATTAAGGGGTTTTTAGCTGTAATGATCAGGTAATTAAGAAAAGAAAGATCAAAAATTAAACAGAAATTAGGGGAAGGATTTGCTGAATTGATTTAATTAGAGATTGGAATACAGGAAGGGGAGGTATGAGGAGGTCGGGAAAGTAAGTTTTATGAATATAAGGATTGAAATTATACTTGTTATTGTATGTGTTTTGTATGTATGTCTTATTGCCTTTTTTGTTTTTTCTATTTTATTTTATTTTTTGAAAACTTTAATAAATATTTTTTTAAAAAGGAATCCTGATCTACAGCCTCTAATGCAGGTGTGGGAACTATATATTTATCCCTCCAGATGTTTCTGAACTACAGGTCCCATCATCACTGGCCATGTGCTGGGACTGATGGGAGTTGTGGTTCAGCAACATCTGGAGGGATAAATATTCCCCACACCTGCTCTAAAGCAAGGATTGTAATCCAACATAGCTACAGCATGTACAGATGAGCTGTATGGCCAATATTTCTTTAACACAAGAAGTTTTATAATAGTAAAGATTCAAACTGGAATGTCTGGCAGGTTAATCCCTCCCCACACACCCCATAAGGTTAACATGCACTGTATAAATGAACTGTCATCCTGGTGCATCAAATATTTGGCTCAATTGAATATCAAACTGAATGAATATGGAAATTCTTAAGCAGTGCCTGTTTATATTACAATCAGTTCTAACCAGCAGTAATTCCAACAATTCTTGCTTTCAGGAACTCTATGTTAAATGGGAAAGAATGCTTTCAGAAACATTCTTAAGCAACTTTTGTATGCTTATAAACCAAGGGAGGCAGAAGATACATCTTCACTGCTACTGTCATCTGGAATACTCTGTATCCTTGTCAAAATAAATCTAACTTCAAGTACTCTGGTTTCAAAAACCAACAAAGCATCAGGTTTATATTCCAGAATGTGCGCGGTCAGAATCAGCTGGAATTATCATTGAGAAGGTCTAAAGTTATTCTGACATACAGCGCATGTAATTTTGAGAGCGTGAACAAACTCAGCACTTGATTTGGCATTAAAGTGGATTCTTACACTCGCATAACTTTTTGTTCCTTGTCAAGTTTGGAAGGAGGGAAGCAGCAAATTAAATTCAAAGTTTTTTGGTTCAGCCAGTTCAGACAACAATGAAGAATTCAAAAAGGGAAAGCAACTTAAACAATTGCTTTTAGACCAGTCCCAAACACTAACACCTATCAAAGGTATGGGTTGTATTTACTTACAGTAGATCCATCAAAATTGTCATGACTAACTCAATGGGGCTACTCTGAATAAACCTTAATTGGAAACAACCTTATATTGAGAAATCAGTGTTTTATGCAGGAACTGCTTTATGCTGCAGTTCCTTGGAAATACAGAAAAGATGCAGAATGTCAAAAGGTAGCATTTCAAGGATATGTTTTTCAAAGCAACATAATACTGTAAATATGCACAGAGCAAAATATGGGAATCTATCAATATGCATATACATTTTTCTATATTGTGTTGTAGAGATGGAGATCTACATGGCATGAAATGGATGACCAATTCTCAAGTGCTTTATGTCCTCTTTTCTCCCTGGAGGGGGACATACGTTTTGCCTATCATTCTGAGATTATGCTCACCACAGGAGGTAAACTGAACTCTAGTCTGTTTATAATTCAAGGTGACCCAATTTTCAACTTCATGACATCAGCATCAGCTGATCACTGCATTAAAAGAGGAGACTCGCTGTTTTCTCCCAATATTTTTGATATGCATAAATTATTACAATCTTTGAGACTAAAGATTAATATTAGCTCTGAAGGGATGTTCACTGTCAGGCATGCTCCTGACCAGTGGTAACTTATTTATTAAGAATCTTCTGTCCCACCTTTCAATAAAAAAATCACCCACATAACTAACCAAACACCCAAATATTCATAATACACAATCAATCAGCATACATTTAAACAAGAAAAAAGCACATATAGTTTAACCAACTAAGGAAAGTTAGCCAAATACTTTCAAAAGCTCTCTGGAATAAAACTGCTTTTGCCTGATGTGTAAAGGCCAGCAATATGAAAAAAGCAAAAATCCCTGCAGACACAGTTCCAGTTATGAGAAAGCCTTGTCCAAACATGCCACCTTATCTGGGATTAAGCAGAGTCCCCTAAGAAGTTCTAAATGTATAGGTGAGTTTGTATGAAAGAAGGCATCTCTTAATGTATTCTCCACACTAACTATTTAGAGCTATAAAGGACAAAACCAGCAATCTAAGTTGTGCTGAGAAACCAACCAGAAGTCAGAGAAGATGACATAAAATCATCACTATATACTCTGCATTCTAGTGCCTGCAAACTGGTAGCCTTGTGGAAAGGGCTTCTCTCTTCTTTATTTTGCCCATAGCTGATTGTGTTATTAGTTGAATTTATGTAGCAGCTAATACTGAATTCAGCTGAAAGCTATTAGGTTTTGCAGCATGATTGGGGGGGGGGGACATGACTTAAAAGCACTATATAATTCCATCACTATAGCAACAATTCTAAGTGCACTTAAATGTTTATGAATCTCAGCCACACAGAAATATCCTTTAACTTTGACTTGTAATCAGCTACTTCTAATGAAAAGATGCTTGAGTGGTAACAAACATCTATATGCTATAGTTAAACTCTTCGGGGGCATTTCAAAAACACAGTACAGACACAGCAAATATGCTCCAAGACTTGACTGCAAGCATTGTATTTTCCAAAACTAGAGAACCAGCGCTGACCCACCCATGAGGTGTGGCAGACGGGAGGATCCACAGGGGCAGCACCTCCCAATGTTGATCTTTCTCCCCCTGCCCTTGTCCCTCACTTCTTCCCTGGTGGGGAGGGAGGTGTCCCTGGGAGTCTGCCTTAGGTGCCAAAATTTCCCTGTAAAGAACTGATTTACCAGCTTGGGATAATGCTAATATAAAGAAAGATGGCACTGGGATCCTGATGTTTCTGAAAGGTGGAAGCTGATCACAGAATTCTTGTGAGGTGTCAGATGCTCTTGGGCCTTCTCTTTCAAGCTAATACTGCACTCAGAAGCCATGTCGGACGTTGGGTTTCTGAAAAACGTTTGCAAACCGGAACACTCACTAGTGAGTTGGTGGCGTTAGGGAGCCTATTTGTTCAGGAGCCAAGCTGTTTGACTACCAAGGTACCACTGTACTTCTTGCCCCATACCATCTCCATCTCTGATTTTGCTACATTTTTACAAGCTAAGAACAACATGGGGAGTAGAGCAGCAGATATCTGGTTTGTAGGTATGAATTAAATAGAAAACATGTATTCTACTGCCAGGAAAAGGACTGCAAGCCCAAGTGAAGAGTAACTCATAGGATCTGGTTCACGGAATCTTGTGAGATGGTTATACAGGTTAAGAAGCAAAACAGCATATGGGATGGACAACAAGGAAGAATTAGGGCCAGGTAGGCGGGACTAGGGCAGCAAAAGCCCTCACATATGCTAGTAAACAGAGGTAAGTGTCAGGAAGAAAGCTCTCTGTAGGAGACTAATTCAGACACTAAATGAAGGAGCAGTAAAGCATAGTTTTAGGGTACTTAGCAGAGTCAGAGAGAGACTATTGAAGTCTGAGTGGTGTAGAGACCCTGCAGGGATGTGCAAACATCTCAATCTACTACTCAATACTTGCACAGGAACTGTTTGTTTATTTATTTAATGAAACTTAAAAGTAAAGCTACAACAAAACAACAGTACTACATGCATTTCTTGCAATATCTGAGCACATGATTTTATCCTACTAACACCTCCTCCTTACAAACCTTCCCTTGACTTGAATCTCTTCTCGTAATCTTCACATCTGTTTCTCCTTTTAAATCAGAAGATTCTGATTTCTTACCTTAAATACACTTTCTTGCCTCAATACTGCTGATGGTGTTTCAGGGGGTTTTATTAACCTACAGTTGATCTGACCAGATCAGCTGTTATAGTTAAGTATGGACTGATTCCTGATGTCCTTAGTGTGATTACTCGTATAGCAACAAAGCAAATTTAAAAAAAAAATAAAAAAAAGTTAAAGAGCAGTGCCTTTTGCTAAGTAGATGTTCCCTTTTAACAATGCTGTTTTCACTTTTTTATTATTCTGTTGAATCAAAACACTGTGTGCCAGATTACTTTTTTCTAATTATCTGCTCGTGAACTGAGGATTTATGCTTTGAGATGCTATTCCTACAGCACATTTAGAGGAGAGATGCACTGAAATACCTGTAAATTGTCATTTATGCATCTGTGGCCAGGGAGAAGTGGAAGATATTGTTTACTATTGTATTATATTGTTCTTCTATAATTTCCCAAGGGAAAGGGTTTTGAAATTCTTCAGCCAGTTTTTTTTTCAACAGTAGGGAGAAAATCTGTTACTTACTATTTGATAGGGATAACTAGATGACATAAAGGGTTTCAGTGTTTGCTCTACAGCCCAACAGTCAAAAACTTAATTCAAAAAATAGAGTCCAATATTCTGGGAAATCACCTATTCTAAAATGTATATCTCAGCTAGATTATGTCTGTATTTTTGTGGCGACCAATGCTTTTTAGAAAATGAATTTGACTGATTGATAGCACAGTTTTAAACATGGAGGATGAACTTGGTGCTTTAACTGACTAATGAGAATTCCAAACCAGAAGTGCAATCAGTGCCATTTACTATCTGCTGTTAATTGCAATGATTACTTTTATGGTTCAAAACGCAGAAATCATATCACTTAATTACTAATATAAATAGTTCTGTAAATTATTCATCATTTTGGGTTCTATAATATGAAGTTCTATTAAATATTTAAGCAACACACCAGGGTGTATCACTGCAGCAAGTTAGGTATGTATACACACAGAGAGATGAATGCTGGAAATAGCACTTCAGGCATGAATTAATACAGCAAAATCTCTTTTGCTGCACACAGCCTGATGGAAATATTTCGGCTTTCCAGCCCTGATAAACAGGTCCCCAAATTTAACAATGGCACTTTTAAACAATTAAGAGCATGTGTGTATTTGTGTGTGTTTATCTAGAGGCCACAATTAAAAAGAGTCTATTTAATCAGCTAGGTTAATCCATCAGCTACTAAACCTTTGTTTTCCTGGAGTCTTCTTCCCCAAACATCTTTAAACTGGCAATCCTTCATTCCTTTTGTTTTGATCTATTTGTCTCTAAACTTAGGATAAGAGCAAACTCTGTCAGTAGCACCTGCTGAGCATTTTTTTAAAAAACACCCTCTAATTTACATATTGTTATCAAATTAGGCATTGCTATAAGGTTAAAAATAAAGTAGAGAAAATGTGTTTGCACTGTGTGTGTTTCTTGTGATTCTTCCTGAAAATATACTCCGGAATTGACAGTGGGCCTCACTTAAAAATATATATATATAAATTTCTTTCAAAAGAAATTGTGGCACAGGTTACTTTCAGACAACCCTTTATTGAGTATTCATCCAGATTTGTTTGCATGGAGATCAGACAACACCAGCTATTTATTAAGTATTTGTTCTGATTTGTTTGCAAAGAAATAAAAGACATTGCGTCAAGCAAATGCTATTGAACTCTGCCTAGTGCATTTTCCTGTCACTTTCATTAGCTCAAAAAGTTTGGGAGTGTTGCACAATACCTTCAGTGGTGCAGTCCATTGTCTCTTAAGACAGATGGATGCCAAAAAATAACATCTAAATAATCAACTTGCCATTGTCTATTTAATTAATGAATAGGGTTGTTTCCAACCAAGTTTTACAGGAGACTCTTTGAAGTGAATGGATCTAAGTTAGTTGTGTCCATTATTTCAGTAACTCTACGACTATCACTAACACACAGCCCACCCCGTCCACCTGGTTATATATATACGTATTTGTTTGTTTGTAGCATGTGATGAAATGGCAACATTTTTAAATAACACTTATGATGCATGATCATGCTTATAGACAGGTAAGGTTTAGCAGCAAAGACTGCTGAATTTATAACACATATCATTAATTCAGAGGTCATTATGAGCTATGGACTCAAGTTTGTTTTCTTTGATACCTCAAGCCATAACTTATTATTTTGTATGTGGCTCACTCAGCTTACAAAAAATATTAAAAATTAAGTGTGGTATCCAGTGGGGTCCCTCTATTGATGGATGGCTCCTTAATCCAGAGGAAATTTCCATTAGCAACATGGGGGAAGGAAGGGTTTTTTTACATATTCACACGCTGCCACCCCTGCTTCTCCCTCCGAAATCGACCCCAAAGTGCTGAGAGTCCCTTTGGAATAGCATGGGAGGTGGCACAGAGCGCTCCAGGGTGGGGTGTAATTTGAGGAAAATAGCATCCCGCTCTGTCACACCATGGGGTCAAAGAGCCTTCTGGTAGCTGAAGGACAGCATTAGGTAAAAACCCCTGAAGGAAAATCATGGAATCACAGAATAGTAGAGTTTGGAAGGAAATTTCAACTCGAAAGCTTTTTGTGTATGTAAAAGACAATTAAGCACATATGTGAAATTTCTATTACATAGCCTTAAAAAGAACTATTCTGTTATTGAAGTTGCTCTTCAGAAGAGTTCTGATGGATCACTGACTTGATGGGAAATAGCTCCTTTAAATCAATGGACATTTTGTTTTATTTAAAAAAATAAGAAAAAAAATTTTTTTTACTTAATGAAGATATGCTCTAATCTTTGGGGAGAGGGGCATGAAAGTGACCAGCTTCTAAGCTTTTTATTGCTGGGTAAGCATAATGGCATGTTATTTTAGTTGGTTTGGTTGAAAAATGCAACTGAAAAGCTAAGATTCACTGCATCTGAGCATTATTCCTAAATACACTTCACGGAAGAATATTTATTAAGAGACATCCATTCTTCCTAGCTAAGGCAAGGAATAAAAGAACAGTTTGTACACAAGCAAATTACAGTGAGAACAGCGGAAATTTGTTAACTCACCCATATATGCTTTGAACTACAGTTTAAACCACTAGGTTCTGCTTAATAATACTTCATAAAAAATATGCCTACAGTGTATGTGCCATGCATTAAACATAATACACCCTCAGGTTTCCTTTCCAAATCCCACTGCAACACATCATGAATAAAAAAAGACTGCAGATGTGGATGTTCTCTTAGCTTAACCATAAATAGGAACAAGAAGATCCTTGGGATTCGGCTCTCCATGCCACACAAAGTATAAACCTCTTATGATCAGTTTTCAAAAGCTCTCTGTTATTTCAACAAGCGCTAATAATGATTTGCTTTGTACCACTGAGAAGCAGGGCTCTAGAACCAAGATTACCAACATGTGTAAAATGGCATATGGCATGACTTATTCATGAAGCTTTCAATTAATTAGTGTTTGTAAATCTGCTCTGAAAGTTAGAAAACCTTGCTGATAGCATAGCAAGGGCGACGTCTTTTAATCAAGGTGGGCGAAACTGAATTCCACAGGCAGCACTTCCAGCAGTCCTACCATTCAGTTAGTTTCCAGTTAGTTTTTGCAGGGTGTGCATTTTTCAAAGCCGCACAGAACACACATTCAATCCACCTCTACCACCACCACCAACACCTCCTCCTCATCATCTGCCCATTACAAAAGCTTGTGTAAGACAATATAAATGTTTAATGGTGGGCTGCTGATTTACTTCCGCTCTACTAGCAATAAACTTTACTCTAACAAACTGCTGGCACCACCCCAGAAGAAAATTAGGCAATTCAAGCATTAATGACTGGTTAAACAGTGGCTCCTGACATCAAAATGAGATGTTACCCTGGCAGTTTAACATGTACTAACCTCATTTAATGTAAAATATTCATAGCAACGGAATCTCAAAAGGAGCTAATGATGAGGCAAGGTTACTTTACTCAGGATGTAGATACAGTGGTTTCTTGGAGCAGTTTGCTGGAGGGGTCTCCCGAGACACTTGTTAAAATCCCACTACCAAAGCAAAAGGGAAGGCAAGAGGCAACTGGCAGGACACCCTACTTTCCCTGAATCCCTGGCAGACTGCTCATCCCTAGAGCTTCCATATGATCTGTTTGTTTAAATGAATGCGTCTGTACAGTGGTGCCCCGCAAGACGAACGCCTCGCAAGACGAAAAACCCGCTAGACGAAAGGGTTTTCCGTTTTGGAGGCGCTTCGCAAAACGAATTTCCCTATGGGGTTGCTTCGCAAGACGAAAAGAATCTTGCATCCCCCCGTGGGTTTTTTCCGCTTTTTTCACCCTTTTCTTAAGCCGCTAAGCCGCTTATCAGCTGTTCCGCTGATAAGCCGCTTAACAGCTGATCGCTGGAAGCCGCTTGACAGCTGTAGCGCTAATCCGCTAAGCTGTCAATGGGCTTGCTTCGCAAGATGAAAAAACCACTAGACGAAGAGAATCGCGGAACGGATTATTTTCGTCTTGCGAGGCACCACTGTATTCTTGAAGTGGAAAATGCACCAGCAGAAAGAACAAAAGGTTCTGAAAGAACAAGAATCCATTTTAAAAAAAACTGTTTAAATCCATAGCACTTCCTTCAGCATATCTCACGGAATCATCTTCCCATGAATAAATGCACACACACATGCGCACGCTCAAAAGGATCTTTTTACCTGACAGAGCTTCCTACCTTGGTTGCAAGATTAATAACAAAAATCTTTTTTCTTTTTTTTGCAATTAAATGTCATTTTTATATACCTAACTTACACAGGAAAAGTGCTGCTCAGCATGCATAAGTAGAACTGTCTACGTTTAAACAGTATATAGCACAGCCACTTAGTTTAAAAATCCCTTGCTGGCTGGGCCAACCATACCTTGTTCACTATCATTCAGATGAAGCCACACCAATTTTCAGCAGCAAAAATGTACATGTATTGCCTCTGGGCATTGGCTTCAGGCATATGTAACTCTTTATTTTATTGTTTTATTTTAGATTGTTTGTATTGTCTGTTATTATAAGACTCTTTGGACATGGTTCCTTAGCAAAGCAGTACAAACATATTATATTTAAATAATAGATAGAATATTCAAGGCTTATATTTTAATGAACACTTATTCCCGTGTGAAATAGCAGTTATATAAAGGTAAGGGGGGATAAGTGCTGCTGTCTGAATGCTGGCAGTCCTCCTAGTTTATGAATAGGTCCCTGAATAAACACAGTGATCTGAGAACAGTCTAAAGTGACCGTTTGGGTTCCACAGAATGTAGAGAAAATGCAACTAACTAATAAGACTATTTGGGAATTAGGATAAAGATCTTCCTATTTAAGAGATAGAATGATCAAGACAAAGCATAATATTGCTTTTTACCAAAAAAACAAAAGAGAGAGGCCCAATTATACCATACATTAAGAGTTGCTGTCATACTACTTTCAAACAATATGATATGATAAATAGATAAGGACATGAACATGTTCAGTGCCAGGCCAGGCAGGGAGAAGAATAATCTCCAAGGTTAGAACAACTGTGGGAAACAGAATTTATATGGGGTAAAGAGGTGCAAGGTTGGTAGATTCAAGAACTTCAAGATCTTAACTTAAGGCATGTATCTAAACAGCAGCGGCATCAAGAAAGTTATGATGATATATTCTAATAAGATTGCTGTTTATAAATTATTTAGAACTTCTTCTATATAGGGGTGGGGAAGCCATTGTTGGACTCCAACACCAATCAACCCCTGCGAACATCACCAGTGGACAAGGATGATACGAGTTCTAGCTCAACAACACCTGAGGAGCTGCAGGTTCCTCAAAACCTGTTTTGGCCTCCTTGGTATTGGTAGTGGCACCTGCCCTCTGGAACACCCTCCCACCAGATGTCAAAGAGAGCAACAACTACCAGACTTTTAGAAGACATCTGAAGGCAGCCCTGTTTAGGGAAGCTTTTAATGTTTGATGGATTGCTGTATTTTAATATTTTGTTGGAAGCCACCCAGAGTGGCTGGGGAAGCCCAGCCAGATGGGCAGGGTATAAATAATAAATTATTATTATACCACCCCTCATCCAAGAATTACAGGCCATTTTACAATAAAAAAACAAGTTTTAGACTTTCCTTCCTAGGTTCTTGAGCTGATGCTTTCAACATACACTGCTTTAATATGCTTTGTAAATGGCCCTAAAATTTGAAAATGGAGGGTGTTATGCAAATATTTTAAGTAAGTTAATAAATGGAGGAAGCAAAGGAAAACAAAACATGAAGGCAAAGAAAGTAGTTTTCCTTCCTTTTCCAGTACTTCGCTTTTGTGGAAATAAATATAGAATTTCTACCCATTGGTTGCATGCTGTCCTCAGATGCTTCTGTGAAAAGAATACTGCATTACCCCCAGCACTCGACGAACTTTATTTTGCATCCACTGCAAGCAAGATTGCTGTGAAGCATGCCGTGAATATGTCTCTATTAGATATTGCTTATGACATCATTAATGGCAAGTGACAAACCAGTTGTAGTCCCAAAACATCGAAAAGGTACCAGTTTGAAAAGATTGGGCTAGGTGCTCAGCAAGCGTTTTAAAGGAAGATGATAACAACATAGCTACTTTGCAGCAAAAACTATTTTTTCCACCTGTTCCTTTTTAGAAAATTGTTTAATACTTTGAAAGTTGTCTATTCTCTGCCTACAGCACTAAGTAGTCATTATGATGTCGGCTTTTATTAGAAGGGTGAAAAGCAACAGTTTTCCTGCTCAAAAAACCCCCCACCATGTGTGAACTGGATGCTGTGCTATTGTTTTTGAATGGGGGCACTGCAAGACTGTTAAACAAAGGCTAGAATATGGCATTGGCATACATTTATTATATTCACTGTCTGGATAGCTCACAAATTGAGCATTTCTAAGCAAAAGGATTTAAATTAGCCTCACGCCTGTAAGTAGGGATAGGACTGGCTGGAACAAAGTACAGTCGTACCTCCATTTACGTAACCCTCTGGTTACGTAACCCTCTAGTTACGTAAACTTTGGGATGCATGCACAGCAAACCCAGAAGTATTTTACCAGGTTTCGCCGCGCGCGCATGAACAGAAGCGGCCCTCAGGTTGTGGAAACCTTGGGATCTGGCTGGATCTCCAGAAGGGATCCCGCCTGCAACCAGAGGTACTAGTGCAAAGTGATTAAACAGGGTTTTCAAATACTGCACAACACAGCAGTGATGACACAGCCACACTGCAGACCACAGCACCCTCTGGAAATCTGCCCCTTCCCCTCTGTTTATAGACACTTCCACTACACCAACAGTGCAAAGATCAGTGTAAGAAACTGAGATATGAAAGCTAGGAGCTAAATGGCCCCTTGAACCTAGGTTATGGGAGCAACAACGGAATGTCTAGGCACACCTTTTTATAACAGGAATACAACAAAGCTGAAAATCAATGAACTGCAGCTAAAATATTATGTTCATTTTTCACATGGTCTAGTCCTCATCCAAAGACTGCAAAAATTAAAGACATGCTCCCCCTCACCCATCCTAATATTCTAAAGAGTGTCTCTTCTCCAGCCTTCAGAGAGTGGCTGGAAGCGGGGAGGCAGAAAAAGGTCCTCCTTTCCTTCCGTTGTGCAGTTTTAATCTGAAATCTTAGGCACCCAGGGCTCTGAAACTGCTCTCTGAAACTGAAATTCCCTGTAGCAAAACATGCCTAGAACAATGGGAATTTCGAACGCTGGCAAGGATGACCGATTGGATTCCACTCCTAGGCAACAACTGTTTGCACTGCAATCTTATACTTGTTGTTGTTTAGTCGTTTAGTTGTGTCCGACTCTTCGTGGCCACATGGACCAGAGCACGCCAGGCACTCCTGTCTTCCACTGCCTCCCGCAGTTTAGTCAAACTCATGCTGGTAGCTTCGAGAACACTGTCCAACCATCTCGTCCTCTGTCGTCCCCTTCTCCTTGTGCCCTCCATCTTTCCCAACATCAGGGTCTTTTCCAGGGAGCCTTCTCTTCTCTAGAATCTTATACTAGTATATTGCAAACTGAGAAACTAGATTTCTAGATCAGAAGTCATACTAGAATCAATGAAGAATTAAATCAATTTTGAATGTAAGAACTGCAAACTCTTTTTTCGGATTGCTTTTTGTTGAATACTATATTTTCGATTTGTTTTTCTTTGTTGTGCTATGCTTTTTCTTTTAAAACCAATAAAGCATTTAAAGAGAGAGAGAGAGAGAGAGAGAGAGAAACTAGATTTCCAAAGGTATGTGTCTTTTGGCACATGGAGTCAGCAGCTGAGAAGGTAAATCTAACACAATAAATTGACCTTTTATTGAAATGCAGTAGACACACAGTGAACGTGTAGCATGTGCTTGGAGTGAAAAGCGATCTTTAAAAAGGGTACTCTGATCTGAGTGAGAGCAATGTCAAATAACTGCTCACAAAATGCAAACTGGCAAGTATGGCAGTACATTAAGAAGAAAGCAAGTTATTGCTTTGCAATCTACCAACCAGGTGAAAATGACAAGACATGAAACAGAATTAGTTGCTCCAGAATTATTTTTCAATAACTGGAAATATTTACAGACCACAAGTCAGATCTTTCACCCATAAAAGCTGTTTCAAATTCAGAGAAGGGGGGGGGGATAATGCGCTCTGGATGTCAGCCAAAGAATAACAAAGTAGATGTAGAAGATTAAAAGAACCAGGGCAAAAGGTGAGGCAATGACTTTGGGTAAAAGAAGTACAGACAAGGTTTCCATTCAGATCTACATTCATACCAAAAGTGAGCCAATTATAAGGAAAATCCTATTGCCACTAATAGTAGCTAAGCATAACTACACAGCAATGGGCATTGGATATCTTGAGAACATGGAGAAACTGTGGAACAGGCTGCCTTCAAAGTGGTAGACCTTCCTTCATTAGAAGTTTTTAAGCAGAGGCTGGATATCCTATCATGGGCCCTATAGCAGAGGATCTTCTGCATTAGTGGGATGTTGTTTAATGAAATAACATTTGAGGTTCCTTCCAACTCCATGATTCTGAGTTGATCTTGTCCAATCTGGTGTGCTCCCTATGACTTCTGGATAATTCCATTTGGTAGTTTATTATTAAGTCAGTGCTGATCATGCTTGAACATTTTGTAATAGTTTCCACAGAACTCATCAAAACACTGCCCCATTTTATCTCCTTCTTTAATCTGGATTTCCACAAAATATCCAGTTACAGATAGGTAGCCGTGTTGGTCTGCCATAGTCAAAACAAAAAATTTTTCCTTCCAGTAGCACCTTAAAGACCAACTAAGTTAGTTCTTGGTATGAGCTTTCGTGTGCATGCACACTTCTTCAGATACACTGAAACAGAAGTTTCCAGACCCTTCTATATTGTGAGAAGGTGGGGAGGGGTATTACTCAGAAGGGTGGTAGGAATGGGTGATTGGCAGATAGCTGTGATGAGCCTGTTGACGACTCTTAACGACTGCAATAGGTCTTACAGGAAAAAGCAAGGGGTGAGAAGGTGAAAAATGGCTTTGTCATGTATAATGAGATAAGAATCCAAGGTCTTTGTTCAGACCAGGTGTCTCCATGGTTTTAAGTTTGGTGATAAGTTGCAATTCAGCAGCTTCTCTTTCCAGTCTATTTCTGAAATTCCTTTGTAGTAAAACAGCTACTTTGAGATCTTGTATAGAATGTCCTGGGAGATTGAAGTGTTCTCCTACTTAAATAACAAATGTTAATGTTAATAAATGTTCTCCTATTTAAATAACAGAACACCTCTAGTCATCACATACAGCTCCCAAGTTAAAACAGTACAATGCATCATCAGAGATCTACAACCTCTCCTGGACAATGACAGTTCTCTTTCTCAAGCTCTGGGAGGAAGACCTTTCATTGCCTACAGACAGCCACCCAATCTTAAACAACTCCTAACCCACAATAATACTACAACTAGACCTAACACGGACACTGGCACCAGAGCCTGCAATAAACCCAGATGCCAACTTTGCTGCCACATACACCCGGACAACACCATTACTGGCCCCAACAACATCACACATACCATCTCGGGACTATTTAATTGCTCATCATCTAACATTGTGTATGCCATCAAATGCCAACAGTGTCCTTCAGCTCTCTATATTGGACAAACAGGACAGACCTTACGCCAAAGAATAAATGGACATAAATCGGACATCAGGAATCACAAGACAGAGAAACCAGTAGGAGAACACTTCAATCTCCCAGGACATTCTATACAAGATCTCAAAGTAGCTGTTTTACTACAAAGGAATTTCAGAAATAGACTGGAAAGAGAAGCTGCTGAATTGCAACTTATCACCAAACTTAAAACCATGGAGACACCTGGTCTGAACAAAGACCTTGGATTCTTATCTCATTATACATGACAAAGCCATTTTTCACCTTCTCACCCCTTGCTTTTTCCTGTAAGACCTATTGCAGTCGTTAAGAGTCGTCAACAGGCTCATCACAGCTATCTGCCAATCACCCATTCCTACCACCCTTCTGAGTAATACCCCTCCCCACCTTCTCACAATATAGAAGGGTCTGGAAACTTCTGTTTCAGTGTATCTGAAGAAGTGTGCATGCACACGAAAGCTCATACCAAGAACTAACTTAGTTGGTCTTTAAGGTGCTACTGGAAGGAATTTTTTTTTTGTTTTGACAAAATATCCAGTAGGTTTTAAAAACAAAACATGTAGGTGGCAAATCCAGATTAAACTGGGGGTGAGGACTGGAAACGGGATGACTTGTTGATGAGGATGATACCATGTGGATGCAAGTTCACAACGAACAGGCCAGCAACTTCCATCTCTCTACTGAACTATTCATTCAAAGGCTAAAACATATAGTACAAGTTATTCCTCATCACTTCCAAAACGGGCACCTATAAATATTGTATAGTCAGTGTTGGGTTAACACAGCCTCTCTCAACCTGGGCCATCCAGACTACAGCTTCCTTCAGTCCCATTCCACCCTTTTGCTAGCTAAGGTTCATGAGAGTTGTAGCCCAAAATATCTGGAGGGTGCCACATTGGGGATTGTTACTTCTGATGTTACGTTTTCCTGCTCACTCTGGAGTAGGAAGGAGCCACAACTACCGTAATTGCTTCACCTTTAATAATTTCTCTCATTTCTAAAGTGGCTTTACTTCTCTTCAGAGTGGCTCATTTTCTCTGTTGCTTCTCCCAACTGCTAGGGGAAATTATCCACTCTGAAGAGAGGCAAGCAAGCAAGCAAATAAATAAATAAATAAATAAATAAATAAATAAATAAGGAGACAAGGCAACTCCCTCTTCCCTTTGTGTGTGTCCTTTCTATACCCTCTAGTTTTGTCTACCTGTTGATAGAGAAAGGCAGAATTCTCATATGGAAGTGCTGTTTCCTCAGTGGTATAATGTGGTACCAGGCTCATTTCCCATGAGTTAGTTCTTGAACCCAATGCGGTGGTGCTGTTATAGTATCCAAGCGCGGCTAATTTAAATGCTGCAGTATTTGTGCTGTGATCATTCTGAATGGCAGCTGTAGAGGATACTTTAAGGAACACAGTTCAGGTTATGCTGAAAATTATCATCTACGAAGACTTGTAAGACAAAGTTGCACAAAAAATACATCAGGCTACCCTGGGTACAGCATACTGATAAAGGTTTCAGGGCTTTCTATGCACACACATAGTCCACTGCTTATCTCCTGCTAAAAATTGGCTGTGGAGGTGTTTGCTGGGCAGGAATACAGTGGGGAAACAAGCATTTATTTGGCTTCTATGGTAAGGAAAAGAGAGAGTTAAGCCTTAGTAATAAGAAACAATGGCTAAATACCAAAGTTATGGTTTCTTACAGGCAACAAAACAGCAATGGCTCATTCTTTTAAGGAAACACAGCTTTAGTATAAAGCAATTTGGAAATAAAAAAGATTAAGCACACACTGCCACTTGTCTGCTCTAAATTCACCTTTCTTAAGCTGCTTTTCCTCCTACAGAGTTCCAAATACATACTTTCAAATTTAGGCAACTTGTATGCAAAAGCAGCAGGAATGATTATTATAGATATACCCTCTCATCCAGAATGTCCCCTCCTGAAGTTGCTTTGCAAAAGGGAGATAGGCTACCAGAGTCCTTTGCTCATCTTTCTGTGTCACGCATAGTTTGGACTTGGGTTCCTGCATGAAAATCCATTCTTAATTCACGGTTAATTCTCTAGCCGAGATTTATGAACTAATGAGTAAATCCCACTGGGTTTTAGATCTGAAGCTTGCATAAATGTGATTTTCCAGCTCGGGTATCATTGACAAAAGTTACCATATTACATTTCAATGGAAATTGAAAATTTTATTATTTTGCTACACCATATTATTTTGCTACGCCATATATCTTACATTTTATAAAAGTCAATAAACTTGTTTTTTCCCAGAGTAATTTACTGCTGGATGACAGAAATATAGTTAAAATGGGATCTTCTGCCTGCAAAGCAGATGCCACTGAGCCACAGATCGTCCTGAACCAAAACACAGTGAACTAAAGAGGAACAAGAACTTTGTGGAATTCTGCTTCACCAGTTTTAAGGACCACAGGGTTGTTGTTGTTTTTAACCACATGCCACAATTACATGCAATCAATATTCACATATTTCTCTATTCCAAGTAGTCGTGACTCTTGTAAAATAAAGTCTTACTAGCAATGCATCTACCTAGTTCTATAAGTCATCAGATTAAACAGAAATTGAAAGAAAAGACGAGACAGGTTTGTAATGGCTTCTTTTAAACTGGCTTTTCAGCACTTCAGTGCTATGCAACTTGAAACAATCCAGTTCTTTTTGTTCATTTCTAAACAAAGAACCACTATTTGATAATGAGCTTTTCTCAAGGATACTTCACCATTTTATCCTGCTTTCAAATTTTTGCATTAGCAACTTCTACTTTCCTGGTAACAGAAATGTGCTTACGTGGAAAAAATAGTCTTTGTTAGGGTTTTTTCTCACTTGTAATACATTCATCTTATTTTTCTGTTCATTCTCTGCACATGCTAAAAACTATTTTGTACTGTTCATATCAAACAATGACTGGTAGCAAAATATTGGTAGCAAGTTTCCACATCACCAGACAAATGAAAATATGTTCCACTTGGATATAGAAATGCTGTCCAACCACAGTGTCTATTGCAGTGTATTCCTAACCTTTTCATTCATCTTTAGGAATATTACACTACAGTTTGCACCTTTTAAAAAACCTGCTACGTGACTCAGAAATAAAAGAAACAAGCAATGTTTGGGGAATTCCTCCTAACATCACATCACAAATGCACGGTCACTGTGATTATTATGACTAGAAGTCATGGAAGACACTGTACATGCAGGACAGGAAAGCAACTCACATTTTCTATCACAAACTCAATCTGTTCCCCTAACCCAAACCTTTTCTCACATTAGAACTAAAAGTTTCAGAACTATCAGTTGGGGCAAGGGGGGACCTTGCCAGATTGGCTAAAACATCTAACCACAAACTTAGAAGAGTCTGAACACTTATCATTGAAACCTGCATTCTATGTTACAACATACTGTACCCTAATACAAAATTGGATGCAAAAAAATGGGCCAAAGGACACATTATTCTGTTATATTATTAAAGATAAGAAGATATTGGTCTAGTGGGAAACTGACTGGTAGCTCCATGTAAGCTGCTAAATGTCTGTTTTTCATTGGTATGGGATACTGGCCACAATTAAGAACAGGTGCTAATATGCAGCGCTTTTTTCTGGGGGGATACAGGGATACGCATACCCCTAAACATTTTGTGAATCTAAGTTTGGCCTCATTGAGGGGCAGTATTTCAATATGAGTTGGAAAATGAGAGTACCCCTAAACATTTTTAAAGGAAAAAAGCACTGCTAATATGTAAAATGCATATTACACATAAACAAGTTCATATAAACTCCAGTTCAGCAAGGGAAATCTACAAACCAAAGGAGCTCCCCTAAATGGATTTCTTTGCTGTATCATAAACCTGTTATTCTCACACACATCTGTTGAAGGGAACTTCTAACTAGCACTTAGATCCAAATTAGGGCCAGTACATTGAACACTACTTGCCAATTGTACAAGGTATTTTCTCCAAAAAATGTTAGAAGTTAACTAACAAGCACATTCAATCAGTCCAACTGAAACAAAATTAAATGGGAATTAAGCAAATGAAATAGTTCACAACAACTTAAAACACACTTATTTGAATGGGACTTAAGTGCACATCAAACCACTTAAAGTTGCAATAATGTTAGTGGAATCCAAACAGGTATAAGTTTTCTCAGGATTGTGCCCTATACAGTGGTACCTCTGGATACGAACGGCATCGGTTCCAGAGCCCCGTTCACAACCAGAAGCAAACGCAACCCGCATCTGTGCGTGGGTCATGATTCGCCGCTTCCGTGCATGCGCATGACGTGATTTTTGACCGTCTGCGCATGCGCGAGCGGCGAAACCTGGAAGTAACGCATTCCATTACTTCCGGGTCGCCACGGAATGCAACCCAAAAGCGCTCAACCTGAAGCACATTTAACCCGAGGTATGACTGTATAAGAATTCAGGTCATAACCTACCAGTAAAGATCACAGTCAATTGTATTTGGGGCAGAGGGAGAGCTGTCAGTTTGACGTGCAGAGAAATCCTCCCAGACCCTACATAAGTTCAAGACTATTTGAGTAAGAAATTTCTGTCACTCTAACCCTACAGAGAAATAAAGCAAAATCTTACACCTTCCTTTATTTTATTTTTAATCCAGCTAATCTTATTCAACACTGTACTCTATCTCTAATTGTAAGTAAGCCACCTTGGTTACCACAGAAGCAACCAGATGAGGGGAAGGGAAAGCTTTTTCATGCTCCTGATCGCTGAGCACTTCAACAATTAAATTGTTACTAATAAATAAATACTAAACAATGGCCAAAATCCAAAGATATGTAGGACTAGACCCAGACACTTTAGACTTCTTCATGAATAGCATTCCCGCTAAGCCACATGTCAAGCTGCTTCTGAAACTGAAGGGAGTTTCAAAGCTGCATGCTCCAAAAATGGGCTTTATATAGTTCATAACTCCACTGATTATACCTCAAAGGAAACAGTCTGAGGATTGCAGTCATAACCAAAGCATCATGGCTCAGCTAGAGAAGACCCAAATCCTGCAGAAAAAAGTCCCATGAACTCCATCCTCGTGGGATTGTGTCTACACAGATTCATACTACCATTCCTTGTTCACATACAGTACAGCATTGTTAAGTTTGATGCCACCCTGTACGCTGCTACTACTTTCAAAACGGAAAATGGCAGGGAAATGAGTCCTGTCCTCCTCCCCCCCAAAAAATCCCCAAGATACCAAGCGTAAGAAATGTTATGCTGGACAGTGGCGTAGTGTGGGTTGTCAGCACCCGGGGCAAGGCAAGTAATTTGCGCCCCCTAACCCGTGGATTTGTGCCCCCTAACCCTAACCCCCAGGTGTTGCGCCCGGTGCGGCTGGCCCCCCCTGCACCCCCCACGCTACGCCACTGATGCTGGAGATAATTTTTTGTACTCTTATCAGTTCTGACACATCTCTCCCCGCCCCTTCCAAAAAGTAATTGTTCGAGATAACAACAGCTTCTTTTCTGTGCAATGTAAAAAAATAATAATTGGGGGGGGGGGCGAGATGCTAGTCAACAAGAGGCAGCAGAGCACTCGTTCCAACACTGTAGGCCACTTTGGAAACACAAGCTCAGAAACCCTCCTCGTTTGTTACCTGACACACTTGACCAGCTACAGAAAACGAGGAGGGTGGGCAGCGCCTCGGAATTATTCTGTGCTAAAATATTTACAAGCCTCCAGGCGCCCTCTGAAAAAAAAAAAATGCGAACCCCAAGTCCACCCTAACAACACTGAGGCATTGCAGTGAAGTGCAGCTGTTATGCAGAAGGCTGTTAACTTTTGTTTAAAATTGTGGGGAGAGGAGGAGAGACCGGGGGGAAGATGGCCCCTTCTTCTGTGCAGACTCCCTCCTTTCCATGCCAAGGCACCAGGAACCAGGCGCGAGCTTCCCCTCCTCGAGCACATCCCAGAATTGTATAATTTTTATTATTTGGAAGGAGATCGCCGATAACACAATGGCTGCAGCTGTAACGAAGCCCCCCCCCCCCGCTCACCCCGCTGTTCTTCATTAAGCTCAGCCTCCCTTCACCACCCTCGCCCGGGTCTGAAGGCGCGCCGCTCACCTTGCTCCGCCTGGACCCGTTGGCAAAGGACTAAGAGCACCCCGAGGAGCATGGCAGCCTTGAAAAGGGGCCCTTTGGTGGCCGCGGCTGCCTCGGCGCTTCTCCGATCAGGGCATGGCGGCGGCAGCGGCAACAGCAGCAGCAGCCTGAGGCCAACGCTGGTCGCCCAAGCCCGCGAGATGCCTGCTGCAAAGAGTCCCCGCAGGCGCACGGGAAGCTCACACCTCAGGGTGCTAGTGCTGGTGGAAGCAGCAGCAGCAGCAGCAGCAGGCGCCACGGCCGCCTCGTCGCCGAGAGCCATTTGTGGGGCGGCTCAGATGGCACATCCCCGTCGAGGGTCCGGCGCCCCTCAGAGCCCGCGGCTGCCCATCGAGGCGCGAGGCAGGTCGCGAGCTCCCGCCGACGCCACCTGACAGCAGCAGCAGCAGGTGCAAAGGCTGCAGAGACGCCTCATGGAACCGCCCGTCGCCGCCGCCGGGCCCTTCCCGCCTCCCCGCCTAGCTGCGGGCGCCGGGGACGCCTCTGCCTGGCAACAAGAGACGCCGCCGAGGGGGCCTCCTCGCTCGGCCGCCCGCCGGTCCTCGTGCCTGACGGCTTCTTTCCCTCGCTCCGGGGCCGGAGTTGGGCTTGCAGCGCGCAGAGAGAGGGCGCCTCATCGACAAAGGAATCACGTAGCAGCGACACCCTCCGCCCCCTTCCCGCTCGTCGAGGGGCGGAGATGGCGGCGCTCCTAAGGCGAGGGGGACCTCTTCTGGGCTCCGGGCGCCCTTGCAGGGCCAGCGCGCGCGCCTCTCCCTCCGGAGCGGGGCTCCCGGGGGGGGGGGCTGGCGGACCTCGCCGTGACCCACACCACCGCGCCGCCCACCGAGGGAGGTGCAAAGGGGGTCCCTCAAATGCACGCCAGCGTCGCTCTCTTACCTCTTTAAAAGAAAATGGAGGCGGAGTGGAATCGCAGCTTCCCACTCTTCCCACTAGGCATGGCAGTCTTTCCCCAATATCAGGGGCAGTTATAGTGCCTGAAAACGGACTTAGGAAGCTCGTTTCATAAATGCAGTTTTATTGATTTTATGCTGTTCAGAACCATGGTATCTTCTCTTAAGGTAGGCAGGATTTTTAAAGATTATTTATTTATTTATTTATTTATTTCGCAAATGAAAAGAATTAATGAAAACCTCATCCTTAGACCACCACTGTCCTTCCCAACCAAAAAACCCTTGACGCATGTAAAACAAAGGCACTTGTCCCATTATGTTCTCATGGTGCCCATGAAGTCCGGAGTCACTCCAGAGAAAGGGGTCTTCTGCATGGATGTTTCAGTACCCCATAACCAACACTCTAGGAGTCCTCAACACCAAGTTTGAGACTATGCTAGTCTGAGATACCCTAGCAGAATCCCTCTCTGTCCCAGTTGCCAACACAGGTACAAACACTCAGCCCTGGAACCTGGCTGAAAATTAAATTCACTTACAGACTGTAACCAAAACCCCACACCTTCCCAACTTCTGTTGTTGCTGATCCAAATACCTAGACGGTTGTGGCTGTATATTCATTTCACCTAGGTCAAAGTAATACATTCAAGGTCAGCTCTCTCCATGATCTGGTCATAGGTGACAGAGAGTTTATTCTTAAGCTACCTGACTTTTAAGTAACAGCCCCAGGATGTCCAAAGTCAAGTTGGCAGAGTTACAAAGTTTACCATGGATGGAGATGGACCAAAGTTTGTGCGTGGGACAATATAATTGTCCTCCCCTTATATAGCCATTTCATATCTCCCCCTCCCCATAATCACTGTTATCAAGTATGTTTTTACCTCTGCATGACCATCAGACACATTTCCCGGGCACATCATCACATCCAGACGCCCCTAGTGCAAGATGCATGTACACATGCGATTTCCATGCAATTCTAGGTATACTGGGGCAAATAAATATAAGCTGCATAAGCTGGAGGTGGTGCTTGTTGATGCATTTGAGTGAGAAGTAAACATAGTTCAGTAGGTTTGTACCACCCTTGAAGATTCAGATTTTCTACTGGTGTTCTCTTATACCTAGCCTTACTTCTGAATGTCCAGGTAGCTGTAGTGGGAAGGAGTGAGAGCTTTGTAGCACCTAAACATTGAAGGAGAATCCAGCCACACTTATGCAATGCTTTGTGCTCTACATGTGATGCTGATAAAAAATTCTCTTGTTTTTATAGTCTGGTTTATGTGTTCTTTAATATCATTACCCACCCTGAAGTCTTTTGACAAAGGTCAGGATATAAATGTTAAGCAAAGAAAACAAACAGAGCTGCCTTTGATTATGTTAGGAAATTGCACTTGGTTCAGAGAGTGGGTGCCAAGCAAGTTAACAGCAGCAAGATACATGAAGCGTATTGAAACTACAGTCCTGGTTCCCCAGCAGGTTTCCAGTCCCGGTTAAAGGCTCTGGTTTTGACAAAGAAAGGCGAGTGGTATGGGTACATCACAAAACACATTCTTCTGTGTGAATCTACCCACATACTGTACTTAGATCATTTATGTCATGGGTAGGCAAACTAAGGCCTGGGGGCCGGATCCGGCCCAATCACCTTCTAAATCCCGCCCACAGACGGTCTGGGAATTCACGTGTTTTTACATGAGTAGAATGTGTCCTTTTATTGAAAATGCATCTCTGAGTTATTTGTGGGGCCTGCCTAGTGTTTTTACATGAGTAGAATGTGTGCTTTTATTTAAAATGCATCTCTAGGTTATTTGTGGGGCATAGGAATTCATTCATTATTATTTTTTTCAAAATCTAGTCCGGCCCCCCACAGGGTCTGAGGGACCGGCCTCCTGCTGAAAGTTTGCTGACCCCTGATTTATGTACATCTTGCACTTTGGGTATGATATTTAAAATTAAGAGATTGGGCAGGCCCCCACCCAGTCATTTGGGTTGCTCTTTAGACCTCCACACAGTGCAAAATTTGCAGAGGGGTTTTAAGCACGTTCAGTTGGCTGCACTTGGAAACCCTTATGTAAGCTGTTACACTGTCTTAACATACAGATATCTGAAGAGCAGCTGGGGAGTTAAGGGGAGGCATTTGAGCAATGCATGTTCCTAGCTTTGTACCTCATGGTGTGTGTGCATGTGCGTACACATCCACCAGAGGGAGTCTATATGGGGCTCTTTCTTTCAAGGGGTGTACTTACTCCTTTTTGTTCATTTTTAGGAACAACCCAGATGCTTCTGTACCATCTTCAAAGCCAGTCCCACATACATAAATAAAACATTATAGTGATCTTGGAGGTTACCAGGCATGAATCAGTGAGGCCAGGCTCTCTCCTCCTGCCTTACCATGGGAACACTCTCAACTTGGCCTGCTCCTTGACTGTCTCTTTGGGAGAGGTAATGGTGTCAAGGATGATTCATTAATACTTATGCTGGGAATTTTTTTATTATGAACCCATCACTAATTACTGCTTGATATGCCAATGTTTGTTTCCAGTTTGTGCTCTCAAGAATGATTACAGCAGATACAGGTGCACATTGGGAATGCTAAGGGGTAGAGTGTACGATTTGTGTAAATATTCCTAGTTTTCTTCCATGGTGCACAGTGAGTGCTTCAGCCTTGCTGCCCACATGGGTCCCACTTGTGCTCAATATATTATTACCAGGTACCATGTAAGACTGTGGGTGCTAAGTGAGGAAGTACCATTTGGTCAATAGATGTGTGCTCTCTGATTTCACCCCATAGCATGTTACAAGGCATTGTCTTTTTGCATCCACATTCAAACACTTGAAGAACTAAGATTCTTTAGTAATAATAATAATAATAATAATAATAATAATAATAATAATAATAATAATAATTTATTATTTGTACCCCGCCCATCTGGCTGGGTTTCCCCAGCCACTCTGGGCGGCTTCCATAGAAACCAAAATACACTAAAATATCACAGATTAAAAACTTCCCTGAACAGGGCTGCCTTAAGATGTCTTCTGAATGTCAGGTAGTTATTTATCGCTTTGACATCTGATGGGAGGGCATTCCACAGGGCGGGCGCCACTACCGAGAAGGCCCTCTGCCTGGTTCCCTGTAGCTTTGCTTCTCGCAATGAGGGAACCACAGAAGGCCCTCGGCACTGGACTTCAGTGTCCGGGCAGAACGATGGGGGTGGTGGTGTTCAGAAGCAGAAGGTGGAGTTATCTGGGGGGAATCTCAGGATATATAACCCAATTGCATATATATATATACACATGCAAATAATATAGATTTAGAGGGAGAAGATAGTTTGTCTTGTATGATAATGTCTTCTCAACAGAACTTCTATGCTCTTCATTGGGACTGTAAGAAGACACCTTTGAAACAAGAATGCTTGGGGAAATTGTAAGATAAAGAGTCTGAAGACAAATTGACAATACCTTGCATTAATAAAATATGCAGCCCTGTAGTAGCTTTATAAGGAAGCTTTTGTCACTGGATTATGACCATTTTGGAGAGTTACACTTCATAGAGCATAATATTGAGCCTGTTGTTAATGTATGTTATCTTAAAGGTATGTTCTAACATTGTAAACTGTGCCCAGCCAAATCAACCTGTTTGCACAAGGACTTGTTTGTGCAACAGAATGTCCTCTTCCTCCTCTCTCCTCCCCCCAAATCTGGTCCAGAGGGACAGGTGAAACCCCAGAACAGATCTGAAGGGTACAGGAGGCAGAGAGGAAGGCAAATTTCTATTGCACAAATGGGACAATTTTGTGCGATACAACCCTGTCTGTGGTATGCAATTTTTATGCAGAGACCTATTGATATTAATGGACCTAATGTGCATTAATTCCAGTGTATCTCCTCTCTGTAAAACCTAGTTGAATACCACCCTTTTTATTTTTATACTTAAAACCCTGTATTTCAAATTGTCTATAATTCAGGCAGGGTAGACAAATCAATGGGCAATCAAATGCTGGGGTGGGCAACCCTATTCTGGCCAATAGTGCTCTGGCCATTCTACTTCAACAAAATGTGTTTTTCCTCGGGGGGGGGTGGCAGCAGGATAACTCATTCTTTTCCTTTATTGCAAAAGTGTGGAAGCTATGTGTTGTGGATGCTGTTGTCATGATAAGGGTTTGTGGGGTACAGGAATCACCTTTCACCTGTGCTCCTTGTCATACCACTTTTAAATTAAACAAATAATCTCTATTTCGTGTCCACTTTTTCCCTCTGGGGAAAAAATGACCCTGATCAAATTCTTAGTTAAAGCAATTCTTAAATTTCCCCTTCTGAGGAACAAGGTGGGGTGGAGGGGAAAGAACACTTTTAAAGAAGCCTGATAAAAATGTAACAAAGAGCAATAGAAAAAGAATGAGGGTAGCAAAAAAGCAAAGTTGGAAAACAAAATTTTCTACAAAATAGCCATAAGACGATTCAAGAATTAAGGCTGCAGATATCATTAAAGCGCAATTCTGAATGCTGAATAAACAAAAAAGATAATTCTGTCTTGAATGCTTGGCAGCTACATTCCCAGGAAATAAATAATATGAAGCTAAAATACATTCAATTTTCTGTTGGTAGTCTTTTAAGATACTATTTTTGCACTCATTTCATTTTTTGTCTGCAGGCATTGCTCCTCTCAGCTGCTGTGATGATTTTTAGATGTGTTGCCGTGTCATCAATGTTGTGTCTTATGGTTTGCAATGCTGTTACTGTTTTATTTTGTTTGAGAGGGCTAATCCTAACATACACACATAGCCCACCTAAATCTGTAGTCCTAATATTGCTAAATGAAGCAAAATGCTCTGCATTATTAGTATTTTAAGAAAGTGCAAACAAATGTTAATGGAAATTCTATCAATTTAAGCTGCTTCTTTCATATTTCATGGGAAACAAGATTCCATGCAATGCTGTGAAACTTCCAAAAGGAGCAGGAAAAAAATTGTTCCTGTCATAGTAATCTTGCTGAAACATTCGGGCAGAGCCCCCTGGTGGAATGCAATTCTATTACTTGAAATTTTAAATGCTTTTATTTATCAAATTTTATTAAGTCAACAAATACCCATAGTGTGAATTTAAAATTTTATGACATGCTGCAAAAGTACGTCAGCTGGTATTTCTTACATGCCGGATTTTGCAATTACTTTGGTATGCAAATGGTTCAGCTACTGAAAATACAAAGCATGCCAATGCAGCATGCCAATGTCTGCTAGGAGTAAAACTCATGGAAACAACTATGTAGGAAAAACATCTTGTGTAAAGTGGCCTTCAAATTACAATATGTGTGCAACATAGATTGGGGAATTTTCAGAATAAATATTTATTATTCTTGATTATCCTTTTATTCC
This sequence comes from Podarcis melisellensis, assembly GCF_964234715.1. NCBI lineage: Eukaryota > Metazoa > Chordata > Lepidosauria > Squamata > Lacertidae > Podarcis > Podarcis melisellensis. The sequence continues at coordinate 64,550,841 of NC_138528.1, read as the reverse complement.
CATCATATTACAGATGAAGGGAGGGAATACCTATAATTCAAAAATACACATTGCTTGGAAGGAAAAAATAACGCTTATCATAAAACTGTACAATTGGATGGATCAATCGGATGGAACAAAGAACAAAAAAGGACACTGGGTTGGACTAGTGAAAATGTACCATTTGAGAAACCTCAACCAATAATCAATGCATTGCTGTTTCCACACGGGCAAAGGAAGTTCTTTTTTTAAAAAAATAGTAGTAGTAATGTACTGTGCTAAGCGGTAGCCTCAGATCAGGCTCCAACATCTTTGCTATGCTTTTCTATTCAAAGCATGTACCAACCTCAATAAAAGGAAACCTACTGGGGGGGGGGAGATGTCTTGTCCAAAAGCATAATTAGCATCAATAGCATGGGTAGGCAAACTAAGGCCCAGGGGCCAGATTTGGCCCAATTGCCTTCTCAATCAGGCCTGCGGACAGTATGGGAATCAGCATGCTTTTACACGAGTAGAATATGTCCTTTTATTTAAAATGCATCTCTGGGTTATTTGTGAGGCATAGGAATTTGTTCATTATTTTTTTCCAAAATCTAGTCCGGCCCCCCACAAGGTCTGAGGGACAGTGGATCGGCCCCCTGCTGAAAAAGTTTGCTGACCTCTGATCAATAACTTGCTACTACCTGGAAATAGCACAAAGATTGGCAAAAGATCTCCTATTGCATTCTGCACATCAATTGCTTCATCTCTTGGAGATCTTTTCTTCATCTATGTCCAGGTCGTTGGGGATGGGGAAATTTGCCCTAAGGAAACTAGTTATATATTATATTCCATGGCAGTTTCACTTTGCTTCCACGTTATATTGGGGATAGGCTATTGTTACTGCCTGCCCATTTCTCACTAACCATTGCCCTTGTGAGGTAGGCTTTCAGCTACCTAGAACTAAAATGCAGATGGCACCACAAGGTATAATAATGTAACATCCACAGCAGCCTTAATAGAAATAGGAACTGGCTATTCCTTCTCCTGGATGTGGGTGGCGCTGTGGGTTAAACCACAGAGCCTAGGACTTGCCGATCAGAACGTTGGCAGTTTGAATCCCCGCAACAGGGTGAGCTCCCGTTGCTCGGTCCCTGCTCCTGCCAACCTAGCAGTTCAAAAGCATGTCAAAGTGCAAGTATTTAAATAGGTACTGCTCCAGCGGGAAGGTAAACGGCGTTTCCGTGTGCCGCTCTGGTTCGCCAGAAGCGGTTTAGTCATGCTGGCCACATGACCTGGAAGCTGTACGCCGGCTCCCTCGGCCAATAAAACGAGATGAGCGCCGCAACCCCAGAGTCAGCCACAACTGGACCTAATGGTCAGGGTCCCTTTACCTTTATTCCTTCTCCCACTCCTGATGTTTTCATCATCCTTCATCAAAATTAGGAGCTTTGGCAAAAAAAAGTGTAACTGCTTTATGAATAAACTATGGGGTTTTTGCACAATGATTCTCTGCATGGGACTGGCACGAGCAGGTATTCCTTTCTATTAATTCCACATCAGACTGTCTGCTCCTCTAATACAGATCACATGTATTCCATTGCCAATGGAAATAAATAATAATCTACTGGAGCATCATGTCCCAATACATCCTTTAGATGAATGCTTTCCCCACCATTTGGCAACTTGTACCATCACCATTCCACTGGCATCTCAGAGGAACTACGGTACATGACAGAAAAGCTGCCATTTTCAATGAAGTCCAAAACCACCATGTGTTCCAATAGTTACATTTTCTGTTGACTGGCCAAAAATGGAAGCTCAAATGTTTTTGAAGATCACTTCAGTCAAACTATTTGGGGGGAAATCACATCACTAAGATAAAGCTGGTGGCCTGAATCCTGTGAAACTGGAAATTTATATAAATGAGCCCTTGAGAGTTAGAGAAAAGATTGAAAAACTTTTCAGTTATCTCCATCTACTATAATAAAAATAAAAGCCGACAAGTTCCATTTGCTGCAATATATATTTTAATTCAAAGTGAATCTTGACAGTAATACACCATAAATTCTTATTTTGACACTCACCAAAATAGTCACCTGGAAAACCCGCTTTTTGTGACAAAGTACAGAAGGCTTGGTCACATTTAAATCACTGAGAACTAGAGAGAAATACTATCGCAAACTGTAGGAAACATTACATCCATAAAAATTTTCCCAGTCCTCTTATTGTAATATTGCACAGTGCAATTGCTACATGGCAAACTAGTGTAGCACAGAAATCAAGAACAAAAAAGCCACAAGTCTACAAATAATTGTTAAACTGTAACAGTTCAAACTTAGTAACCAAATCTATATTAGTTCTAAAACAAATCTTTCTACAGCTTGCAGTGTGATTTTAGCATTTACCGAACACAAACCAAGTTAAAATTAGCTGTAAATACAGAATATTTGAAAATTAAAAATAAAATAATTAGTTAATACAGTAGTATATTTGATCAATAACACACCCTGAATTAAAGTTAAAAACCGAATACAAGGGATTCATATAAAAATTAAATTTCCAAATTGAAAATCGTATGCAATTTTGTTATCGTGCAGTGTTTTATTTAAAAGGCATCAGAAGAATAAGATGTATATATGGGATTACATTGACCATAGATTTACACCAATTTTTTGTCTGGACAGACCCTTAGCCCTCCTAAAGCCATAGCAACCATAAGTAGGTTATCCTACAGCTAAATTATTCCGCTGCAACCAAAATCAACAGAACTGTTTTGCTGTGCAACTGCAGAGTATAGCCTGAGAGAGGGCAGAAGATCTAGTCCTTCACTGCAATGCTCATTGCAGAACTGGTTGTTGAGTAGCACATTATGCTCAGTGCTGATTGTGGCAGAACTTAATTTATCACTTCTGAAAAGCAAAAAATATTTGCTCTTTTGCAATATGCTAGGAGTCAGAGGCTACCTTTGGGGTATTACTCTTAGAAGCGGTTCTATGTCTGACATGGTGTAATGTATCATGTACATTAGCTTTGTATCCCAAACAGAATTTAAAACATAGTAAATACTCTACAGAGCAAGACAGGTCCAAGTAAATTAAGAGAATACATTTTTATTTTTATTTGGTGACAATTATAGAAAAAGTAAGCTAACTTCTGGTGCTCATGGCTCCTGATGCGTCCACTGCCAGCAATGGAGATAAGCATCAAGATATGCCATTCTCAACACCAAGGAGTTAACAGAAAAGAGGAATTTACTGAACCATAAACATTAAGGAACATGACAAAATCTGCTTATTTTCTTGATTCCATCTGCTTCAATATATGCTGAAAAGGTTTCAGATTAGATCACATTATCCTTGTCTTTATTTGATAGAGACACATTTGTATTTCTACAAAACACATAAAACTGTTTATGAAAAACCCAAAATACTCCTTTACTGTGCCCAAGAGCATGTCTGCACTCAGTGGGACTTGTCACTCTTTTCATCTGAACAGCAGCTCTCCCATGCCATTATCACAAAGCTGGGTTTTAAGCTTTTCCAACTTTCAGAAGTGATTTTTTTGGGGGGGGGGGTACATGACACAGAGCGCTTTTTTTAAAAGCCCTACCTGGTCATGCAAAGCTGCAGCTCTCTGACTGTGGCCTAAAAGTTGTGAGAAAGGGTTAGGGTTTATTTCCATATTCAGCCATTAAAATGTACTGCTGGTTTTGGTTTTTGTCAACTAATACTGCTGTATTTCAGTCCTGAAAAGTAAATCAAATGTAGGCACATTTTTCCACTTAGACATTCATTAAATAAAACACTGCTTGTGTTAATGGAACAAAGAAAAACTATCAGCTGTTAGACTGCTGAGGCTGCAATCCTCACACTTTCCTAGAAGTAATGCCCACTGAACTCTGTGGGAATTACTTTTAAGTAAACATGCCTAGGATTGTGCTTGAGAGAAACCCTTTGCACTCCTATTCCAGTCTATGCTGCAATAATTGTATTCCAGAATCTTTGTTTATAAAAAAAAAGTTAAGTCAAGCCACCAAGATAGTTTTCTTAAGTGTCTACACAATGTCAATATGAACACATACAAATTAAATTACATGGATACACCCATTTATATGCAATGATAGTTAATGGAGATAAAATACTGATGCAAATAACACACCCCAAAATAACATATGCAATTGTCTTCCATCATTTACAATATAGTAGTTACAACACTCCAAACATGAAAGCAAACAAAAACAAAATCAACCCCATACTTCCATTTCATGTCATTAGACTAATACAGAAATTAGAAGGGTAAGAACTAGTTAAATCACCTAATTTCACAGCTATCTGAAGTGGCAATCATTATATAGCAGCTTATCTATGATACATTCAAGATAGATGATACAATTTATTACTTGCCTCATAAGCTAAAACACAACCTCACTTTAATACCCTCCTTTTAAAACCCATCCCTATCACTACACTTGAGGTCTATGAAAAAAGTAGCTACCTTTTAATAGGAAATGGATGATTAAGTCTTTGGTGCTGCAAAAGCAATCTTATTTGAACAAGAACAAAAACACACACACACACAGAAATGATGCACTTCCTAGAGGGGAAAATGCATGTAATTTGTTGTCCCTGACGGAATGTATTAAATAATAAAATACCCCCACCCCCAAAAAAGGCTAGAACAAATACTAGAATGTAAAAAGGCTAAAATCTCTCCCATGCATAAATGAAAAATTGCACACAAAGTACTCACACCTTTTCAAGCTTCAATAGTAAATATTCTGCTACTATTTATTAAATACTGCATGGTTTGCTCAAGCTAAGATGAAACCACAGCATGAATCAATGAGCATTTTGCTTTTTTCTTTCATAATCTAGCCAAGTCATGCCTACTGCACCTCTAACAGGTTATTAAAATCCAGTTGGACTTAAACACTTTGAAAATAAACTACTTAGATTGTATTGCAGTTCCACTGAACAGTATAAAACACCATTTTTTAAATTCAACAGCTACTGAATCAACTTTTCCTATGAACTACAAAATGCTTTCCGTGAAGCTGATCATTCGGGGGGAAATATCAGACAGCAGAATTCAGCTACAGCAAAACATGCTGTCCCCTAGATAAAGAAATCACAACCTATACTAAAATCATACCACACACAAATAAAAAAAGAAAGAGAGAGCGCGCATAACTCTATGAAATAATCAGCAAAACTGAATGTTAAGTGCTGCAGTCCTCAACATTTATAATATAGTAACATTAACAACCTCAAATATTTAAGGCACTATGTGTGGGAACAGTTTACAATGCAGCTGAGATTATTAGGACACCAACATTTAAGAGCAAATTTCTAGGCAACTTTGTTTTTGCCCATGCAAAGGACACATGCAATGTGAAGAACAGCTCAACCTTTTTAGATAAGTGACTCGACACTGAACACCAAGATACATAATACAAACAAGTTACTCATACATGATACTGATGACACATGTGCATCTGTTGCTCTAAATCTGTACACTCAATGGCTTCCCAAATGTAGACGTGTCTCGCACTAGTTAGAAGGCAATTTTATAAAAAATAGTAGGAGCAAAACTGGATTTCTGCTCCCATAAGTCACCTGTCTGGAGTTACTCTATAAGAAGATAACATGACTAAAGACAAATTTATACCAAATGTGCAAAAACACATTAAAAGTGAGTTAAAGCTCAAGGTTGTTTAAATTGCACCCAAGTCTAACATGATTAAAAAAAATATCTTTTTGTTGTGCCATGGCTAATATTTATTAAATACCATGTTTTCCTCTCAAATCACATGTATGTATCACTGAGCTCTGTCAGCGTACTTGAGTTCTCACATAAATGGATACTGGCTGAGTTTCGTTGGACTCAATGGAAATCCTGTGTAAGCAGGTGATGCAATGTAAGAATGTGGTGGGAAAATTGGTTTGTACTGAGTCTGGTGGATAGTTGGGGAAGGTAGCAGTCGGGGATTTATGCCCACTGGGACCTGGTGAACTAGACCACCGTGATGAGAGATACTGTAAGTGGGATGCTGTAAGATCGGTCTTGAGGTACATGGTGAGGCTAGGATGTGGGCAACGGGAGCAGCAGTAGTGAGGGGCGCAGATGATGGATACGGCAGAATAGCAGGCTGTCCTCCAAGATGTGTACTTCCAGCCAAATGTGCATGGACTGAGGTATGAGTGGGACTTCCATGTTGAAGGGAGAATGCATGACTGGCAACATTAGCTGGGATATAAGCCTGCTGTCTCCAATGACCACAGTTTCCATTCCACTCCTGAGACCCAGATCCAAAGTGTTGAACCTGTCTCAAGAGAAACTGCAGTTAATTTCAAGCAGTAAATACAAGATTCCCCAGTCTCCAAAGTGGACAGCTATCACATCTAAACAATCTTTCTTCTGTTCCCACCAACGCTGCCTGAAACATCTTTGGGGATGGGCTTCCTCCACCTCCTTGTGGTCATATATGTCCACCACCCCACAATCATAAGAACTACGCTGCTGGATCAAACCAAGGAGTCGTCTGGTTTGGCATTTTGTTCCCATAAATGGTCAGCTAGATCAGTGGTCTTCAACTGGTGGGATGGGACCATATTTGTGGGTCACAGCCTGACCCAAGGTGGGTCACACAACAGGAGCACTATCACCATGCAAATATATGGTAAAAGGTTAAGAGATGGGTCCCCAAATGCATGTTTGGGTTGGAAGTGGGTCGTGGGTCTGAAAAGCTTGAAGACACCTGGGCTAGATGCTTCTGAGAAGATTAGAAGGAAGGCATGAAGAAAAGCATCCTCAGTTTGTCCCCACCATCTGGTACTCAGAGGTGTATCATCTTGATGGAATTATCCAGCTTGACTTTGTCCATTCCTTTTTAAAGCCATGCAAATCAGTGTTGGTCAACACGTATTGCAGCAATTACAGCTCCTAATTTTAATATTTGTTGACCTGGATCCAGAGTTTCTTTAAGTGAAACTTTGATCATAGAATATTCCCACTAAAGGGGGGGGAGCAGGCAACTTTTACTTATGTCTGTCCCTCTACAGCCCTTTGAAAAGCTACCCTAGAGGGTTGGAAGACCCTCTGGAACCATGTGAGAGGCGACACTGGAGGCTCTAGGGGAAGGAGAAATTGGAAAATCGCTTCCCTCCTTCTCCCTGCCCCCCCCAACAGAAGCCTCCACTAAATCACAGTTCTGCCTGTGAATGGAAGGAGCTCTTTCATTTGCAAATCCAAATCCATTGTGTGCCGTCATGTTTTTTCTCCTATTCTGAACCCCAAAATCCTCATACTGTGACAGGAAGAACAGCCTATCTTCTGTTCCACCCTATTTTATAATGTTGGGACTGGTGGAAAGTGGAAAACAAAATAGTTCTGGCAACTGAGAATTAGACAAGACCTCTCATGTGAATGGCTTGAGAGCCAACAGTTAATGTCCCCTATTATAAGAACAATTTATAGACTATGATGTATGGCATTATGAATTAAGAAGCTCAAAGCTTTTTATATGAATTATTGATCGCATTATCTGACACTAGATATGTGATGCAATAGGAGAGGCAGTTCAGAATACCTTCAGGTAAATTTGACTATATTAGTTTTGAAGTTTCTCTCTTGAACCCTGCCCCTTAAAACCAATCTATATGTAACATCACAAATGATATTGTGCACACCTATATATGGAAATACAATGAGAGAATTTCAACTAGATTTTTTTCAAAGGTATCTACAAACTCATGAATATATGAATAACCAAATTATAAGTTATGCTTCTAAATATAGTCATGAGACTTCTAGAAAACTTATCTATGAGTTGAAAACAAGCACACATAAGTCACAAATTTTGTAGCACAAAACACAAATGAATGCATGAATAAATCAGATCCACACTGATCCAAAGCACCAGCAAATATGCTTAAACAAAACAAAACTTACTGGGTAACACTTAGACTTTGGCCCACTTTCACATTCAAATGAACCAGTGTGTGTATGGGTGTGTGGGTGTGTGTGTGTGTGTGTGTGTGTGTGTGTGTTCTCCTACACAACTATGGTGTATGTGTATGCACATTTGTATGTCCCAATGTAAATACCACAACTATGCAAGTAGGGCAAATCACACAAGTCCCACTTATCCATGCCATTGTGGTCGTGTCACATATACTGCGGCCTTTCAAGGTATTGCCAGAGCCAGTATTTGAATTAAATTAATTTTCTCAATGGCTTTGTTTAAAGCCTCTTTCTTGTTTAAGAAAAAAACTATGAAGGAGCAGCTCCTACACAACTTTTTGAAGGAGCTCTCAGACTTGAACACAATGGATGGAATCAAAGAAAGCACTAAGGCAAACGTTCTGTCGGCACAAACATTTCTGCTTGGGAAATGGAAAGTTATAGCCCTCTCCTCCCACCCTCCACCCACCCACCAAATCTGTTTCCAACTCTTTGGAACAGACTCGGTGAGGACATGAGCCTACACAGGCAGAGAAGGGGGGAAATCCCATTATGAAATGCTTGCACTGACAGGACTCATTAACAGAATATCATCCAAAATGTAGGTGTAGATACAATTTCTTGCTGTATGCTTAACCACTCGCAACATTCACAGAAAATACCACTGTACGAGTCCTCAGTATTATCTGGTGTGTAAAAGGTATCCTCAGGAAAGCATCTACAGAAGAGTGGCAGCCCCTTAGATAGGTAGGTTCAAAGCCATTTAGAGCTTTAGGTCCAAACCAGAATCTTGTGTTACGCTAGAAAAGAAATAGAGTGTCAAATGCAGACTCTGGAAGATTGATGTCATATGTTTGTAGTGGCCTACTCCATCATCAGGAACTGGGATATCAAAGTATGTATGCACTAAAGTTGCTACTTAGACTTCGAGGAAGCCCAACATACTGCATGTTAATTGTCTCTACCTGATATCTCAACCAGTCTAAAAGTTTCTCTTTGGTTAATGTGATTAAAATTATAGTTAACAAAGGTCAGAATGAAAGATAGATGAAGTAGTGGTGATGGGTTTGAGTCATGTGTGTGCAGTAGATTTCAACATTAAAATATCTAAACTAATAAAAATATCTCTACATTGCAATATTTACATACATACCTGACTGAGGTTTGAGTGCTGCTGATGGAATGCTGATATCAATTTTCGTTGACGATTGCCCAAGCCAGAAGGATGGTTTGTTTTTATACGGGCAGATCGGCGTTTTACCAGTGGTTGACAGGTGGTAACTAGCAAAATATGAAAAGATCAACATAGGATACATCAGGGTTGCTTCTAATGTTTTCACTTTATTCAACTTAATGGTAAACATTAAAACTGTAAAACATTAGAGCATTCAAGGGAGAAGATAACAAACCACACACATCCCATATTATTATTGGTTCAGGGGGGAAGTGCACCCCCAAAAACCTCTCTGGAGTCCCCCCCAGAGAGGGTTTTTGAGGATATAGGAGAAGAGACAGGAAATGATCAGTTACCCAGGTGGTCCTCCATTCATGTAATCTACATTGAACAAAACGTGGCCAGCACAGAAATACATAAGCACCAATTACCTGCATTTGTAATTTGCTCATCTGCATTTAACCTGTTCTCTATCCTCATTGGTGGCACCACCACAGTACAGACAGCTGGTTTGGCTTCCAAGTTAGCTGAGGTTCTTGTTTCTGGGTTTTCATTGGTGTCTTCTGCAAAACTATTTTCTAGGAATGGACTGTCGTGGCCTGAAGACTCTGAACTGGGAGAACCATCCACAGTGTCACTTTCTTGTTCATCATCTGACATACTACAGAAATAAAGTAAAGCACCGTTATGAAGAATACATCACATTCATTCCTTTTGCAGCAAACATCCAAAAACAACAAAATAAAAACAGGAAAAATTAAGTTTAAACAGGAGAGCTGAAGTTCTTGACTCTAAACTTCCAGCTTTCCAAAATCAATCCAAGTTTCATTCTATAAACAAACTACTAGGGAAAGTGTGGACATCTTCAAAAAACCAAGGAGCTTCAGATCTGTACCTAAAATGTACCTTTCCCCAATAAATCAACCAATACTTATGAATGGACTCTTATCCCAATTCACTCTCTCCAAGACAACTTTTCACTAGTCACTGGTTTTAAGTTTTTATGACTTCTAAGTTTTTATGACTAAAGGGCTGACAGAATGTGTATTTAGTTTTGTTTATTGTTTTCTTTTGTTGCTGATGGTTTTGGTTATAGTTAATGTTTCTTTTGGGGGGCTGGATGTTTCATACTGCTAGATTTAGTATTGTTTGGTGTTTGGAAAGTACTGTTGATATTTTACTCCATAATTATTGAAGCCACCTTGAGAGTTTTACTCCTAAATTCAGCCTATGTTTTAAAATGAAATAAACTAACAGTAAAATAAATGTCAGCCCTGATCCACCAATTTGACTGCTGGTCGATTTCTGGTGGCACTCACACCAGAAAAGACTTTAATTCTGCCAGCAGACCACACCTAGGGGAAGGGAAGTAGGTGCCCCCAACCAAAACACAGGTAGTGTCCATGTATACTCCACCTACCATCATTCAGATGGCAGCAACCCTGTTGCAGACCCCAATGAAGCTGCAACTTCATTGCCATTTATTATCCATTCCAGTGACTGTAATATCACTCTAAAGCTAAATTAACTTCATTTACCCTAAGTGATGTCATGTAGCCAAATCTGAATAGCTACATATCTGTTATTGCTGCTAGGTAGGAAAGGGTTATCTTTCAAATAAAAAGTGACACTAATTCTGTAGCTGATTAGGACTACAAACCAAGTTTAAAAATGTAAGCTTGGGGGGACTCTTTAATCTAACAATTGGAGGTGGTGAAGCCCCTTTTGCATGTCAAAAATATTCACTGGAGGACATCTGGCTCAGCCCTAGCAATTCCTTTCATCTTTTTAATTAGGGTTGCATAGTTGTCATGGCAATCGTTGTCAGGGCAGCAAGGTAATTTTATAGAGGATCTTTAAAATGATCACAAATCCATGATTTTCACAACTGCACAGAGCTGCTCATTTGAGTTCGCTCTGCAATAATTATTTAACTCAACAATGGATTTAAATTTATATCCAAGAATTAGTGATGCAACTGAGCTATCACCATTAGATTCCGAGAAAACCACAGAACCAGTTGGGCGTACAGTAATAGAAAGGTGCTGCTGACCGTTATCTTTAAGATTCATTATTTTCTATCTTCAGAAACGATATGATTGGCATAACCAATCATTACATATCAGGAAGACTCCATCTCTATGGTTTTCCACCCACTGCCTATGGAAGACCTTCCCTTTTAAACAAGCCTTTTAAGTGACAATCTCTGTATTGGATTTGTAATTGTTTTTACATATGGAATGGTTTTATTTTTGATATTTTTTACTGTAAAATCACTTAACAGATATTTGATGGGAAATGATTCATCCACATACTCAAATAATACATATATCTATCCAAACAGTTATGTTAACAGAATTATCAAGACTTTACAGATGGCTAACAGTGACAGGCAATATCCAGCATGCTAAGGCTTTTCCTTTAGGAAGCTTTATTACCCTAACCCTTGTTCCAAAAAATCCAGCACAGAAGCATTGTCACATATACAGAGAGAAACCTCTGTTGAGGCAGGTATGATCAAAACATTACACTATGTAAACATTACACTATGCTTAAGAATGCTTCCAGAAATAGGTTTTAGAAATGGGACTCTGAGGTATTATTGCCACACAGGGACATCAAACCCAGTTATGTACATTTCTTACCTGTTGGGTCTTTTGCAAGGGGATGGACTGGACTGTCCAGAAGAACTAGAGCTCAAAGTGCTGTCAGGACTGCTTAATGAACACACACGGTCAATATTTAACGTACTCTGGCAAGCTTCACAATCTAGGCTCCCTTTACATCTGAAATGCAAACATACATAAATAAAACATTCATCCTGCACACTTCTCGCTAAACATCGATTGTAACTTCTAGCTGCATTGATTTAGTGCCAACTGTGTGCTAAGCTATACTACCAAGACTGAAAGCTGTGAAACTCAAAGAGGTGTAACAACCTGCCGCCTAGAAGTGGCAGCCATGTTCCACGTGATTTAAGCTGATTCAAGTGAATGTACTGGTGCTGTATATTTAGGAAGTCCCTCTTACTATCACCAAAACACCAGCTCTCCAGCACAACCCTGAGGAAAAGGGAAGTTAAAATAAGCCCAAAGCTACTACTTACTCTGCAAATGAATGCCTTTGTGCCACATCATCTTCATCCGTGTCACTGCTGATGGTGATCACACTGACTGGTGGGCTTGGGGAATCTGCAATAATGATAGCCTGTCGCTGTTTGTTTGAAACCGATGAATCAGGGTCCTGCCTGACAGGTGGTTTGCAACAGTTGCTTTCCTGACCAACCGAGTTACAATTGTCCTGTGTTTCTACACAGCTTAGCTTCTCACCAGCCTTTCCGTTGCTTATCTTTGGAGACACAAATGCTGAATTTTGGATATTGGTATTTTGTAACACATTACTCCTGCGAAGAAGACATTTATTTAGACATGTCATAAATATGTTCTTTATCAAACAAATGCAGTCTTTACATCACCCTCCCCAAATTGACTCAAACTAGAACGTAAGACTTTGAAACAGCAATGAATATAAATCAACACATGAAACATAAAACAATGAACATACAGGTAACACTGTAAATGTTGTTTTCCAGAGCAATCATGGAAAACGTTTCAGGTAACTATTGCATATCACAAGCAGGGTTGTTCAGATGCTGCAATGCAAGGTTCAAAGTTGGATTTACCAATGAAATGTAGTACAATACGCTGAAGATACCATTCTCTTAAAAAGGAAAGAAGGAATGAAGAAATGCTGGCTTGGACACCATAAACATTTTTGAATCGGATTCAAAATCCTCTGAAATCATCAGGAATTGTGTTCACTGACTTCAGGGGACATGAATCAGGGGTTACTTAACATAGTTCACCAGTGTAACTGTCCTTCCCGGTCTTACGTTTCTCCATTACTGAAATGTCCCATACCTTTGTAAATAACTTCTGTAGTGATGGGGCACATTTTCTCCACAGAGCACTTAAAGTGTTTCTTGCTGCCAGCAAAAGAAAGACTATTCTTAATACTATTCTAAGTCATATTATGGCTATTATACAATGTCTCTATTTTCAATAGTCCAAATTTTACAATTCCTCATGCACATGAGTCTAGGAACTGCTAACTGCGTCTACCTGCAATACTTAAATAACCAAACCAAAGTCTATTTCTGCAGATAAATATAGTCAAAGCCACTTTTGTCACAAGAAGAGAGAAGATCAAAGGGCAGCAAATGCTACTTTACATTATTTCCCATTTTGTTACCATCCCTTGGTTTTAACGGGTAAGCTTCTGATCAATTTGAACTGTAACACAGTATTTAATGTTTAAAGAAACAAATGTTCTAAACAAACTAGTTTGAGGTGTAACACCTTGGCGAGCATGCAGCATTCATAAATATACAGCCCCCTTTTAAAGGGATTTTGAAAGAATGATTATTATTTTTTACATCTAAATGATCCACAGGCACCGTATAAAACCAACCTGTTCTGGCACACTTTATTTCTCTTGGTTGGTGTGGGCTGAGGCCAGACTACATGTGCAATGCCCACACTGATTGGTTGAGGAGCAGATAAAGTTATTTGATTGGTTAACAGAGACTGTGTCATCACTGAGTTGTAATGGTTGCCATGGGGAATCATCTTCCTAGGGAGAACAGAGAAAAACACATCCTTATTAAAATACAGCAGAGTTGCGTACTTTGTTTTCAAGCACAAAATCAAAATACTGTTTTGACCTACCCCCAGTCTCCAAGTCTCTGCGGGCCAGCCACAGAATCAGAAGCTAGTGTTGTCGGAGGAGCCACAGGCGTCACTTGTTGCCATGCTGGAAGCAGTATCTGCTGTGTTCTGTTTGACCACGTCTGTTGTAAACACATAAAGCGTTATGAATAACTACATCCCAATATGTTTAGCATCCTTTTTTCAAGTTAGGCCGCTGGTCCATTTAGTCCAAAGTACTGTCAAAACAGACTGGCAGCAGCTCTCGGACGACTCTGATAACAGATCTTATCAGTCCAGCTGCCCAAAGGTCCTTTTACATGGCAATGCAGGGAGTGTAACGGCGAGACAGATTACATGCAAAGCATTTGGCCTGTCACTAATCTACAGTCCCTCTCAACTGATGTGATATTACTTCAAAATCTGTCAAGCTAACTAATGTTTATGACTCTGAAAATGTGAAACCTACAGCATCAAACAACATACCTGAGAAAGGACTCCTCTTATCTGGAGCGGCTGTAGGGTTGGCGCCTGTGTGACCAACGGCACTGCATTATCAACTCTTACAGAGTAACCATTGGGCTTCCCATGATTAGCATGAATTCCTAATTCACAAATATGAAAAGGGGAGTTAAGATTGAATCCAAATTCATAAAAGGTTAGCATACAGAATTTCTGAGCCTGATGCAAACTTTGCTCAGGGAAATATTGCTCAGTCCAGTGATCACCCGGAGCCAAATCGCTTCTGACCTGATTCCTAAACCATAATCTAGCAATCAGAAGCATCCCCCAAAACTCCTCTCTCCTCATTTCTCCTTCTACACCATGGGTGTCAAACACAAGGCCCGCGGGCCAAATCCGGCCCGCCAGACCTCGTCATGTAGTCCGTGTAGCTGCCGCTACATTATTCTACTTGCCATTATTCTGACTATGTTTCTGCTTTCAGAGCTAGTTATTACTTACATTATTACAAAAAACAGTAATAATTGAATGCAGTGACAATAATTTATGATAATAAAGAGTGGACACATAGTCCTATAGATACAACCGGCCCTTTGAGGGTGACCAAACTGCTGATGCGGCCCCTGATGAATTTGAGTTTGACACCCCTGTTCTACACCATGGCCAAGGTGGGACTGAAGCAGCCAGGCTCAAATCTGCTGCAGGCCAACCACAGAATCAGAGGATAATGTTGTAGTGTAGAGGAACACAGGGGCTACTTGCTTCCATGCTGTTTCCATCAGAGGTGGGCACCAATTAACGCGAGTGCCAGCATGCCACAAATTAACCAAACCTGAAACACTTCACTTGAGACACAGTGTAGCATTCAGCACAAGAAAGGTATCCTAGCCAGAAAATTATAAAATAGACTGTGTCGCCTATGTGAAATAAGCCCTTCAGTCATCAGATGTATCCCTTTTAGTTCTGGGATTAAGCAGAGAACATATGTTGCGAGCCTTTCACATCAATTCCTATTAAGACAGAGGAGTCATCGCGTGTACTTGGCGTTCAAAGAAATTCCACAAAGTCTGCACTGTTTTAGCCCTACATTCCTAAACGTGATTTTTAAAAATAAAGGTGCATAACATAAATTATGTCAAGGAAGTAAAAGTAAAAGTGAATCTTCAGCAACAAAGGGCAGACAGACCACAGAAGGATCCATATTAGGAAACATGACCCAGACAGCAACTGTCAAGGGCTGACAGGCTAAAAAGAGGCCCACAGTGCTTCTAGATTTTTACCATGTAAAGTAAGATTAATGCTGAATAAGTGTAGGCTATGGATTCCAACAGGTATTCTCAAAAACGATATGACAACTCATGCATGAGGTCCATGTGATTATTTTGGTTCACTGGAAGGAATTGCAGTGGGATTTAGATACAAAAGTGAGGAAATTTGCCTCAAAATGCAATAATATGACTCCACTATCACCTTTCAATTTCATCTTCTTGAAAATACTTGTCCACTAGAGTTCTCAATGTTATCAGATCATCCAAGGAAAATGGAAAACCTGAAGTAAAATCTTGGTTAATTGTAGTAGGTTTTATCAAAAGCCTGAATTGACGATTCTTTGAACTACCAAGTGAATATCTAATTTTATATCACGTGTCATTTTAATTGCCTCATACCTTGGAGAGTAGGAGGGCATATAATCAGTGTTTGTTGAAAAGCATCATTGCAACCAAATTGGGCCGTTCCTGCCTGCAGTGGTATTCCATGGTGCATAACTGAATGGGCAGATCCTGCTAATGCCTGTAAATAATAGGTATATTATCAGTTAACAAAATGATTGCCACAATTTTCACATGCATTTTTTTTAAAAAAAATCTCAAGTTATAATGTTGTGTGAGGATATTGATGTTCATGCTTTTGCATGCAGCAAAAGCAAATCCTCATATACGAATATGTTTATAGCGCATGCCAGCACACTGAATATTTCACCACATGGGGGCACTGCAACAAAGGATTTCTTGAACAGAAAACCTTTGGCTTTATTTTGTGAAAATGTCTTCCAAGAGAACTACTAGAAAAGGAACGTAACTCATCCTGAAGGGCTTGTTCTCCATGGTTCTCTACTAGGCTGGCATTTAGAGCCACAAGAGAAGCCTCCTCTCCTGGCCCATGTGGACAAGAGAGCAAGTAAGGGGATAAGTATGATAAATGCTAAGAGTGCCATAGCAAAGTCTCAAGGCACTCTTGGATTCCCAATTATTTATACTCCCATAATACAATTCCAGACTCTGAAGAGCATCAAGGTAACAAATAGCAGCAAAATAAGAAACACAGATGCCTCTGTTACCAACTTAGCTTCCACATCTTTACCCATGAGGAGATTGGTATGATTCTGACATAGTTTCAACTTGTGGATCTCCCCACAGGGGAAAATGTGACTGTTCAATTTAGGTTGGTGAATATAATAATAGGAGTGGTGAAGCATTTGCATTTCATCATATCCAAAGCCACTGTGTGCAAAAACAATGTCACTTATTGTCACTTTTGGAAACTTAACCATTTTTATTGTGCAATGAGCTTCTGTAGCTAGTCTACTGCCTAATATGCATGAAATGGACAGTGAATATGTTAATTTATCTTCTGTTTAGGATACATGATTTCTACCTCACCTTTTGATTCAGATGTATGTCATGTGCAACTACATTGTCCAAACCATAAAAACCATTCCCTTAAAACCAGATACATCTTTATTCCCCCTCTTAGAAAGGCCTGCCCCCTTCCAATGCCTTGAGACACGCCCCCCCCCTTTCATTATCTTGCATGATCTAAATCCTGGGATGTGGGTGGAAGTGAATAGGAGACCCAAAGTGAAATCAAAGGTACTTACCTGACTTCGTACTGCACCAATCTTGGCAAAATTAGCTGAGAGATTTGGTGCATTACCTGAAGCAATTGGTCTCAGGTGCACTGTTTTATTGCGATTATTTGTATCATATGAATTTGATCGGTACTTGCAAATGTCCATGATATGAAAACAGGATTTTACTCTGATGGCAAAGAGAAGAAAGAATGAGTTGTGAGGAAAGTAAGTGACAACAACCACAAAAACCCAGTATAACAATCACAGGATTGACCCAGACTATTTTCCTTAGAGACTAAACAGGTTAAAACCTCAGTCTCAATTGGGGTTGGGGGGGGGAACCCACACAAGTTTTTTACTCTCATTGGCCTGGTCATGGTTTGGCCACACTACAGCTTACCAGGAACATGCAAATGTCCTGGCTCCCAAAGAGAAGCTGATGCCCACTTTGCCCCCCCCCCCAGCCTTTTAAATCAGTGCAGTGCGGCAGCTTAGTCAAAGTTTAGCTGCCTGAATCCAGGAGCAGAGTTAAGCTCTCTTCTCCCTAACCATGATCTATAGCTTAGAACACACACTGGCTATAGACTGTGGTTAAGAAAGAAAGCTGAAGCTTGATCCCTGGGTCAGAGGACACTCTAAGCCAGGGGGCTGCCAACCCAGTGCTTACAAAGGCAGGGTCCCCAGATCCTGAGCTTTCTTTCTCTTTTGTTTTAAAGTAATTCTGCAGTCCTCCTAGAAAGAATGTCATGCAGTAAAATGTGCAGGTACTCTTTTAAGCAATTTCTGTCTGGACGGTTGCTCCTGCCTGTCAAGTGTTTTAAGCCAATGGGAGAAGTGAGAGCTGTGATTGATAAGTGAGTTGACTGTTTTCCTATCTCCATTAGTACACTTTTCCTGCTTCTCTCTTATTTTCTATTCCTCGCCATTTCCATAGGATGTCCCTCCTTTTCCCCCTAGCAACTGTTATGCATCTTTCATGTGTTGGATTCATCTGAGATCAGGCAGTCACTACAGTATTATTCAACTTTCTGTGTACTTTATGTATGGTTTGTTTGGTGAATTTACCTTTTACTATCTTTTTGGAACAGAAAAGAAAATACAAGAATAAGAATAAAATGCTTGCCAGCTAGTGTTTTGTCTTTTTATTTGTGACTATGAATGTGTGTGGCTGGCTGTGGTAATTCAAAATAATTCCTGGATTCAGTTATCCTTTATTTTCTAGTTCTAATATAAAGCAGCACACCAGCAACAGGCAACATAGCAACCGAGACTAACTAATGCTTGTGTACAGAGGAAAGCCATAGTTACTGAAACCCTGGTTCTGTTGCAATCTGCACTAACCAGGAGAATGTAGCCCAGAATCAAAAGGCACAGGAACTACAGCAAACATGGGTAAATGGGTAGCATGGAACCCTTTCAAAAAGGCTTGCCCATGATTATTTTTACAAGTGTGTTATACAACATACTGGTTGCTATGAGGAAAATCAAGGAGGTGCTTCATGGTAATAAAAGGATGGTTCAGTGTGTCAACTGGAGTGATTCTTGAGTCAGCATCTATCAACAGCATTTTCTTCAACAGGCTGACAAACTCTCTTCTGTCTGCTTTCTCTGCCAACAGGTCACTTCCTTCTAAATCCATCACCATGTTCACCTGTGTTGAACGAGTAAATGTCAGAGTGAAAACAATCAGGCATTTATCATTCATCAATAACAACATTTTCATTCAAATATTTATATCCTGCCTTTCAAGATATTATTAAACTCAAGGCAGCTTCATATAAAAATATAAATGACAGCAAAATCATAATTAAATTCCACAATAAAACAAATAGCAGTAAAACAGCACTATACAAACAATTATCAGTGGCAGCATATGAAGTGTAATTTTTAATTACATTGCAAGCAAAACATCATTCTATGTGTCCTTCTACTTTAAAAAGTACTGGATGATAGAAAGAAGTGGTACAAGCTTTAGGGGAAGGAGAGATGGAAATGTCAGCAAGCCTCAAAACACGTTTATATATATAAGAACATTTAAAAGGGTACTATTAAAGAAACAACCATGCTGCAGAGTACAGGCTAAATATCAACTTAACTAACTACAGTATTTGTAAAATATGGTTAGTACCTAAATGGCTGCATTCACACAAAGGGACGAATTCAATGTAGCACAAAGGATTTTTTTCTGTCAGCACAAGCCTTTCCTCTCTTCGTCCTATGCAGTTTTCTGGGGGGTTCCCTCAATTCCCCAAGCCAATTTGGGGCACAAAGCTCTGCTGCACTGGTAGACAATATTGCACTGGCTTCCGCTAGTGGGATTCATTCATGAATTTGGCCAGGAATGCTAAGCCATGATTTAGTGCTACATGCACAAACAGAAAAGAGCCTGTGTAACGCCTCAGTCTCTCATGGTTCTCTACATTCCATGTGGCTGGGAGCAGAACTTCACCACAGTTAAATTTCATTTTCTGGTTTGTCACTACATGTAAACCTGGGATAAACTCTGGAAGTTTCAAAACAAGCCAACTTCAAACCATGGATTATGAACAGTTAATTTTTTAAAAATGTAGTGAATTAAAGGAAACTGCCAGGTGTCAAGTGTTATTTTTAAATACCTAGCCATGTAGTCACTAGGTTGTAAAGCTATTCATTGAAATTAGTAGGGGGGGAATATTTCACATGAAGGTGGGACTGGCATGCAGCAGAAAGGAGACTGGAACTTTTAAAGAGGTGATGCTTTACAAATAAACAGAAATTGTCATAATGGAAAAGCAACTCCATGAATTTCATGTGCACTGGTGAAGCTACCATGGATGAGTATGGATATAAAGACATCATGTATTTTAGAGTAAAAAAAAAAAACGAAATTAAAATAAAGGGAAAATCTTGAAAGTAGATACAGGGGAACAGTTCCCACAAGTGAAATTAGAGGTAGCTAGTCACAAATGGTAGCTAATACATTAAAAAACACACAAACTGTATACATTAAATGCATCTGAATGTACTCACATGCACTATTTCATCCAAACTGTTGAAAATGTACTTTCGGGCCTCTTTGGATTTCATCCCTGTCTCTCGTTCATGTTCTTCCAGTGTCTTCAGAAATTTAAGAAATGGATGGTTTAATTATTAATATACCAGGGGGAGGGGAATCATTCTATGGCACAAAGAAATAGCAACCTACAGCAGGCATCACTGTGTTTTCTGTTTATTGATGTAAAAATATGGCCTTTTAAAAAAATGGAAATGTGCTATGTCTAAGAGAGGTGTGCAGGGCAAGTCATTTTAATCAGCTATGCCATTTACCTTAGTTCCTAGAGTTGATCCAAATGTTCTCCAGTCAGTATGAATGAAGAAGCCAAAACATTTTCCAGTTCCCCTTCCCCTTGGCAACTTTACATTTTCCTGACAATCTGCAACCCTTAATACCACTTTGTTTGCAAGATAACCCTTCTGCAGAGCAATAGTGACATGACCATACAGCCAATCAGTTTTTGCTATGTGATGACATCAGAGGACAAGTGAGGGAGGCTGATGAAATAAGGATCCTAAAGCTGCAGTTGTGAAGAGAGCCAATCGAGTTCTATCTTTGCCTGAAGCACAACTGGCAGGAAGGCAGTGTGCCAACACAGAAAGATGTGCTTCCTAGGCCCCTCCCACAAAACTGCTTCTTCCAATCAGCCACCAATACAGACCAACCATGTGTTCACAAAATATACCCCCTATTCTGCTTCAGCTGTATTCCTCCTTGAAGGCACATGTATAGCCAAAAACACAGACGGCAGGAACTCCTGTCTACGCTTTCAAGAATTTTTAGTACCTTTAATCTCCAACTAGAATATGGTGCATCTGTTTCTTTACAGAAAAACCGTGTGGTCTTCGTTCCAACGTTCAACAACTGCTCTGGAGGTGAGCCTTGTGTCTGTGAAATGTAGCGAATCTGAAAAGTTAAAAGAAGTGTGAGTTTTACAAACACATTGCTGTACGGTTGCGTCTTGAGTGGTGGTTACTTCCAGGGATGGTGCATACATGCAAAAATGTTTATACCTGAGCTGCCCCCTTGGGACCACCCTTACCTTCCAAGTAAGCTTTTACACTCTCTGCCTCCTTACTAGGCTCTGGGATGCTCTTGTGTGGGCTCTTGCAAGATCTCACAGGGCCATTTGAGTTCTTGCAAGAACATCCCAGAGCCCAGTAAGAAATTCTGAGAACTTAAAAGCTCTTTCCACACTGGGAAAATCGAGTGAAAAAGAAGCTTTTAAGCTCTTTGCCTTGCATGCAATTAATTTTGCAGGATTTCAACCAGCCAGCTTTCAACCACACAAGGTTGAAATTGCGCACAAGGTGCAATCATACTGTATACAGTTATGATTTTGAATGCCCGTACCACCATTATCCTGCTTAATGCCAATTATCCAATACTGCAGTACTTCAAGAGCTTGACTCAAAGGGAGTTATTTTGAACCATTTTCTTGGTGTTTTAAAATATTGGTGCACAATTATTTCGTATGTTCAAAATCATAAGACAAAATCAATGAACTCTAAACCCCATCTGACTAAACTGCAGACTTAAACAGATAAAAGTATCTCAGATCATCAAGTTTCTACTACCTGGTCATATTCGAGGGCTCCTGGATACAGTGGCCATCCAAGGAACAGCTCAGCAATCACACAGCCCAGTGACCACATGTCTATGGCTTCACAAAACGGCAAACCCAATATGATTTCTGGTGCTCTGCAAATAAAACAGGGATGGTTAATGGACATTCTACATAAAAACAATAACCTGGATAAAAACTGGAATTTGGAAAACATTATTTAAATAATTGTAAAAGTCAAATAACTGTAAGGTAAACTGTTCTTATTAAATCCCCCATCTTCCCATGCAGACCATACTAGTTATGTGCCATGGAATCTACAAATTATATGTTATTCTGCTTCATCATACTTTACCAGTTGCGGCTTTCAGTGTCTAGGCTATTTTTACTGCAAACACAAAAAAGTTGACACTTACTCTGCAGTAAATTCACACAGTGCTTTATTTTTCACCTGAATGTGTGTGAGAACTTGCATTGTGCTTTACTTTGAACATAGCAGTATCTATGGAGACATGTTCTTCAAGTGTGTGCTAGCATTAAAGTTTAGTAAAAGAAATTAACTGAAAACCAAAGTAAAAGGATACTAAAGCATATTCAACAATGCATCATGGGCACAAGGTTAGGCCATAAATATTTCTTTATTTAAATTTACAGTCCACCCATTCCCAACAATTACTTAATTTATTATTTATACATCAATTAAATTTATTATTTAGCCTTTGTTCCCAACATTTGCATGAATCCAGATGTTTTGTTGAATGTGAAGTGTAGCACTTTTTCATTGACTATAAAATGTGTGTGCCCCATGGTTAGGCTGATGAACTAGGACAGAAAGAAACCACACTTGCTAAATAAACCATGGCTTACATAAGAACAGCTGTGCTGGATCAGACAAAGCTCATCTAATGCAAGACAGACAACTCTTCATTTACGCATTTGGTGAGCTGGAGGGACAGTGTGGTTTGCCCAGCTGAGATGATAAAGGTGGCTCCCCATTCTATGCTATTTCACAGGGGGGTTCCAAACGTAACCTCCACGTAAATAGGGAGTCATCTGTATTCTGGTGGGCAACAAGATGTCTATGAGAAACCTGCAAGCAGGGCCTGAGTGCTATAGCCTTCTCCATACATGGTGTGCCCAACAACTAGTATTCAGAGGCAGATCAGCTCTACGCAGCCATCATGGCTAGTAGCTCTTGATAACTCTGATTCGCCATGGATATGTCTAGTTCCCTTTTACATCTTGTGTTAATGAATTTCAGAGTTTAAATATGTGCTGTGTGAAGAGGCACTTGCTATTTTCTTTTCTGAATCTCCTAACAGTCATCTTCATTGGATACCCCCAGGTTTTAATATTATAGTAGAGACCTATCCACCTATCCAAACCTCTTGGTGAGATCCTCCAGGCTCTTCATTATTTTCACTGCCCTTTTCTGAACCTTTCTGAACTCTCTGAAAACCATCTTTGAGATGCGGCAACCAGAACCATACACAGTATTCAAGTGCAGTTCCATATCACAGTGTTATATGATGACATTACGGTATTAACAATATTATTTTCAATCCCTTTCCTAATGATTCATTGTGTGCACACCAGGTCAGTGTGTTACAGTGGAACCAATTCATTCTGAACATCCATAATGGCTACATACAAAGCCCAGAAAGACTGTGGATTTAATTTTTCCTCATATACCGTATTGGCCCGAATATAAGCCACACCTGTAAATAAGTCGCACCTTTAAAATTCAAGGGGGAAGAAGAAGAAAAGACAATACCCGAATATAAGTCGCTCCTTTAAAATTCCGCAGGCACTCGCACCCGTTCCGTTTTACGTATGTCTGTTTCAGCAGTGATATTGTAAAAGCCAAGTTTTGTAAGGTTGCGAATTTAAGCTGCACTTTAACTTTTCACAGTCGGAATTTGGAAAAAAAAGTGTGGCTTATCTGCAGGCCAATATGGTAACAATGGTTGAGCCCAGGGAGTTTCCTCCCTAATAACTGACTCCATAACACCCACATGGGTTGGAGCAGGGGAGATTCCACATGTGCCATGAAATATTTGGATCCAAACATGTGCCTATTTTGTAACACAGAATATTCATCCATTCCCCATCTGATTGTATTTTTTGGTAAATCAATTCAAGACTTTAAAATTGCAGAATATAAATCCAACTGAAAAATTAGTATAGGAAGGAAAACTGCCTCATGTGATCAGAAAAGTGAAATTAATGAAAGCTATAAAAAGTGCAGCATTGTTTCCATGAATCTACAAATTCTGAATGTCAACCCTTTGTTGGATAATACAAACAGAAAGAAACAAGTTCAAAGAAACAAGTGAATTCTCATTAATATGTAGCCAAGAACTTATTGCTAATAATGGAATAAGTAAAAACTGCATTTTCAATGTGGTCTGGCTGACATTTCAGTTGGGTGCCATAAAAATAAAAATGATCCTTCGAGCAGCTTAAAGTCAGGAAGACTACCAAAGACAGCTGTTAATTCAGAGAACTTCAAAGTCACATGCCTTCCAGAAAAGTATAATGCACTACAGTCTCTATATATTTAAAACCTGTTTCATTTCCTAAAATGGCATGACAATCATGCTGAAGAAGATTCCCATCAAAAGCCAAAAATGGTAGCAGCAAAATCTCTTTATTGTGGTATTTTTACATGTTGAATTTAAATAGCTCAAATATTTCTGAAGTGATGGAATGACTATTTTTAGCAGACACTTCAGCAAGGCACTACTTTAGAAAGTGGGTGTTTTAGTTCTGAGGACCACATTAGTAGTATCTCATGTCATGATTGCAGAAGCTGTTACAGGTTTTTATACTCAGTAACTCAGGAGAAACTTAAAAGACTGATCAACCAGACAGTAAATCAGATTTCAAATTAATAACAAATTCTGGGCAAATTCTTTCCAACATTTTGCTTTTAGTAAATCAAGAAAGCAGAACACCATGCCTAGCTGCAACTGAGATACTAATATTTGTAAGACAACTATGCCACATTACAGAGCTAATACAACAACAATTTGCTCTGGAAAGTGCATAACGTGATTTATAAATGTTTTGACACTCACAATACTGTTACAATAATTTGGCCCTGAATGTTCACAATGCATGATGACTTAATCTAATCAGATCGATATTAAGGTATAAATATCGATAGTACCTCTTATGTACAATATTTTAATTGTACCAATTACATGATATTTTAATTGTGTACACTGTACGTCTCTAAAGAGACAACTGGTGAAACAAAGTTTAGTCGTTATGACTGAACAAAACTAAGCCTAAAAACTGAATTATGCTAGGTGGAGCCTAAACAAACCTTTGGCACAAGTTTAATTAGAGTTTATTTATTTTTTCATATGCAGAGCGAAACAAAAGTTAAAAGATACTCATTGAGAGCACTATTTTTATTTTTTTCAAAAAAGGGATAAATGAAACAGCAGGGTGCATTCCCATCCCCCCCCCAATACTGGTTTGTTTTTGTGTTTGGGGTGCAAGAAGTATACTCAGGGTAGGTAAATCGCTATTCTATTTTTGATCAGAGAGATACTCAAAGAGCTTTTGAAGCACAACACAATGGAATGGTGATCTTCCCTCCTCCTCCTCCCTTGCCACAAGCTCAACAGCAGGGCTGAAACTTGTCCTCTGAATGTTGCCCTGCATGGCACTTGGAACCTCTCAAGACAACCATGGGGATGATACCCTGTTCCTTTCCCAGCTCTGTGCTTCTGAGGCAAAACCAACATGCAGTGCAAGTGCAGAAATCATTCCAACATCACCTACTCAATAAGGAGGAGAGCTGGATCTTAGGTTTGGCACGCCGTGTTGCTGAAGCTCTTACAGCAGCTTAAAATATACAGCACAACTGGAGGAATGATCACTCACCACCAGCTCCAGCTCTCTTGTTTGGGAGGCGGTTTGTGGCCCTTCTGTGTTTCACTGTACCTTTGAGGTATGGTTAGTGCCTCAGATAAGCCATCTAAAAGCAGGTGAGCTTGGAGAAAAGAGAAGTGCAGCACAAGCTCAGGGACACAACCCTGCCCTTTACAGTGGGTTCTGGCAACACAAACTGTTGGCTGGCTATTAAGGTAAGCCAACGTCTGTGGGTCCATGTTTGCTTCTACCGCCAGTGAGTAAGTAATGTTAAGGCATCCTCCGTACTTTGCCAACAAGCTAATAATTCATTTTCACGGCAGATTTAATGCAGAATGCAAACGTCCACTAGTATGTACTAGAATATACAGTGGTACCTTTAGGTAACGTAACTTTGGGTAACGTAACTTTGGGTTGCGAATGTGGCAAATCCAGAAGTGTATACTTCCGGGTTTCGCCATGCACACACGCTCAGAAGTGCTCTATCGCGCAGTGCGCGTGCAGAAAAGCGGGGCCTCTGGATACGGACTTTTCGGGGTAAGTACGGACCCCCAGGATGAATTATGTTTGTATCTGGAGGGTCCACTGTACTCTGCTCCCATCCATTTAACACAATGAAATGCTATCATTAAAGGAATCTATGCCATAAAAACATGATAATTTGTTAATCATAATGTAAATCAAAACACATCTCTCGTTTCAGTCATTTGTTTTGCTCACAGGTGTCACAAATTAACAGCTACATTGAATGGTATATATTTAAAGGGCAGAACCACAGGTGGATGGGCAAATTAGCTGTAGGGCCCTTCCCCATGACTGCAGCTGCTACTTACATAAACATATCCCATTTCCAGAGACAAATGAGACTCTTCAGTCAATCACTGCTGATATATTAACCACTATGGAAGAATCTAAATTAATGCAGAGACTGCTCAGAAGCAGAAACTGCTCTGAGTGAGCTAACATTCACACCGGTCATCCTACCAACTTTCATGTGGATGCCTAGGTCCTGGTAGCTCACAGCACCCTCCTTTATATGCTATGCAGCAGCAGTTAAAGAAGTCCAAAACACTGGAATTAAGGACCCAGCTTTTCCAGAATAAAGCACATCAAATTTATGTGAGGTGGTTAAAAAATAATGCAAAAAACATAGCTCAGAAAAAGTACTAATAAAAGAATACTGTTGGAAAATAGGAAGGGGGAGAATGCAAGTTAGAATGAAAAATATATCTAGCTATCCTAGTCTAGTGGCAAGGCAATGACACCATACCACAGGAATAAAACAGCACAGACATGTGCTCAAGCAAGAAAAAAATGGTGGCCAAGTTAGCTAATCAGATACTGGGCTGTCAGTAAATTTCCAGAACTGAGAGAGAAATGTGCTCTCTCACCACGAAGGCATTTCCTTCAATTACCTGGGCTGCCATAGTGGCTTTGGAGCCCAGTTCATACCAGATAACACAGGTGCACTCAATCCGTGATCTCACCACAAAGTAACATCTTGGATTACCAGAGGCCTGCAGGAACCAACCTTTTGTTAAAGGATTAATACATGTGTGCAGAATGTCACTGTCTCCTCAGTAAATAAACAAAAAGCTTTTCTCTGCACATCTATAGAGTGGGGAAGACCTTACATGTAAGAGGCCTCTAGTATGTTTCTCATTCAGACAAGATTGATTCCATGTCTCTTATTTAGCAAGTAAGCATACCACATGACATGTTGTTCAATTCCTGTACTCATTACACCTACACATCCACTGCCAAAAAACTAATCAAACAGAAAAAACATTTCAAGTGTAAGGAGCATGCAGTTTTCCTCCCCACAACAATCATTTTGACTTTTATTATCCAAAACACTAAGTTAGAAGAACAAAGTTTTCCAACCAATAGACAAAAAATGATTGTTTCATTTGAGCTGGAGCACATCAGAACCTATTTGCAATGGATGGCTTAGTCCTGAAAATGTGAAGTAATCATCTCTGCTCATGTGCAGAGTAGCTTACACTAGACTACTCACAATCAGCCTCTTATGTCTGAGATTAAGGACAGCATCTTCCAGTGAAAAAGGAGGTAGAAAAGAATAAGAATTACAGCCATAGTTCCTCACTTGAAACTTTATAAATTACCTATTATACCAACACAAATTGAAATCACAATTGTAGATGTTATATAAGGGATTATTATATCTGAATGGAATGTAATGGAAATTATTAAAAATTTTGAATGCAGAAGAAATGTAGAAGAATGAACTCATCAACTCTAGCATGTGAGGGGTCCAGTTTAGTTAAATTGTATAATTTGACATTTGAATAATTGGCATTGATAATGGTATTAACTGGATAAAATTGGTATTGTTATAATGAAGCTGTTACTGGAATGATATTGGAAAAGCAATAAAATATATATATTTAAAAGAAAGAAAGGAAAAGGATTTGGAGTCAGTGTGATACTGAGACAGGCATACAGCTCATATTTTTCATTTCAAATATTCACTGACACTCCCCCCCCCCCAAAAAAGGTAGCAAGAAATACTAGCAACAGCGTTGTTCCTCCCAATCCAATTCAAAAAATTATATGCAGCATGATTAAGCAAACATATATTAATTATAGAAAGAAACTCACACTGTGTCAACTGTAAATTGCTTACCTGCTCTCTCTCTCTCTCTATAGCAAAGTCACAAAACAAATACTAAACGAAACAAAAGCGAAGTAAGTAACGCTCGCTGTTGCTTCTCTAGTTACCAGAACAGGCTAAAAGCTATGAAATATGCCCTTCATGGAAACAGCTCTGAGCATGCTCAGAACAGATGTATGATTCTAATAGGCTACCATATGGTACAGGACCGTTCTTAAGGGGTTTCAAGCAGTCCGCCCTAACCTGATATGAGTGTCTGCTGGATAGCCCTGGTAACAACAGAAGGTGCCTGACCAGCAGAATCTGAAAAGACAGCAGTTCTCCTAATGTTCAAATGTCTGTTACATGTTTTTTCTCTGCCTAATGACAGTATTGCCACAGCTATACTTTGGGGTTAAGATTCAGTGAGTGGTGCAGAAAACTGAATGACCTGAAAACAGGACATTGACAGAAATACTTCCACAAGCCTCTATAAGTTCAGAGAAGTATAAAATGCGTGTGAGACAGGACAGAGTGTGTGGCTTTGAGATTTGGGGAAGAGGAGGATTTTAAAAATTGTTTCACACCTTCAACTGTGGGCCAGGAGTCCTAGTGGAAGATCCCCCACCGGTTACAATATCTGACCCATTGTTTTATGAAGACAAATTAGTTCAATTTATTGGAAGCTCCAATAAGCATCCCATTTTTTACAAAATTGTACTAATGCAATTTATTAATCAATGGTCAATTTGATCTATAAAAGAATAACTGAATACATTTAAAGATGATTTTCATAATTTTAATGCTTTATATTTTTGTAAACTTGGGGGGCAGTTGTTTGTTTGTTTGTTTGTTTGTTTACAATCAATAAGTGTATAAATTTTGGTAAATCCAGAAATACGGTTTTTTCATTACCCAAAAATGCATATAATATTTGCATATAGATACATTAAAATGATGTTTGCATTTCTGGTAGCAATTTTTAGAAACCAATGATTTTGCTCACATGACTACTGTATTTTCCTAGGAAAGGCTCTCCACTTAGCTGGATTAGCACACAATTGATAGCTGGATTCCACTGCTATGAGATACTGTCAAGTCATCATTTCGAGAACAACCCTATCAAGCTGTTTTCGCTATTCAGTATGCATGACTATCATGAAATTGCTCTGCAAATGCAGTTTAAAACCTGGTGCAACGAATATTCAAGAGACACATGACTGTCTGGCTAATTAAATGAAATCCAACTGTTCATCAACAGTTTTAAAAGGCATAATACAGAGCAACAGGGTTCAAAGGCACAAACCAGCAAACATTAAGCATGCTTGAGCCTCAACAAAATCAATGGCACTTTACATCCCACTGGTTTAATGTAAAGAGGAGTGCTGTGAAATCAGCCCATCTCAATTTGAAATGAGCTGTGCTGCATTTGAGAAAACCGAACACTTCTTTTGAGAGCTTGAAAGAACATCCAGCCACGGGTAGTTTCCCCACCGCCATCCATCATCTTGTCTGCTAATGGTGTAGTGCATGGGTAGGCAAACTAAGGCCCGGGGGCCGGATCTGGCCCAATCACCTTCTAAATCTGGCCCGCGGACAGTCCAGGAATCAGCATGTTTTTACATGAGTAGAATTTGTCCTTTTATCTAAAATGCATCTCTGGGTTATTTGTGGGGCATATGAATTCGTTCATTTCCCCCCTGAAAATATAGTCTGGCCCCCACAAAGTCTGAGGGACAGTGGACCAGCCCCCTGCTGAAAAAGTTTGCTGACCCCTGGTGTAGTGGTTAAGAGTGCTAGACTGTGACTTGCCAGGCCAGGATTAAAAACTTCACAAAGCCATAAAGGTCACTTGGTGATCTTTGGCCAATCACTGTCTCTCAGTCTAGCCTACCTTGCAGGGTTGTTGTGAAGACAAAATGGGTAAGAGAACAGTGTATGCCCCCTTGAGCTCCTTGGAGGGAAGTTGAGCTATAGAGGCAATAAACAGATAATAAAATAAAACATATCCCAGTTCCCACACTAACCAAGCTGGGCAGGAAGAGAACACAAGCACTGGCTAAAGTTGAACACTCTTCCTAAGTTCCCAATGCTCTGTATGCTTCTGAGCATACCTGGAATGTCTAATGTTGATGAAAACAACAATATTCAAATAAAGTCAGCCTTACATCTTGAAAGCTGACAGTTGTAAAGTGGTTTACAGTCTCAGAACAGGAAGGCTTTCACATGTACATCTTCCACTCTCATCCCATGTGTGAAGCCTGCTCATGTCCTGGCAATTTTGGCAGGGACGAAAGAGCAAACCCACCCCACCTTGCACCAAATTTGACAGCAAAACAGAAATTTCTGGGGCAGTTTCTTCTGCCACACAGGTCTTCCCACAGACATCTGGCTTCATTACTTGGCCAGCAACCACTTTTGCCTGCTAAATAAGAGCTTTTGTTCCCAAACAAGCACAAGACAACACCCCGCTTCTGATACAAATGTGTATTCCTGAGACTGTCAAGCAGTCACTGAAGACATAAAGCTGAAATATACAAGCTATTTACTGTGAAGCAGTCCCCTATGCTCAAATGAAAAGCTCTAAATTAAGTGGATGATGTACTACATGCCAAGCTCCTAACTCTCATGGCTGCCATGCTGGATGTTGACATATAGTGTCTGCAAAGCCAAAGCAACAAATAAATAAATCTCCAGAGTTCTCTAAAGACAGGGATTCTTTGTCCTTTCTAGCTATTCTGTTTCTTCCACGTATCCTCTTCCCATACTCTGCATTGACGCATATTTCTCACCCCTACAGTGAAGCTTTCTCCCAAACCCTCAAATTCTGCAAGTATTCTGCAAGCTACAAAATTGTAATTAATTTACTTAAGTAATGTAAGGCTATAAATACAAAGAACCTGGCAACACATTGTTTCAAATTTAGCAAAAAAAAAAAAAAGAGAATAAAAGCATGAATTTGGCCATGTGATTTGAACTTTCTTTACTACCTGTTTCAGCTTCCCCATGCTTCAGCTGCCAATGCTTACCCTTCACCTATAATGGAATTACAATAGCAATTCCGTGCCTAAAATGCATTTGAGAGTCTTAATTGTTGCCAGCTAGTCTCCGTTTAATTCTCTAAATTGATTTTCTCTAGCTGTGTAGCATTCCTAAAAAGATCCGAATACATCCTTTGTCTTTTCAGTACAGCACATTAGCTCCCAATTACAACTGTTAGTTATGAATGTGTCTAATTATTTTCTCTTTGAGGATATCATTAAACTCACTAACAAAGGAACCAAACTGAATCCTATCCTATCCCCTACCCATCAAACACATACAGACACACAATGGAAAGCTTATGGACCTATGACATCACCTTAGAATGTCTTCTTGTGACAGTCAAGCATACGAAAATCAAACAACTGGCCTGTCCCCTCACCTGCCACAACACCATCTGCCATGTGGGAAGGATTCCAGGAGGAAGAGGGGGAGGCAGGCAGACAGACAGACAGAAAAAACGTCAGGAGCTTGCTCCTTCTCCAGTTGAGCTGCCTAAATTTTGTTACAAAACTTTTGGCATCCTTCATTGAATTTTTATAATATTGTGAGCTGCTTTGAAAACTTCAGTCAAAAATACAAGCCTACTAAAACAAATAATTATTCACCTGCCTGCCAGTAGGCTATATTTTTACAAACTATTCTGCTTCCTTACCTATAGAAGGAAACATCATAATATTACTACAGCAGTGGCAGACTCAGTACAGTGGTACCTCGGGTTAAGTACTTAATTCGTTCCGGAGATCCGTTCTTAACCTGAAACTGTTCTTAACCTTAAGCACCACTTTAGCTAATGGGGCCTCCTGCTGCCGCCGTGCCGCTGGAGCCCGATTTCTGTTCTCATCCTGAAGCAATGTTCTTAATGCGAGGTACTATTTCTGGGTTAGTGGAGTCTGTAACCTGAAGCGTATGTAACCTGAAGCGTATATAACCCGAGGTACCACTGTACTGAACAAGGTAAAGGCATGCAACAAGTGAAAATGTATGTCCAGATATATTTATTTTAAAATCTACACCTTCCTTCCTTCCTTCCTTCCTTTCTTTCTTTCTTTCTTTCTTTCTTTCTTTCTTTCTTTCTTTCTTTCTATTTCTAAAAGAGATCACACTGCCTGGCCAAATATTGGTTGGCTGTTAATAGAATTACAACACAAACAACAAATCTGAGATAAGAGAGTGATGCAAGCAAATTATTTTACTCTGTTACTGTCTTTTCCCAAAAGTTGGAAGCCTTTCAGCCACAAATTTCATAGAGGCCAGCCCTGGGGCACATTGTACAATGTCATGGCCGCTGTGTTTCTGGACCAACCTATTCAGTAATTTAAAAACCAAATGTAGGCAAATTGGGGCTTGCAATCTTACATCAGAACAAATTAGTTCCTGCAATCCAACATGGTCATACAGAGGCAGGAGGTCCCTACAGACTACATGTCCCTGAATGTAGGGAAGTTGCATTAGGGCCAGATATAATCAACCCAATACACCAGGGACCCTGGTAAGAGTGTACCAACAGAGTGGGCTGTACGCATGCCGCAGTGTCAATATCAAAACCATGGTAAGGCAAACAATCTTCTCTTTGCCAACAAACATTTTTGACAGACAGATTTTGACCCAAAAAACTTACACACATATAATTTGACTTGCTGAAACACATGACAGTATGCAATCATACTTAAATACTACTGCCTTCCTAAGCATGTTATTCTCTCAAAGTGAAGGTTTGCCACCCAAAAATGAGCATTAAAACGGAACTTTGAAAAGTCGCTCCTCCCACCAAGGCTCTTGTAAATTAGCAATTCCTAACTTGTATTGTTGGCCATTAAAAACAGCCTTGATGAACCAGCCCACCTATCCAGTGTCCCATTTCCAACATGGACCAAGTAGACATGGGAACAATGGAATTTGCCTTATGCAGATCATTGGCCCATTTGGCTCAGAACTGTCAACGCAGACTGGTAGCAACTCTCCAGAATTCCAGATTGGGTACATTCCCAGCCCTACCTGGAGATGCTAGGGATTGAACCTTGGATTTCTGCATGCAACATGGATGCTCTAATATGAGCTCCCAAAACAAAAGTGGCACAAAAACCAGTCAGTGGAAATCTCCAGACAACTAAATTAAAAACCCAAACCCAACATGTTTCAAGCTACACACAGGCCCTCCTTCACGGGAACATGTATATCTGAAAGGTATATTGGGCTCTACACTGAAATAGTTTATGACAGTCTTTGCTGAGCTATCATGGAGGTCTATCCTCCACCAAAATCTACCTAATACTCTTTTAAAGCCAAATAAAGTGGTGACCATCATACCTTGCAGCAGTGAATTGTGTCTTAACACTAATTAAGGTCAGTATTAAGTGAGGTTCCTAATCCATGGTTTAGAGTTGGTTTGTTCATTCACAATTTTGGGTTTGGACAACATGGGAAGTAATGGCCAGCTAAAAGCAAAGGTATCTAAACTCCTCCTCTGTGTCATGCTGGAGGAAAAGGTGGAAAAAAAGGGAGTACAAGTACAGGTGGGAGGCTAGGCTCATTTTTGTGACACTAAACCAGGGTTTAAGTCCATATTGCCTTCAAATGCATTCAGTGATTAGTTTTAACATTAATACACATCATTTAAAAAAATTGAAATGACTGAATTTTACAACCACATTCAAAACTGCTAATGCTGGTTTGCTAAATATTATCTTACTAAGGCTACAATACTATACAAACTTATCTGAGTTTAAGTCCTATTGACCACTGAGGGGCTTAATTCTGAAGAAACTGTATAAGACTGCACCATCAAAGTTTAAGTAGCATCTACAGTATATGGTATTTATTTTAGTAATAAGAAAGTGATGATGAGTTCCCAACACGTGACAGAACCCACATCCTTACTCCAGGCTTAATTTTACTCAAGAGCCTTTTGTTTTTTGAAAGATTTACAATCTACCAGACCATTCTTGCCTAGTGTCTCTGTGTTTGTTGACATTAAAATATATGTTGGCTGGCAGGTCTAAGTTTGTGGATCCTGCAAAATCTTGTTTTTCAAGCAGGAACAGTTATCATCAAACTGTCAAAAGAGGAGACTGGTTTTAACAATGTTACACGTTTCAGTCTTAAAATTCAAAAGTTTTACATTTCAGTCCTTACAATTCAGCTCCAGTGATGCATTATCGTACATTTTGACTTGTCAATAAAATGACAAATGGATAGCCAATGGACTAGTAATCAGTTTTAGCAATAAGTAAATAAAAGTCACCATAACTGGGGTAGTGGTTGGTTGAAAGGGCAGGGTAGCCTACGATGGGCCAGAGGGAAGGGGAAAAATGACTTCTCCCTATCCACACAAATTTCTAGATGTTGAGATATCTTCTTGAGTTCCCAGTTACTCGTGACTAAGGAGAGGGTAAATCCCTGAATATTCACTACTGAATCATTATGGAACAGATTACTCTTGTCAAGCACAGTATTAGACTCCAGAAGAGAAACGACTTGAGGAAACCAAGACAACATGCCTCACTTGCTTATCATACAAGTAGCTGAAATGAACAGTATTTGAAGTACATAGCATAGGGTTTGGCTTGTGCATAGCAAGATTACTCAAGAGAAAATATTGTCCTTATGCTAAGAAACCAGCGTCAAGTCTTGCTGGCTGTTCTTTTCCAGGGAATGCCTTACTAACACACACACACACACACACACACACACACACACACACACACACACACCACACACATATATCACACACAATCTAGTCAGCTTGTGGCACTGTAGAACCCAACAGCCTCCCTAGAACAGATTTTGTTTTTTGCATAACCAACAAGAAATAGTTGAGCTCTCCAGTGAAGTAAAGTTAACAGCTACACAGAGAGAGAAAAGAATACCAGATGCTAATGTGGCTTGATGTAACCATATCTGAATCCCACTTGAAAGATTGCTTGGGTCAGCAGGAGATAACTCCAGACAGAGTGACTCAATGCAGAAAAAGGACATGAATGTATCAGCAAATCAACTTTTAAAAAGCATGTAATATTTGGTAGATACCCACCTGAGTGCTCTGAAAGGATCAAAACCTACTCTAACATGAGGCAGGACAAACATACAAGAACACAATATACCACAAGCGAAAAAGTATGGGGACGCCCTAGGAGGTTTATAGTTCTAAAGGGGAAAATTAAAAAGGTGTCAGCTCAAATTGTCCGCTTGAGAAAGCACAAATGCTAAACAGTAAAGTAACTGCCAAGCAGCAGCATGCTTGGTAATTACAATTCACAGTTTGTTTACATCGACACCAGCCAGCTGAACAGTAGAACCAATCCACATAATTTGGGCTTCAACTAAAAAAGAAAAAAACAAACCAAGCACACACAAACGCCACCCCAAAATTTCCTGTATGCTGAATCTGTCTGCTGAAATTCAGCCCCTTATCTTAAAAAGCTGCCTTTAATTCATGTAGTAGCCCCTGCCTCTTCCCTAACAGTAACTAGGCTTAAAAGCATAGCAGCTGACTTAGAGCATGCTGACCTTGAGCAAATGAACGCACTTAGCAGCATGTACTTCTGGCTTATTTCACTGCACCAGCGAAACAGCCTCACCATCTATAGTAGTCAACAGTTTCTGGCCACCACCCCCTGCCTATTTTAAGATATCCCCCACAACATTTCAGTGATGCACAGTTCAAAGTGATAGAATAACATCTGAGGCCACATTCCAGCTCAAGTTGTTTACAGAGGAATCTTGTTCTGGTTCTCATGCGCTGCTTCTTTCATCAATGAGTAGAATATGAGTAGAATATGGTCAGAACTATGTATTTCCACTTACACAACACGAATATACATAATTTCACAATATCCCTTGAACAACAGCTAAATCAAGGGTTGTGGGAAATGTTCACTTATAAAAAGATAGCTAAATCATATCAGCATGTGACAAGATGGAAAAATATGAAAGGCAGCAGCTTTTGCTCACAAATACTATATATAGCATACCACATGTAGAAATATTTTTGGTTTCGGAACTAAAAATGTAGCTAGAAATGTAAAAACACCTGCTTATCTGCTTTAACAATGTCTGCTGAGCTTTATCATGAAATATTATCAGAATGCTTAACCTAAGCACACTGAATTTCTCCCCTTGGGAAACTGTCTTAAGACCCAACTTTAATACAAAGGGCAGAAATGATATTCATTTATCAGTCCTCCAAGTACAGTTTTGACCATAAAACAATTTATTTTTAAAATTATCAACTAACCTTGGCTGTGTCATCTTTAATCTAATCCTAGTCGCCAACCAAGTACAGTGGTACCTCGGTTTAAGAACTTAATTTGTTCTGGAGGTTCATTCTTAACCTGAAACTGTTCTTAACCTGAAGTACCACTTTAACGAATGGGGACTCCTGCTGGTGCCACACCACCGCCACACAATTTCTGTTCTCATCCTGAAGCAAAGTTATTAACCCAAGGTACTATTTCTGGGTTAGCGGAGTCTAACCTGAAGTTTCTGTAACCTGAAGCGCCTGTAACCCGAGGTACCACTGTACATAAATAGTTTGTATATAAATATTTGTACAAAACAAAATACGATGCTCTCTCCTGATAACACTAGTGGTTCAAAACATCTGAAGCTGGATCCTGAACATCTCATTCTAGTACTCAGGAATTTGAAATAATTTTTACAGCTTTAAAAAAACAGAAAACTAAATTAGCATGGTTTCAAGTTTAAAAAAAACCAAACAGAACTCCTGCAGATAACATGTATTGCCAGGTAAGACACATATGGTCCTGAAAATACCCATATTTCCAGAGGTGTACCCTTGTCAGAATGTTG
Organism: Podarcis melisellensis; assembly: GCF_964234715.1. NCBI lineage: Eukaryota > Metazoa > Chordata > Lepidosauria > Squamata > Lacertidae > Podarcis > Podarcis melisellensis. The sequence continues at coordinate 64,513,775 of NC_138528.1, read as the reverse complement.
CGCTTGTGGAATCTAAAAGACCAACAGCATTATTATGGCATAAGCCTTCAGGGATTGCAGACCACTTCATCAGATGTACGTCAATAACAGCCCGGCTCCACTAGGCCCCTTGCTAGCTATAGATTTCATATGTACCTGCTTCACGAAGCTGATAGCAAGACTGAAGAGAGATAACTAAAATATTTTCTGTCAGCATTATATAGATATCCAAGTTCATGAACTTCCTCAATTTTCAAGTACCCCACTTTACATTCAGAGATATCTAATCATCCTTCGTATAGCACTTTTGAGCAATTGAAATGTTTTATTCCATATTGTTATACAGCAGTTACTGTTTTTATTTAAAATATGTATCCACTGCCTTTCATTTGAAGTGAAAAAGCAGTATAGAATAAATACGTTAAAATTACAATAGAAAAAAACCACACTAGTCAACAGGCCAGAGCAGAAATAAAACAGATGAATTCAACCATTTGATACTAACAGAAATGGAAAAAAAGTTAATGAGATTTAGCAATCACTGAAACGCCAGTGTTGCCATTTGCCTTAGTGCAGAGTGGGGGGTGATTCTATAAAGATTGTGCTATGGCTGAAAAAATCTCTCCATAGTCAACTCCAGGTACATCAGGTCTGCTGATGAGGAATCTAATAGAGAGTTCATATTATAATGTCTGTTGTATATTATACAACATGTCTGTTGTACATTAATACCTTGTGTATTAATGAAAAGTGAAATGAAAAATGAAAAATTCATATTCTTCCTGTCTCTTTTCAATTTTCAATTTTCCCCTCTCAAGAGGACCTCAATACATAGACATCCTAATACTCCAAATATCCTAATACTCCAAAGCAGACCTGCTTTGTTTCAGAAGTGGAGCTGAAGCAGGTGCATTTCCACCAGCCATTTCAACAGTTGCTATCAAAAATAGTCAATCACTAATATCTGTAAAAATATTTCCACACCTTTCTATTTTTAGCAACTCTGCCAGCTTTAGCCAGCATGTAGACTTTATCCCACAGAATTTAAATTCATTAATACCTTTAAGATTAGATCCAGACTCGTCCTTCTGTGAACAAAAGAGCACCTGCAGTTTGCAGAATGGCTCAGGATCCTGTTCTGTTTCAGGCCCCAGTACTAGCTCCCTCAACAGTTCCAGCGGGCACTGCCCCCACAATCCTATTTGGGGAAGGTACAGTGATCGAGGAATCGGCAAAACTTCTCCCTCCTTCCACCCATGGAAGTAACCAGTTAAACAAAGTTTTGCTTCCAACAAATCTGGATCCAACCCATAGTAATTAAGGCAGTATTTTTAAAAACCCAAGGTTAGCCCATTGATTTCCAGGCATAGGCAAACTCGGCCCTCTAGATGTTTTGGGACTACAACTCCCATCATCCTGTTAGCTAGGGATGATGGGAGCTGAAGTCCCAAAACATCTGGAGAGCCGAGTCTGCCCATGCCTGGTCTACACTGAGTTGTGACTAACATTTGACACTTGTTGGCATCCATCTGTCTCGAGAGACAATGGAGTGCGCATCTGTGGGTTAAGTCAAACCGCTGCATTAGCAGCACCAAAGTGACCTCCCTGGGCAATGTGTATGACGGTCCTGGACTGCCTAGATGACAAGACCCCAGCAGTCTTGCTGATGTGGTCCAAAGGAATGTAGGGCAAAACGTTTGGCATCGGTTTGGCTGCAGGAGTTGCTGGAAGGAGGCATAAAAGGCACGACTGGATATCACCCATAATATTTGCATAATAGTTACTACACAAAATAAAAAGTACTCTCAAATTTCAAGAGGTAACATGTACGTTTGCTGAATTCATATCCCTTCAACCAAAGATTTAGCTATAAGGTATTTAGCTATAAGGTATAAGGTATATGATAAAATCAGGTTTATATCAACTTTTCTCTCTCTCCCAGGCCATCTTGCGCACACAAAGGACATATTCTGAATTGTGGTTTACAAAGCAGAATTCAAAAATGACATAACCTCTTCTAGACTATTACCTCATAATCTACTTTAAAAGTCAGATATTCCAGTTTTACACATGACACTTAAACTGAAGTTATGCTTATGAGGACTTCTGTGCAGAACCAAAACAAAAATATTTACACTCTGTTTAATGGGGTAAATATTCTAGGGAGCTATGAAAAATATAATTCAATTCAAGAATTATCCAAGTCAAAATGCTTAGCATGCAATTTAGTAAATTGCAGACACTGGAGCAAAGTCAAATCTTCAAAAATACCAATCAGAGGGCAGAAAAACGATTAAATACAGAAAGCTACATACCTGTAGTACCGAGACTGCAAATATGTTGAGCAGACAGTCTTTGATACATGGCTAGCAGATCCGAAGTCTATTACCTTAACTCTGTACGGCTGCCGGGCAGGATCCACCAACATAATGTTTTCTGGTTTGAGGTCAGCGTGTATTAAACCAAGACTTTTTAGTTTTTTCAGTGCAGTGGCCACCTGTTGCAGAATAGGCCGTATTACTTTTAGCTGAAGAGGACTAAATTTATTTTGTTTCAGAAAGTCATACAAATTCTGTTCCAACATCTCAAAAACTAAGCAAGTGTGGTTTCGATGCTGAAAGCACTCATACGCTCTCACGAAGTTAAACTCATCAGCATTCTCAGTACTCAGTCTTGCTAATATGCTCACTTCTATTTGTCCTTGGCGTGCATAAGATGGGTGATTCTTTAGAATTTTGATTGCCACTATTTCATTTGTCCCTCTTTTCCAGCACTTTACTACTTGTCCAAAAGTCCCTCGCCCAAGGAAATCAAGAACCTCGTAAGTATTTTTCACAGAGCATAACACCTCGTGATGCACTAGCTGATAATCTCCATCTCCATTGGTACCACTTGGTTTTGAAGTTGCAGTAGCTGTCACAACCGTCACTGGGTTTCCCAAGTTTGTTTGCAACATTGCAGGCAATATAGGCAGTTCATCAACAATCTGCATTGCGCCACTCTGATTCTCCAACTCTTCACTCTTACGCTTCAGTCCACATCGCTGGGGGCGGTCCAAGACGTTTAACCCACTTTCCTGTATCTCAGTCCAAGGTGCTTCCACTTGAGGTTGCTGTGCTTGCACTGCTAATATCTCTGTAGCACCTGCAATATTTTTTAAAGCAACAGCACTGGTCTGCAACAAAAAGGTCTCTCTTTGAGGTCTGTCAAATAGGTTTCTAGCCTGCAAGAAAGTACCAACACTGCTGGGAGGCTGAGCAATTCCAAAAAAAATATCATTCACATAGATCCGTGGGTAGATTCGTTCATGGTACACACAACTACTTGGCTCCACTTTTAGTTTCTTCACACTACAAAAGGCACTTGACTGAGTTTGATAAACATATGGTGGATAGACCAAGACTTGTGAGGCCATACCTGAAAGAGGAGGGAAAAAGGGAAAGAGTCAGTAAACTTTGGCAGTTGTTTCCTAATAATTTAATTATAAATCCATGAAAATGTTAAAACTTTTATGTGCTTGTTTGGAGTTTGCTCATACTACACACACAAAAATTGCAAGTCCTTCTGTGCACTTGGATTTAAATACAGTGGTGCCTCGCAAGACGAAATTAATCCGTTCCGTGAGGCTCTTCGTATAGCGGTTTTTTCGTCTTGCGAAGCAAGCCCATTGACAGCTTAGCGGATTAGCGCTACAGCTGTCAAGTGGCTTCCAGCGATCAGCTGTTAAGCGGCTTATCAGCGGAACAGCTGATAAGCGGCTTAGCGGCTTAAGAAAAGGGCGAAAAAAGCGGAAAAAACCCGCGGGGGGATGCAAGATTTTTTTCGTCTTGCGAAGCAACCCCATAGGGGAATTCGTTTTACGAAGCGCCTCCAAAACGGAAAACCCTTTCGTCTAGCGGGTTTTTCGTCTTGCGAGGCGTTCGTCTTGCGGGGCACCACTGTACTTGAGTTGCTACATCAACAGTACATCACTGCCAGACACTATCCGTTTGCACTATTGCTATACAGTACTGTATGTTGTTTTAGAGTCATCTTAAGCACTAAAACAGTGCAACCATTGCGACTCCAAGGAAATGCAGTCTTCATTATACACTCATCCACATTAGAATCTTGAACTGAATTCTTAAAGCAGGAGGGGATTTGGAGTCTAAAATGTTCGCTTGCTTATAAACTACTATTCTCAAACTAGAAGCTTAACATAGCACAGTTTAAAGCCTGCTAAGTCTGTTCAGAAGTGCAACACTACATTCAAATTATCATAATTCTGATTTTTCACTAAAGAACCAAACAGCTTTCAAAGTTTATTTAATAAAGGGAAGCAGACTACAATTGTATGTTTAAAGGGTCAACCCTTATAGTAGGTTAATTATATATAGAAATATATCAGTATATAGGAATCTCCATTATTTCCTACTACGGTACATTAGGTATTCGTAAACCATCATCTTGTCCTTATATTAATTTGCTTTTTCAAATTGTATACTGATGGATGCATATAATACATTACTTTATAAACAGCATACTGTAAAACATGCATGTCCCTGCAGGTTATTTAACAAAAGATAAACTATTTTCACACTTACAGCGTTTATACTTTTATATATTCAATGCCAGCATGCACTTATTCCTGACTCTTAAGTACATAACAGTGTCTGTGTCCCGAGTACTGCCTGATCTAATTATTGGGAGTTAGATTCAGTTGAGGCCTCAGGACTCAAACAAGTCACTTGAGGGGCTCTGGTCAGCCACCTTGACACTTGTCAACCTTGGCTATTAAAAACTAGTTGGAAGTGATTAACTGGATGGGTCTAGGGTCTAGTGGTTAATGCTCCTTGCAGGATGGCATAGTACCAGCTGCCTTGAAGGATACAGTGGCGCAGCCCCACTTCAAGAAGCCCACATTGTCCTGAACAACTACCACTCAATCATTGAAACCCTCTTTGCAGGCAATATGCTTGAGAAGGTGGTGGCCAGGCTACAACTACCTAGATAGGTCACCATTTCGAAACCTTATACAGACAGCTCTGAATCTGAAACAGAAGCAACCAACATTGTGCCTTCCAGATTTTATTGTTCTACAACTCCCATTGTCCCTGATCATTAGTCATGGTACCTGGGAATGATGAGAGCTGGAGCTCAGCTATACCTAGATGACATCACATTGGATACCCCTGGCTTGGAAGAATGGTGAGTAGGATGATATTCTTTACATATATACCTCGAGAATAAAATCTTGTGTGGTGCTCATTCAGTGAGTTTATAAAATTTTCTTCTGACCAGCCTTGAAAGTTCAATGCATGTGTATGTTTACTTTTGCTCACTTCCCTGTACTAGTAATAAATTTTGTTTTAAATAACCACAATTGATTAACTACAAAGACATTGGGAGCAAGCAACCATTCAGGAACGTAGTATTTATATACCTTTTTGTTAACTGTGCTCAACATTATCTCAGTATTCTTTACAAACAATGGTCCATAATGTTTTGTCAGATTGTGGTGTCCAGGACCTGGTGTGAGGAATTTGCTGGTTTGGCTGCTTTCAAGGCCAGTGTGCACCAGGTGCCTGAAAAACATGACTTTTCCACAGTCTTTCTCCCAAACTTGAGAAGGGGGTAGTACAATGAAATTGTTGGAACAATCTACCCATATCTGCTGTTTTAAGGTTCGTCACCCATTACAGACAGCAGCACACTTGTGAGCAAAAAAAATGGAAGTCCAATATTACTATTTTCCATAACACAGAGAAGTGAAGCTACATTCACAAGCAAGAAGAGATTTAAACTGGAATTCTCCTGTTTTGTTTTTAAAGGTCCTCTTTTGTCAATATAGTAGAAGCATCTACTGCATAAGGCAATTCATTACTGTAAAACACGTGGCCATTTGGGAACCTCTCGATGGTTAAAGTTAGTTTCTTCTTTCAACTTGCTTCCTTAACTCAGATGCATGACAGCAGCGATCATGTTTTCAAAATTCCAAGTGAAGCTAACACCAGAAGTATCTACAACTTGTAGGCACACAAAAATATATTACACATGGAAGGCATGAAAATTTGAATCCAGACACCCTTCTCAAGTAAAGCAATTCTGCAGCACCTAAGCAAAGGTTTTGTCTGAATGGTAACTAAGTAATAATTCTTTGTAAATGTGAACCTGCTCAACCATATGGATGGCCTGCTAATCTCTTGGACATTGACAGATCTGAGTATAGCTGCCAAAGCTGCTCTGCCCCGAATGGAATGAGCCTTGATATGACCTTCAATTGCAAGCCCTGTCAAACTTAAAAGCAAGAAAGTAACAGAGGTACTCAGTCAATTTGTATATTATGAAAAGTACTTAAATAGTACTATAACACTGCTCTGAAACAAGATAACAAACAGGTAGGATTACCAAACTTTCAAAAGGGAGAAATATAGTAGTCATGGGAAGCTACACTGATATCTGTTGGAACTCAACCTTTGCCAAGATTGTAAGGCCCAACAAAATCCTCAATTGCCTCACTGACAATTTCATTTTCCAGAAGGTGGAAGAAGCAACAAGGGGCTCGTCTATGTTGGACCTGGCCCTCACCAACAAGGAGGACTTGATTGACGATGGGGAAGTACTGGGAAACTTGGGAGGAAGTGATCATGGCCTCTTGGGTTTCAAGGAAAAATTGAGTATAATCAGACATCCACTCTAGACTTTAAGAAGGCTGATTTCAAAAAGCTTAATGGGTGAGATCCCATGGGCCGAAATACTCAAAGAGAAGGGAGTCCAAGATGAATGGTACTTTCTTAAAGGTGAAATATTGAGGATGCAAATGCAGACAATTTCAACAAGAAAGAAAAGTGAAATTATAAATTATAAATAATATGAAGGCAGAGGTTCTCCACCTATTTCAAAACAAGCCTTACTACATCAAGAAGAAAAAAACCCTAACCAATCACCTTTCACTCTCCTCTACCTCAGCATCCCACAGACATTTTTTGTTAATAACACACATTTAACAAATGCTATACTTCCATCACATTCTACCAAAGAGATAGACATCTTTCTCGCTGCTGAAGTACTAGCAGAGAGCTCCCAGCATACACTTATACATGGTTGACTAGTGTAGGTTTTAGTTAGAGTAATCATTCTTCTAGAGATAAAATAAATTTAAAGTATTGTACCTTTATAGATTTTAGAATAAATAAATCTCAAAACAAACCACAGCTCAGAAATTAATTGCCATATTTTGTAAACACAACAGGTCCCAAATTATGTTTGTAAGCAGAGGTTATTACATACAAAAATTGCAATGAAGGCAGATAAACACAACAACCACTAAATACTTAGCAACAAATCAAAACATTACTATTTCTTTATCAGTAACAAATTTATTCCTCTCTTTCCATTACTGATTGTCCATTATTCTTTAAATGCTCTTTTAAATGATATTTCAAAGCTTAGTTGCCAAAATAAATAGGAAATGAATATAGCACTGCAGTACACCATTAAGTATACGATTAAGAAACATTCTTTACTCCCGGGTCTCTAAGACAGAGGTAAAGAACTTTTACCCTGGGGCCCAACCTTGGCCCACCAAACCATTCCCACCAAACCATGGATCAGCTGCCCATCAGCTGACATCCCCTCTCACATCAGATGTGCAAAAAGCAGAGGGGGAAAACTGGCTGCAACTGAGCAAATCAGCCCTAGGACATAGGAACAAACAAAGCCTTTCCCACTGCCTTTGCAAGCCCACAAGTCAAGCATAAAGTGGCTCAAGAGAAGACTCTTGTAGCAGATTGGTGAAAAGCAGGTTTCTTCCCTCTACTTTGGAAGTTTCCACTAGTGGAACTTCTTGTGTGCACAAAAGCCAGGAAGAGCAGTCTCCACCGTACCAAGGCTGTAGCCCAGCAGACTGCTCCCCGTTTCCAGCAGGGCTACAGCTGTCCTTAGCTTAGCTGGTGAGTGTGTTTCTATGAAAGGAGGGAATGATTGAGAAAGAGATAAGGGAGCCACTTGTCTGTAATTCAAGGCTTAAAATAAAATGCAAACTAATAATAATATAATCAAATGCAAATTGAAGAAAAAGTCAAAAGCTGAGTTCAAAGCCGCACTGTCCCCAACAGTCAAGTAACCCATCTACCATAATTCACAGAAAAAGCCTTGCATTATAATTCATATTGACAAATATTGAAGAATACATTTGCAAGAATCTTTGGACAAATAGCTGATAATGTTCATGCATGCACTGAACTGACTGTCCCAATATTCTACAGCGTACATACAGATTTCTTTCTCTGCTTCTTGTTTCTTTGCTGCATCAGTATAAAATAATATGGAACAAATTACATGCAATGTATCATGTAATCAGTGGCAATGACAGCAAATTCCACATGCTAATTATGTGTTGAGTGAAGTACTTTTTTGCCGATTGTGAATCTACTTCTAAATCAATTTAATTGTAAAACTCCAAGTTCTCATCTTCTGAGAGTAGAAGAAAATTATTTCTACTTTTTCCACACCATGCATTAATTTCTAGACCTCTCTCACACTCCCATAAATGCCTTTTCCCCCTAAAGTTACATTATTAAACCATGATCTGAAGCAGTTTAATCCTTGCATATTTTAAATAACTTTTGTAAATAACAATCCACAAGTTCATACAAAATATGATTCATTCTATTCTGAAGTGAAAGCTTTCATTAGCCTGCTTTGTATTCCCAATCACCTGAACCAATACAATTTATCCTATGACTTTCTTCTCTTTAAATAGCTACTATCCATTTGCTGACAAGCTATATTGTATCTCCACATCAAGGACAAAAGATATTTAAACAATCATTCTTAAACGATATGTAAAGTACCGTATTTTACGCCCCATAGGACGCACCGGCCCATAGGACGCACCTAGTTTTTTGGGGGGGAAATAAAGGGGGGGAAATTATTTTTTTTCCCCAGGCGCGGGGCTGGGGCGGGGGAAGCCCGAGCTTCCCCCGACCCCAGCCCCCAGAACAGGCTGCTATCCGCAAGCCGTGGGAAGCCTGCGAAGGAGAGGCACTGCGCGGAGAGGGAGAACTGCACAGCACCCTTCAAACGAAGCTGGAGACCCTTCTGTTCCTCCTCCAGCTTCTAGGCAGGCGCGTGGCTGAAGGGGCGCTCTGCAGTTCTCCCTCTCTGCGCAACACCTCTCCTGCGATGGAGAGGCACTGCACGGAGAGGGAGAACTGTGCGGCGCCCTTCAAGCGAAGCTGGAGGAGGAACAGAAGAAGCTGCTTCCAAAGCTGCGCGTCATCTCTCCAGCTGGGAGAGGGTGGCGGGGCTATTCCTTAGCCTCACGCACACTCTCCGGGCTGGAGAGGTGGCACGCGGCTAAAGAGGCTACTTCCAAAGCCGGGCGTCACCTCTCCAGCTGGGAGAGGGTCACGGGGCTATTCCTTAGCCCCGCACACACTCTCCGGGCTGGAGAGGTGGCGCGCAGCTATGGCAGCAGCCTCTTTAGCCACGCACCACCTCTCCAGCCCGCCTTTTGGGAGCTTTTTCCTGCCTGCCTCCCCCCTGCATTCGCCCCATAGGACGCACACACATTTCCCCTTCATTTTTGGAGGGGGACAAGTGCGTCCTATAGGGCGAAAAATACGGTAATCTCAAACTGGATTTGTTATTTATGTTTATACCCCTCCCATAATCCAGGGCCTACAGATGCTCCACAGCTCCTGGACAGAATGAGGGGGGGGAATCCAATTTCAATCAAATAGAAAATGCTACTATATGTTGTGGCACAGGGGAAAAGGTGGAAGAAGAATAAAAATATTTTCATTTGTGTTAAATGGGAAACTATTGAAACTGCCAGACTAAGAAGTTAATTGCAACACTCTAAATTCCATGAATAAAAGGCACTTTGGCTTTCTAGTTTATTTACCAAAAGAAAAAACCCTCCATTTCCTAAGGAGTTGCACCTGGCACTTCTGCATACATATAGACATGAATATATACCACTAATGCTAATATACAAATCATATGATCGCCACTAAAAACAGAACTGAAAGAGTCATCTTTCCAGAAATTATTAGCCAAAACTAGTTTTTTCTTAAGTTAGAAAAGCTCAGAGGCAGAAGAGGGAGCAAACTGGGAGGGGGAGGAGGCGTCAGGAAGCTGAAAAGGCAACAGGGTTTAGTGAGCAAGAAGAGCAACCCAAAATCAGAGGCAGAAGGGAGGGGGGAGGCAGAGATCAGGCAGGCCGAAGAATCTAGGGAGTCTCCCCTTCCCCCATTGTCTCCCAGAATGCAGTGAGAAATGAAAAGGATGGAGCAAAGAGAGACAAGATGACAGTCTTAGGCTCCCAGGGAAGGAACCAAGAGAGGTGCCTTAGAGAATAGTGGGAAGGAGGGGACCGGGAAGAGTTGCTTGATCACAAGGCTTGCACTGTTTTGGTTTCTTTTAATAAAGAGTTAACTTCGCTGGGTGTTTTACTCCTGACTCCAGTTCCTGACAGAATCTCACACTACCACTACCATTATAGGGAAAATTAAATAACAGAATCTTAAGTCGGATATAGTACAGGCAGCGACCATTTTATACATGTCCAATTGACACGCAAGCACGCACACTGTCATCTCTACCACCCCGGAAGTGGCCTGAAAACAGGGTGGGGCCTGTATGTCCATTTGTCTCTAATCAACATCCAAACATTCCCCTAAAAAGCCTATGACTGTCTGGATTTCTCTCTTTTAATTTAACAGTTTATTACATGGGGGTGGGGGAGAGGGATACCCAGTTGTGGAACCCCACTTGTGCAATGGACTTTGGCTTGCACAAGCAAGGCATCTATTTTCTCTCCTCCCCCTCCAGCCTCCCTCCCACCCACCCCATACCAAATCTACTCTGAAAGGTTGGGGGTTGCAGGGGGTGGGGAGAAGATGAAGGGGAAATCGCTTCACATCCACAGGCAATGCTGGATTTCATCCAAAATCAATTCTAGGCAAAACAGTATGCTTTCTTTTACAAAAACCAGTAAGCATTTGTCAAGCATTGAGAAGTGCCCATCTACTTTACCTTCCTTAAAGGTAAAGGGACCCCTGACCATTAGGTCCAGTCGTGACTGACTCTGGGGTTGTGGCACTCATCTCGCTTTAATGGCCAAGGGAGCCGGCGTACAGCTTCCAGGTCATGTGGCCAGCATAACTAAGCCGCTTCTGGCGAACCAGAGCAGCACACGGAAACGCCGTTTACTTTCCCGCCAGAGCAGTGCCTATTTATCTACTTGCACTGCTTGCTTTCGAACTGCTATATTGGCAGGAGCAGGGACCGAACAACGGGAGCTCACCCCATCGCGGGGATTCAAACCGCCGACCTTCTGATCGGCAAGCCCTAGGCTCTATGGTTAAACCCACAGCGCCACCCATGTCCCTTTTACCTTCCTTACATATAGTTTTATCATTTCAGACATCATATCATAGTCCCATTGCTTTCTTATCTAACGCTTGAAATAAGAGAACGCATCTCAAGTTTACACTTTATCTAACTGAGAAAGCCACTGTTCCATTACTAACACATCTGTCTTAAAATACATTTATGCTCTGTAATAATAAGAAAATAATTTACTGAAGGACACACAAAATGTATCTACAGCATGGGACTATTGCAGTAACACTTTCTGGGGAATCACAGGCATTATAACTGTGCAAATATGGCTAGAGAAATCTTGAGAGAGAATTATTCACACTCTCACCAAACTACAATTCCCAGGATGCTTTGGAGATAAAACTAAGATGGTATAAAAATCAGTGTATATGTATGTCCCAAGTTGATTTTAATAGAAAGCTACATGTGTATCTAAATTTGATTGGTAGGTATAGAAGTGGAACAGCTGACAGACATGATCCTAGTAAGAAAATATTTCACTGTAAACATTTTAGAATGTTGGGTATTACCTTATACAGAATCATTAGTCTAGCTAGTCCTGAATTGTTTTGGGGTTTTTCCAACTTGCAGTATTCATCCAGTGATTCAAGCAAAGAGAGTTATTTACAAGTTCTGAAACTTGGAGCTCCTTTATAAACAGAGTTCAGCAGGATTAAAACTTAAGAGCTGCACTCAAAACATATGCTCGTTCGCTGAGGTATCCCACCTCAAACTAGTCAAAACAAAAATAAAATTCTGCATGGTCATGTATAATGAGTGCTGATCTAATACATTGTTTTAAAATCAAGCACATATGGGTCTAATGGGCCTTGTTATTTCTCAGGGTCATCTGTTCCCAATTTTTTTTAGCAAAAACAGAATTATTATATACATACTGTAGCAATGATTAAACGATCCAACATAAATATGGCATTAATTATAACTTTAATCAAATGGGATGAACAACCCACTTGTTTTGCTGTTGTTGTTGCACAGCAATAAACAGGTATGCGACAAGAAAAATGGAACAAAGGTGAAGAGGGTTCTAAAGACCACCTGCATGTTCAAACCACTCAATTCCCATCAGTTCCAGGATAATTTTTTTTCTCAGCCAAGCTCCAATACCAGGTGATCTTAATTGGGAGAAAGGTGGTTAAGGTAGGAGAGATTAAGAAAAACAAACAGCAGGCATTGAGATTCCAGCTCCTTCCGCAGGCATCCATACACTGCAAAGGTACTCTTGTTTCCCATGCTGCGTGTGATTGAGGGAGACTCCCATTTGAAAGAAAATGCAGCTAGAGTCTAGATATCAGTGCAGGGTGTGTGTGTTTTTCTTGGTAAAGCTTTATGCCAGGGGCGGCTAACCTGTAACTGTTGAGATGTTGCTGCACGGCAGCTCCCACAAGCCCTGGCCGTTGGCCATGCTAGAAGTCCAAAAACATATGAAGGGTCACAGCTGAACCATCCCTGTTTTATGCCATTACAGGCGGCAACCATCTTAGGCATGTCCAATTGATGCGTGATCACCGATGTGCAGGTCCTTTTGGGCCCGCAAGAGGGCAGAACAGGGGTGGAATGAGGTGGAATAGGGGCGGGGAAGGACAGAACAGAACAGGGGACGTTTATGCACACTCTGCCAACATGCTCGGGGTCCCGGAGCAGAACCCCCACATGAAATGCTCACCACCTTTATATATTTACAAAATCTCTATGTTGGTTAAACAGAACCTCCGATAGTCTGTTCTACACACAAACTAGTTTGGCTACAGACTCTGCAATATACAATACAGGCAGGCAGGCAGAGACTGGTACATCAGTGAGTCAATATGAAGGTTGCACAAGGAGCTTGAGAAAACACTAATAAACTAAGCCAGCCTTGTAGATTAAAAACAAAAGGCATTGTTAACCCTCTACTGTACTAATCTGAACTCCCCAACAACAGAAGCAACAAACCCTGGACTAAAACTGATCAAGGACTGGAACGTCTTAGACATACATGAAATATTAAGCTGTATATAATTGTTTTTAAATGAATAAATAATACCAAATGATGTGTGAAGAGAGCAGACCTCTGATTCTGACAATAACATAATCAGACATTGATTTTTAGACAAAGAGGCTCTTGACAGATGCAGGTCAGCAGCCTCCAAGTTGATCCAAGGGCAAGCACTCTGCAGTCTACCCAGAAGAAGAGGACTTGATGCCGAACTCTGCCCCCAAGGCTAGAATTATTCAGGCAGGATAGAAATCAGATGCTGTACAAGCAACATAGCCAAGTGAGTTTTCTCTAACAATCCTTCCGCTACTTTAAAACCATCCTTATCTGTCCCCATTTACCAAGCATAGTGTCTATTTCTGGCACTTGGCCCTGATAAATCACTATCCTTATTTTGTCTTTTGTTGATGCCTTGTAAAATGTTCCTAATCTGGACATATGTGCATTGTACTTGCTATTACTCACAATTCAATCCCCATCCCTAGGTCTCTACAAGCAAACTCTCCCAAGCAGGGAGCACACATATATTTAGAGCTGGCAAAAACACACCCTAAATGTGTCACTTCATACACAAGTGGGGAAAGATTTGAGAAGCGCCTTATCACTGGAAGGGAGTCAGCAGTGACCCCTTTTCTCTTTTTTAAAAAAGCCAAATTTAGATTCTATGGCTTTGAAAATTATCTACCAGTTTCCAATGTACCATCTGAAAGCAAAGTCCAAGACTAGACGTCTGCTCATCAATTCCAGCAGTCTTGGAGAATATTGATTATTCAGATCCATTACAATAAAGAAGAGACAAAAGAGTATATTCTCCTGAACCTCTCAACAATTCTTTATATCATGGACCAATTGAATTCTCTCTCTGTTGGGACTCAAGCCATTACAACACTGTATTCCCTTGTCCTAACTGGAGGGAGGGAGAACAGGTCCTGCTTCTGGGCTTCCCATAGGCATCTGGTCATCCCCTGGGACAACAAGGTGCTGGACCATATAGCCCTTAACCTAATCCAGTAGGATGCAGGTGGCACTGTGGTCTAAACCACTGAGCCTCTTGGGCTTGCCGATCAGAAGGTTGGCAGTTCGAATCCGTGCGACAGAGTAAGCTCCTGTTGCTCTATCCCAGCTTCTGCCAACCTAGCAGTTCAAAAGCATACCAGAGCAAGTAAATAAACAGGTACCGCTGCAGTGGGAAGGTAAATGGCGTTTCTGTGCACTCTGGCTTCCATCAAGGTGTTCTGTTGCGCCAGAAGCAGTTTAGTTATGCTGGCCAAATGATCCGGAAAGCTGTCAGTGGACAAACACCAGCTCCCTCGGCCTGAAGCAAGATAAGCAGCACATCCTATAGTCATCTTTGACTTGACTTAACCGTCCAGGGGTCCTTTACCTTACCTTACCTTACCTAACCTAATCCAGCAGGTCTCTTCTTATGATATTCAAAGGTGGTGCCGTGAGACCTCTGTTCCACCCCAAGAGTTTGATGTGCCTCAAGGTTCCCTCTTGTCCCCTAAGCTTTTTAGCATCTATGTGAAACTGCTGGGTAAAATCATTCAAAGTTTTGGGCTAAAATGCCAGATGCAGATGGTAAGCAGCTTTGAACTTGTTTTCGTCTTCTAATCCCAAGGACATTGTGGAAATCCTAAGCAGGTGTTTGGGAGCAATTTGTGGGTGAGAGCAATCAAGCTGAAGCTTAGCCCAGAGAAGATGGAAGTGTTATGAGTGGGGAGATCTGCTTATTCTGGATGGGGCTAATCTCCCCCCAAAGAGCCAGGTGTGCTGTTCACCTCTGCTCAGTGGTGGTTACCATGGAGATGGAAGTGGTGTTGGCACCCAGGTGTGCTTTTTATTAGCTTGTGCTGGTTCGCCAGCTGCAAAAAGCTGGTCTTGCCTCAGCAGCACATGCTCCAGTTACATCCAAGCTTACTCACTGCAATGCACTTTACATGTGCCCGAGTTGCCCGAGAAGATAGTACTGAAATTACAACTGGAGCAGAAGACAGCAGCTAGAACTCCTGAGCCATGTGACACTTATTCTGTGTCAGTTATGTTGGCTGCTTATTTGTTTCCAGGACCAATTTAAGCTGCTGGTATTAGCCTTTAAAGCCCTAAGTGGCTTGGGACTGGGTTATGTGAAAGACCACCTGCACCTGTAATAGTCTGATGCTCAAGTTCAGCATCTGAAGCCCCGCTCTCTGAGAGGACCATACTTAGTAAATACTTGTGACCATTTTAGTGGTACACCCTCTCCTGGTAAGTGCCTATGGTCTCCTTTTTGCTGACTTCCAGGAGTATGTTAAATGCTTGTTTATTCCAGTCTGCCTATGGTTAATTTTAAATTAGTTTTGCTTTTAACTGAGGTTTTATCTGCTGCTGCTTTGTTATATTAATTATTTGTGTACTGAATATTTTTATTTATTTTAAAGTACCTTGTAATTGGCTTCCAAGGATTTACACCCTGACAAGTGGGCCAAAAATCTAGCAAACAACTAAATATATACTACCATAAGTGGAGCTCTTCCCAGCAGCTGGCGGCCACCATTTTGTACCAGAGTTTCCAAGTCATGGCATAATTCCACAGAATTTGAGTAAAACAGATGGTGGCAGCCACATGCAAAAAAAACAACAACCAAAAGTGACTACATGTGGCAGCAACATATTACAAGTTGTGTTTGAAGACACACAACTGTTGCCACTTTCTTCTCATGGTAAGCACCCCGCCTCCATGAATCTTTCAAAGATTTCCACTCCCCACAGTTTTGAGGGAGGAATTCCTACCTATTCTCATTCTAAGCCAAATATTTCCCCTTGAGAATGTTTCCACTCCATTGCAGGTACAGTACATGTAAATCACTATGGCACCAAGTAGCATGCAGACTACTTCAGCACAGTTCCATTTTGCCTTTACTGTGCACCTGTTCCGAGCCAAAGAAGCAGGATGTAATCCCACATACACACATGAGCAGTGGTTAAATCCTGCTCAGTTTGGCTCCTCTAGCTTGTTCCCTGCTATGCAACCAGAGCAAGCAGCATGCATTTTTGAAAACTGCCCGGTTTTTGTAAGCACCTTTGAATTTGGTACTGTTTTGTGATTCCCACTGTCAAAGGTTTCAGAAAAGGATTCAGACAGATGGTGCTGCTAGTCTGCTAAGCTCAGTTGTGATTAAGGACACTTACATTTAAAACACTTCTGAATTCTTTGTTAATTGTAGCTCCTGTAACCTGAGCTCAGCTAACAGCAGCAGCCCAGTTGTAATTTTGATGCCGATTCCTCTCTTCTCTAACCTGAGCTCACGTGTAAATGCAGCATATTAGAAAGGAAGGATAGGAATTAGGCTAGCTATGATACATGCTTCCTTATTGTAACTTTACTTGTTTGAATTTTGCGCCTTTTCCACACTCCTCCCTAACTCCAGAGGGATTCTGTGAGCCAGTTTGCTAGTGTTTCCTAGCAACCAGCTTGCATCTGGGAGGGAGGTTGCTCTCAATTACCAGCTTCTTGTGGGTGCTGAGGATCACAAGATCAGCAAGTGAGCTGCGATGGAGGCAAGCATGATCATCTCATAGACAGGCTTTCAGTGACAACAGCAGGGGGTAAGGTGAAAGGCTCAACAGACTCATTTTATTTTGCGGGAGGGCACTGCTTTCCTTTAGTGTTTATTTTTTATTAATCCACCTGGAGGGAATTGGGTTTCTTTCATTGCTGTATCTTTGAGCACACCCACTTTTCCCAGCCACACCCACCGCTGGAATGTGACTTTCTGAAGGCTGGCCACACTTTAATTCAGCCCTCAGAGCAAAAAGTGATCATGTGATCAGACCCAGAATTAACTGCCTTTCTTCCCGTCCCACACACCTCTACCATAACCACCTAACCAACTGCTGAATGCTTTCAAGTTGCAGCTGCATCGTAATAATGCTAACCAGATCAGATGTGAGATATAACATTAGGGGGTTCTTTTTTCTTTCATGGAAACAGATCCATTTTTCTGCTTCAGCAACCTGAGTGGGACAGGTTAGTGCAAAGTGAAGTACAACAGGTTAAGAAGAATTTTCTTTGCTCTGTAACTGAAAAGGGGGAGGTCTACAGCAATGAGCAAGTATACCAAAAGGTCCCCATCTTCCTTTGTGCAATGCTAAAGGATATGTACCTTGCTTGATAGAATAACTACATTGCTGACAATATCATTGATATAGATCAGGGGTAGGCAACCTAAGGCCCATGGGCCAGATGCGGCCCAATTGCCTTCTAAATCCAGCCCACGGGCGGTTCGGGAATCAGCGTGTTTTTACATGAGTAGAATGTGCGCTTTTATTTAAAATGCATCTCTGGGTTATTTGTAGGGCATAGAAATTCGTTCATTATGGCAGCTCATATTATTCATGCAGGAATTCTGTATAATCCAAAATTCCTGCTTGTTTGAGGAATGCCAAGCCAGACTCTGGTTTGTTTCGTCTGTGGCACAGCAGGGGTGGGGAAAGTGCACTGCGGAAACTTTTGAGCAGCATGCGCTAACTAGCATACTGCTCATTCACATTAAACCATAGCTTATCAATAAGGCCTTTGTCAACAATTCAAAACTATTACAACGCACAATTACAGTGTTTTAAAGCACTTTGGGCATCTCTAAATAGCAACTACAGATTGGGGGTAGGAAGGGCAGTGATGGGGAAAGCAGCAGAAACAGAAAAATAGAGAACTACAGCCAGGGCCATAATATGGCTATGGGTCACGCTCGGCAGTGGAAATGTAGTCATGGCAACTTTCAGCAAAAATCCTACCTAGATTGGCAGAGCTACAGAGGGGTGCTACACAAATTTTTAGGCACCTATTTCTCCCCTGCTTCCTGTCAAGAACAAACCAGATGGTGTGTCTGTGCCCCCACAGGGCTCTTACAAAATGAAAAGCAGCCACAGGAGGCTGTGATGAGAAGCAGGGGAATAGTAGAGATGCTGCATAACCCTTTCCACATCAGCTGTTTTTTTCAGCTCAGTGTTTTCTGATTTTCTACTTGTCACTCCCCAGCTCCCAGACCATGGGTAAGGCCTGGCTCAATCGCCTTCTAAATCCAGCCCACGGATGGTCCAGGAATCAGCATGTTTTTACATGAGTAGAATGTGTGTTTTTATTTAAAATGCATCTCTGGGTTATTTGTAGGGCATAGGAATTCGTGTGTTTTTTTCAAAATATAGTCCGCCCCCCCAAGGTCTGAGGGACAGTGGGCTGGCCCCCCTGTTGAAAGTTTGCTGACCCCTGTCCTAGACTCTGAAAACCTCTGAGGGAGATGCTATTACACATCCCTCTTGTGTAACTTTTACTCTGGCTCCTAAACACCCCGGCCCCTTAAGAGGGGAACATTGAGAAAGACAGCAGGCATAACACACACTAAGATAGTACTCAGTGTAGATATAAAGGTAGCTAAAACTTCTCACTTCTTCATTCCTAACACAAGCTTGTTAGCTGGTTAAGGATGGCAGCTGGTATTTTAACCTTGTAAGTTGCCAATCAATAATTTTCCAGAGTATTTACAGTGGTACCTCGGGTTAAGAACTTAATTCATTCTGGAGGTCTGTTCTTAACCTGAAACTGTTCTTAACCTGAAGCACCACTTTAGCTAATGGGGCCTCCCGCTGCTGCCGCGCCGCCGGAGCACAATTTCTGTTCTCATCCTGAAGCAAAGTTATTAACCCGAGTTACTATTTCTGGGTTAGCGGAGTCTGTAACCTGAAGCGTATGTAAACTGAAGCGTATGTAACCTGAGTTACCACTGTACTGGGAAAAACCTTTCTCCCATTACTACTTACCGTATTTTTTGCTCTATAAGACTCACTTTTCCCCTCCTAAAAAGTAAGGGGAAATGTGTGTGCGTCTTATGGAGTGAATGCAGGCTGCGCAGCTATCCCAGAAACCAGAACAGCAAGAGGGATTGCTGCTTTCACTGCGCAGCGATCCCTCTTACTGTTCTGCCTTCTGAGATTCAGAATATTTTTTTCCTTGTTTTCCTCCTCCCAAAACTAGGTGCGTCTTGTGGTCTGGTGCGTCTTATAGAGCGAAAGATACGGTAAATAGTCTTGGTAACTGATTTGTTTAAAACATAGGAGAATCCTTTTAGAGTTTTTAAAATAAGTTCAGAAAAGCAAACTAACTTGTCCATCTAATCTTTATTTGTGTAGATATACTGTGAACAGAAGAAAAGAGACATGCCTGTTAACAAAATTAATTTTCTACAGTTGAGCAAGAAAAAACAACAACAGGATTCTTCAGAGACCTGCTCCAGTCTAGGCCTGTTATACCTGCCTTCACTTTTGCTGCAGGGAATGAAATTCAAGGCATGCTAAAGCAGATAAATTCCAAGCAACACATGTTGAATTGCATGTCATTAAACACATAATACACACAAACATTTCTACTCCATTGTGCAAGACAACAAGCAGGAAGTATTTCTTCATGCAAGTAACTATGCCTGTAGTATATCTATGACAATTCAAGGACTTGCTTTGCCAATAAACAGTCAAAATAAAATGGAGTATCTCAACAGTGCATCCTTTCAAAATATAACATAATGCCAACCATGTATGTACGGTAAATATATTAATGCACGTGTTAAGGACAGTGTCCGAAACTCTCATTGTTCTAGGCACATTTTGCAACAGGAAATTTCGTTAGTGTGAGTACTTTCTGAGCTCTGGACGCAGTACCGTGCCTAAGATTTCAGATTAAAACTGCAGAGTGGAAGGAAAGGAGGGCTTTTTTCTGCCTCCCCACTTCCAGCTACTCTCTGAAGACTGGAGAAAAAACGCTGTTAAGAGTATTAAGGAGGTGGGCAGGGGAAGGACTAGACCATGTGAAAAATGAACATAATAGTTTAGCTGCAGTTCATTCATTTTCAGCTTTATATTCTTGTTATAAAAAAGTGCACCTAGACATTCCGTTGTTGTGCCCATAACCTAAGTTTAAGGTGCCATTTAGCTCCCAGCTTTCGTATCTCAGTTTCTAACACTGGTTAAGGATCATCAAGTCAATGCAGACATTTAATCTTTCCTCTAGAGCAGGGCGGTCCAACACATGTCCCAGGGGCCACATATGGCCCTTGACAACTTTTTATGCCTCTCCCCTCCCCGTAGCCCTTGCACTGCCTTCCCAAAGTCTAGTTAATACTTTCCCAACTTTGGGAAGGAAAAAGGGGAGTACTCTAGGACCCTGCCGGAGCCTCGCACCTTCTTCCCAAAGCCCAGCTTACTCAGCTTTGGGAAGGCAGCTGGGGCAAACATGTCAAATTTGGCCTCCTGTTCCCCTTGCCATGCAAGAAGGCACTATGCAGCCCGTGGCTTCCATGTCAAAGTACTCTTGCGGCCCACTTGATATGAAAAGTTGTGCCACCCTGCTCTAGAACCACCCCAGGCTTTATTTACTAAAAACATTTTTTTACATCACCTTTCTTAAAGAAACCCACTTTATTTGAAAGATTTCACAACTTTTCTGACACACCCTAATGTTTTAGCAACTGAGAGCATTATTTCCCTAATTTTTCCAAGTCTGTCTTGCCCAAAGGCACACATTAAGTAGATTGAATAATCAGAACCAACGGTTACTAGCTGGAAGGCATTTTGAACTGCTCCAGAAGATGGAGGGACTCATCAAGAGGATCAGTTAAGGTTGCACCACAGAGCCAAGCTATAATCCCACATTAATGGAAGCTTGATGTAAAACACTACATAATTACACACAGTACTCACAGGTGGTAGTGTCACATGTTATGCCTCTGTTAAGACCTCTGCCTGATTTTTATAGCAACTCACTATAATGTCATAATGCTGCAATGAATATAGAGGCAAGCCTAGCAGCTGCTTCTAGACCAAGTGACGAGAAGAGAGTGACATGAAGGATACTTCCCTCCCTCCAACCCCCCCAAAAAGACAATCTTTTCTATTCTGAAATAATTTCCATATAACAGTTGTGGAGTATGCCAACTAAACAGAACTGCAAGTATTCAGGGGACTACTTTTTACTAACAGGGGTTTGTGCCAAAAGAAAAACTTATCTGGTAAGTTTCGGAAGGATCTTTCAGTTTGGTAAAAAGTGACAGTAAAAGGACCATCTAACTTTACACTTTTAAAATAGCTGAATACTTAAAATAAAAGTAGAGTGCTTGTACAGCTGGTGCTTGCACTGATCAACTTTAGGATTCTCATAGCTCAATCTTGTATTTCAGGAGCATTCCAGTAACAGGTTCCCTTATCAAAATAGATTAAATGCAACAGCGATTGAGAAGCAAAGTTACAAAGTGCAAGCAATTGCCAACATATGGCTCCTACTCAGACTGCCGCCACCCCCCGCCCAAAGCATCTGTGCAGCTATACTTTTGGTGTGTGTTTTTAATCTTTACAGATTTATTCTAACACATGTTACAACTTCCTGGTAAACGAAGGGTCAAAACCCAACAAATTATTCAAAATCATACCCGAATCGAAACTGTTATGAAAACTGAAGACATCAAGGGCATGATGCCAGGCACAACTAGTCAGTGCTATTTTAAGTACCATTAACCAGAAACATTGCACTGAACTGTAACGTGGAAAACAACAGCACTTCTCGACTTGACGATGAGAAGGTAATTAGGGAGTGACATAATCGTGTCTTAATTTATACGGGAGGAAAACACTGGAGACAAAACAAGTAGCAGTACCTGATATTATGAGACAAGGGACAGAAAGAAAGCATAACAGGCTTCTAAAAAGCCGCCACTGGTAAATAAGATCTGCTTCCACGCAACTGGCAAAGGAACTTGTGTAAACAATAACATTATTTATATATTTATTTCCTTTTCAGGCTCTCATGGAACGAAACTTCACGTGCAGGAGGAAAGGCTAACTTCTGCAATACAAATAGTAGTTCAAAAAGTTATAATAGGCAGAAAGGCTTAAGCAGCCTTTCCTATCTATCTTCCTCCCCAAGCAGCCTGCACCAGCCTGCTTTAATGTTAAAGAAAACACAAAGAAATCTTTCAACGATATCTTTATGTGGTGCTGGCCTGCTTGTTTCAAGTCTGCATTTAGTTGTAATCTGTCCTGGGCTCAGTGTGGTGGAAAGGTTTATAAATAAAATAAAATCAAGAAAAGTTCTGGGCACTTAACATTCAAATATAGGAACTTGCTTAGTGTTCTTACATGTGCAAAAAAAAGTGCCAAAAAACACCCTTAAATCACAACAAACCCTCCAGTCTAAGCAAACATAGATTTGCTTAGCACAAAAATGGATGTGGACTTCATGGTCAGAGTTTTGGATTAGTCTTCAAGGTAAGTTTAAGGGAGCTATTTACTGTAGTTACAATTTATTGGTTGAATATTACTATTTAGGCTTGTTCACGAAAGACAACTTAAAAAACTAAACACTTGTTTTACATCAGTTATTTAAACCAACCTTTTTTTCTTAGGAATTTAAATCACCTTTACACATCATTGCCTCTGGGTTGACAACTAGGATGCCACTCAACATGTTAGTTTAGTTCCAGGGGTGTTTTTCTGGCCCCTACTTAAGGCATTTGACATATGGTTTGGGGGGAGGGGAGGAGAGTAAATGAATGATTGTCACTGAATTACGAAAAGTTATAGAGCATTAAAGGTAAAGGTAAAGAGGACCCCTGGCCATTAGGTCCAGTCGTGGCCGACTCTGGGGTTGCGATGCTCATTTCGCTTTATTGGCCGAGGGAGCCGGTGTACAGCTTCCGGGTCATGTGGCCAGCATGACTAAGCCGCTTCTGGTGAACCAGAGCAGCGCACAGAAATGCCGTTTACCTTCCACCGGAGCGCTACCTATTTATCTACTTGCATTTTGACGTGCTTTCAAACTGCTAGGTTGGCAGGAGCAGGGACCGACCAACGGGAGCTCACCCCGTCACGGGGATTCGAACCGCCGACCTTCTGATCGGAAAGTCCTAGGCTCTGTGATTTAACCCACAGGGCTACCCACGTCTTAAAGGACAAGGAAAAGTAACTGAAATAGTTTTTTTCTCAGCCTTCCTCAAATCCAAGCAAATGCCTATATATGACTTTCACTTCATCAAATTCAACCAAGTTAAATGTAAAATTTGTTTCAGAATTTCCTACCGACTAAGCATTCTGGAAAGTAACCACTTAGCAGCCCACCTTCAACTATGTTTGCTCAGAAGTCAGTCTTATTGAAAGGGGGTTGGTCAGCAGTGGGGAACCTTTTTCAGTCTCTGGGGGAAGCATATCAGTAATGGGGAAGCCCAGAGGCAAAAATATGCAAAGCTGCAGGTGCAACTCTTCCTTTTGTACATTGGGCTACACATTCTAGCTACACAAAATGAGAGATTTCTATATGTGCACCCTCACCTTCCCATTTACACAAGCAAGAGGCATTATCACATTTCAGACAGGCAGACAGGCAAAAGCACTGTCCAATGGCAAGAAGCCACACCAATGGGGGGGGGGCCCAACAAAAGAACATAGCCTAGGGATGCTTGCAAGGGCTGCAGGGCTGCATTCAGTTCCCAGGCCAGAGGCTCCCCACCCCAGACAACATCATACTTAAGTCTATGCATTTCAAGGTGCCCACTCTGAAGTACAACTTAATCAGATACCACTCTCTGAGTTTTCAACCACTTACTCTTGTAAACCGCCCAGAGTGGCTGGGGAAACCCAGCCAGATGGGTGGGGTATAAATAATAAAATTATTGTTATTATTATTACCGTCCTTATGTATGTCATTAGTTCGCATACAAAAACTTTTTGAACTATAAAAAGATAAGATTGTCCACTAATACTTACATCAACAAAAATATGATTACAGAGTTTGAGAAGCTTCCAAACATTACAAATAATTATTAGGTTGCAAGCCTATACCCACTTATGTGGGAGTAAGCCTCACTGAACTGACTTCAGTCAAACAATACAGGCTAGAGTTCTTATTTATAGACTATATAGTTCATGTATAGTTACCCATAATAATAATAAGCTCGAGGAGGTCAGCTATGTGTGACCAATGTAATATTTTTCCATGGAATCATTACCTTTTAAGAGAGCTTGGCTCATTCACAAACTCTATACTAGAGCCATGACCTAGTTACGTGCTTCTTAATCTGTGTGCGCAATGACATGCTTATTAATATTAGGCACTTTAGCACTACAGAAGAAATAGTCTGATGTTAACACTGCGTTTACAAAAGGTCTCCAACAAGCCAAACTTCTAAAAGCTGTCAGAACATCTTTACTCCTTGTCACGCGTATGAAACTAAAATTCAAACAAACAATGAGCCTTATTATAGCTTGAGTAGTTTCAGTTAATACTATACTCGGCATCATAACTGCCCTACTATGAGGAAGAAAAGAGCATCATGACTTTTTAATTAGTTTTCTAAGAAAGGCTATACACAGATGTCAAGATTTTATTTCCACAAAAATAAGATTCCAATAGCCTGTTTAGTGTCATACAAGAATCCAACAACTATCAAGAAAAGTACACAGGGAATGCCAAAAATCATTGTTCTTGATTTGTTAATTTAGAAAAGGAATAGACGTGAACACCACAAAACAAAGAGCCAATGATTAACAGTACACTTTATATAGCACTTAGTGCATAGTCATGGCTTAAAATAAGTGCATTTACAAAATTAGCTACATGCATATCCAAGTATCTGGTTTCACAAGGCACACGAGAATAAGACACCAATATCTCTGGCCAAGAAAACTCAACATTTTTAGCCTACAAAACATGCACAAAATCTCTACCCAAAGTTAAATTTAGATGAATATGTTTTTAGAAAGAGAAAAATAATGTAAATGTCATAGTACATTGGAGTGAAATCCTAGCCCCACTTACTTGGGAGTAAGTCCCACTGAATTCAACAGGACTTACTTCTGAGTAGACATGATTAGGATTGCCCCCTAAATCTTGTTGAAAATGTGACAAGTTGTTAGTTATCCAAACAAGTGTTTGGGTATAAACCTGCTGTACTAAAAGCACTGGAATCCTGTAACAGATCTCAAACTTTAATGTTTATTTAATCAAGTTATTTAAAATCTAAAAATCAATAAACCTTGACTACACACGGTTCTTGTTCAAATCAGTATCTAAGCTTGTCACCAAGCAACAAAAAACGACAAACTAAAATGCTAGATAAAGTAAACAGTATCATTTCACAGTACTTCATTTTACAGTGAATAAACTATATCACAATATGAAGGGGAAAAACAAAATACAAAAACCAGCATTTCACTTAAAAGAAATCAAGGACTAAGTGATTATTAGTTTTAAATTCTACATCAACTTTAAGCCCCTGTAGCTCTGAATTACTGGCAGTATCAAATGTTCACTTCACGTACCATTTTAAGTTGGCGTTTCCCCTCTCTGACATGGAAATAGACATTACTTTCCCAAAACTACAGTTGCAAATTACCCCTGAGTCCCAAAGGAAAGCAATAATCCCTTGTAACTAGAGTAGCTTGCGACCACGCCTTCCTGCTGCCCTAGCAAGTTGCAAGCGGAGCAGTCGTGTCACATTTCTTCTTTCATATCCAGAGATCCTAAAGGTTAGTTTTACAGAGGCCAGAACTGGCTTATCTAGCAAAAGTGCAAACGGGTGGGAGACACACAAAAGAGAAAATTCTGGTTGCCAAAGGAAAAGACCGCCACAGAAAGCAAGAATGGGAGCGATACTACGAAATGGAGCTGAACTATTTATATACAGTACAGTACAGTACTAATCTGTTGGCTCTCAGAGCTGTTGGTGGCAGCAAGCCTCACTATCTTCCTAATTCGACTTCGTCAATTTATACTGGGGAAAAAGGCAACATAGGAAATGTGGGTTTTATTTTTGTTTTAGAAAATGTGGCTCCGTCTTCAGCATTTAAAAGCCCCCCCCCTTCTTTTTTTACTGAGTCACCAGCTTCATCCGATGGAGCAAGAAGATATGCGAAGGTTAAGCCCCCATGTCAGGCAGCAGTTAACTTGTAAAAAGAAGTGCGCCAAGACTCAACCCTGTTTTGGAAATCATGCCCTTACCTTGCAACCAGTCCTCCTGGTCCCAGAATCACGGGGACCTGGTGCGGGTGTACAATATAAATAGAAGTCTGCACATGCTCGCGGGTACTCTCGTACTATTTCTTCTATCCCAGCTCTCAGATCCGGTAGGCAATTAGAGAGGCTCCTAGATAGCCTTAACACAACGTCTAGCTGCAAATAAAACTCGGGATGTACAGCCAGTTCCCTTGGCACTTGCAATCCACGCACAATTCTTCGGAAGTCCCAAAAGGGATTTACTTCCGAGAAAACCTGCCTTCCTTTTCCCCTTTTTGGAGGGGAGGGGGGTGGTAAAGCCTCCCAAACAAATCCTGGTTCCGGAAAGGGGGCAGCTGACGGCGAGAAAACCTGACCTGCCTCACTTTCCCGGACCGATCCTACAGGATTCGCCCTACAGCCCAAGATCGGGGCGCCCCCAGCTCCTTATGTCGAAGCCAGGTGTATGTAGGGGGACGGGGATCCACTGCCAGTTCAGAGGTGGAGAGATCTTTTTACCCAAAAGGAGGGGAAGGGAATTAAAATGCTTTTTTATTTGGTTACCTTGTTCAGCCCCCTCGGTTTTTGTTCACAACAACTCCCAAAACATAGTGGCGGGCAGGGGAGGGGACGGGGGGGCGTTTCAGCTTGGCTCTGCACGCTCAGCGGGGAAGAAGGGTCGCTCGGTCACTCGCTCGCCTCCTCCCAGCCTCTCACCTTCACAGATCCGGCAGCGCTACAGTCCCCGCCGCCGCCGCCGCCGCCACCGCAGCAGCCCTCGGCATGACCAGAGCGCTACTACCAGGAGGCGCCTCCCAGGCCGGGCTCAGCCTCTGGCTGCTGCGGCTGCTGCTGCTGCTGTTGCCGCCGCCTCCTCGGCCGCTGCCATCTTGTCCTGGCGGCTGAGAGGAACGCGCCCCAGCTCAGCCCGCTCAGCTCCCCGGGCCTCCGCCTCATCTTCCCGGGGAGGGATCCAGCCTGCTGCCTCCGCCGCCGCCACTCCTGCAGCCGCCGCTTCCTCCGCCGCCGCCCACTTCGGCGGCTCTCCCCGCTGCTGCTTCGGTTGCGGGGCCTAGGGGCAGCGGGCACAGCTGCCTCCGTCGTTGTCCCGCCGCTGCTGCCGCCCCCTTTGCTCCTGAGGCTGTGAGGAAGCCTCAGCCCCGCTCCGACATGTCTCTGTTCCGTTTCCAGCCTGCGGGGCCCTCCTGACGAGAATAGGCGGGCCGCCCTCTTCCGCAGCTGCAGCGCCACCGGCTGGTTTCTGCCGGCCTCCTGGCTGGAAATCAGACCTCTAAACCCGCCTCTTTCTCTGGGAAAGGAGCGCGCGTCCTTCGCCTTGCTTTGGCAGAGGCCCTGCTCTCGCCTAGCAGCACCTCTGTAGGCGAGCGACAGCGCCGAGAAGCAGGTCAACGAAATGAAAATGGGGAGGAAGCGCCGTTACATGCAGATCACCGGGCGTCGTCTTCTGGCCAGACACCTGTAGCCTGACTAACTCGCTGGGCGCCTTTAGTCAGAAGAAAGAAAAACCCTACCGAGCTCAGTAGGGCTTACTTCCATCTAAAGCAGTGGTTCCCAACCTTTTTTTGACCATGCCCCACCTAAGCATTTCTAAAATCCTGATGCCCTCCACCTGTTCACGTGGAGGAAGACATTAACTCTTAATAACTCATTCTCAATTGCCCCCTTCAAAATCAAATTGCCCCTCTGTTGGGAACAACGGGTGTAAGGGTATCTAGAATTGCACCACAAAGCCTGAAAAGCACACTCTGCCCATGCGCCATGCACATTTGTGCATTCCCAAGTGTGCAATAAACTTGAATCTTACACTGGCCCCACTTTGCATTTGCAAATGGTTCTTGTGGGCCAGGATACATGGGCGTAGCCAGGATTTTGTTGGGGGTGCAGGACTTGGTTTAGGGGAACCAGGACTTTTGTTATGGGAGGCAGAACTGACCTGATTGGTCAATTAGAAAAGTACTTATATTGTTTTACTTGATGGGGGGGCAGGTGATCCCCCCCTTGGCTACACCCATTTTCATTTACTTTGGCTCCAGTGTGTTCCCACTGCTGGTGTTTGAAGCTGAGTACACTTGACTTGAGCAGCAATCCATATTTATCCTGGAGTTTCTTGAGAAACTGCTGCTGATTGAGGCACTACCCCTCAAACCAACTTCCAACCTGTTCAAAAAGGTAAGCTGAGGTGGGTACATTTAAGACAGTGGACGACACATGGGCAGAGAGCAGCTTCAGCAAACGGGAGATCAGCACACAGAAACAAATTGGGTGAAGACATCCCCACTACCTCTCAACTGTGTACAGAAATGTAAGAATGTGAACTGAAACACTGAGAAAAATCAACCTCACTGCATCCTAAGCCACTGATGTGTGCATAGCCAAAATTTTACACTGGTTCTATACACTGTGGGCTGAAAGTTGTTCAAGCTTCCATTTGCACTGGAAATATTTACTTATTCAAGTTCTATTAAGTTCATTAGTTCTGCAGCTAGAGAGTATCCTTGTTGACTGGTTTGTAGTCCATGATGAAGTTTAGAAGAAGGAATTGGCCACTCAGTGGTACCAAAAATAAAGCTAGAAAGTTAGGTTCCCATTCATGTCAGTGACACACAAGCTGTGCAGTACATGAGGACCCACTTACTCTGGAAAGCCCACCAAACAGAAATTTAAAATTATCATATATTAATTTCCTTATAAGCAGCAGTTATACAAAAATGTTGGTTGGTTGTTATTCATTAGCTGATAGAAATATGGCAAGTCTTAAACTTTGAAAATGTTTGAATTTATTGGTGTTTTTTAAAAAATCAGGGTGCAGTCCAAACCCGTCAGTTGCACTGGTATAGTGTGTGTGTGTGTGTGTGTGTGTGTGTGTGTGTGTGTGTGTGTGTGAAGGGTCAGAGATCTCCCTCTGCCCAGCTCCCCGGCAGCATGAGCTATAGTGCTATAGGTGCAGTGGTGGCTACACCACTCCTCCATGCTCAGATAGGATTTGGATTTGTCTACCAATAGTTGCAGGACTTAAATATAACTTGTCCATATCTAGTAATATCCCATATAAACATGCACCTACATTTGGAAGACAGGTATTTGTATTTATTTATATTTCTTAATCTCATAATCACATTTCATCTGCATTACTAGATACTGGTGCATAATCAAATTAGATTGGGGTACATAAATATTTCATACAAGGGCCTACAACAAAATATGCCTGGAACTGATAAACAGCTACACTAAAATATACAAATCCATCATACCTCTTGTTCCTTTTGGAGCATAAGCAAAGGTAAAACAGTGGGCTGGCGTGTGTTCTTTGTTCACTTTAAATGTATGCGCTGTTCTTATATGGATGAATAAGACAGAAAAGTTAATTACCAGGTATTTACTAGAGCTAGTCTCAAGCACCTGGGTGCTATAAACAAGGGCAGCGTCTTCATTGCTCATAGCCATTGCTACTAATATCTTCCACTCTAGGTTCTGTGCTAAACACCATGTTTCTTTTGGGGCCCATGTTGACCGCTTACACTGTGTTCCCTACTGCAAGTCCAAACAGACATGTTTTTGTTTTTTTATATCATTCCAAAGGGCAGTTTACAAGAGGAATAGAACAACTAAAATGTAAATACAAATAATAGACCAAAAACCACAATGTCATAAAAGTATAAAACAAACTGCAAGATTTAAGTTGCATTTATGGCTGTACTGTTTACATATCATACATAATACATATCAGATGAAGGGCAGTAAACAAAATTAATAAAAATAATAATACATTTATATCATAGTTTTCCCCCAAGGATTCTGGAAATTGCAGTTTATCCCTCACTGAATTATAATTTCCAGTGTTCTTAACAAACCACAGTTCCCAGGATTCTTGGGTGGATGTGCTTTATCTGTATGGTGTGTATGCATCCTACAAAGTTTAAGAAAATGAACAAGGTACTGGTATTACCAGGCAGTGAATGGACATTAAGGGTGGTGCCTGCTGACAAATCACACTGGGACTGCCTGAAGCAGAGCCCCAACGCCTCCCACCATCTCCCGGTTTGGATCAAAACTTTAAAAAGCATTGCTGCGCTTTTCAGACACCCATCCCTACCTCCACATAGTTAAGCTATAGGAGGCAGTGATGGCCACCAACCTGGACAACTTTTTAAAGACAAATTCTTAAGGCTATCAATGGCTGTTAACCATGACGGCTATGTTCTGCCTCTACAGCTGGAGGCAGTTATGCTTCTGAATACCAGTTTCTGGAAACCACAGGAGGGGAGAGAGCTCTTGTGCTGAGGTCCTTCTTACAGGTTTCCCATAGACATCTGGTTGGCCACTGTGAGAACAGGATGCTGGACCAGATGGGCCATTGGGCGGATCCAGCAGGCTCTTCTTGGGCATGGCATGGCAGGTCAGCCCTGCCTTCATCAGCTTATTGCCCTGCTAAAACTCACCAGGAGCAGCCTTTCACAAGAAGAGATTGCAATGATGACAAATTCAGCAGTGATATTAAGAGGCTTACTACGTGCCATGCCTCACTTTGCCCTACCAGGTCTTTCCTCTCGGTCAGCTCCCAGTCAAATTATCTGACTAAGAGGTAAGATTTTTTTTTCTTTACCCAACAGAGGCTTTTTACACATGAATGCTCTTCAGAGAGGAAGGGCTGAAGGACAGAGAAGCTAAATTACTAACCTATTGCAAAACATGCAAAGATAGTGCCAGGAATTAGCTCGCCTGAGACCTTGTTTTCAGCAAAACAAGCCGTCAGAGGTCTCTGATTTTCAGAGAAATCCCTGATTTGGAACCTCTCCACTTTAGCTCATCTCCATGCAAGATCCCTTACTTTTGCAAATTTATCTGACATCCTTACTTCTGAAGCATCATTCATGTAATGCTTTCTGCTCTGAAGTGACTGACTGTCATTCCTAAAAAAAACAATAGGCCTTTTGAGAAATTGGTTTTTCCCCCTCTAACTATAGTATGTTCACAAGCTGCTTCCTTTTGAAGAAGACCAGAGCTCTGATATACACCCATTTTTAAAAATGACTTACTTTCAGTGGGGGGGGGGGAGTGTGCTAGCCATGTTTTTAGCCCCAGGTGAAGCCTCCAGAGAGGATCCCAGACTGTGTGTGTATGTAAATGTGCATGTGGGGTGCCAGACTGGGTCTTTGACCTAGGTGAAATAAAGCTTAGTTTCACCCCAGCTTTCAGTCATATGAGCACTAAATAAACCAGCACTTACAGTATACCAGCATGCCTCTGAATACACAGTGGGGTGTAGGGAGGAACTAGGGAAACTGTTATGTTCCTGCCCTGCTTGTAAACTTCAGCATCTGGCTAGCCACACTTTTGGAAACTTAGATACTGCACAAAATGAAAGCGATGATCCAACAGACTAGATTTTCTTACGTTCCTTTGATGGGACGATGTATGAATGTGTGAGTGCTCCAGTACAGTGGTACCTCAAGTTACATATGCTTCAGGTTACATACGCTTCAGGTTACAGACTCCCCTAACTCAGAAATAGTACCTCGGGTTAAGAACTTTGCTTCAGGATGAGAACAGAAATTGTGCAGCGGCGGCACAGCGGCAGCAGGAGGCCCCATTAGCTAAAGTGGTGCATCAGGTTAAGAACAGTTTCAGGTTAAGAATGGACCTCCGGAACGAATTAAGTACTTAACCCGAGGTACCACTGTACTACACTGAGCTTCCACAGACACTATTAACTAGCGCCTCTAGTTAATGGAGCGCCTCTAATAAGCTAGCTGCTCCAACTGCCAAAACACCCACAGCGATAGAGCCATAGAAACCAAAGATTCCAATCTAACTAGTTTGAAATGCATAAATCCAGATCACATATTGCACACTGGGTCATAAACATAACAATTCCCTACTATATCTTGTTCTCAGCCAGGGTTTCCAATCTTGAAAATACAACCCATTACTATGTTGTAATTCCTCTGACTAAAGTGTAATATATGATGATCCTACATGCATGTATAAACACATGCATGCAGGACTTGTCTTGTGCCAGAATACTGTTAATGTGTGAAGTGGACTTGCAGGTAGTTAACAAGTGATACAGCAGTTGATTCTGCCCCCACACCCAGCCTTTCAATGCATTATTATGAGTGCAGAACAGACTCTAATCCACATTTACTTCTAAAAATTCTATATGAGAGAAGAGGGATGTGATCTTAAATATGCAGCAAAGAACTCTCAGAAGGTATTTTGGCAGGTCTGGGGACAATTTTCTGATCATTCTGTTTGGAATGATCTAAATGGCAGTCACAGTGCACTTTTCAGAGAAATATCCTGTCACATCTGACTTGGATCCAGAGAAAAGTGTTTGTGTGTGCATGCATGCATTGTATGACAGTGAGTAAGTGGCATGCTTCTGTGCGCACACACCATGGTCCCAGGACATGGATCTTTGGGACATGGATCTCCGTAGCAAGCTGCTACGGAAAGGAGGGAAGTTGCCCTTCTTTAGGTCCAAGCTGTGGTATCTAAAGCTTCCCTGTTACTGTGCAGCACAGAGGCCAAACACTGGGATATTTCATCACCCTGCTTTTATGCCCATAAACCACTTCCTACCACCAACACCCCTTCTCTTAACAGGGCTTGATCCATCCAGGTTCTTGCCCAATGGGAGATTTACATAAGTTTGTGGTAAATAAAGTAATACTTTAAAAATTCATATAGTATTAGACCTTTCTGTAAAAAAAGCTCTCAAGATGACTAAGAAAATCCCTTAACAATTCCTTTGTTATTCCTGCTCATTTAAAACATAGCAAACTGTAACTAGTTTGCCAAGTGATTATTACCCCTCATTTTCTAAAGAAAGCTAATGAGTAACCATGTTCATGTGCGTACATTTATAGGCTGGCAGGAAGCTCAGTAAATATCCACTAAGTCAGAAAATAGCTCCTAAGGTGTTTTTTTTATCCATTAGAAATGAAAACAACAACCCACTGCAAACCATTTATGCTTCTTTGTTTTCAAAACAAGAATTCTGGAAAGAGCATGCAGTTTCAGACCAACATTTACTGGGCTTGGCTTACAAGAAAATTCATACTCCCAGAATTAACTTTTTAAAAACTGGTATTACAAGTTTATTTTCAGGTAGGCAAGCAACCAACATATATTTCCCTGAGTTGGTATATATATATCCCCACACCTCCCCATGCTTAGTTTGTTATCATTATTTTCATTCCTACAAAGTTTTTTTTAGGGTTTACAAATACAATGCCAATTGCCACCCCCACCTCGTTGTGCTAGGACAATACTCAGCATTTCATACTTTCAAGGTCACCTCCTTCACTGTGTCCCACTCACAAAGGAGTTGGGTATGTTTAGCCTGGAGTAGAGAAGACTAAGAGGTGATATGATAACCATCTTCAAATATCTAAAGGGCTGTCACATGGAAGAGGGAGCAAGCTTGTTTTCTGTTGATCCAGAGCATGGGACCCAAACCAATGAATTCAAATTACAAGAAAAGAGAGTCAGACTAAACATTAGGGGAAACCTTTTAATGGTAAGAGCTGTTGGGCAGCGGAACAGATTCCCTCGGAAGGTGGTGGAATTCTCCGTCAGTGAAGGTTTATAAATAGAGGTTGAGTCACAGAATTGTAAAGTTGGACGGGACTGCAAGGGTCATCTAGTCCAACCCCCTGCATTGCAGGAATATTTTGTCCAATGTGGGGCCTGAATCCATGACCCTGAAATTAAGAGTCTCATGCTCTACAGACTGAGCTGTGACTCCAATGCCTGCACCACGGAATTGGGCCCTTGGGGTCCCTTTCCAACTCTACAGTTCTTTTATTTTTCTATGAACTGTTCTGTGCTTAGAGCGTCTCAGGAGGGAAGGAAAAGGATTATAACAGGGCAAAGCCTTTCCCATCAATTAATGCCATGATTATGTTGCCTTCAGCAAAGTGGGTGCAAAAATTGCCATGCCACTGTGGTGTCTATTGTGTGACCTTGTTCGACTATTTTCTAATAGTGTTAACATTCAGGAATAAATGATCCTAGTCAGATCTTTCATCAGAGTGGAATGATCTACTCTTAAAATACTATTTAGGAAAGAAAGGCCACGTGGAACAGCTGAATATACAGCTTGTTTCCTGGACTTGTTACAGCGGATTGAATTGCACTAATAAATATCGGTGGCAAATAAGCATTAAGGATCCAATAAGAGTTGTTTGTGAATGTAAAAATAAGAAAAGCCTGCTAAATTGTTCAGAATCTGGTGCAAATTGAATAGTTCTTAGCAAGAGGTCCCATTCATTTTAGTGAGCTACTCACCAAGACCTTTAGAGAGTACTGTGCATCACTATGCAAAAGGCCTGGTTTGATCAGAGAACTATTAAGGTAAAGATAAAGGTACCCCTGCCCGTACGGGCCAGTCGTGTCCGACTCTAGGGTTGTGCGCCCATCTCACTTAAGAGGCCGGGGGCCAGCGCTGTCCGGAGACACTTCCAGGTCACGTGGCCAGCGTGACGAAGCTGCTCTGGCGAGCCAGCACCAGCGCAGCACACGGAAACGCCGTTTACCTTCCCGCTATAAAGCGGTCCCTATTTATCTACTTGCACTTAGGGGTGGTTTCGAACTGCTAGGTGGGCAGGAGCTGGGACTGAAAGATGAGAGCTCACCCCACCGCAGGGATTCGAACCGCCGACCATGCGATCGGCAAGCCCTAGGCGCTGAGGTTTTACCCTCAGAGAACTATTATAACCTACTTAGTTCATTAGCACAACCCAAATTCACAGTTCTAACATATCCAGCAGGGATGTGTCACTCAATTAAGAATGTCACAAGAGTCTTAGTAAGGCATGGTAAGGAAGACTTAAAAGAGCGGTATACTGAAGCAAGTGGCTCTGACCTGACGGGAAGCATAATTATAAAAGTAAATAAATTAATAGCTAACTACAAAGGGGAAATTAGTGCAGATGGATAACCATCATTTCCCACTTTAAACCCTTTCTGAAGTGCTAATCACTGGTGTAGAAAGCATCACAGTAAAGATGGGAAGTGTTGAAACAGCAATTAATATGTGGAAATGAAGAGATAAGCTTCTCCCCCCCCCCTTCCCAGAACATTCTGTAACAAGACCACAAGGCACCTGGTCTAACAGGTTGCTTCTCCTTGTTTTGCATTCTATTTTTTTTTATACTACTGAAGCCGTGAATCTAACCATTTCCATCTAGCAATTTGATATGGCAACTGGATCCTTATGGAACAGGTGGGAGATTCTTCTCACGTGTAAGCAAACTGCTCATTGTAAAAGACATCCCACATTTGTTCTCTCCTGCCTTTCTCCTCTTTCCCTAGCTTTGTGAAGCCCACCTGTTTATACATTTCAAGCCTTAGAGAACAGGCAGCATTGGGTTGAATGAGGAAAATTTGAAAGGTACAGTTGCAGGATCATTTGAAAGGTACAGTTGCAGGTGTACAACCTATGGCATAATCCTTAGACATGTTTAGTGGGATCACTCCTGGAAACATATACATGTATCACAATTCTGCTCATGTTAACTTGGAAGTATGTACTATTGTTTGATAGATTCAGTCATTTAGCACGTTACTTTAAATATGTGCTTTGAATAAAGTCCCATGATGTTCAATAGGGTAGAAATGGAAAACCTGTGGTGTTCAGATGCTGTTGGATTCCCATCAGCCCCAGCCAGCTTCGCCAGTGGTCAAGGATTATGGGAGCTGTAATACAACAACATCCAGGGGGGTGACATGTTTTCCCATGGATTTAGGGGAGTGCCGTGGGTTCAGTCACACTGTTTGGAGCCTAGGTGCTGCTGCACGGGACTCTGCTCTGAAATTTCAGATCCCAAAGTCCACCATTGGTGTGGCCTTAGGCTCAAATCCTTACAATACAGTTTCTGGGTGACTAATTGGAAGTACTGTAATGAATTTTGCTATTGAAGAGGCATGCATAAGATTGTGCTGTTAGTCCTTTATTTCTTTTCGTTCACTCCCAGTTGCTCAATTCACAACCACAAGGAACAAATGTCACTATTATACATATGCATTTTTGCTTAAATACATAATTGCAACACACATTGCATTTTGCAAAGTCAGTTCCTTTTGGGAAAGGACAAAAATAATGTTGTGATACAAGCTTTGGATAGCATTCAGGTAAGCTTTTCTCAGACTATACCTATTGGGATTAATTTAGTCATGTTCATTAATTTGATTGGGTCTACTCTGAGTAAGGGACGCAGGTGGCGCTGTGGGTTAAAGCCTCAGCGCCTAGGACTTGCCGATCGAAAGGTCGGCGGTTCAAATCCCCGCGGCGGGGTGCGCTCCCGCTGCTCGGTCCCAGCGCCTGCCAACCTAGCAGTTCGAAAGCACCTCCGGGTGCAAGTAGATAAATAGGGACCGCTTACCAGCGGGAAGGTAAATGGCGTTTCCGTGTGCGGCTCTGGCTCGCCAGAGCAGCGATGTCACGCTGGCCACGTGACCCGGAAGTGTCTCCGGACAGCGCTGGCCCCTGGCCTCTTAAGTGAAGATGGGCGCACAACCCCAGAGTCTGGCAAGACTGGCCCGTATGGGCAGGGGTACCTTTACCTTTACCTTTTACTCTGAGTAAAACATGGTTGAATGCCACCCTCTAAACTTGGCACAAGCAGGGGTGGGGTGGGGATAAGGAATTTGGCTTCTTATATGTGCTTTTTTCATATGCAAGTCTCACTGAGTTCACTTGGAGAGATATTCCAGCGAACTCATTTAGAATTGCAGCAATGAAGCCAATCCTATGTGTGACTGAACATATGAAGCTGGGGCATTTTTTTTGGAAATTAAAGTTTTTTGGGGAAACCACTCCACTGGGCCCCCCCCCCACGCTACTGGGTCCGCCAGCATAGTATTGTGAAATAAGATTGGCAGATACTCTCAGGAGTGTCAGACAGAGGTCTTTCTTAGTCCTATTACGTCATCTG
Organism: Podarcis melisellensis; assembly: GCF_964234715.1. Lineage (NCBI taxonomy): Eukaryota > Metazoa > Chordata > Lepidosauria > Squamata > Lacertidae > Podarcis > Podarcis melisellensis. Next base: position 64,476,457 of record NC_138528.1, on the reverse strand, counting down.
ACATCCATTGACCTGAAGGTTTGGAAATTTGAGCCTGGGGGCTTTCCACGTGTGCTCTACCACAGAGCTATTTCCCACTAAACTATGGTTAGTACAATTTACTTTCTACTCTTAAGGAGTAGAAAGCTTTAACCTGTTTGAAAATGAAAAAGTTGCTTAGCAAATACTGCAGATGTGTTATTTATTTTGAGTTAAATGCCTTTAATGTTATAAGGTAACAAAATTCATAATAAGGGACCATGTTTTTTAGTAATTCCAAACCCAAATGCCCTAATCCTATTCCAAATAGAAACATGACTGTCTGTGATAAAGTAAAACACACTATCCCCACTCAAAGTAATGCGATGCTCAGCAGAAAGGATCATATCACAAAAACAATAGGAGCAGATTGCAGTTACGGTCCACAAAATACTTTATAACCTGTATGCAATCACTTATTAAACAATGGAGGAAGAGACAGGGTTACACACCTTCTTTAGCTAACACAGGGTTTTGTCCTCCTAAAGCTTTAAATGAGGGATATTTTTCAGGATCAGGGAAAGGGATGAAGGGGCTAAATTCTTCCTTTTCCTGCATTCTGAAATTCTAATTTAAAGAGAACTGATACTATTTCCATTTTTTTAAAAATGTGAGTGTAAAATGCAAATACCTAGTTTGGCCCTCTCCTTTTGCTTCTGTAGCCACAGAACAGTAGCAGCAGACTTCTCGTATGTTGGCTAAGTTAAAAAAATAATTGAGTAAAGGCTTCATGTCGCTTGTACCTTTAATAGTTGCTGAAATTCTCTCTTCTACATTACTATTAAAGAGCAGGAGCCCTGTTCTTTCTCCCCCTGGCCAATCTTGTCTGGGTGGGGGAAGCAACTTGCTAATCTAGGGGACTAATCTTGCCTTTATGGGAAGGAATGGGGTCGTAAATTTTCTGGCTCTAAACTGAATGTAGGTTTTCCTTCCCCTCATTTCTCGGTTAATATTAATCGAGATTCTGTTTAACACATATAAATAGTAATGTTTTCCTGAGCTATTTTTAATAAACTTCTGAATGCGGAGCCCTTGTTGCTATGCTGGCTAGGCTCCTAGCAGCTAGAACAGTTTTGCCCTCTGCCCCCCACCCCCCAATCGAGATCGACTTCCTTGAAGCCCCAAAATCCCAGAGCCATTGATAGTGGATTCTAATATAGATTGGCATATAAGGTCCTAAGTCAGGAGCTGGTCCAACTACTGGAAAATAAATTGTGTACAAAGGGAAGTTAATACCACACATCCTGCAAGCCCTCCTTCCTCCCCCACGGCACATGGAGAAATGTTTGCAGTTTGTTGCAAACTTGTGCAATGTAAAATTTTGTAAGTGGGAGTTCAGATAGAAAAGAATGTGAAAAGCAGAGCAGTTTGGCTACAAGTGGGATATATATATAGAGAGAGGGATACGTTCTTCCACCAGCAGGAACGCAATAAGAGCCTTCTGAATCAGGCAAATCTTGTCCAGCAGCCTATTCTCTCAGTGGCCAACCAGATGCCTATGGGAAGCCCAAAGCAGGACTTAAGCACAGCAGCACTCTTCCCCACCTGTGATTCCCAGCAGCTGGTATTCAGAGACTTTACTGCCTCTAACAATGTTTGTAGAACATAGCTGGCTTACTTACATACACTTGATAGCCTTATCTTTACAGCCACCCAAGCTGCTGACTATCACTAGCTCTTGGAGTGAATTTCATAGTGTGGTATGAAACGTGAAATAGTACTTTCTTTTGTCCATCTTGAATCTTCCACTATTCGGTTTCAATGGATGTCCCCAAGTTGTAGTACAGTGGTACCTCAGGTTACATACGCTTCAGGTTACATACGCTTCAATTTACAGACTCCGCTAACCCAGAAATAGTGCTTCAGGTTAAGAACTTTGCTTCAGGATAAGAACAGAAATCGGGCTCCAGCGGCGTGGCTGCAACAGGAGACCCCATTAGCTAAAGTAGTGCTTCAGTTTAAGAACAGTTTCAGGTTAAGAACGGACCTCCAGAACGAATTAAGTACATAACCTGAGGTACCACTGTATTATGGGAGAGTGGGGGAAACTTCTCTATCCACTTTCTTCACACCATTCATGTTTTCATATACCAGTGCTACTAGTTTTCATTCTAAAAAATACCATTTATTGCTGTGTTGTCTAGTGAGTTCTAATCATGGACAAGAATATTACGTCAGACATAACAAAGACTGTACTTGCTCCCAAAGATATCTAAAATGAACTTGCGGCTGTTGCCACTTGTTTTTTTTGGGGGGGGGGGGGTTAACAATGAGAGACAGAGACAGAGAACAAATGTGTTTAGGTGTTGGGTTTTTTGTTTTTGTTTGTTTGTTTAAATCCAATTCAGAATTATGGAGCTGCAGTGAGAAATTAGTTTGTATGTTAGTCTGGAGTAAGTGTAGGATTAATTAGACCCATATTCTGATATGGTGATTTATGTCAATTTTGAGCTGCATACTTGCTATTTCTCCCCACACAGATTTGCCAGATCAGTTTCCTTTTGGCTCATAACGATCTGGCATACCAAACAGTATGCTTAAACATTAGAGTGGTTGTAGCTTTCTCTACACAGCAGAATTTTCCATAACATGCTGAAACAACATGAGCTACTACAGAAAGAATGTAACCCTTCCGGACCAAACTATTTTCACAACTCAAGTGTGCCACATTTTTTAAAAAGGGAAACAAAAATTAACCATCTAGCGAAAGACAGCATAACTGAGCAGTAGATTTATCCCCCATGCTTTTCAATATAGATTTTCAGAATTGTCCCCAATGCAATCTTTCAAAAGTAGGAACATAACTTAGTTTTGGAATCAATCAATGGATTGCAATCCTCTAATATTTTATTAATAAACATTATGCAAGACACCTGAGAACCATGCTCTTCCGGGACGCTAAGTGACACCCCAATCCCATAATATGGATAAAGTCTCTCACATGTTGAATAAATACATGATAGGGTCACAGGGTTGCACTGCTTACCCCTATCCCCCCCCCAACAGATGCACACACTGACCATGCTCCCTGATGGCCACACATTTAGTGGCCTTGTGAAGTGGCCCTATATATCTACAAGAGACAGAAATCCTGGTAAGAGTCTTCAACAGTGATAACCATCTTCTTCTGCTCCTGGGAGGTGTTATCCCTGCGCCCAGGGGTTGTCTGCCATATTCCCCAGCTCCCAGTAGGGTGTCAAACCTCTTCCTGCTGATGCTTTTGATTATCTGGAAGAAACCCCTTTAAATAGACTCGGAGTCCTGCAGTGATTTCATGCTTTTTATTGAAGCTTGTAAAACAGAGATTGAATTTCCCCCCAAACCTCAGGCCTTTATATACATTATTTCCACAATGAGTCCCATCTGATTGGCCGATTCTGCTTGCCTTCTGGAGCCTGATTGGTCTTCCCCTGCAGGCCAATCAGTTGTTGCATTCTAGGATCCTACCTGCCTATTGTTCTAGAATCCAAGCTTAGTACATAACATCCCTTTAAAATGGGCTATGGACAACCTGTAACTGATGCCTGAAGCTCCCATTACTAGACCACTGAAAGTAAGTTTGTATGTTAGTCTGGATTAAGCATAGGATTAATTATTCCAATAATTTGATATGGTGATTTATGTCAATTTTGAGCTGCAACACTTGCTATTTCTCCCCCTCCCTCTGTTTCCCCCTATACTCAATTTGAATAAATTGTCTAATTGGATTCCTGAGCTGCACTGGTTTCTGAACACACTCAGGGCTGGTTAATCTCCTGTATACCTTAGGACTGCTTATGGCTATGCTACTGGCTGTTGAAGTGCCTGGGAGAGTGGTGGGGAGATGGGATGAAGTTGGCAAGCCAGGCACTTAGAATTCATCTGGCTGCTTCCCTGCACTAGAGGAGACCATAGTAAGGCACTGGGAACCCTGTCCTTGCGCTAGGTGACACATAAGCAGGCAGTGGTAGCAGAAAGAAAGGACTAGGATGGGTTCCCCAAAGACCCCTACTCTGCAGGGTTGTCCTTGGAATTGGGACCCTTCCTGTTTGTTACAACAGCTACCAATTATCTGATGGCAGCAAATATATTAAATGAAATAAAAAGTGGGTTTCCCAAGTACCTTAAAAAAAAACCAAAAGAAAAAAACACCAAAAGAATGCTAAGATGAAACATTTTCATCTTTGCCAGGAAAAATGCTATACACATAAATGTTGGATGTTTGCAAAAAAAAACTTCTGATTACCATAGGATAAGGATTGCTGTTCCAAATTCTACAACTTCATATCACATTTTATTTACACAATTATGTACAAACCTTGATATTCCTTTGGTTGTGTGGTTATTTAAAAGATTGTTCCCTCACCTGGGCTAGGACCAGTGGTAGAGGTAAATTCTTACCACACCCTCTAGCAGCTGTTATCACTCACTTTCCTTCTAATCATGCTAGCCTTCCCCAGAGTCTTTGACAAAAACTGTCATCCTGGAGAGTTGTAATCCAAATCAGCTGAAGCACGCCAGGTTGGGGGAAGCTGGCATGCTCCAAGCCATTTTCTCTTAGTATTGAAGGAACATGAGAGAGATGTAGCGCACTGATGTGCAAACCAGCCCCAGCTTCTCAGGCATTTGCTCCATCACTTTTCTCAGCATCTTCTACTGGAGGCCATTCAGAACACACATGATTCACACAGTGGATTCTCTCTCTTCCAATGATAATTTGTGTGAGCCTCCTACCTGTAAATGAAAGGGCAGCACAAGAGCAGTATGGGAAGTACAGTGGTACCTCGGAAGTCGAACAGAATCCATTCCGGAAGTCCGTTCAACTTCCAAAACATTCAACTTGCAAGGCATTCGGGATCCAAGGTACAACTGTATAGCACAAGACACTAGCTAGGAGGTTTGGAGATACAGGCACATATAGATGAAATCTTGCACCATATTCATAGTATTTGTTTTGAAAGAATGACATTAAAAGACTTTAGAAATTCTGATGAGTGGGCCAACTCGTTTAAACATTCATAAAATAATCCAGTCTTCTTGCCCTTATTCATAAGATACTGCAGGTATGTTATGCTCCCTGCCTCTTTAAACTAAGTTGTGTGGAATTCCCACACATAAATAATAGATTTTCTCTAGCATGACCAAATAAGATCACACACCCTCAAGCCTATTGTTCTCTTTTTCCTGTTGTTGTTTAACAAGAACTCAGTTTTTAGGCTAGATATGTCTACACTATTTTAAAGAGTACATAGCTTATAGCATATCCGATACATGTCTACTCAGAAGTAAGTTCCACTGAGTTCAACTAAATTACAACCTTAGTTTACTATTTTACAATTTCGGTGATTTATACATTTTAGCTGAATTCTTCATGCATTAAGCAGCTCTAAAATTAGTTTTAAATTAAAGTGATACACTTGCAACCTGATCCTCTATGCGTTTGGTTCCACTGGCCCTGTTCACATGTAATGCTAAGCTAAACCGAAGCTTAGAGCGAACATATGATCAAAGATCACAGCAGCGTCCTTCTCCCCTGGTCCTGCTGCCACCATGCTACCCAAGGCTAAGCCATGGTTTGGCTTAACATGATATCTAAAGCCAGGCTTGTGGTTTGTCTCCCCCAGGAGACAAACCACGACCAGTAAACCAAGAATAAACCTCAGTTATAGCTCATTGTTTGTCTGGAGTGAGACAAACCATTAGCTCAGATTTGAACATAGCTCTAAGCCAAATGCAAGCAGTACAGCAGCCACAATCTTTGTTCCAAAATGCCACGCATTTGCTTATTCATACTAAGACACGGAATTGGCTTAGCATTTCATGCAAACTGGGTTACTGACTACAGAGGAGCTTACTCCTTTCTAGGTATACATAGTTTTGTGTATTTATTTTACAACATAGCACAGCTAGGGTATAAACAAAAAAGTATTCGGTTTAATATCATTTTGAATTGTGCAAAGTTCTTCACAAACACCATAAGGGCTCCTTTATATTGAAACTTCTGTGAAACTCATAGCTTTGGAATGTCATACCACCTCCATTAATTCTGACTTGACAGACAGCTTCTATGGAATTAAAGTATCTACATGTACCAGTAAAAATTCTTTGAGTGGCTGACCCTCATTTAAACTTAATAAAACTAAGTGCTGTAATCTTAAATCTACCATTTTCAAAAGACAAGATTTTATTAATGAACATACTTCAGAATGTTAGCTTACGTTGAAAATATATTCACTAAATTATGCTCACCTACATTTAAGTCACTTGTATAGGTATTTTTTTTTCTGCTGGAGACTTTACAAAGCAAAAAAATATTATTACCATTCAGTCATGTTACAATCCCTGCTTGTTTTCCATGTAAAGAGCAAACTAAGTGGCAAGTGATGTATTTAAAGAAAAGATAATGGTACCTAAGTGTTCAGATTTCTAGTCTGCTATCACATGTGAACACTTAAACTGTATAATGGCTGCATTTGAAAATAACACTAAAGTATGATTTAGCAGCTTCCAGGTCATGTGGCCAGCATGACTAAGCCTCCCTCGGCCAATAAAGTGAGATGAGCGCCACAACCCCAGAGTCGGTCACGACTGGAACTAATGGTCAGGGGTCCCTTTACCTTTACCTTTACCTTTACGATTTAGCATTATGACAAGCCTGTTCAAGCCTTGAACTCATGTGTTCCCCATCCTTTCTCCTCCTCAAATGCTGCTGTGAGGGGATACAAATTTCCATTTCTATTTTAGATCAACCATTGCTTAGCATTACATTTGAACCCTAAACTGTGTCTAATATTAACTAATGTTTACTAAAACAAAGCCAGCTTCATACACCACTGTTTGAAGTTATCTTGTTTTAGTAACTACAGTTAATTTACTACAGTTTGTATGGGTTCAGAACTAAGCTGCAAAAACAGAAGTGGAAGACTCAGAATGTCTCTTGGCACTGCACCAGGTGAGATCACAATGCTTTATTGCCAATTTGGTGCCTTCTTCCTTTAATCATATAAGGAATAAATGGGTAAGATACTTTCAGTTACTCAGAGGAGTGTGTTAATTAGGCAAGAAATGAAGGAGAGAAGGGGAGAATTGGGTAGAAGAAGAGAAGGGAAGAAAGCAAAGAGAAAGGTAACATTCTCCAGTCTAACCCAGCTAAGCCTGGCTACAAAGGAACACACACAGAGTAGCGGCAGAATTCAGAGTGGTGGCAGAAACAAAGCCCCATGTATTCAGCAGGTATGTCATAAAACAATTTATTGTTCAAAGTTTCCTTTAACAGCCTTTACTATTAGTCTTAATAGGTGGAATGCGCATCTTACCTCATAATGGGAAGAGGACTGTATCTTCCAGCACTGTGTAGTTTGCCAGTTTTAGAAGATGCAGTCCAATTAGCTGCATATATAAATGATGCACATCGTTTGTTAGATAGAAAAGGCCTGTTTGAAGCACTCTGGCTGTATTTGCAGGATGCTATTATGTATGTATACTGCCTTACTGTAGACATCTTCTAGTGAGGCAAGATCTTGCAACTTGGACAGGGATCAGCAAACATTTTCAGCAGGGGGCTGGTCCGCTGTTGCTCAGACCTTGTGGGGGGCTGGACTATATTTTGAAAAAATAATAATGAACGAATTGCTATGCCCCACAAATAACCCAGAGATGCATTTTAAATAAAAGGGCACATTCTACTCATGTAAAAACATGCTGATTCCCAGACTGTCCGCGGGCCGGATTTAGAAGGCAATTGGGCCGGATTCGGCCCCCGGGCCTTAGTTTCCCTACCCATGAAAAGTAGAGCAAGACTTTCAAACAATGGGCTGCAGAAGGACCTCCTGGGAGAAAGGCACCCAGATGCCTCCCATCTACAATTTTGGGCTTGCTTGCTTTTGAAATAAGTACTTTAAATAATTATATTGATCCTATTTGGACTGCTGTCTGGGGCTGCTTCCAGACGACCTGTTTATTGAGCATTCCATCTGATTTGATTGCAAGGAGATCAGGCCACGTTCACTCTGATTGGTTTGTTTGGAGGCTGGACCTTCCATCAGAGCGTCCCATGCATTTTAGTACATTTTCCCATCACTTTCCTTTTTGCTAAAAATATTTTAAAACTTCTGTCTAAATTTATCTGAATTGGTTGTGTTTTTTAATTAACCCTTAAAAGGTATAAAAAATAGTACAGAAAAATATACTCTGCTATATTCTGTGAAAGGATATACATCTAGGGCTACTGAGCATAATCATATTCCTGCCCCACTAAAAGGAAAACAGTGTGTCTTACATTGTCATTAATAGCATACAACTAAATATGTTCTCTGATGTGCACATTCTGAAAAGCCACAGCCAATAGAAGCTTTCCACGAGATGCACCTTCAGCCAGATGCAGTCAACCTCACATGTGTTTCATGCTTTCACATGAAAGTGTTTCATGTGTAGGGAAAGCATATTGGGCAAAGTGGATCTTAATCTGTTACAGTATATTTCTGTTTGATTCTGGGAAAAATGCTATGGTAGTGAATGTAAACCAACCTAATAGATTGTGACAGGAAAAGTCATTTATAGGAACAAGCAATGATGGGGGTAGGGTAGGGGAAGAATCGAGAGATCTAAGTAATGGCTAATCAAACCTAAGAGGCTTTACCCAATTAATCCTGTGGTGAGGAGCTATCCAGATTGCTTCTGTCTCCACTTCATTTCTGTTACTTACCATTTGCTCTCTAGCAAGTCAGTTTTTAAGCAAACATGTCTCATTCTTCTGCACATGAAATCTTGCAGTGTTGGTGAAATGTCATGAAGACATCACTATAAATGTAGGTCTTCCATAACCACAGTTTAGCTAGACACTGTACGAGACACTTACATTGCTTGTCATTTTTTTTTATTTCAGAGATGTTGCCACCTTTAAGCACTTGTGATTAAATGATGATAGAAGAATTGTACAAGAAGATATTGAAGGATCTGGCCGTACAGAAATAAATTTTGAAGGACTAGATTCAACAAACTTATATTTCCTCTTGTCTTCTAAATTAACGTGAGGCAGGGAAGACAAATGTTTCAGAAATAAAAATATATTCCATATATAATGTATCTGCAAAAGAAAATCAGCAATAGCAGATGACAGTTGCATAAAGTTTTACAGTCCAAGTAAAGCAAACCTATGACGAGTTTTGAAGAAATAGATTAAGTATTTTATAAGCTATTGCTTGCCTACACTGGCCAGCTGAAGGCTTTAAATAATTTAATCCCTAGAGCAACTGCCAAGCCCAACTGGAATACTGAAACAAGGCTTCAGTTCAGTTCAGTTTGATTCATGACAGGTGCCATCTAATACTGCTTTCATAATGCAGCAACCCTGATGCTTTCAGAGGATACATAAGTTTACTTATTTGCTAACTTATGGACAATTCACACATGCAAGTTTAAGAGTAACCTTTGCTTTTTGAGTCCCTCTTCTACTTGCTGTGTTAACTACAGGAGATGGTTTTCACCAGAGAAGGGAGTATATGTGCTTCTCTTAAACTTACTTTTTCCTCCCATGCCTAACACAATGTGTTACATTGTAATCATGTGCATGTTTAATTGTTTTTAAATGATTGCTTTTTATATGTTTTAGCTGTTCCTAAGATGCCTTGAGCTGCATCAAGGAAGAAGTGTGGAGTATTAATAATATAATAATATTTTCAAGGCCAGTCAAGACAACTAACTTTTCCCGATCTTCACAATTTGCCCCCAGTTTAAAGAAACACAAGTACATCTGAACATATTCAGAGTACCTGTCTACAGCTACCTCCTCCCTTCATCACCTGGCTCAATAACAGTGCTATAATTAAATATTATTACATTTAACAAAAAGGAATACTAAAGGTGTGTGAACATTTTTTTTAACTGAAATATTTTCTAAGTCTACATTAAGTTTGAAACATCCCCCCCCCCCAAACTCTGCCCCAGTGACAGCATAAGCAATGATCTCTGCAATGAAACAGGGGGAGAAATATAGGCTTGATGAAACTTTAAATTTCACCCTATTTCAAATTGACAGGTCCTGCCCCTCCCCCCCTTCTGAGGCTATGTGGAATTAGTTGTGTGTTTTTCTGGGCTGGTCTCCTGTACCTGTCAGATGTCTCAAACTGTACATAGCCACTGGTATTTCATAATCTTTGCTAATGCCTGTCTCCTGTGGCTTTTTCTTTTGCAAAGCATTCTCTGAGGCTCGCACAGAAAATACAGACCTAGGTGCCGTAGGAATGAATTATTAGAGTACAAAGTGTAACCTGGAAAGGATCCAAGAACGGTGACGCAGTTTTGCAAGCCTGTTGACATAAACTAAGTCTCTGCGCTGAGGCTTCTGAACAGAGCCAGAGAGTTATTTGAATCCAGAATCTGAAACCCAAAGAGTGTGGGCCATTTTGGCATTAGGAAACAAGTAGGCAGGAGGCAATGACTCTAGCAGATTACATTGAACAGGAAATGGATTTGTTTATAATAATCATCACTGTTTTCACAAGAGCTTTTTTATTATTAAGGCAGGGACATGAGGTTGGAAGGAACTGAGTAAGGGAGTGGGGGACCTGGTTGAAGTTATCCCTGCCTGGCAAGTTAATTTAGCATAAGAGGGATGTGTGTGTGTGTGTGTGTGTGTGTGTGTGTGTGTGTTTTATTTTGCTGTTAAATTCAGATCCTACTTTCCTCCAAGGAACTCAGGGTGTTTTCTTTCCCTTCTCATTTTATGCTCATAACAACCCTGTGCAGTCAATTAGGTTGAGAGATAGCGACTGGCCAAAGGCCATCTAGTGAGTAAATGGGAGTGGGAACACAGACAAAGAAAGGGTGGCAGTGCCTCCGTCAAGTCTTCAGGCAACTCTGTTGATAGTTACCCAGGTAACCCATTGTAACAGGATTCTGGTCCAGGTGCTTGACACAGTTGCTTCTAAGCTCCCAGTAACCCCCTTGCTGGAATCAGGTAAGAGGAGAAGCTTTGAGAAACAGGAAAAAAAATTGCTCTTGCATTGTAAAAGCAGGGAAGCCCATTCCCTGCTCCCCTGCTTTTACAATGTAATTAACAGATGCACCCACCAGTAATTTGAACACTGATTTAGTCAGCAGGCTTACCTCCTCCTCTCTCCCCACTCCCCCTTTTCAGGCAGACTGTCTGCCTTTTATAATATATTTAAAGTGCCACTAAAACACCAGTAAAAGTTAATTTGTCCCCTTGTGGATATGTAGTTTATGTGCGACATGATGATCAGCCGAACAACTGCAGTGGTACCTCAGGTTAAATACTTAATTCGTTCCGGAGGTCCATGCTTAACCTGAAACTGTTCTTAACCTGAAGCACCACTTTAGCTAATGGGGCCTCCTGCTGCTGCTGTGTCGCCGGAGCACAATTTCTATTCTCATCCTGAAGCAAAGTTTTTAACCCGAGGTAATATTTCTGGGTTAGCGGAGTCTGTAACCTGAAGCGTATGTAACCCGAGGTACCAATGTATGTGCAATACTTTTCCTGCCAACTCACAGAACTGGTATGCCTCTGAATACCACTTGCTAGGAATCATAAGTGCAGAGAGCGCTAGTGTGTTTTTGGCCTATCGGTGAGCTTCCCTTAGGCATCCAATTCACCCCTGTGGGAACAGAATGCTGGACTCTTGGTCTGATCTAGTAACACTCTTCTTATAGTCAGTGGCGTAGCGTGGGGGGTGCAGGGGGGGCCGGCCGCACTGGGCGCAACATCTGGGGGTTAGGGTTAGGGGGCGCAAATCCACGGGTTGGGGGGCGCAAATTACTTGCCTTGCCCCGGGTGCTGACAACCCACGCTATGCCACTGCTTATAGTCAGTGCTAAAAAAAAACCCACACACATTTGTTTGCACAGACCATTGTGCATGCTACTTCCACAGCACTTCCATACCCAAGTTAATGTTTCATTGGGAGAATGTATTTTACTGGAATGCCATCACCTGTGCATGTTTTGTGGTACAAGAAGCTAAAGTGGGACATTCTTAATCAGTAGGACATTCTAGTCAAAGCTTTCCACAGACAGGTGGGGAGAGGAAGCAAAATAATGCAAGCAGGTGGTCATTGTGCAAAGGGATGAAGATTAGCCTTAAGATCTGGGGTCTTCTATGTAAACAGGAAGAGTTGGCAGATATGCACAGATGGCCTTCCTTCTTTAAACACGAAATCTCTTTACTCACTCTGGCAGCCCAGCAAAGTGCTCACTGTTTAGCTGTGCTTTCCAGCACCATCATTTGTGTTGCTTATTTATTTTCCTGTCTTTCTGCTTAGGGAAAGTCATCCAAACCACAGTCAACAGGAGTCCATTATAGGATTAATTGTATATATCCAGTAGGATAAACACATGGACAAATGTAAAAATAAGGTGGGTGACAGATATGAAGTCACTGCCCAATAATCTGAAGCCACCCTGCACACGTCTACCACCCAATCATTTTTTGCCACTTAACTACAGAGCTCACCCAGTTTAAAATCAGCCTCACAGCTGGGAATGTGAGAAGACTCTCTGATGGCTCCGTCTTGCAAATAAATCAACCTTAATCTACAAAAAAATATTGTGAACATTGTACTGAATACTGGGCAGCAGTGCTTTCCCAAATTAGTTAAAAATAATAGTTGATGCACACAACAGAGTACGGTATCTCAAGGGCCACATTCACTTCTTAATTTTCTTCACTGAAAATATTTGTATGCTACATGTGCTTAATTATAGGCCTGCAACAGTTAAAATACAATATAATAGTTAACACGCTGCATCAGCACAGTACTCCAGTGCCCCTTATTCCTGACCATTGGACATACTGGCTGAAGCTGATACGAGTTGTGGTTCAGCAACATCTGGAGAACCCCAGCTTCCCCATCCCTGCACTATGATTCTGTGTCTACTCCCCCCCCCCACTCATTGAGTTCAGTGAGACTTATTCCCAGAAAAGTATATACAGTGGTACTTCGGGTTACATACGCTTCAGGTTACAAACACTTCAGGTTACAGACTCTGCTAACCCAGAAATATTACCTCGGGTTAAGAACTTTGCTTCAGGATGAGAACAGAAATCGTGCTCCAATGGCATGGTGGCAGTGGGAGGCCCCATTAGCTAAAGTGGTGCTTCAGGTTAAGAACAGTTTCAGCTTAAGAGCGGACCTCCGGAACGAATTAAGTACTTAACCTGAGGTACCACTGTATAAAAGCTAAGGTAAAGGACACCTGGATGGTTACCAGTAAGTCCTGTCCAAAGCGACTATGGGGTTGTGGTGCTCATCTCACTTTCAGGCCGAGGGGGCAGACGTTTGTCCACAGACAGCTTTCCGGGTCATGTGGCCAGCATGACTAAACCACTTCTGGCACAACAGAACACCGTGACAGAAACCAGAGCGCACAGAAACGCCATTTACCTTCTTGCCACAGCAGTACCTATTTATTTACCTGCACTGGTTTGCTTTCGAATGGCTAGGTTGGCAGGAGGTGGGACAGAGCAACAGGAGCTCACTCCATTGCGGGGATTCAAACCGCTGACCTCCTGATCGGCAAGCCCAAGGGGCTCAGTGGTTTAGACCAGTGTTTCCCAACCTTGTGCCTCCAGCTGTTTTTGGCCTACAATTCCCATCATCCCTTGCCACTGGTCTTGCTAGTCAACCACAGCGCCACCTGCGTCCCTAAAAGTGTGTATAGGACTGCTTTCCTGAAGGTTTACAGAGGCATTCCAATGCACAGGCTGTTAACTGGGTGTTAACAGGGCATGAATACTTGTGGCAAACTCATGTTTACCCAGGAAGAGCCACTGGTGGTTTACTACCAACTGATGCAGGTTCAAGTATGACCTTCAGGCATCCCTATGTAGGGTTAGATGTAACTGAAGGCTACAGACCTCATCATTCAGGGGGAATGCAACCCTGCACAGAACAAGCTGTATGCCAGGTACCTTACTTGGTCCCTTGTATCCCACAATGGAAGAAGGGGATAGCTTTCTACTTTGGAGATGTGCACATGTACAGGAAAAGCTTTGGGCCAACAGTGAAGGGAAATAACAAAAGGGAGGGGGGTAGAGAGTAGATGGGGCTGCACTGCTAACTTTAGATCCTGTGGTGCTTCACAGTTAAAAGGATCCAGTCTCAGAGTGCTTTGAAACAGTGAGGACAGGTGGGAAGCAACCTGACATCTGCTTCTCCACAAGTCATAAGCGTGGGGGGGGGGAGCCATACATTTCCAACCTAAAGCAGAGGCTGATATGGGGAGTAAAGCTGCTCTGAGGAGTAAGGAAGCATAAGTGAAGATGTAAAGGGGGAAGAAAAACACGGAGAAAATAATTTTAATTTTAATTTTACCTGCCTTCCTTCTCCGTATATTTTTCCTCACATAGACTTGCAAGAAAGATTAGGGATTTGGTTATTTTTTAAAGTTGCCACCCTTTTCTGGATTGCCTTACTGGTTTAAAAAATAAATCAAAACGTTATTCATTTTCAAATTGGTATTTATTTAAGATTATGATCGGCATTTCCCTTTGTTCTCTCTTGACTTTCCTGCATTTTTCTTCTCTCAGAATCTATTTCATCACAATTTGTATTCATCCTGTGTTTCAGATTAACCACCACTTGGTTCTATTTTTAGACTTGACAAGATTACTTATCATGCCACCTTCAGGAGAGTTAACAGACCCAGTTAATTTCTATTTCTTGTCCAATTAAAACTGTGTTGGAGTCATCAGCAGGGTACTTTCTTCTTGGCCAAATGAAGTTTTTGGCTGAGTTTTTTTCCCGGGGTAGGTTTTGGGTTTCTATATCCGAATATTTAAAATTATACATACTAGTGAATTAAAATCTGTGTATGCAAGTTTAGTAGGAAAGATGAAAGAAACCTCAAAAACAGTGATCATTATTGTTACTACTACTACTATTAATATTTTATATATATTTTATTAGCCACTTTGAGTATCTCCATTTGGAGATCTACTGTAGATTGTGGAAAGTGTCTTGTCCATTTCACAGAATAGAATCATAGACGTGGTTGTCCATAGATTTGGCCACATCTTGAGATATCCCCACCAAACTTGGGTTCCTGACCAGGAGCAGGTGGTCATCATCAAAGTTTGGATGCAGGACACCATTTTCACACAAGATGGCAGGCCAAAATGTGAGTTTGGTTTGACTTTGCCCATTTTTTGGTCTAGGTTCATCTACCTTTCAAGATATCATCACCAAACTCGGCACAAGGGTTCTCAAGGTGGGAGCAGCAAACTTTGTCACCATTTGGATGGCAGGTGCCATCTTGAATCAAGATAGTGGACCAAATAATGACTTGGATGTGACTTTTTTGGCATAGGTTCAGCTGCCTCTCAATATATCATTACAAAACGTGGCATGGGGATTCCCAATGTGGGAGTGACAGTTGTCATCAATATTTGGATGCTGGGCATCATTTGATTCAAGTGTGACTTTGGTGTGACTTTGCCTTTTTTTGGCATAAGTTTGGCTGCCTCTTACCCTATTATCACCAGCCTCAGCATGAAGGTTCTCGAGGTGAGGGTGGCTGTCTTCACTGATCTGGTCCTCGAAACCAGTCCTTTGCTCAGTGGCACCATGTTCTTTAAGCACATGTCTTTTGAACTTGGCTTCAGTTGACAATCTCCATGTTGATTCCGCAAGCCTCAGGTCTGTCCTTCCCTGCCTTCCTCATCTCTTCTCTCTGGTCTTCCACCTTAATCTTACACATACCCATCCATTACTCTTCTGCCAAAATTCTTTACCGCTTTCTCATAACTTGGTGGTGCAATTTTCTCCTTCTTAAATCCCTACATTGGCTTCCTTTCTTCTCTTGTACCTTGCACAAGCTTCTCTTCCTGATTTTCAAAATCCCTTCATGAGCTTGCCCTCCCCTTATTTCTTTTAAATTCGCCTATTTTTTTTCTTTTTAATAACAGCAATGACAAATTTTAATTTAAATTCTCAGCTTTATATATCGACACAACCTATCTAATAACCTTTGCTTGTCCTGCTCCACCACTCCAAAGATCTCATGCTCTTTTATGCAGCTCTACCCTTTCTCCTTTGCCCTTTCTCCTTCATATCCCTGGGACTGCCCTACTAGAATGTCACTGTGAGAACTTATCCCATACTACCTTCAAATCCCACTTCAACCTTTGCCTTTTCTAGGAAGCCATTAGAGTGACCTTTTAGTCCCACTACAAAAAAGCTGAAGTACGTGTATAAGAAATAATTATGTATTTTCCCCATTGACTCCTGCTTCTGTTTCCCTTCCTCTGTTGTTTTTCTTCTTTATTTTTAGATGGTAAAACACGTCCCTTGGGTAGGGATTTATCAAGCACCGTGTACGTAGATGGTGCTATATATAGCAACCCAGTGTTCTCCTTGGTGCATCTAACTAGCAGTCACTTCCATTACGGTAATCAGATCTAGGAACTCTGACCTTCGGATATACTAATTGCTATGCTATAAAAGTAATTAAACGGAAACAACAGGACAGTGTTGGAAACACCGGACAGTGTTAATGGGCACAGCGATATGTTCTGTTGCATCTGACCAAGCGAGTCACTCTTTGCACTACGGGAAACGAAGACAAATCAATTCAACACACAATGTGCAACATGGAAGGTTGGAAAACCATCTGTGTTATGTGTAACTCTGTAACTAGTGCCCGAGATTGTTTTTCTTCTTCCTCCTAATCTTTTTTCCTTTTGTGTGAGGCCCTTTTGATTGTAAGTCTGAGGACAGGAACTATCTTATTCATAATATTTGTATGCCATTCTGGCAGTCGTCTTTTGGCCATAGAGTGGAGCGAAAATATTTCATATAAATGAATTGTGAGACAGTGGAGTGATGAACATAGCTCTCTCATCTGCACTCCCAATATGTGTTTCACTTTCCAGGTATCCAGGACACAGGTACCCCATTTCATTTTCTCTCCACCAGAGCAAACAACAGCAAGAGCAGATAATTTTGAGTGGGGAAAGGGTTAAGAAGCCCTCCTTCCAGCAACCCCTCCACTGGAAATCATAATTTAAGAGACAGCTTTCGGCTGCTTGGAATGTGCAGCTTGGCTCCGAAAAACTAAAAACTGCCTCATACTTATGCCCATTAGCATCATTTAAAAAGAAATACAAATAGTGGAAAGCCATGTGACTTAGGTGGCTTGTGTGCTGTCCAGGTTCTAATCAATTTTTTAATTGATTGACATTATACTGAAAGATTTTCATTTATAAAGGAATAAACTGATAAATGAAAAGGAGAAAGAAAGAAAGAAAGAAAGAAAGAAAGAAAGAAGGAAGGAAGGAAGGAAGGAAGGAAGGAAGGAAGAAAAGAAAGAAAGGAAGGAAGGAAGGAAGGAAGGAAGGAAGGAAGGAAGGAAGGAAGGAAGGAAGGAAGGTTGGTTGAAAACCACTGATGAGCAGCTTCATAGCCTCTGTTCTCAGAATTTTTATATTTAAACTAGACTTGGACCAAACAACCCTTCAAACAGAGGACAGCAAATCCTCTGTGAAATAGGGCATGTGGCCACTCTAGGGACTGATGCATAATAACTTATAAAGTCTGTGGCCACCATGAAGAAAAGGGAAACTGTGGAACTGCCATATCACATGGGAAGTTATCTGAATGAAATGGTTCTTCATTCTCTTGCTGCTTTGGCAGTTAGGCTATGCCAGCGCAACCACATGAAAATTGTGTGTGTGTTTGTGTAGTGGTAGGAAGATGCATTGGATCAAGTGGCAGAATGACTTCAAAATGATTGTATGGGCTGGGTGTTCAATATTGCATCCAGTTGTTTTGTGGTGATTGTGACAAAAACTCACACAAACTGCAATTTTGAGAAATCTTCCATGTACAGCACAGAATCATGTTCCTCACATCTAAAAGCCTGGTATTTTTTGCCTCGCCAACAAGTGGGTCTATAAGAGAGTATTTCATTAGTTTCCTTTCTAGAGCACTGCTGCCTATAAAGTGAGCAAGAGGATATTGAGAGCAGTAAAAATTAAATGTATATTTGAAAAACCAAGCAATGAATCATCTGGAAAGACATGTAGGGCAAAAGGCACCTTAGACATCCCACTGTAAATAGCAACTCCAGTGGAGATTATAGAGCGGCATATCTTGTTTCAGTGTCATAAGCAGCTGTATACATGAATACATTCATGAGATTATTATTTTTTAAAAGGAACCAGACTCAGTGACTGGGACATCCAGTTTTGTAATTTTGGAGAGGCCAGTCATGCCCACATTATATCCCAGGGGTCAGGAGAAACGGATGATTTGTTCTAGCTTACACTCTCTCATCAAGCTTTATAATTTGCCATGGACTCAGGTCAGAAATGCCTTGGCTGATGTGAGAGGCAAAGAGCTGAATATATTGGTTAGAAAAGGAGGGAAAGTCCCACGGCATTAGCAGGACACCTTGCACTGGCTTCCACTATTGGCACAATTTAGCTGAATCTGGCCCATTATTTTAAATTTGTTTGTGGAACCAGGTGCAGACAAAAATATATTTATATTTCAGAACAAGGAGCAGCTTCAGGAATTGCTTCAAGTATGTAAGACAGGCATGGGGAACTTCCAGACTTGGGATCTAATCTGACCACAAGGCTTTTTCATCCGACTCTCAGCTCTCTCTCTAAGCCCTCACCCCTTTCCCCCAGGTCATGCCCCTCCTCCAACTGTCTCATTATGTTGTGAGCTGCCTATGCAGAAAGAGACCTCTTCTAGCATGGCCAGCTTGCTCTGTTTATTTTCTGTGTGCTGAGAAAGAAGCCCTCTCTCTTTTTGAAGAACAGAAGAGCCCCTTCTCAATGTGCGTAAGCCGACGTCAGAAGAGGGTGTGTGGGTGTCTACATGATGCGAGTGTGTGTGAGGGAGAACAGGGGACATGTTTGTTTTGGCCCTGCCCTCTTTTGACATGCGCCCCCAGACCATTTCCCCCCAAGGGAATTTAGCTCTGATGGGGTGTGTGGGAGAGTTATCCACCCCTGATTTCAGAGCACAGGGTTGTCTGATCACATATTTTCAACTCTCACAATGCTTTAAAGACTATTTTAAAATCACAGCGTTTTTTGACAGCTAAAGCTGAAGATTTAGAGCCAGCCTTTTATATTTCCACAAGCATACCATGCAAGCCTTTTAGAAAAATTTAGATACACCCCTCTTGGCGAGACACAGCCCTCTTTGCACAGCTATGGTATGCAGCTTTTCTGAAAATGGCTTAATATAAGAAGAGAATGAAAGAAATTCAGCTAGCAAGATTTCAATGCAAATAGCCACTTGCTTTTACCCTAAATGCGAACAGGCACATTTAAAAATTAGCCAGTGACCTTCAGCAAAAGACATTTCATCCATCTCGTGGACTGCATTATATATAGATGCTTTGGTTTTAGTAGCACTGACGAATGCTCAGACTTAACTTTGTCTGCATCCAAGACCCAAAAGATTGTGGAATCAGTTGGCTCTGGAGAGTGTTACTTGGTGAAGGAAACTGACATTAAATACAAAAACAAAAACAAAAAAGCAATCATTCACTAGTTCCTTTGAAAAATGTAACAATAGCAACTCTGACTGACAGCTGGGAAAAAGCAGACAACAGCTGATCTGATCGTGTAAGAGAATTCTGCTGGGACTGTCGCTTGTTTATTTCGTTTATGAATCACTTCTCATAAAACATCCCAAAGTGATTAATAATAAAACATAAGCAATAAAAACATACATTAAAAACCACGTCAAGTCAAATACAGATGCAAACTAGGACAACCATTTTTAATTAAATGGCTTGCTGAAAAGGAAGGTCTTCAATAGGTGCTGAAAATACAAGCTGGCAATAGACAGATATAAACCATGAGGGAGTTCCAAAGGTATCAAGCTATAATGGGATTTGTATACTAGTATCAGCACCTTGAACTTAGCCCAGTAGCTAATTGACAGCCAGTGCAATTGTTTTTAGCTGCCAGGGCTACCCAGCCATGATGATCCTGAACCCGTTTATGCAATCCTATAAAGAGTCCCTTTTGAATTATGGTGCTGGAGGAGACTCTTGAGAGTCCCATGGACTGCAAGAAGATCAAACCTATCCATTCTTAAGGAAATCAGCCCTGAGTGCTCACTAGGACAGATCCTGAAACTGAGGCTCCAATACTTTGGCCACCTCATGAGAAGAGAAGATTCCCTGGAAAAGACCCTGATGTTGGGAAAGATGGAAGGCACAAGGAGAAGGGGACGACAGAGGACGAGATGGTTGGATAGTGTTCTCGAAGCTACCAGCATGAGTTTGACCAAACTGCGGGAGGCAGTGGAAGACAGGAGTGCCTGGTGTGCTCTGGTCCATGGGGTCACAAAGAGTCGGACACGACTAAACGACTAAACAACAACAACATAAAGAGTCCCAGATAGGTGAAGTTAGAAT
This sequence comes from Podarcis melisellensis, assembly GCF_964234715.1. NCBI lineage: Eukaryota > Metazoa > Chordata > Lepidosauria > Squamata > Lacertidae > Podarcis > Podarcis melisellensis. The sequence goes on along the minus strand of NC_138528.1, from coordinate 64,456,060 downwards.
TGCAGTCTTAGTTATTTAAGGCTGAATTCAACTCAATAGATTTGCTAGCAGGATGCAAAACATACATCCAACACACATACACAACGTTTTGTTGAGTGCCCCAACTTGTTTTAACTAACAGGCAATAACAGATTTATCCCCTGTGAATCTGTCTAATCCTCTTTTGAATCCATCTAGGTAAGGAGTGATTACCACCTCTTGAGGCAAAGAATTCCATAAATTAGGCTGCAATCCTAGCCACACTTTCCTGGGAATAATCCCCATTGTATTCAGCTGCCTCAAAGGGGACTGGGGTTAGTATTGTGCTGTTGCTTCTGTTCTCAGTTCCAGCTTCTCCACCCCCTGCAAAATTGTTTGAACCTCCATCCTGTTCCTCACACTTAGCTGCCCTAAAAAACAAAAGAAAACCTCCAAACTCTGTAGCCTTTCCTCCATAAAGTACTGCAGGCCCTTGATAATTTCCATTGCCCTTTTCCAGCTTGGCAATATCCTTTTCGAGATATACCCAATATTCTGGGTATATGCCGTACATAGGATCATCGGAGGCATAAAGCTGGCAGGCAAAAAGTAGCCTCTTGAGCTCTGTAAACATTTGTGTAAAAAAAGCAAAAACCAACAACCACAACAACTTGCATTTCAGACTCCAGCTTGATTAGAGTGCATCTTATGATATTAGGAACTATTAAAAGCTGCCTACAAACAAAGGAAAAAGTTGTTGCTTCCATGTCCAGTGAGGGAAAGCTTGCTGGATTTGTGTCAGTCTGCCATCTAGTGGAGCAGATCTAGTACAAAGCCTGCAGGATGATCTAAAAGAACCCAACAACCTGTGGAGAGCCAAGAATTCACTTATGTTGAGTCTCTTAAAAGTCCCCCAGACATGTCACTTTATATTGAAGCTTGCTCCAGTTTTGACTCCATACTTAGTTTTCCCATCTCATATGTGGCCTTAGATTAGTAGCATAGCATGAGCACCGATGACTCCAACAGTCCCTCGTTCCTCACACAGGAGTTCATTACGTTGGCATGCTTGTCCCACTTCTCCAAATGGGGATACATTTCAGGGGTGCAGTTACTCCCCGGGTCTGGTTTCCTCTGGAAGGACATCACTGGAGACTTTATTGCCATTTTGTAACATTTGCAGTCATTTACTACTTGAGCATAGATGAGGTACAATGCCCCACAAAATTAACTAAGCCCAATAGCACATTCTGATCCCTCCAAATCCCAGCAAATGTCCTTTTCTCAGGAAGAGGCTGTGAATGGGTCATTCCACCTGCCCTGTGGAATGCCCTCCCATCAGATGCCAAGGAAATAAACAACTATCTGACTTTTAAGAAGACATCTTAAGTTTCAGGAATGTTTCTTATGTTTTATTTTGTATCGTGTTTCAGTTTGTTGGAAGCCACCCAGAGTGGCTGGACTAACCCAGTCAGATTGGCAATAAATAAATAAATAAATAAATAAAAATTCCTTAGCTGGGCAGGGAAGACAATTGCCAATCCAGAATCAAGTCCAACAAACTTTTGTGTCTTTTATACAAAAATAGTCATTCCTTAATTGTCTGTGGGTTCTAGGAGGGCAAAAGCAGCCTAATCCTCCTATCTGAAAGAAGTAAGGTGGTTGACAACTTTGCCAGAACCACTAAAGTCCAAGATATGCTTCAGGCAGCCTGCAGTGATAATGAAACCCATTTGCAGGCATATTGAATGCAGACTTCCAGTCCTCTGTATTTGTCCTTTAGGATTCTCCCCAAGGTATCCCCTTCTCTCACCAGGTCATGACCCTCATAGGGCCTGCTCAGCATCCCTCTTGAATGCTTTTGCCTTCCTGGAATGTGTCTTTGAACCGAGCTCCATTCTAGAAATTGGAAACACAAAATTTCTACGTGCAGGCACACGTGCACACACACACCCCTGTCACCATCACGTACACATCTATTCTGGGATGGAGTTTCAATACCCTGAAACTAGCTGTGTGTGCAAACGTGGGGTGTGGGGGATTCTTAGTCTACTCATTGTAAAGCACTGGAATTCCCGGCGTCCAGGTCTACCCATTAAGCAAGCGAGCGGGGGTGGCAAGAAGAGAGATGCTCGGCAAAGGAGCAAGGCTCCCAATTGGTTGAGACTGTGAGAACGGACTGAATTGGCGACTGAGAAAACGGACTGCAAGCTCAGTTCCATTCGGTCAAAGCCAACTCCTGCGCTCAGCGTGCTTTTAACTAAGTCCATGCCTCTTGTACCAGGCTCCGGCTTGGGGGTCTCATAAAAAAAAAAGAGGAGCAACATGGGCGTGGCTGCCCCATAAATAAAAACACATAGCAAACTGAGGTTCTGCCCCCCCAAAAAAAGAATCCTGGCTACGCCCATGAGGAGGAAGAAGGGCGCAGACTACGCCAGCCTACCACCTCTCGCAGGTACTACATGGCAAGTGTGGAAAACCTTTGGCCAGATGATGAACTACACCTTCCATCAACGCGGGCCGTTGGCCACGCTTCCCGGGGCTGAGGGGAGTTGTAGTTCAACAACATCCGGCTCCCCTCCGCCTACGGTATGCCGAGGCGTCAAATAGCGCCAGCGGCTTCCTTCCCCCATGATTAACCATCCTTTCAACTTGTGGGCGTTTTCCTTGCTGCCCCCCTTTTTTCCCCCGCCTTCGTTCCCAGTATCCTCTTCACTCAAGTTCTGGTCTGTTTGTTGGCTTAACCCTTCGCGCGCCGCTCTCCCCCGCCCCCTTTATCATACTGTGCCGCGAATTCCTTCCTTCCTTCCTTTTCCCACCAGCCCTTGCGCCATCGCGCTTTCCCGGTTGGCCCCGCCTCTACCCTTTACTGAGGAAGACTAGAGTTGTGGGGCGGTTGGGCCGCCATTTTGTTCCTCGGAACTAGGCAGGAGCGGCACGCAGGGGGCAATTTGGTGGGCTGCCTGGCCGGCCGGCTAGTTGCTAGGTGTGCGGGGGTTTGGGGAGGGGGAGGAGGAAAGAGGCGTGGGTCAAGTGCACACATTAAATACCCGAGGCCGCTTCTTCCCACCCCCTTCGGGGGCCTGTTTTAGCCTGCCATGTCTGGAGAAGCTCCCGCCGGCGACCAGGTGAGCGACCAGGGCCCTCCCGAGCTGAGCCAGTCTCACTTGGCGGGGGAGTTGTTTCGAGGGCGGGGGGAGTAGGGTTGGGCCTGGTAGGACGACCGAGGCCTGGAAGAGGTGAAAATGGCGATTTTCAGGGTGGTGCGGGGTCGGGCCTGTGTAACGTGCGCGCCTTTGTGCTGCGGCCTCAGCGCTGCTCCCCCAGTTCGTAGAGCCTGTTGAGTTTCAGAATTTAATATTTCCCCATCTTCCAACTCGCCCCAGTGATTTCTCCCCATTCAACTCAGTAGCTGGCTGGAACCATGACCGAAAATGCTTGTTTAGAACACAGCCCTTTCGAGGTCCCTGTGCCCGGTAAGGGTATTTAAGATTGATATTAATCCTAGTATTAAGGCCTTAATTTAAAGCTGATCCAGTGTGCACTTAGTCGGGAGCAAGCTCCGCTTTGTTCAGCGGCCCTTACGAGAATGTGTATAGCGTTGAGGCCTTAATGTATTTTCCCTCGTGGACTTAATTGCTCGGACGCTGAGGGGGCGTCTTTCCATTCAAATTTCCACGTGTGAGATAATAGGCGAATGCTTACAACTTTATATTACTAGAACGCAGGAAAGCGTTATTTAACGCACTGCGGTTTCATGAACCTGGGTTTAAAAGTTTCTACAGGTTTTGTTTTAGGAATAAACTGTTGAGTTTTATGTACCCGATTTTGTGTATTCAAAGTAAAGTGGGTGTGGATGTGCTCAAAGTTGAATGAAACTGCTTTAAATTTTATTTTTAATAAGAGTTTAATATTACAGAAATATTATATTATGGTGTGCTTTGTGAAAGAGACTACTTTTGGGGGGGGGTACCTTTAAGGTTAGAATTGTATCCAAGGTAGAGATATACTGAAGGAACTAGCCAGAATCCAAACATCACATGCACTGAAGTTGTGAGGCCAGTTTGTGTTTCTTAAAACAGAAGCTGCCTCCCAACTGTGTGGCAAATTACTGTTGAGGTTAGAAACATAATATACGATATAAAACAAATAGAACACAGCTTTTCAAGTGAAGGAGGTTCCACAAGCCCTTTAGCTTATTTTTATTTATTTGGTATTCACATTAAATTTGCAGATCACAAAACAAACATAACTCTGCTTTTAAAGTTAGGATTGCAGTTAATAATTCCTTCAATACATTTTAAGTAACATATGCCACTGGTTTCTGTTGAACCAAGTGGATGCCAAGGATTGCTTCCTGTTGGATTTATTTCTGGGTGCTGAGTAGAGTTTAAATCTCAGGTGATCAGATATAAAAGTTTTGTATGTGCATATGGATAGTCCTTCCTGAATGCTTCCTTTTTTTGTCAGCTGGGAAAAAACTAAATCTTTCTTCAACTATTCTGCCTGTGAAATTTTGATTATGTTCCTTCTTGTTAGTAGTGCTCTTTGGTTGGGTTTGGGTACATCAAGGTAATATTGGACATGGCAGGCTAAATTTCACTAACCAGTCTAGTCTGGTTATTTTGGCAGAGTGCATGAAACCAGGATGGTAGATGGTACTATAGTTTGCTTTGCTTCTGCGAAGGTGACAGAGTTTCTGGAGAGGCATACCTGCTCTTATATAATACAAACCTAACAACAACCCTCCTTCTGTTACTTGAAAGTCCATTGCATTTCCCACAGAACATACTGCCTCCAAACTGGAAGGATCCCTGGTTTTCACCTACGGTTGCAACAAATAAAAACAAATCCAAGTATCTTTGGATGCAATAGTCTGGATGAAGGATTGTTAAGGGGGGATTATCTTTTAAGCCCTCCGAACCTCATTTTATCAAACCTGATGTCTCAGTAGTACAAGCTGAGAACTGAAGCTGGAGACATGTCTTAGACTCCTGTATATCCACTGCTGCAGCCTGGATAACAGAAGGAGCTATGTTGGGATGTCTTCCTGTTATGCAGTTATTTATTCCAGCCACAGTTTTTTTTATTCATTTCACTAGCATGGGAGGGGTAGGCCTCGTGATTAAGCAGGGGCAGGAGCGAAGTTGAGTATAACTTGAACATTCCTAAAACCAGTTACAGATAGGTAGCCGTGTTGGTCTGCCATAGTCAAAACAAAAAAAATTATTTCCAGTAGCACCTTAAAGACCAACTAAGTTAGTTCTTGGTATGAGCTTTCATGTGCATGCACACTTGTATCTGAAGAAGTGTGCATGTACACGAAAGCTCATACCAAGAACTAACTTAGTTGGTCTTTAAGGTGCTACTGGAAATAATTTTTTTTATTCTCAAAACCATTCAAGGAATAAATGTGTGCATACACCAAATATTGGAGCACACTGCTTTAAGAGACAGAAGTTGCCAACAAAAGTGTTGGAAGACAATTTCAAATCTTGTTGAAGTTCTTTTCTGTAGAGCAGAGCTTTCCAAACTTTGCACATTGGTGACACACTTTTTAAACATGCATCATTTTGCGACACAGTAATTCAATTTTACTAGCAAACCAGAGGTTAAACTAATCCCTTATAAGAGTGTTCGCATAACACACCTACACACTGCAGCCGACACACGTTTTTCATGACAGTTTGGAAAGCTCTGCTGTAAAAATACAGGCAACTGTTTAAAATCCATGGCCATAGTATCACAGGCTTGGGAAACTGAAGTGAAACGGTAGTTGCTAGCAATACCTTTACATGGAAAAGGATTCCAAATGTCTTGGTTGTATTTCAGTTCAGGAAGAACAAAGTTAAGAATAATTATATGAAGATGCATGTCCTACTGAGTCCAGTGGAACTTCCTTGCTAATAAATGTGCAAATGATTTTAGTTTCTGCAGAATTTATAATAAAAATGAGAACTTATCAGGCTATCTGTCTCAGAACTTGCATGAGTGGAATCTACTTAATATAAACATAAACACTACAGTTTTGTCTAATCCAAAGCAATGTTCACCGGCCAAAAACTGTTCTTGTATGTTGGATAGCATGTTTGCTACATAGGCCTTAGGCTCTGCCATAAATCAGTGCAATAAGGCAAACATGCACTGGTGTTCCAGCATTGGTATTGTTGGCACTATATGTGGTTTCACATATCACTCTGGGTTGAAATGAAAGTTCTCTATCTAGGCTAGAATTTGGACAGGTGTCCTTCCCCACCATCTATGGGCTCACATCAAGGGGCATGGCTCCTGACTTCAGACTCAATTCAGCCAGAGTGGATCACTCATGGGAATGCATGGGAGTTTGGGATGCATTCTAGAGTACAGTTCATGTAAGGCAGTGGCAATAGCCCACAGACCTCAATGTAAATTGAGTTTGCATCTTTGACTATTGCCTGAATCCTCTGCAATGTGCATAGGTTCCTTGACAGACAATAAATGAGGAAAGACTTAGGTGAAGATTGCCACTCTGTAACCGAGTGGTTTTCAAACTTTTTAATATGGTCCCACAGGCAAATGGAAGGAGTATTAGTATACAGTGGTGCCCCACAAGACGAACGCCTCGCAAGACGAAAAACCCGCTAGGCGAAAGGGTTTTCCGTTTTGGAGGCGCTTCACAAAACGAATTCCCCTATGGGGTTGCTTCGCAAGACGGAAAAAATCTTACATTCCCCCCGCGGGGTTTTTTCGCTTTTTTCGCCCTTTTCTTAAGCCGCTAAGCCGCTTATCAGGTGTTCCGCTGATAAGCCGCTTAACAGCTGATCGCTGGAAGCCGCTTGACAGCTGTAGCGCTAATCCGCTAAGCTGTCAATGGGCTTGCTTCGCAAGACGAAAAAAACGCTATACGAAGAGCCTCACAGAACGGATTAATTTCGTCTTGCGAGGCACCACTGTACATCACACTTTATCAGTGCTCTGCTCTCCTCCCTCCTTATGACCAGTTCAACAGTACAACATCAGAGGAAAGAAGGAAGGCGGTAAATGGCTCATTCACTGGTTTTCACTGCCATCAAATAAATGTTATTAATTGATCTTACAGCAAAGCACAGTCATTTTTTACCTCATTCATTCCCACATAAATTTTAAGAATGGTAACACTTGATATAATTTTGTCACCTGGCTGGGTTTAACATTTTGCATTTTCATCAGCTGTAATACATTTATGACTTGTTTAAAACTCAATTCTTGAGCCTGTGTTTGAATACTATCCGTTCTCTCAACCCAGCAGCAACAGTTAACCAGTCAAGGAAGGTTTCATAATGTGCTTAGTTAAGGTAGATTAATGTAAGAACATGCTATGTGTACCATTTCCTTATTGTGTTGTTCCAGACAGCTAATTTCATCAGTCCCAGTATGTGCTGCTCCCATGGAAATGGAGAATTGCATAAAATATCTGAAGCTCAGAAATTACACAAGAAGTTTTATGACTGCATCTTTTTGTTAATTGTATAACTGTCCCTTCTCTACTATATAGTGAATCAGTTGGTTCATTGAAGCTTCATATTTCAAACACACCCACTTCTACTTCTCACATATTCCCCAGTTTGGAAAATGTCTGTGCGTGCATCATTGGTTGCTTAACCTTGTTCTATTTTACTACAGTGTTCATTAACCAGTACAGTAGACAAGGAGCTGTCTTTCTTGACTGAGAAGAAAGACCAATAGTGAATGTCCAAGTAGTTTTGCTGTCCTGCAGAATGAATACAAAGGCAGTCCTCCAGCCACACATGTATTGCAATGGGAGGCAGCAGTGTGCAGCTGAGATTGAGAACTCAAATCTGTTGATCACTTTCTTAGGCTTGGAAGGGCAGATAGAGATTTGTTCTTTCATAATAAGAAGTAGCTTACTGCTCTTTCAGTGAGATTCTTTTGCTTCATGCTATTCACACTTAAATTATCATAGGGTTGATTGATTTAAATTGTAAAAAAGACCAATTTAAATCATAGATGTAAATTGTTTCTCATTTTTGGTATTCATATATTTCCTGTGCAATCATGCATGTTTACTGAATGCTGCAACCATTAAAATGCATTGTTCCTAGCTTTCTAGGTGCCAGTTAAAGGTGGTAGTTCCTAGGGAAAGGTGATAGAAAGTAAATGCTCATGTTCGATAAAGAATAAATATTCATAACTAAAGAACTGAAAAAAATGCAAACTGAAATAGTGGGAGGCATAATAGAGATACAATAGCATGTAGTGGATGATTAAGTTGGGGTTCATTATGACAACTCTTGAATTCTAGTACACATAACAACTTGCTATAGTGGGTCCATTAGGAAATCCACAGTTATAAATATACAATACTTTTAATATAATACAACACTATTAATCTGTTATTATTATAATCTATCTATCCTCAGTGGACCCCTCCCAGTGCTTTATCTTTTATTCATTTTTAAGGACCTTGAATTTTGTTTTTGATAGTTGGTCATGATTCAGTTTTCAGAGTAAGTGTAGACATATGGGTGTTAAATCAAATTTCTTTTTAGGCAGGTTATTATTTTTTTAAGCCGCATATTACAAATAACGTTTAATTAGAATTATTTTAGCCACCCTGTACTGTTCAGCTCCACATATCACATGCCTCTCCCCATGAAGTTTGTTATGCCTGTCATCTTTTTTTCTTTCTTACTACAAATCTGAAAATGAAATGCAGGTTCCCTAGTCAGAGAGTGCTGTAATAAGGATTGCATGTTAGATCGTGCATTTTCATTTGTAGTCCATAGGCATGTGAATATAGGAGAGGCCCTGCTTGTAGTCCCACCCTTGACATTACTGCCACTTTCTGTAACAGCTGTATGGTGTCTGTTTGTAGAGGAATTTCAGTGTGAAAGTACCTGATTTTGTGGCTCTGCACAATTGGGATACTCACACAATTATCAGATTACTATAACGTACTCTAGGTTGGACTGAAAATGATGTGAAAGCTGCAACTGGTTCAGACCATTGCTGCCACAGTTTTGACTAGTTCAGCCAAGTAGAACAATGTAACGCCAGTCTGCACTGGCTGCCTATATGCCACCAAGCCCTATTCAAGGTGGTTGTGTTATTTGTTCTGGATGGCAGCTAGTGTTGTGCCAATAGACCTTTGCTCAGACAACAGGACTGTCACTTTCCATTGCTGTTCTGTTCAGCCACAGACAGCATTGGGTAACAAACCTTTCCCTTCAACTTGAAGGTTCCCAAGGCAGCTGCAACATTTCATCCTACCTGGGCTGCAAGATCTACTGGAGATGCCCTTGCTATTCCATGTAGAGTCCTATGGGAGAGGACCTTTAGAATGAATGCCCTGCCACAAAATTGCAATTGACACCAACTCTGTTTTGTTTTAGATGCTAATTAATACTTTTTCATCCAGGGCTTTGTTAGTGAAGGTGAGTTTAGTGGTGTATTGTGGCAGGAACAGATAAAGTATTACATGCTGTAAATTTAAATTTATAATTTTGTTTAACTTAATGGTTGTCACTGCATGTGTTAGGGATATAATAATAGTTAACAATATAATAAATCTAATTCATAAATGAATACTGTTAGAAATCTTAGCCATAGGACTGTTTGAGCTTATATGAATGAGTCCATATTGATTTTTTGTAGCTGAGTCTCATAAGCTCAGTTCATTAGGACATTGGGATTCTGTTTTATGCCAAAGTTGCATTTACCTTCATTACCTCTGCTGAAGTCAAGTCAGACTGGTTGTTGTAGTAGTTACTATTTTGCAAAGATACCTTTATATAGAATGAGAGAAAACATGCAAAATAATAGATACACTGTACATTGTACACTGTACATTAACCACTGTACATTAACCTGGCGTGCTCTGGTCCATGGGGTCACGAAGAGTCGGACACAACTAAACGACTAAACAACAACAACATTAACCACTCATGAATTGCATGAGTAAACAACGTAGATCCCATATTTTTGCAGAAATCAATAAATTTAATAAACTGATTATTTCAAGTTTAAGGGTGGTGGTGTTATTTTTTTTTAAAAAAAGTAAAGTATTAAGTCCCGTTCATGGATTTCTCTACCTGTTCGAATGCTCTACCTGTTCGAACATCCTGGTATAATGTTCTGCTGAATTAAAGCTAAAAGCCAGAGGACTAAGTCATGACACAGTCCTGCAAACCAACTATGCTCATACTTACATTATTCTTCTTAGTAGTTTTGCTCATTTGAACCCTTTTGCTTTGAATGGAATGGAATGTGAAAAAGTGGGAGTTGGGAGAAGGCAAGAAGAGCCTGCTAGATTAAGCCAATGGCAGCCCATGATTCTTTTGCTCCCATCTTTTGAGAAAAGGTACTGCCATGTTTTGTAATCCTGGAGACAGCCCTGTGTTGATTTTATTGCTTTTGAGCAGCTTTTTGTATTTTAAGTAAATAATAATGATGATGGGAAACTGTCAACTACCTCATTGATACTGGCCTGCAAGACTGCAGTCCTCTAATACACAATGTAAGATAAATAGGCTCAACTAGAATGTTAGTTTTTCCTTCTTGTTGTGTAGCTCAGCCTTAAGGTTATACTGCAACCACAGTTGCTAGCATTCTTGAGTGTTGCCAAATCTTAGTGCTAGTATACTGCACCCTTTCCAAAGTTAGATTCAACTCAGTCTTTAACTGTCACTAATAGTTTTTCAAAATTCCATATATAGCTAGACAACTATAAATATGCAAAGGTTTGGAGTCTTCCCAAATGACTGAACCTGGCACTTGCGCACTGTATAACAGCTCGTGTAGACAAACTCTTCTACTTGCTTCATATTTTAGATTATAAAATAAAATACTAATTTCAAAAAATATCTAGGCATTGGTTTAATATGGGTTGCTTGTGTGTAGTATCTGAAGTGTTGCATTTTTTTTTTAGTTACACAATAATGGGCTGCATTCTTTAAAAGAACAGGGAGTTATTACTACAACTAATAAGTCCCGTGTCTTCAAACTTACCTTCTGTCATAGCTTATTCAGAAGATCCTAGATTCATGGGATTGGGAGGAAGTCCAGTCACCTTACGCAAGCTCTTTGAAATCAGAATTTATTTATTTATTTGATGATAATTTGTTACTTTATTTATAAGAAGAGCACTCTTAAATCTTTGGAATCCAGTGGCAGGGTGAAAATCTATTGTTATCCTAAATTATTTTGAGGCTATAGAAGGAATTACTGTACCATTAAGAGAGTACTGCCAGGCAGCAAGATGGGCAACAGCTTTATGTAAAGCAGAAAATAATAAAATAGTGTAGAATTGCAGATATTTCATTTAAATTGTATTTTTATTTGTCTTCCTCCTTTCCTCCTCAGTTTGCATTGTAGACCAACAGTTTAAAAAGTTTCTCTCAAAGACTAGAAACTTGTTAAAATAATTCTTAACCAGTGATACTCTGTTTTTGTTGTTGTTCGGGAGAAGGGAAGGAGCTATTCAAATATTTTGTATTCCAAGACTGAATCAAACATGCATGTATTATTCTTGGTACTAATGCAGAAGACTGGTGATGCCTATTACAGTAACCTTCAATTTACTCTGTTATTTTAAACCTAACATTTTGAGCCATTTTTTACATTGCAATGGAGAGCTTTTCTGTGGACTTGATGTGTGATTCTTGTGCATACGCATCAAAATACTACTGAGGAAAAACTTGTAGGCTGGCATATATCAATCTAATGATTGCTATGGATATGTGAACATTGATGATATAGCTAGCAGATAGCATTGATTTTATTAACATATTGATATATCCTTTTAACCAACTACTTTGTGTTTTCTAGGCTGCTGAATATGTCCCAGAAAAAGTAAAGAAAGCTGAAAAGAAACTAGAAGAGAATCCATATGACCTTGACGCTTGGAGCATTCTCATTCGAGAGGCACAGGTTTAGTGACATAGGATTACATTTCCTTATCAATGGGTCCACTCACAGTGATTGGTTCTGAAGTAAATGTCAATACATTTTTACATTATAAATATTGTAAATATTTATTGGTTTTCAATTTTTAGAATCAACCTATAGACAAAGCACGGAAGACCTATGAACGCCTTGTTGCCCAGTTCCCAAGTTCTGGCAGATTCTGGAAACTGTACATTGAAGCTGAGGTTAATATTTTCATTTTCTTTCTTAAACATATAATAGGAATTTAAGTTGGCACTGAAACATAACTTGTTAGGCACATACACAAACTCAGGTAAAGGAGGGATTGAGCATTTCTTAATTCTGTACAACAGGTGAAAGGGGGTAATTAAAATTATTTCTAAATATTTGGGTCTCTCTATGATCTGATGATTGTTGCATTATGGACTTGCAACAACATTAAAACCGTTTCAATGGTATTGGAGTGCTTTAGCCTTTTATTTACTTGTCGTGTCAATTTATTGCCTCCTGTGTCATTTATTTAGAGCTCCTTTTCCCCCATAAAAATTAACAAATGGCTTTGTGATTTGTTGGGCTCTAACATTTTTATTATTATTCCTAGGCTGTTTCAGTTTTTGAAATGTTTGCTAGAGGGGGGGTTGGAAATGCATATTTTTATTTGAAAATCACTGAATGCGGTAAAACATAAATGTGAATTATGCAAGTCACATTTTCAAGTACCTGTCTAACAAAATATTTCATAACCAAAATGAATAAGCTTTTTATCCTGCTCTGTTAAAAGTGCAAAGGATGAACTGAAATTATGGATAGCATTCATTCTCAGAAAACCATCTTCATAATAATACTTTATATAAATATGACTTTCCCTGGCATGTGGAGATGCATGTCATAGGTTTTTAACATTATAATAACTATAGTATTTATGTCAAATTAGAGTAAACTTAAATCTTTATCTAAAATGGTAAGTAAAATAAGTTGTTAGGTGTTGTATGCGGCACCCTCTCTGCTAATGCAGGTTCTCAAATGTAAGGCAGGCTTTTTAGAGATGTATTCTCTACACCCTGCCAGCAGCATGTCCTGATCCATACCAGAGGCAGTGGGAATATTGATCAGCCATACTGATGATTAGCTTCTTTTTTTATCTGTGCTGATTTATCCACAGGTAGTATCTGACATGTTTGTTCCACAGATGAAAGATCTGTCCCATGAATGCTACTCTTGTTTTTTCTGTTAACAGAGCAAAAAAGTTGAATGCCACGCTATTTTTCTTGTTTTTATGTGATGTGCTTGGTCATAGCTTTAGGCTGTGGACTTTCCCAGTTCTTCTACTTGTCTTCAGAAGGCTTGAAGAGCTGCTGGTTTGAGAACCCTGGATTTAAAACTTCATTATAATAGCACACTTGCCTATGTGAATCCAGTAGGCAATATTGTCCTTTCTTAGTGGCCAGTACTCACACCTTGTAAACTGTTAGACTTAACCGTGAAGGGCAAAAGTAGATAGGGATTCTGTGCATTGTCAAAGTCTTAATCTTCAGTAATACTATTATAATTTCTTCTGGAATCTTGGAACATTCCTGCCCTCATCTCCCTGCATACTCCCTGCTCATTTTGTAAATTTGGTTTGACGTGTTGGGGGACAACCCTTCCCATCCACCCACCCTGGAACATTATTAGGAGTAGGCAAGGAGAGGACAAGGGAAGTTTTGTTGTGCAGCTAAAAGTCCTTGCACTGGCAGAACTATTTAGTTGGATACTGCCCAACATTGGCAATCCTAGTTGTAGATAATAGTTTATGGTAGAATAAGCTGGAACATTCACCTTTAGTATTTGGACAATATCCAGGATCCTATGGTCTGATTGAACTACCAGGGCCTGTTAGCGGAAATCTGCATAGGGACTTCTGCTAGCAACTCAAGACTTTAACCCTCTCCTTCCCCAACATGCCACACAACCCCCTTCAAATTGGCTTGGGGGGGTGTGAAAGATGCCCTGCATCTGAATAGCAGACGGGAGGAGAAAAGAGATTGTTTCCTTGGGGATGAGAAATGCTTCTACTGATAGAATGTTTTAAAATGTACAGCATTGAATTCCTCCCAGTGTGCCATCACTGTCTTCATATGCATTTCAGCTCTCTCCTTCCAACCAACCCCCTGTGACCCCCCCCCAATGAATGCCTTTTAAAAGCAACACCCATGAGCAATGAGATGGGTAATTTGTATCAGAAAATTTTTAGTTTCCCTAGAGAGCATACTTGTTTTACTTGTATTTAGTAAATAAAGCTAAAACCTTTGAAACTCCCATGCTTCCTTAATATTACATTTGTAATTGGTACATTTTTACTAATGAAGCCACAAAACAAAAAATTCTTTCCCAAATCACTTCTCATGAGACTTGGGAGACTGGCAATGGAAAAGAAGTCAGGACATTTTTTCATTCTTGGGCCCCTTTGGATGCTCAACCCATGGATACATGTCAGACCAAAGGTACACCCAGTAATAATAAAATGTATATTCTGTCTTTTCTTCAGAGGGGAACTGGCTAGAAAGTACTCACTATGGTTGTACTTGAAAATAGGATTTATAAGCTGTTGGTTTACGTAGTGGATTTTGACTTTACAAGTATTTTGTATGGCCCCAGTTTTCTTGAGCCATTAGTGCCGGCCTCCATATGAATTAAGGTTTTGGAAATCTTCTTTTGATTCCCGTGCCTATGACTACAGAAGCATTATCCAAGCCACTAAAGCATTGTCTTGTCCACTCACTCATAAGCATATAATTACAGAGCAAAATGATAGTTAAGTCTGACAAACTTCTTATCCACAAATATTACCTTGCCCTGGTCCTTTTACTGCCTTAGAATTATCATGGGTTACATGTTAATGAATTAGCATTTTAAAAGAAGTAATGGAATTTGTCAAATTTAGTTCATATGCAGATTGTAAATATCTTTAAATTTTAAGAATATAAGAAATATTGTGTGTCTTATTCTGCTGATTTCGCGCCTCTAACTCCTATACTGTTACTATCTTCCTGTTTATAGTCTTAAACACATTGTGTGACAGTAAGCCTTACTGCTTTTAATGAATCCTTTAAAAATGTCCTTAATCAGTTTTAATTTGAAAAACCCATAGGATATTTTTATTTCAGTACTTTCCAGGCAAAAATCAGCAGATTTCTTGAGATACCTTTTGGCCCAATTACTTTGCTAGTCATATTAAAAATGGTGATACCCAACAGTATGCAATTGACTTCATGCAGTAGGATATATCCTTCCTCTGCTCCACCTCAGGAGTGCTCCCCCACTCCCTTGTTGACCTCCAAATCTACTCCAGAGGGTTAGTAGTCCCATTGCATAAGTGGAAGTTGATTCCACTGGCGAATGCTTCTTGCTGGATGTTACCATGTAAAGGACTGGATTTGGGGCACATTGTTTCCTGCTGTGCCAGTGACACTAGAAGGATTATGTTAAAAACTATGTGATGTGTCAATTCCGAAATGAAAAATACACTCTGGGTTTATTTAGTCCTACCTGTGTCACTCAGTGGTTATGAGCAGTATTAGGATGTAGGTAGGAAACAGGCACTGGCTTCGTCCCCTAAAGCTTTATATTACTACTCGTAGTATCATTTACTGTTGGAAAAAATGTTTTTAATATTCTAATTTTCTAACATTATGAAAAGAAATAATTTCTTGTAAGTCAACTCCAAAACTTTGCACACAAACAAAATTTTTGTTTGTCATTCTGCCTTTGTCTTGTCAGGAAATAGGTACATGGCATTCCCTTTTCTGTCACTACTGCTTGATAGAGTTCTTCCTATGTGTATTTCACAGATTTTGCATCTATGAAAAGTTGTGTGTGTGAGTTGAGTGATGATGTATTTGATTGGGAAGGAACATGAATATTCGGCTGTGCCAATCTCTGTCCAATTAAAAATTGGTTGTTTGACACCAAGGTAGTTAAAATGTGTTCCTGCATAACCAGGGGTAGTTTGTGCCAGCTTGAAGGTAGATAGAGACTATAACTTTCAAGGCTACTGCTATGGGACAAATGAGATGGGAACATCTAGCTCCATCTATGTCTATTGTTGTCCATGAAGCAGCATCGGCTAGGTATAGAGAGAATCCAGGACAGAGCTAGGCCATGGAAGATTCCTCTTCTTCCATCTTATCCTGTTTTGCCTGGATTGTATCCCAGCAATGCTTACCTCGGTGCATTACCTGTTGCCTAGCAATCCTTTGCTTCTAAAATGTAGTAAGGTGTTTGTATTGCTCCTATACTCATTCAAACGTAAGAGTCTTTATTTCTACCTCTTCATCCAGAAAATACCCTTCCTTACTGTCTTTTTGTTGCCATATTTTATTCTCTTGCCACATCATCTTGCACATCACAGTGCAAGGTACAGATACATTTTTATTGCAGACTTATTTATCTTCATCCCATGTTTGATCATCCTTCTTTGTGGTTTCTTAACATTCACTCTCCTGGATTCTGCATCTCCACAGAGCGAGGCATAATACTGTATTGGTTAGCTGATCAGTGTTCAGGATACTGTGTCAGGGAATAGATTGGAGGAAATAGAACAGGAGCCCAGATTATTCATCTGGTCTTTCTCAGTAGTGAGCATGTGGATGGTGCTGGGCTAGAAGACAGAATAAGTTTTGAATGCTAGCGAATCTGAAAATTTGAGCATCAGCTCTTATGACAACGCCATGCATATGGATACAATTATGCAGTAACATGCTTTTATAACATACAAAGTTGTACAGAGGCTTAGCTATGGAAAAAGCTATGGCACAAGGATGGTGATACAATTTAACTTGAGAATATCTAACATGAACAGCTAAGTGAACATGATAAAAATTAATGATTGCTGCCAAATTCTACAAATAGTACTATGCCACAGCTAAAGAAACACAGAATCTTGGTGAATCCTCATGGCACATACCAATGACTAGATCTGAGCTTTCTCTTCTTACCTCTTCTGATATCCTGGGCCATTTTTGGTAAGTTTAATTAAACAGCTTCCCATCCAATAGCTATACTGTTACCTACCTCACAGGGTTGTTGTGAGGCTTAATTAAATGTTTTAGGTCCAATAATAGTGTGGAAATGTTACAAAGTACTATTCGGGGAATGTACTACACAAGGGACAACAACAACAAGATAAATTGACAAAATATATCCCTTTGATTTAATTTTCCGGAACGAGCAGTTAAGTGGCAAAGGCTACAATTCAAAACACATCTACTAGATAAATTTGTTTTCTGCTATGTGAATGAACTGTAGTAAGCCTTCTAAAGCCATAAGGAAGAGATTTGCCCCGAAATTTGGCTGCTTCTTAGTTTAAACAAAGGATAGCAACCCTGCGGGCCTACAGATGTTATGCTAAATTTGCATCATCCCTGAAGGTTGGCCATGTTGGCTGTGGCTGTTGGCAGTTGGATGCTGCAACACCTGGAGGGCCACATATTCCCCACCCCTAGTTTACGCAAACCGCATTGTGCTAGATGTTGATCTTGTGGAGAACTGTAGTTAAAAGTGGAAGTTTCAGGTGTCCTTGCAGCCATGAAGGAAAGAGAGCAGGGAGTTCCTTGATCTGTTAACATAGTGGGGAACCATGGCTTCTGTTAACTGGGCCTGAGAGACTTTCTTCCAGATAGACAGAATTCAGTCGTGTGTTAAAGTTTAACAATTTTGATACTTAGAACTTCATGTTATCAAACACCACAAATAAAATAATAGAAAATAGGGAATTTACATTTTCATTCTCGAATAATGTCCCACACCACTGCAGTTTGTATTTTTAAAAAATCTAGCTTCATAATAATATGCTTGAGTGTTCCAGTATAGTACAGTTGTAGATAACTAAGAAGGAAGTTTTACTTAGGCATTTGAATCCTATTGCTGTAGCTGTATACAGGACCCAGACCAAAACCCTAAACCAATTTTTAAAAATGTCTTAAAACATTCCTCAAGTCAAAACACATAGTTTTTTATGTGTACTTTATTATTTTTAAAATAACATTACATTTCACAGAAGATTAACACAACATTCATTAAAAACAACTTTAATACATTATACATTCAAAGAAGGGGATGGGGAAGGAAAGTGGAAACACGGGCTTCAACATGACCCACTGGGCCGTGTACTTCATGCAGACAATTCCATATACGAGCCCAAAATTTTGACAGTCGCCTGTTGAAGGTCACTTTTTCACACACTGAAAGAATTGAGAAAACAGACTATTTATAGTTAAAATTCAGTGATCTCTCCACCACTGCCCAGCCCCCCACAAAAAAGCAAAACCAACCGGGATAAAGAGGTTTCCACACTTTTCCTTAAAAACATGTCAGGAAAGCTGCTCAGTATTATGAAGCGGACTGTAGATTACGAAGGCTCGTGAGGGAACAAATTCTCAAGGTCTTGTTTTCACATTGAAGTGGGATCATTGAGCTGCTTTTCATTAAACTAATGCTAAACAAGCATTAAGTAACAATGCAGTGTGTAATCCCCCCTCCAATTTGTCAAAGATTCATAAACTCTTCTTAGGCTCCAAAAACTTAATATAAAATTTGATATGAAAATCGGCTTTTTTCTTTTTAAAAACTAGTGTTGGAAATTTGAATTTCCATTATATTTGAGAGTGTAACTCTAACTAACGTGTTGGCTTTGTTGCACTTTAGCATAGACTAAGAAGGATTTTTTCAAAAGGTATAGAGGCCACAGAAAATGTAGGATTTCAGGATTATGCATCTTTTTCTTATAGGATTTTTAAATATTTTGATACAAACATTCTGAGAAAGACATATTTAGAAATATATGGTTGAAAATATGATTGTTTGAGAATGTGCTTGGAGTTCTTTAATGTGAAATACCTACATATTGCTAAAATTTCCTCTGAAATTAATCTGATGCTATTGCTACAATTATGTAATACCCTACTACGGTAATTTTTTACAAAGTTGCATGTGGTTTTCTGTAAAGCAATTGTTTATACTAGACTTTGAAACACCTCATGAATCTCATACCTTTTTTTAAAAAATGTACTTGTATATTGCTCCTTACCTGTTAATAAATATTAATTTCTATATGCTTGTTGTAGTGTTGCATCAGAAATCAGATGCAATTGTGTCTGTGATTTTTGGCCCATCATTTATTGTAGTACGAGTGTAACAGCCAATGGAATTACCGGCAACTTAAACACAGAAGATATTACTTTCTTGCCTTTGAAACACACTACAAAGCTGGGATTTCCCACATATGTCATGAGTTTATATAATAAGCAATTCCAATAACCTGGTATACAAGACAAAAAGAAGTTAGGATTTGAAATACGAGCTTTCTAGTATAGTGGCTGTACATGGTTTTAAAAAATCATCATTCTTTCTCTTGTGTGTGCTCACATACACTTGTATTTCCCCCCTAAATATTAGATTTTTGTAGGTAATGCAAGAGACTTATTCCTAAAGTCATTCGGGAACATTGGACATAAACAAGGCAAAACAATTATTTTGAATTATTTTTGGAGTACAGAATCATATTGAGTGACATCCAACCCCCGCTTGGGTCAGGAAGGCGCTCTTCATCTCTCCTCCCTGCAGTCCTTAGTGTGCTTCCAAAATCTCCTCTGGAAGTTTGGGAGACCCTCTGGAGCAGATGTTTTTGGGAGTAATGGGCAGTTGCAGGAAGGTGGAAAGGGAAGCAAACAGGCTGACACAATAAGATGTCACATATATAATTCTTCTGGGTATCACCCATGGTAGAATTATTTTCACCAAGTACAAGAATGGCATGGGTTTCCTTTGTGCTTATCATGGCTTATCATTTTGTTTCTTTTGTTTTGTCAGCTGTTGAATAACACAGAGTTTTCAGATGTCAAAGAAAAAGCAAATTAAAAACTTATGATACAATAAAATAAAATTAGAAGCTTCTCCCCAGCCCCCTTCTCTAGGTATTTAAACTTGGAACAAAAATACTTGCAGAGGGGTCATATGATTTGCTAAAGGAGGCTGCTATTCACTTTCTTCTTCCTGAGCTATTTCAGAAGCCTAAGGCTGTTATTGAAGAACTTAGCTGCTAAATGTAATGTAAAATGTAATGTAAGCATGCTTGTGTGTTTCTCCATACAGTCTGCAAAGCACACTAAGGCTTATTTTCAGAATTTATGGTATTAAGTACACAATCTTAGTTCAGGAGCCTGCATTCTGTGTCATGTGTTAAATAACTAGAAAATATTTGGGAGGGGGTCAAGTTCTTTGGCTGCAGAAATGCAAAAAGTTCTATTTGCTATACGCAGGATTGTGTATTTTATACCCTGCATGTAATAGTCAGATTCTGTCAAGGTAACAAGTTTTACTACATATACAAACTAAAATTACACACATTCACATTTTCCATATTATTCAAGCTAGTCATGGGGAGGCAAAGAATCTGTGCAGTACCAACACATTGTTCACTGAAAATCGTACTTTGCCCTGGTCCAGCTTCTGAGATGTCACTAAGCATGTTCACATATTTTCAATATGCAAGGGTTAGAATCTTTAGAAGTGGTGGTAGGAATGGAGGTATAGAAAAAATGGTCAAAATGCTAAATTTGGGACTTGCACACAGCTATGGAATGGACACAGTCCAGAAATACTTTTACTGGGGAGTATAATTGCATTTCATTTTCATGTTCTAAGCTTTAGGTTATGCCTTAAGTTCTCAAGTGCTGTTCATGGGGTTATACCCCTTAAGTAGTGGACTCAGTTTAACCATGCTGCTGCATCCAGTGCTGCTATCTCTGGCCTAGACCATGTTTTATCAGCTTTGCTTGATTGCAGCTTCAGCCCTTACGTAAACTAGAGGTCTGGTGGTCCTTTTCACGAGTTGCTAACCTCTAAACCTGGTTATGTAGTGTGGTGTAACTCTTGAAAAGCAACCTGGAAACTTAGCTGGTTCAGAATATGCTAACTTTGCTTTGGTATGGAACTGACTATAACCCAGGTACTTCCCTGTCTGAGTTATAGGGTTGCCAGTCTGTTGCCATGATGTGTTCAATGTGCTGGCCCTTAAATAGTCATATGAAGATACTTAGGGGAGTGTCATCTTCCATTGATTCCATTTGTAGTGAATTTAGAATTAAGATCAAGTGAAAAAGCATGATGGCAAAGCTATCCTCCAAATGTTTTCTTTAAAGAGAGAGTTCCATTATGAAAGGAAGACTTAAACAAGCTGAAAAGGGCAGTAAAGGAGAGTTAAGATCTGCAAAATAAATGAGTGGACATAGAATTTCCCCCCCCCTAATGCTGTATCATTGACATACGATAGAGATGGGATGAATTCATATGTAACTAGCAGGTTCATGCATATTTAGAATAAGTGAGATATGTTCCTTCCAGGTTAAAGGAAAATATACCTTGGAAACAATGAGACCATTGTTGTCAGCTCCTGTTTGGCCAAAGATGAAGCAAAATGCATAACTAATTAAAACCTTTAAACCCAAGAAATTAACTACCTTCTCTTGAGATCTTGCAACATGCTCCCTTGCAAGAAAAAATACAATAGGTGCTACTGCAAGTAAGTAGTTGTAATTTTAAAAGATTGCCACAGTATTACTGTTGCTATTCCTCCTATACTAAGGGCCAGGACAGACTCTTAAAATTGTACCCCCAGCTTGAGGGAAATAGTTTACAGTATATGAGATTTGACAATTGTGTTTCATGCTGTTATCAAACATTCTTGCAAATGATTATACCCATCATAACAAATTACCTTTATTAAGGTAATACAAGTTCACTCTGTGCAAATCTTTCAGCTTAGAATATGTGTGTGTGATAGTTTTGTAGCAATAAGTCATTTTGCCATAGTGTAGGAGATTCTGGGATGGACTGTTGGCCCATTATTATTATATCCTGTGTGTTTCCCAGAAACATCTAGCTGGCCAGTATTCAAAATAAAAATATTTGAGTCCTTGGTCTGATCCAGCAAGGTAATTATTGCACAATTCATTTTTGGAAAATAATGGTTATGCTATGAGACAATGTTACAGCCAGCCAGCCAGCCCTTTTATCCTTCCCCTTTCCAGGGTGTTCTAACATTATAATATTTCCTAGCCTTCTCTAGGATTTCCTAAATGTATTGGAAAATGTATGGAACTGGGCTGAATCCCAGCATTGCATGAGCCAAGTGCACTTCCCCTCCTTTCCTCCCCACCCTCAAATCTGCTCTGAAGGCTCACAACCTTCCAGAGCACATATTGGAGGTATACATGGGTAAGGAATGGAAGTTCTAACGTACCTTTTAATGATAAACCTTTGAAATAATTTTTGTTTGTTTGTTTGTTTTAATGTTCCAGTGCCCTTTTACATTCACAAAATGCATGTCTTGTCATGAAATACCAGTTAGAGCATAATTAAATTTCTTCCATTCCTCCATATGTATATTTGATTGTGTATGCCTTATTTAGCTGTACGAAGTATACTTACTGTTGTGAATACGACTGAACTCTCCTTTCACAAAAATACAGAATAAAGAGGCATTTTTAAAAGAACAATTATTATTTTCTGTATCCACTCTTTTCACAGTAGTTCTTCATTGGCTTGAAATGAATCTGTCTTCAAATCAAAACCCTGCCCTAATCCAAAAAATCTTCCCTTCATTAATACATATTTGCTCCATATGCCAGCTATTCTATAGACGCACACAATTCACTTTGTATGCGACAAGTGGAAATAGACCACAACACGAAAGGGATGCTGTTAGCCCAAACAATGAACCAAGCCATAGAAAACAACCACACGTGTCTGTAATTACTCCCTTAGGGAAATTTATGTGAGAAGATGACATATTTCATTATTTCAATATTTCTGAAAACATTGGAGTCATTGGACTCCAATATAATATATCTTTGCAATAAACTTTGCCACTAAAGGTAGTGAGCTAAAAGCTAATAGTTAATCATATTCAGTATTGGAGACCAACTCTTCTGAGCTAAGCATATCTGGCATAATACCTAGTTAAAAGATGGGACTGAAATTATAACTCATTTTTAATTTCACCTTTTGCACTGCTACTTCTTACATGTGTGATACCTAAACACTTAAATGAGAAGTGGCCTATTGGCTTTTCATTTAAACTTGCAGAGCTTTAAAAGCAATGTGAAAAATGGAAATTGAAAAGCTCTTCAGTTGTACGTGGGGAAGAGAAACTAAACTTTCTTTTTCGTACACTTTGTTCTTAGGTGGCCTTTCCTTTGGAATCCAGCTTGCTTCATTTTATCCAGTGCCTTCAGATTGTCTGTGTCTCTTGAACACTCCTTACCAAAATAGTAGAATTGTTCTGAGTCCAAAGCGCCCCCCCATTTTTTTGTCTATCCTGTTTTCAGCTGCTGGTCATGTGATTCTATCCAGGGAGCAAATGAAATTTCTCATCTTCCCATGCCACACAATTCATTTAGGGGCTTATAGCTGTACTGCTCCCTATGAGTTGCTTGTTATGGTGCAAAGTAGAAGTCTCCAGAAATAGTTGGATATTGTTATTTTTTCTAAGTATAGATACAGTCATACCTCGGGTTACGAACGCTGCGGATTGCGCATTTCCGGGTTGTGGATCGCGCCGAACCCCGGAAGTACCGTTACTTCTGGATTTCGGCACATGTGCAGACGTGCCGAATTGCATATCGCGTGCGCAGATGCAGCGCTTCAGGCTGCGAACGCTGTGGGTTGCGAACGTGCCTCCAGAACGGATCAAATTTGCAACGAGGTATGACTGTAGTGGCTTGTGAATTTTGTTTACATAAACTATTTGTAAATAATTTGCCATTCGTAATTTTTTCTCTCCTGCCTCATCAGCTTAGACTTCTTTGCTCCAAGAACTTTGCCTTGGGCTGCTAGACCTGAACCTTAACACTTGATGGCTACATAAGCAAGGAGGGTTTTTTCTGGGGGGGGAGGAGTTCTGGGGAGAAGAAATGGGAAAAGGTGTCATTTATTCCTATTCTTCCTTTAATTTCATAGCATATATTCCATCCTCCTTTTCTTCTAGGATACTCAATATTAGCTGTATGCATTCAAGGAGATCCATTTCTTCCTCCCTCCACTTTCCTTTCCTACCCCCCCCCTCAGTTGATGACTAAACCATATACTGGCTCCATTACATCATTTTGTTTTTATTTGTAGGCTTGGCTGCTATCAACATCTATCATTGAACCTCAGAGGTGCTAGTCAGACCATTGTGTGTGTGTGTGTGTGTGTTTTCACATGTAGAAAGTCCATGTAGCACCTTGTCCAGAGTATTTTCAAAATCTGAAAATAGGCTCCAAATAAATTACTTCAGATAAAGGTTGATGAGAGAGAGTGTGGATATATTTTCAGAAAAAGCTCTTGTCAGAAATGACTTTAATACCAAAGTAGTTTTTTGTTCAAATCCTTATTTTTTCTTTGTCAACCACCATTGCAATTATTTGTGTTCTAAACTTCATATTATATGTAATCAAAAGAATTGAATCCTTTTAACCACTTTCTAAAACGAGTTCCTTGTGTGGCTGGAAAGAGACTTCAAATATATTCATTTTTACATAAAATACAATAAAAAATAAACTTAATTATAATAAGAAATTAGTTGGTTCAGATTTAGAAACAGTGGTCTGTGTTGGAGACATCAACCTTGTTTGGCCTGTGGGCACATTTGTATTTTTGAGCAACCGCCATAGGCACCCCTCTCTCCGGTTACTTCACACTCCTTTCCCTAGATCAGTTGTCCCCCCACCCCCAAAAGTCAGTGAAAGTGGCAACTTGAACGCACACTTTGCTTTTCCAGGGGATCTTTGTAAAAGTCCAGTGGAATGAATTTGAAAAGCTCTTCTCATTATTTGAACTTACTACTTACTTTTTTAAAGAAGAAGGTAACTCTAAGAGACTTGCAAAAAATTAAACAGCATGAAAACAGTATAAAATTCAAACAGTAAAAGCCGAATATTATATTTACAGTGGTACCTTGAGTTACAAATGGCTCAGGTTAAAAGCGCTTCAGGTTACAGACTCCAGTAACCTGGAAGAGTTACCTCGAGTTGAGAACTTTGCCCCAGGATGAGAACGGGAATCGTGTGCTGGCGGCACAGCAGCAGCAAGAGGCCCCATTAGTGAAAGCACGCCTCTAGTTAAGAACAGTTTCAGGTTAGGAACGGACCTCCGGGATGAATTAAGTTCGTAACTAGAGGTACCACGGTATAAGAGAGTAGGACTAACATATCTCACACAGAAAAGGCCACATATAATCAAAACCAAAGCCCTGACAAGAAATGCTCCCCTCCTCCGGCACCTAAAGATACATAATGATGGCACCAGGCATAGCTCCTTGGGGAAAGCAGCGCATAAGTGGAGAACCATCACTGGAAAGGCCTGCTCTTGTTTTTACACCTCCTGCACCTTCCTTGGAGTGGGTATATGAAGAAGGACCAAGGGTATGGGTTGGTTTATGTTGCAAAGAGTCAGTCCTTAGAGTATTGGGATCCTGAGACACAAAAAGTATTTATAGGTCAAAGCCAGCACCTTGAATTTAGCCTGGAAATTAATTGGAAGTCAGTGTAGTTTGCCAGAATTGGAGCTGAAAGAGAAATGGGAGAGAAAGTAACCCTTCTAATGTCTTGTCAGTCTGTTTCTAATCAATTCTTTAGTTTTTCTCCCTGCTTCTTCAATATTACATTACATTCTTCAATATTACATTAAGAACTATTGTGTCCATAGAGTATTCTGTTTTTACTCTTTGCTACAAAAATTCTCCCTGTATACTTTTCTGCATTCCACATGAGCATAATCTTGGTTTTGGCCACATCTTCTCCCAACACAAAAAATTGCATTTCATAACGATACATGTTATACATTTTCTAAATTGCTTATCTATCTCTTGTCTCACTTCTTGTAGAAAAAGGTGCCTGCTAAATCTTTCTCCTGATTTCCTTTGGAATTTCAACTCTTCCGGTTTTTTAAAGCTCTGAGCCAGTCAGGTTTCTTTCTTTTTCTAGTCGCCTTCCCATCAATTTCTGCTTGTATATTTGAATTTACAGCATTTTCTCTAACATGAAAAAAAAAATCTTTTGGGTATCATGTCAGTTGTCTTTATCCATAATGTTTATGAATCTCCCCATCCATTCAGTGATAATATTAAAAAAAAAATCCCTGAGGAAGGTTTGTGTGTTGCCTTTAAAATCTCTGTTTAATCTGCAGTAAATCTATCAAATATTAAAACCATCTGGGATTCTTGACTCCACGTTGTCCACAGACTTTCTGAAGAGGATTCAAGGGTGGACCAAGATTGGCCCACCCCTGTTCTGTGCATTTGGTCATTTTAATGCTTTCCATCAGTTTGCCCCGGAGTGACCAACATTAAACTAAGTGGCCTATAATTCTTCCTTGTCCTTGCTTTTTCATTTTAATTTTCATTTTTTTAAAAAGATGTTTATTGTTAGTATTGCTAATAATTGGTCTCCGTATTTGAGGACTAGAAACTGCTCAATCTTGGCAGGAATTTATTTTGGTTAGATGATCAGCAATTCCACAGTTGGATTCTTTTAAGAATTCTTGGGTTGATAATTTTTTGTTTTTTTAAATAGGGCATAGAACTTTATTTCTTGCCATCACGTTCCTCAGTTCTTTAGACAAACAGCTATCTACCTGACATGTTCTGTAGTGAAAGTAGATGCAAATAATTCATTCAGTTTCTCTGCAGTCGTCTTTTCCTCCTTTAGTACATGCTCGGCCCACATTTCTTCAGCCCTATTATCGCAGCTGGTAAAACTAGATTAGCAGGCTTTTGAAACAATACAAAATCTGCTTAATGGAGTGAAAGTGGAATATGTGTATTTGTTATTCTGTAAACTTAACTTCAGGGAATTTTACCAGGGTGGTTTACAAGACTGTAAAAACAAATCAATGATAAAAGCAAAATAATAATAAGAACAATAATAATTATTAATAAAGTAATAATAAAATGGCTTAAGCAGCAAATTCATCTTTTACACTGCATTCACATGGGGGGGGAGGAAAGTTGTTTTTTTCTCTTAATGTTTTGAACTTGAAGC
This sequence comes from Podarcis melisellensis, assembly GCF_964234715.1. Lineage (NCBI taxonomy): Eukaryota > Metazoa > Chordata > Lepidosauria > Squamata > Lacertidae > Podarcis > Podarcis melisellensis. The sequence goes on along the minus strand of NC_138528.1, from coordinate 64,429,139 downwards.
AGGTTGCAGTAAGAAGTGTGGACAGAAGAGAGGGCAACAGAGTTATAAAGAGGAGATTTTACAGACTTGGGACAGTGTTATAGCATAAGGCACAGGAATTGTAATGGCAGGGGAGAGATCTGATATTTGATGAAAACTACAGCAGAAAAGTAATGTGGATGAGGAAGAATCCACAACAGGTGTAGCCTAGTTCAGAAGGGTGGATAAAGTTAAATATAAGAACAAGAAACTTGGCATTTGTGCGGAGCGTGTACCCAGAAGAGAAGGAAAATGATTTGGGAAGGCCAGGTGTGGGGGAAGGGAAGGCTAGCTCAGAAAGGGATCTAGCCATCAAAATAATAGCAGTATTTTCAGAAGCCAGGTTGTTTAACTTGTTTTGCATAATGCCCAAATGTCAAGTTGCTTTCATTCAGGAGTACAGCTGTACTTTGAAACGGGGAGAGAAATTCAGCATAGTGCTATGGCAATTGTGTCCGCCCAAGATTTTCAGCTTGCCAGATGGAACACCCACCCTCCCCCTTTCCCCCTGTATGCTGTTCTGGAGATTCGCCCAATTCTTCCCCTCCTCCCCTGCAAATTTCAGGGCACACAGGAAGAGGAGAAAGAGAAAAAAGCCCGCTGTGCTGGTGGAATGATGGGACTAGTTAATTGAATCCCAGCCACATTGCTAAGAGGACATTACATTTGGAACACTTGCAGGAAATGGGGGCTGCAATTTTGCAAAGTTCTATATTGTATGTCCAACTGAAAATCAGTGGGACATAACCACCTGTGCATATGTGTAATATTTCAGGGAAGGAGCAGGACACAAAGAACTGCTTACAGGTGAGTGCAAGGGTTTGCACACACTGGTGGATTTTTTTTAACAGCACCCCCACTCCCCCAAGTGGCAAATTACAAATTGCTTTGGGAAGGCCCCTTGGTACTTAAAACTCATTCACCATGGAGAACGCAGGCTGCTGTTTTCAGAAAGCATATGCACAAAGCACATTAGCTACAGAGAATTAGTTGCATGGTTTGTTAGTCTGGCCAAACTCTTATTGCAGTGGTCAGCAGCCTTTTTCAGCCGTTGCCGGACTATATTTTGAAAAAATAAATGAACGAAATCCTATGCCCCATAAATAACCCAGAGTTGCATTTTAAATAAAAGCACACATTCTACTAGTGTAAAAACACCAGGCAGACCCCATATATAACCCAGAGATGCATTTTAAATAAAAGGACACATTCTACTCATGTAAAAACACGCTGATTCCCGGACTATCTGCAAGCCGGATTGAGAAGGTGATTGGGCCTCATCCAGCCCCTGGGCCTTAGGTTGCCTACCCCTGCTGTATTTCTGTTTACCAAACTTCATTGCTGTACTTAAAGCTGCTTAATTTCCAAGCATGTTGAAGCTTCTGTTTCCTTTGGTTTAATATCCACTTGTATTCCTAAGATTTTCCTGATTGAATACCCCCTTCGTGTACCTCTGAATTCTAAGGTATGTCTTCACCTGGGAGAGGTATTCTATACCAATAGCAAGCTCTAAATACACACACTGAGAGCCACAATAGACTTATGTTTCTACCGAACTTGTTATCTCCCTGACTCCCAACGTCTCACTTCTCCATCTGCTTTTGGTCCTTCTCTCAAAAGCGTTTTGAATCTTCTTTGATCTCTTTGTGAAAGGTATAGAGCATGTTTGTGTCTTTTGCTCCTGTGCTCCAAAGACAAATTTCTACTGAATTTCTGTTCACCTTGAACTGCTTGTAGCTATATCACTTCACAAAGAATAGCATATATCTAATCACACTACCTGCCTGGTGCCTGATATGTTGATTTCTACCATGGGTTCTACCATATTCTTAACATACCCTCTAAAAATGTGTTTTGCCTATGTGAGGTGCATTGTTAACCACTACAGGTAGGTAGTAACCTCATCCTTTTGCCCATTTTGTAAGAGAAACAAAACTAATATAAAAGAACAAATGTTCAGTGTGACTTTTAAGTGTTTGCTCAAATTATTGTCTCTCTGTGTTGAATTAGTGGAACCTTTGACCAGTGTTGACAGATGGGTTCCAAGCTTCTCATTCCATGCCATGGCTAACACATGGCTCATCCACACATCCCAAGTAATTTTGGGTAGCCCAGAAAGGTCATCGATAACCTGGCTGCAGTTAAAAAAATGTAAATGGGTGGTGCTGTCCCCCCCCCCCATTGCAGAGAAGGGGAAACGAAGGTGACACCTCTATATTTTTACTAAAGGGCCCCTTCTGCCCCCTGGGATGGCACTGTTCTTAAAAGGTTGTCGCCATTGTTAGGTCTTGGAAGGCTAGAAAACAGGAAGAAGACCTAACAGTGGTGTCACACCAAAGAAGGGGCCTTTCTCCAATGTCAAGAACAGGCAGGAAAGTGCTGGGGCAGGGGTAGACCCTGCTTGAGAGCAGGAGCACTGCTAAGTGAATGTGTGTTTTTGTCTGCTGAGTCCACCCTTCCCCTGCTCTGTGTGCAGGCTCTTGTCTATCTCCTGTTGAGTGCCTGAATATGTAAGTGGAATGCCTGCCTTCCCTGGCTGCTGAGGGTACGTATATGTGCCTCTGAATCAGGTTTGGGTGGCATGCAGCCCTCTACTGCTGAATTACCACAAGAGGACTAAACACATGTAACAATTTCCCCACCAGTCTGTAAACCTGCATAAAATTGGCATACATCATCATACATTCAGAGCCTAAGCATAAACAGTTTTTATGTCGATAAACAATTTTACTTGTGCTGAACTCACATAGTTTGGAATACAACAACACAATTCCACCGTTCCTTCAAAATAAATAGCATGTCATTTGATGCATTTAGAGTTTACAAACAACTCTTGGTTAATTTTTACATTTCCACAAGGGTCAAAGTAGGTTTTAAAACTCTAGGTGTGTAAAACTTACCCTTCACTTTTCTCCCTTGGCCAGTATTCCTGACTGGGTTATCGCCAGCCTATACCTCCTTAAATGGCAGACTATTTTTTGGATGCTTTTGAAAATGAGTATCTATAAGAAGCTCAGACCCTCTAAATTATAATATTGTTTACAGTGAGTGCTAAATTGCTAGAAAACAGAGTCTTGTGTGGGAAATCTTCTGATACAGATCATAATGATAAGCATATTCTCTCTCTCTCTCTCTCTCTCTCTCTCTCTCTCATCAAGCCTATCTCTTATTGTTTGAGATGACTATTGCCATCAGACTAAAGTCCTTAAATGATCTTCCCAAGATACATTATTCCTTAGATAATCATTCTCTTGTTTCCTGAAAGGGACACATTCTGCTGTGAAATTTATACAGATTCATACACTAATCTCCATCATCCTTTTCAATTGACTAGTTTGTAAGATGACGTTGGATTGTATTTGTAGTGACAGAACTCTTAAATTTATGCCTACACAATGTGGTGTTGAACACTGCCAAAGGAAGAGAAGATCTAGAAAGTTAACTGGCCTGGCTCCAAAAAACAGCTCCAGCAAAAATAGAGAATGCCAGAAAACAACAGTCAGCAACTTCAAAAATGTCCAAATTGACATGATGTCAAGCTCTTGAGTTTGGACACCTTTAGGATAAGTGTTCCATCCAAAGAGAGAGATTGAAGTTGATGATGTTCTCAGGTAGATAGAAAGGCAAACCATCTGACTATGCTTTATTGCAATTCTGTAGACTTGATTTTTTAAAATGGACAAAGTTTCCATCATAAAATTAATCTCCATGGTTCAGGAAAAGGAAAGGTTGTTTTGTTTCTTGTTTGTTTTGGATGCTGCAAAGAAAATGACGTTTGTATTAAAATTGAAGATACAACATGCACAGTTTGGAAGGAAATCCAAGTCAAGTTGCTATGTAGGTGAAGCTGTAGTAAGAAAACCATGTTCTTATTACCGAAAAGTGTCCTAAATTGGCAGAATGAATAGAAGGCTGCATTAAGAAACAAGGAAAACTTAAAAGAGCACACAGAAATACAGTATTGGCAATGAAAATGCTTCTGAGAAGACTTCTCCAAAACAGCCAAGCCGTAACTTATAACCATTACTCTACCATAATGTAGAGAATACAAAATAACAGTTGTTTGCCAAGTTCATAAACAAGTGTGCTAAGTTAGTTGCATAATTTATTGGTGGTTTTTCTTTTTAAAACTTGCTGTAGAGTAAATTATTGGTTTTCATTAACTCTCCATAAAGTACTTATAAACTTGTCATAACTTTATCCTCATACTATCCTATCTCTGTCTACTAATCATTGTTCCTTTGATAATAATTCTATTGTTCCCTGAAAGGGACACATTTTACTGTGAAATTTATGCAGATTCTCATACCAACCTATTCCCAGCTACTGAAAGACATCTGAAATTATCTGAGAGTACAGTCAGTCTAATAGAGCTGTCCTAGATTATTTAAGACTTGACAGTAATCAACTTGAATTGTGATTGTGCCCAAAAAGAGTAGTTCAGACACTGAAGCACTGGTGAAATGGGCTCTCAATTATCCTTCCCACACTTGAAAGCAGGCCAGAATCGTCATATACACATTGAAGAAGATAAGGGACAAAATGGAATCCTACCGTGACCATTGCAGTGGGGTGACAGTTTTCAGTTTCTTGGTGCTTATTCAGAGGAATGAAAGAACCACTCTGCCAAATCACGGCTTGTAGCCAGGCCAAATGAAGTCTCAAACTCAAGTGGCATTCATCAGTCAAATTTCAGATGGTTATTGTCATACAGCCAAGTACATTTTTTTTTACACTGCATGGGTGAAGACACTGAAAAAAATATTTCAAGACAATGAGTCATAACCAGAGTGCTGATGTTCTTGATTTTGTACTTGAGCTGCAACTCCCAAATGAAAATCAATATTACAGAAAGCTGAAAACTGCTAAGAATGAAGACATCCTGGGTCAATTAAACCCATTCATCACTAAAAACAATTCAGCTGGCTAAGGAGATGCAACAGCAATTGGGAAGGAGTTCTGTTATCACAGCTAGTGTCATAGAAATTATTATGCAGAGTTCTGTGCTCTTTGCTGTGAATCGAGACTCAGTGGTACTCTTACTCCCATTTTCTGGCTCAAGCTCTGCAAAATTCTAATCTGAAAATGGTGGGGAAGGACACATAGCAACAACCATGTCAGTGTCTAGTAAGCCAACTTCCTGTATTTCTAGCCAATTAGGCTATTGACTGAAAAGCTTTCAAAGTGGATGAGTATGTCTTCAAAGCTTTATGGAATCCTTTTGGGTTCACGAGCGCTGAGGGATTGATAGTCTTAACAAGGACAGAAAATCAATTTAGCCTATTGCCTTTGTTAGCTAAACATTGTTGGAAGTACATTGCTTTGGAAGTACTGCATCTAGTGGGTTTCAAATTGCAAAGCAGTACCATGGCGAAGTTGTGGAAGACCAATAAGACTTGTGGGATTTCGTAGGTGCTAGTAGAGTGGGGAAATTAGAATTGGGAGTTTGTGAGATAGAACCATCTCATCTTCCTCATCTGTTCAGTGGAACACAAAACCTCCTTTTTAGATACTGCCCTGTCTCTTCTTATTTGTTCACTGGAAAACAAAACTGCTTATTCAGACTATCATATATCAGTCTTAAATATTCTGCTAGAAATGTATTTACATCAGCTCCCTCCCCTTTTTCCACCATGGAACTTGCCATACATGGGTTCCTATATTGTCTCCTCAAGATGCTGACCAGAAGCAAACAGACTTGGCTTCAGTGAGGTTTCTGCATCATGCGCCTTCAGATCATTGTTTTCTGACACGGCTAGAAAGAAACTCTTAACAGGCCAAGTGCAAGCTCAGCTCTTCAGGTGGTAAAACAGTGGCTGGCAACAGTGCTGTGTGTTTCCTTACAATGATGCTCTGTGCAGAACTTGCCCAACTGTGAGCCTCCCGGTAGCACGAATGCTGGGAAAGCCAGGCCACATGGCTTTGATTTTCTGAATAGAACAGCTGATACACTAGTAATACATAAGTAGATTTGTGTTCTTACTCTCCTAGCCCATGAACCAAAATGTCCTACCAGCCCAACTATCCTTCGTAAGCTGCAAGCAAGATTTTCATCAAGGATTAACTTTAAACCTTTTATTATTCCATAAAATTCATGTGCCACTTGATGGTTAAAACACCTCAAAGCTGTTTCCAAAACTTCCATTTCAAAGTTTTTTACAGATGAAGCAGAGAACGACCCTAACTTTTTGACATAAGAAAATGGCACAGCACAGCCAGTGGCTAACCTCTGACAAACTGTTGCAGTTGTCTTAAAATTTATGAATGCTGATTTTACCACCTTATCATTTTTACTCTGCCACTTTTTTTTTTTTGCTAGTCCAATAGGCCTGTTCTTCATGGCCAACTGATTTCAAACTGTAAATATGACTAGATTTTCAAGAGCTTCATAGAATGCAGGTCTCCTGTTCAAAGGAAGAAGCCAAATTGTACTGGGCATATCCAAGACTTATGGATCCTGACTTTCAGTAACACGTTTTTCCCACCTTTTTCCCTAACCACTGTCATCCCACTCAAATTTGCCATGATCTCTTTAGTAATTCTTCATTTCCTGAGACGGCAGACTTTCTATCACAATACCTTCCTAAATATAAATAATATGTTCTTGTTTCTTACTTTGGATGTTTCTTACTTTTCGCCACATTGAATTCTGCTCTGGGCAGCTCCTTCAGGAACAACATGGGAGGTGGGAGGTGACTTAGTCCAGGAAGGAGGTGTATTATATTTTAAAAAGCCCCAATGTGTAAGCAGAAAATGGTACAGCCATTTGAGTCCTGACCTGACCTATTTAGCTAAATATTAGAAGCCATGTCTGGCAAATCTAGCCTCAAATACATTTCTGTAGTAACAAAGAGATGGAACCAATATAATGTTGAACAAAAGGAACCTGCATCTTCTCTTTGTTAACAATGATCTATAGACTCGGTGCTAAGATATTGGTTAGTTTGTACTCAAACTCCTGCTGCCTTTAAGTTTTACAGAATAGCTTTAATAACACAAGAGGTGTTTTTTTTGTTAGCAAAACAACACCTGTCTTCAGGGCTTAAAATAAGGTATCTTAACTAGTCAGTGAACCTTAGTCTCATATTTCTCAAACAGTAGCTTCCCATGCCTCCTGGCAGACTCTTTTAGGAGCTGAAAAGAATTTCAAAAGCAGCTTGTAATACAGGTTTTACTGTTTGGGGCGGAGCCAAAAATCCACAAGGCAACTGCTAGCCATTGCAAGACGGAGCTGTGGTGCTCCTGTTTCTTGCTCCCAGAATCTGATAATTAGAAGACAGATGAAATGGTTCAGTTTAGTTATCATGACATTAGTAGGTGCATCCTTTGAATTTGCTTCATTCTTTTTTCATAAGCTGTCTGAAGTCTATCACTAACTCTAGTGATGTATTAAAAAATGAACACTTAAAAAAAAGGCTACATTTGTTCTACGTTGGCTGTAATATGCAGAAATCTTTTCTCTCCCCCCCCCCCCAGCTTTTTAACAGTGAGCCATGATTAAATCAGGAAGTGTTCAGCCACTGTTTCCCATTTCATCCCAAACAGGAAACTATGGTTACCAGCTTTGGAGCAAGCCAAGTTAAAAATTGGTTTATGATCCTGGTTTGTTCCAAAGCTGGTAACCATCGTTTCCTGTTTGGGATGAAATGGGAAGCAGTGGCTGAAGACTTCTTGATTTAATCATGGCTCACTGTAAAAGGAGTGTACATACAGGCAGAAATCTCAGTCATCCAAACCAGGTCATTGTGCCACAAGCATTTTTAAAGAGTGGAATGACACAGATTTCATATTCCACTGTTTGAAACAAGATATGAGAAAGTGGAAATAGAAAAGTTTTCATATATAATGACATAAAAGCTGACATGTTTATAAAGACGAAAGGAATTCAATGGTAAAAATAGCATACCCTCATTTATTCTTCAACTAAATATTAGTGTAATATATGTTTCTAAGAAATACATTTGTACTGGTCTCAGCTATGGTTGTAAAATGAAAGTCTTTGGGTGTATAAGGGTATATTGTATAATCACACTGAGGCTTACAAAGCCTGTTAGACACAAAGGGACTTCTGTAATATGAGACAGTGTGTGTCTTAAAACAGTGTCTTGCTATGGTCTTGCACAATTACCATTCATGTCAATGGCCTGTTGTCTTCCACCTTGTTCCAGAGAAAGAGAAATAAAAAAATAGTGAATGACGCAGGTGGCGCTGTGGGTAAAACCTCAGCGCCTAGGACTTGCTGATCGCATGGTCGGCGGTTTGAATCCCCGCGGTGGGGTGCGCTCCCGTCGTTCGGTCCCAGTGCCTGCCAGCCTAGCAGTTCGAAAGCACCCCTGGGTGCAAGTAGATAAATAGGGACCGCTTACCAGCGGGAAGGTAAACGGCATTCCGTGTGCTGCGCTGGCTCACCAGTTGCAACTTGTCACGCTGGACACAGAAGTGTCTCCGGACAGCGCTGGCTCCCGGCCTATAGAGTGAGATGAGCGCACAACCCTAGAGTCTGTCAAGACTGGCCTGTACGGGCAGAGGTACCTTTACCTTTACCTATCTTTTTGTGCCCCTGTAAATTGGATGCAAGAGAGTTAGAATTTATGCTTCCTTATTTTCTTTTTTCACATCTTAATTCAGCCTCTCTTGCTCCATAATGAGCAAGGATTTAATTTAAAATGGACAATTGAAATCTAAGGCTTTTCTACTTTCTCTATTGAAAACATTCAGCATGGAAAATGTCACAAGGAAAGACATGCAAGTTTTGGGCCTTTACAGCTCCTTATTTGTAGGAAGAAATGTGCAGCTGGTGTTTGTGTGGTGGACAAATACTTGTTACTGGGGAAAGCCTATTTCCCCCCCAGCTAGCAATGAAATTGAGAATACAGTGTGGAAGATATGTTAACTGGTGTCATTGGTACAAAACAGTGCCTATCTGTCCAGTGAGTGATATAAATCTCTGGTGCTGCTATATGCACCATTTTATAAACTGTTTTTAAGTTTAATTCTTATTTTTGTTTTTAAAAGATTAATGGCAGAGGAGGAGTATTCTGTGGCTATATCACTGTAGCAGGGAATCATTCATCTAGCGTCTAGAACAGTGGTTCCCAACCTTTTTTTGGCCACGACCCACATAAGCATCTCTAAAATTCTGACCCCCCCCCCGTGACATATAATTCTTATTATTCAAAAAGTGAACTCCTATTCACGTGGAGGAAGCCTAAAAGGCCATTCACTGTTAATAACTCATTCTCAAATTGCCCCCCTTAAAAATCAAATTGCCCTCTGTGGGGCGGGTGCCCCATATTGGGAACCATGGGTCTAGAACATAGAACATGCAAAGTGTCACAGGATCAATCCCCAGCATCTTCAGCATCTTGCTACAAACATGGGAAATTAATGCCAGTCAATGTGTGGTCTGATTCTGTATAGAGTAGATTCTTGTGCTCTAATCCCCCATGTAAACTGGAGACATCATCAAAGTTCCTTCTTCTTTCCACAGCAACACCCTTCCATTTAATGAACCTTTTGCTATTTCTCTTCTCCTTGTCTCTCAAGGATAAGCACTCTTCCCTTCTGATGCTGGAGTAGACATCTACCCTTGTAAGCAATTTAGTGAACAGGGTTCACTAAATGCAGCGCCCCACAGTGAAGCTAAATCATTTCCTTCCATTATAAGTGGGATATTCTTTAATGTGCTGGATCAGGAGCACTAAGAGTTTAGTGCTACATTGTAAATACCCTCTAGAATATGGTAGCCTGCTCCCCACCCCAAATTACTAGCCTACAGGAGGCTGGCAGAAAAGGTGCAGAGAGCTGTATTTCAATGCTGGGCATGGATGAAGGGGCTTCCCTCCTCTAGCAACCCACTTGGCTACTGTACTGAGCTCAGCGGACGAATGGAGCACTCTATGTTTCAACTGATGGACTCACCTGCATGCAGTTCCTGGTCACCTGTGGTTGCCAGGGAAATGTTCAGATGCAATAATGGTTTAGTGCTAAGGGAGAAAAATGTCTTACTGTCTGGAAAGGCTCAATAGAGACTTTGCGGCCCCTCTTGGTTTTGTGCCAGCTTTGCCCGTCAGTGGTAGTACAGACAGAAGCACTCCACATGTCTGGACTGTGATGATCAGAAGAACTGAAACAGTGCACCTGCTGATCCTGAATATTGCAGCCCTGTAGATGTACTTTAGAAATCAGTTATGTAAAGCAATATAAACTTACCAACTCATGGGGATCTTTGCAGACTGAGTTGGAATGCAGAGATATGGGTGAAAAAATACGAGCACTTACAGTGACTTTGAACATTTCATTGCTGACCAGGAACAGGCTGCATAAGTTCCTAGTGCTTCATATTCATTTATAGCAGGGGTTGTCAACCTGGTCCCTACCACCCACTAGTGGGTGTTTAAGAATTCTAGATGGGCAGTAGGAGGTTCTGCGGCACAAGCTGAATCCTCCTTCCATCGAGCACTGGTGGGCGGTAAGGAAATTTTAACATCAAGAAAGATCATTAGTGGTCAGTAGGTATAAAAAGGTTGACTACCCCTGATTTACAGCTATGTTCCATGTACAATGATAGGGCAGGCTTCATTGCAGAACCTTTGTTTCAGATGTGACATTGCACAAATGCCGGAGACTTGGGCACCCTATTCTTGCCTAAGTAATATCCAAGCTGCTCTTAGACTGGGTTTCAGTCTCCATGGTCTGCTTTTGAGTCCTGATTCTAAATTATTATTATTTAATTCCTTTACAAAAGGAACTAGTGCTTGGAAGCAAATAAGGAGAGATTCCTCTCTTCCGAAGAGACAGTACTGGAATTGTGGCTAAATTGGACAGTGCATAGCAATGTGTTATTGTTCACCTGTACTGTGGAATGGAAGCTCACAACTGCAGGGTGCATGCGACCCTCACTATATATTATGTACCTTGTTTGGAAGCTTATCACTAATATGACCACAGTGTCACGCGGAGAAAAAATAAAGCACCCAAATAGTGGCTTTCAAATTTTGTTTCTTGAGGGAATCCATTCCATGTACATTTGTCTGCTAAGAAAATCCCATCTGTTGAAAACTTAACACCAGCTAGGCCTTTTAGACATAATCACAGTTGTTCTATGACCACTGAAATTATGCTCTGCAGCTGGGGAAAATCTGCAATGGAAAAGCTACTTCATAGAGGAAACCCTTCAGAGCAACCACACTTTGGAAACAAAGTTTGAAACAAAGTTCTTTGGAAACAAAGTTTGAAAACTACTGCAGGAGGACAGAGTGCTCTTGAACTCAGGTCCTACCTTCCAGCTTCCTACTGGCATCTGGTTGGCCACTGTGAGAACAGGGTGCTGGACTTGATGGACCACTGGCTTGATGCAGCAGGCTCTTGTGTTCTTAATGCCACAAATGGGTGCCCTGTAAGCTTTAGGTAAAGCATTCATTTTTGGCAAGCTTTGATGGCTGCTTGTGCAAGAAGTGTTGCATCAAACACATAGCTAGACATACATAAATGTTATCAAAACCAACTCCATACCGAATGAAATGCACATAAAGGGTTTTTAGTATGTAAGTGGTTTATGTCTTGTTCATAAGAAGAGCTCCAGCTGTTTCAGGGAAAGCAGTATTATCCTTTTAAAAAGGGGGTGGTGTGGGATTCATCAAGTTGAAGAATATTTTGCATTTAATGATGAAATGGAAGTCCTAGAACACCAAACCGACTGAACCTAGATCAGGGTGCAGAACCCTCACCCCAAGGACTACATTCTCATAGGCAATCTCTGGAGGTGGCAGGCCAGTGCTCGGAGGGGCAGTGGGGAGAGTCAAAAGTGTGGGGGGCAACAAATGGAATTCTTAACTTGGTGCAGTAGGCTACATATCAGCCACACAGAAACCAGGAATGCATACACACGCCTAAACTATTAGTTGTAATTGAAGGACACATTCTAAGCAAAAGCACTTGAGGAGGGTTAGCTGAGCAGTGCCTGTGTGGGGAAGAGCTCAAAGGAGTCTTAAGAGACCACGAGCTGGAGGTTCCCCATCCTGACTTAAATAATAATATAGAATGCTTTTACTTCTTTAGTGCAAGATTGACCTAACCGTTTGAGTTTTGTTTGTTTTACAGATAAAAGCAAAAAACTATGACAAAGTAGAAAAGGTGAGTGTATAAGTATGCCCTATATTTTAAATAGATTTGGAAGGAAGAATAAATACATGGATCATCTATTCTCCTTTGTTAAGTGATGTGGAGAAGTCAGTCTTAAGCTTGCAAACAGCTACAGTAATTTGTGCTAGCATTTCCCTTGGAAATTGAGTATAAAGTGTCTGTCACTTTGTGGCAAAAGGCAAGAAACTTGGAAAGGGGAAGAGACACACACCCCTTCCCATTTCTAACATCTGCTTGAAGACCCATTTTCCACAAGAAGGTTTTGGGGTCATGGCCTAGTGGTGACTCCCATGTGAGTACCTCAAAAAGAGGTTGGGCTGCCCCAAGCCTTGTGACTTCAAAAGTACTTACATGCAGGTGCCATTTGTGAGAACCACATATGAGAACCACTGCCCTCCATATGGATACTGTCTCTGTAGCCACCAGGCATCCCCAATCTGCAGCCCTCCAGATGTTTTGGCCTACAACTCCCATGATCCCTAGCTAACAGGACCAGTGGTCAGGGATTATGGGAATTGTAATCCAAAACATCTGGAGGGCCAAAGGTTGGGGGTGCCTGTACTACACTCATGCAAATTGTAGCAACTACACAAACATTTCCCACATGGAGATGCCAGACGCCGCCTTTGTGTGAGTGATGCCAGTCTGCGAGCTCACATTCTTGTGGCACTCATAAGGGAACTACCATTAAGTATGAATTGAGTCTGTATTTTTGCCCTCATGAAGGGAAGGGAAGGGACATTCCACAGTGGGGGTGCCACCTTTGAAAAGGCCATTTCATTCACTATATCACATGAGGCTGCTTCACTCACTCGGCAAGGGGCATCCTGGGAAAGGTCTCTGAAGAAGATTATAGGATAAGAAAGGGTGGAGGGAATCCCTTTGGTAACCAGGCCCCAAGCCACTTAGAACCTCAAAATTTTACAGCAGTGTTACGAATTGAGCCTGGAAATGGACTGGAAGCTAGTGTAGATAGCAAAGTGCCGGCATAGTATGATCAGAATCACTAGTCCCAGTTTGTGATCTTGCTGCCCTATATTGGACCCGCAGAATTTTTCAAGGCAGCCTCACATATTGCAGTAATCCATATGGGAGTTTACCAAAGCACAGCTGTCTGTCTAGGTAAGATTGCAGTTGATATGTCACCTTCATCTGATAAAAGGCACTCTGTGCCACTGAGGCCACCTCTGCGTTCAGTGACATGATAGATCTAGGAGCAGCCCAAACTACAAGCCTCGGAAGCTGGCTTTGGTCTGCCCTCCATGGACCACTTCTTACAGGTAGGAGGAATGCCTACTTGTCAATCACCTGATGTTATATATGACATTGGATGATTCAGATTTCAAAGGAAGATTCAAAGCTGACTCAGAAGTGTGCTCTTGATTCTTCCCTTCTTCCTTTGCAGCCTGACTTTTGCTTAAGATGGAGCTGAAAAGGATTATTCTTTCTTTCCAGTCCTGGTTTGAGTTCAAGATGGGGTTACCAAAGTTTCTACCACAGGCTTTGTCTGCACTCAGAGTCAGGAGCTCTGTTCTGGAGCTCACAAGTGAAACCAATCCCAGTTGATCCATTTATTATGAAATTTTTAAAGCACCACTTCCCAAAGAACAATTGGGAGCACACTTTTAAGGCTCCTGATCATTCCTTTGCAGCAGCAGTTTTACCTGCCTCAATCCCTGCTTTAGGGGGAGTGCAACTCTCTCCAGAACAGGTTTTAAACCACTCAGATAAATGGATGAACCACTTAGTAAAGTCATTCCTCCTTGTATGCTCATCTGCTGTTATGCTCATATTTCCCAGTCCCACTTAGTCCTTTCAGCTGTGATCCAAAGTTTATTTACTGCTCCTACACACAGTAATTCAGAGGTTTATCTGAATTTATCTGTGCTTCAATATGTGTAAAATGGCAATGTCAAAACAGAGGTACACCACTATGCCAAACAGAAGATGCATGAATTGCAAGGTTCTCGTACTAGATGGGTGCATTTCACAGTTCTGACAGCATCCTTACCTTTACATTAAGACTTGGCTGTTATTCCTGAGACTGTGCCTGTCTGTTTTAAAAGGAATGCAGACTGAACCTTAGTTTGTTTGTTCAAGCTCCAAAGTGCCTCCTGATGTCTATTCATGGATTCCTGTTGTTGTTTTTCTTCAATGTGACTAGCTGTTTCAGAGGTGCCTTATGAAAGTTTTACACATTGACTTATGGAAGTGCTACCTTTCGTATGTGCGAGAAACCAAAGGGAAGCTACCTAGTTATAAGTAAGTAAATGCTGTTTGTGTTAGCTTCTTTTTTTATTGCAATCTAATTCCTTTTTCAGTTAAGGATGCTGAAGCAGGATCACAGTCTCCCAAGTTAGCTTCTCATTTAAAGTAATAATTAGACAAATATTGCCAATGTAGACCTGCCAATGTAGCAAGGTGAAGCAACCTCCACCAAGACAGGCGTTGGTAAAGGCAGGAACTGATGCCTGAAAGGTTCAGCAAGACATTTAAAAGGGTTGGCTCCAGTGGGGGTCACGTGGGGACACCCAACGTACAATGTTGTCCTAGATGGCCTAGTGCCATAAACTTGGGTCAGCACTGACTCCTACATGGTGTTCTTTGTCGTTGTATACATGCCTCTTGATTCCTTCCAGTTGATTATTAAACTTCATTTGCGAACAAAGTGGCACTTCTGAAGCAGCCTTACACAAGGTATCAGAAGGATCTGTTGCTTTTTTCCCACTGATCTAGTAATCCAAAGAAGGCGTAATCGTCACAGCTGTTTCTGATTCCCCTCCCACTGACAAGTTTTGTTTATTTGATTTAGTTACGAAATTTCTAGACTGCTCTTCATCACACACAGCAATTACAGGGCAAGTTCTCAAATAATATAAAATTACATCATAAACCTAAAACAGCAATAAAATACAATCACTAAGAGGCCAATTGTCAGAGCAGGATAAACCTGAGACTTTGCGTAATCTCTGCTAATTTCCTCCCAAAGCCAGGAAGTACAAGTATGCTTTCACTTGGCACTAGAAACATAACTAAGTTCTTACCATCTGCACTTTTAGGGAGAGAATTCTATAATTAGAGCAGCACAGTGCCACAACAAACCAAGCCTGGTGCCATTTTATTTACTCTCTTAAGTATTTTTTCCAATCACATCCCATGTAAGAAGCTTAACAACAATAAGGGTTGTACAACTAAAAACAAAACCAGTTATTTAAACCCAGAGAAAGAACAATAAGAGCAACATTTACACGATAGTATCCCCTCATATAAGCAGGCATGTATTGCATTTCTTTCAAAATATTAAAAGGAGGATGAGGAACCATTAGTGAGCTTTGGTTAAGTCAACCAGCTACAAATCCACCTAACACTTACCTCATCCAGCCCACATTTTACTAGCTTCTCCACAAGAATATCATGGGGGACTGTTAAAAACCTTACTGAAATCAAGATACACTACGTCCACAGTATTCCCCTGATCTACCAAGTGAAATGAGATTCATCTGGTATCCTTTTCTAAGTCCTCACAGACCAACCATTATCTGTTCTAGGACCTTTTCTGCTATCAACATCAAGCTGACCTTGGTCTTCTCTCACCCCTGGAGATTTGAATTCTTCTAAAATAGCTAGATGCTCGCTTACCACCTCATTTTTATCTTAGACTGCAGCTCCCTCCTTGCATAATTTGTTCTGTTATCACTAGGCTGGGCACTGCTTATTAAGATTGTAGTTTAAAACTGTATTTTTTGTAATTTTAATAGTAATTTTACCATGTGGCTCTAATAGTGTATGTTTTTTCCTCCAGAGAAAAAATGGCTCAGGCATATGACTTTGCTCTGGATAAAATTGGCATGGAAATAATGTCGTACCAGGTATGTTTCTTTTCACATTAAATATTTATTTGTGGTGTTTGATTAAATGTTCACTGCTCTGATTCTATATATTTTTACATTAGATCTGGGTGGATTACATCAATTTTTTGAAAGGCGTGTAAGTACAAAAATCTGCCTTCACTCTTAATTAATGCAGTGTTAATATTCGTACAGGTTGCAGTATGTAATTGCTGGTATGTTACTGTCTTGCCTCACAATTTAGTGAAGCAGTAGGATCCTATGCAGAAAACCAGAGGATAACTGCTGTGCGCAGGGTATATCAACGGGGCTGTGTGAACCCAATGATCAACATCGAGCAACTCTGGCGAGATTATAACAAATATGAAGAGGTAAATAAAAAGATGCCTGATGTTCAAACAAGATTTAGCTATTTTCTTCGACCTGCAGCAGTGAGATTACTTGAATAGGCTCTCTGCAAGCCCCTTTCTGAGTATTTCAAGTGTAGACCTCTGAAAAACATTGTGAAGGGTGGACAGAAGGAGCAGGACAATAAAGTCTTTTTCTGTAAGCAGCACAAACCTGCCTCTCAAAATTGCTGGGACTTTTTGTTTGTTTGCCTGTACACTTTTGCCCCAATTCTAGGTGGATGAGGCTACTCCCATTGCCTTAAAGATCCTGGGTCCTCCAGCCATCTTTAGATTCTTCATCTGATGGTGTTCTTTGTACAGTGGGAAGGACCATGTCCCAGTGCCAGGAACAAGAGAACGAGGAGCTCCAGTTCACTGACTTGGGAGATCTGTGCCTATCATTTCATGGATACTTTAATAGGGATTCCTGCATTGCGGGGGGTTGGACTAGATGATCCTTGGCATTTCTTCCAACTATAAAATTATATGATTGTATATGCTTAATACCACTAGGCTGCAGAACATAGGATTGTCTCCTACTGAAGCAGCAACTTTACCCTCTTTGAGCCGGACCCTAATCCAAATGACAAGTGTTTTCCCATTTTCTCTAGCAGAATAAAATTGTAGAATAAAATTGTATATAACATAATAACAATAACCCCTCCACACACATTGTTGAAAAGGTCATAGATTGCTTAATCAGCCAAAGGCCTGGGAGAAGAAGAATGTTTCCGGCACGTGCCTAAAGATACGTAATGAAGGTGCCAGGCAAGCCTTCGTGGGGACAGCATCCCCAAAACAGGGAGCCACTGCACAAAAAGCCTGTTCTCAAGTTCCATCCTCCAGACCTCTTGTGGAGGAAGCACACAAAGAAGGGCCTCAGGTGATGATTGCAAGGACTGGGTCAGTTCATATGGGCAGAGGCAGTCCTTGAGGTATTCTGGTCTTGAGCCATTTAAGACAGGCTTTCTTAAACTTGACCCTCCAGATGTTTTGAGACTACAATTCCCATCATCCCTGACCACTGGTCCTGCTAGCTAGGGATCATGGGAGTTGTAGGCCAAAAAACATATGGAGGGCCGAGTTTGAGGAAGCCTGATTTAAGGCTTTATAGGTCAAAACAAGCACTTTGAATTGGGCCCGGAAACCAATTGGCAGCTAGTGTGGTCAGGCCAGGATTGGTGCTATAAATAAAAAAGCCCAAACACTTAGAAGAATAAAAACAATCAGAGTAAGGCCGACCCCACAGTAGACAGTGTTAAGGGGGCATCCCTTGTCTTTGCTATCCCACTGAAGTGGCTCTTGCCAAAGGGAGCCCAGCTTTTATTCCACCAGCCCAGCTAAATGCCCAGCTGGGAGTGACGTTTCAGGTGTTGCTGGGAGCTGCCAAGTCAGGGCTTCCGGAGGCAAGAAAGCTCAGGAGTCCCACTGGGAAGCAGGCAGCAGCAGGCAGCTAGTTCCCCCTTCGATGTTCCTGGGAGTCCTCCCTTTCTCACACAGGGGTGCTGTGTATCCAGAAACCCCCACAGCAGCCCAGCTTTTATTTCACCACTTACATGGGGATAAGTACAAAGTGACAGCTTTCCAGTGCAGTTCTATGTTGATTAATGCTATCTAAGTCTCAGTGAGTTCCATGATGCCTACAAATGAGGAAGCATGCATGGGATTGCAAGCCTACTGTGGTCCTGGGCAGGGCTTCACTTCTTTTTTTTCTGTCTTCCAGGGAATAAACATCCACTTAGCTAAGAAAATGATTGAAGATCGCAGTAGAGATTATATGAACGCTAGACGTGTGGCTAAGGTACAGGCTCCCGGTTGTTTTGTTCCTCTTTTGTCTTGATCTAATACAGCATGAATATTTGTTGCATGCTTGAGCTGCAGCAGATTACTAAGTGGAGTTGAAAAAAGGAGTAACTTTAATATAAAGTTTTGTTTCAAAGCCCACCTTAACGAAACCTCTTCTCTGTTTCTTCCTATCTCTTCAGGAATATGAAACTGTGATGAAAGGTCTGGACCGCAATGCTCCTTCGGTCCCACCCCAAAATACTCCCCAAGAAGCTCAGCAGGTAGACATGTGGAAGAAATATATTCAGTGGGAAAAGAGCAACCCTTTACGTACTGAAGACCAAACCCTTATAACAAAGAGAGGTGACTGTACATTTTTGTTGTGCTCAGAAATAGTGCAAAGATAACCATAGTAATTAAGTCGTGCTGATGTTACTTCGGGGTGCAGCACTCTTACAAACTATACAAACCTAGCTGCCTGGACTGTGTACTTAAATCCCATTGATTGCCATGGGCATATGGGGCACAGATGGCGCTGTGGGTTAAACCACAGAGCCTAGGGCTTGCCAATCAGAAGGTCGGCGGTTCGAATCCCCGCAAAGGGGTGAGCTCCTGTTGCTCGGTCCCTGCTCCTGCCCACCTAGCAGTTCGAAAGCATGTCAAAGTGCAAGTAGATAAATAGGTACCGCTCCGGTGGGAAGGTAAACGACATTTCCATGCACTGCTCTGGTTCGCCAGAAGCGGCTTAGTCATGCTGGCCACATGACCTGGAAAAACTGCCTGCGGACAAACGCTGGCTCCCTCGGCCAATAAAGCGAGATGAGCACCGCAACCCCAGTGATGTCCGTGACTAGACCTAATGGTCAGGGGTCCCTTTACCTTTACCTCGTTGAACTTTGCTTTTCTTCAGAAAGAAAAGTTTCTACTTAGATATTCCTAGCACTCCATAGGTAGATAATTTCCAAAAGGAACCTGTTGGTGCCTCTTGAAACAGTAGTCATAAGCTCCCATGGCTTAGGGTGCAAAAACATTTGGAATCTTATAAAGAAAACATCACGTTGGTCCTTTTGCCATTCAAGGGCGTGTATAATGAGACTTTCCTGTGAGGACAGAGCTCAGCTTGACCACCAACAGTTTCAAAGTCAGCATTTTATTAGCTGGAGAGGGGTCAGGAATTATATGTCTGGAAATCTCTAAAGATGTTGATAGGGCATAGAATTGAAGATCTCTTGAGATCATGTGGCTGGCTCTTTAAGAGACCTGCATTTTTAGTTACATTTGTGAATCATTGGTAGTGATTCAGCTCGTAAGGTTCCACCCACTAGAAATCTATCTTGTTTCAATGTCTTCCCATAGTGATGTTTGCATATGAACAATGCCTGTTGGTGCTGGGACATCATCCAGATATTTGGTATGAAGCTGCACAATATCTTGAGCAATCCAGCAAACTACTAGCTGAGAAAGGGGTAAGAGAAGACAGTAAGAAATACTGCATTTTATGTACAGCATTTAAACATATTTATAGTTGGTACTAAACTAAATAAGTTGAACTTGGGTCCATTGAGATCAGTGTGAAGTTAGACATGATTAAGGCAAGTCATGATTTCAGTGACAACTAAATTCAGCTAATTTAATCTGGACCCAGCCTATCTTTTCATTTGTTTGTTTTGTGGGACCTTGTTATTTGACAATGAAGTGGTTAATTCTATCAAAGTTGTATGGGATCATATGCAAAAATATATCATCCCATTTTTAAATTGTGGGAGATCTTTAAAATAGAAAATAAAAATACCAAGTCCATAAAAATAATTAAGTATTCTGAATTTACCATGTTGCTAAAGTATATTCAATTTTTACAATTAGCATGTGACGTGAAATCACATGTTTCTAATAAGATCCATTATTGTAGCTGCTGAGTTTTTGCTACAAGGTAACCCACTTGGGTTTCCAGTATTCCTGTAGAGCTGTTAATGAGCACAGGACTGAAAACTCTTTTTGTTTTTCATACTAGTCCTACAGTTAGTTGATTTTCTCATATTTTCTCGATTCCAGGACATGAACAATGCTAAACTGTTTAGTGATGAAGCTGCAAATATTTATGAACGAGCAATCAGCACTTTACTAAAAAAGAACATGCTTCTTTATTTTGCATATGCAGATTATGAAGAGGTGAGTCCTTAGGTGACATTATTCTTTCAATCTCCAGTTCAACCAGCTTTTTCTTTCTTGTGCATAATCTTGATTGGAAAACTTAATCTTGGCAAATTCAAATAAGCAGGGCTGGTAATAATTTTGAGCATAAACTAGTTAAACTAAACATGGCCTTTTTTGTATTTTCTCAGAGTCGGATGAAATATGAGAAGGTGCACAGCATATATAATCGGCTCTTAGCTATTGAAGATATTGATCCCACTTTGGTATGTTTAGTCTTCATTGTTTCACCTTGTTGAGATGACTATAGGATAAAAAGTTGTATATTTCTCTTTGGTCAGTTCCTAAAGTATTCCAGTTGAAAATGTATAGATAATGTCAGTCACATTTTCAAATTTTGTTATCAATTCCCTTTTTTCTTCCAATTTTTTTTGTACATTATTCAGCTGTTTTGCCATGTCTGAGGTGTATCATTTGTGACTCAGTAAAATTTGAAAGATTTCATGTTGTAATCTGTTTCTAACCTTCCACTTAATTATAAATAATTATGAGCAGAACTGTTGTTGACAATAAGAATGGCCTTGCTCACAAATAACAGCAAGCCAAACTTAGGAATGAGCAAGCATTCTGTTGCTTAGAGGGGGGAAAGTGTGGCCTCTTTGCACCTCTGCCGGTTCTGCTGCTGTGACCCTACTTAGAACTAACCATGGTTTGGCTTAGGATGGTATTCAGACCTGGGCTCATGTTTTGTCTCATTTGAAACAAATCAAGAGTCACAACCAAGGTCTAGAAGCCATGTCTTTAATATGGTGTTGACTTCTGAAAACAGAGTCACAGCTTAAAGGTGATCCTACCTTTTCCACCTATATGTTTCAGGTATATATTCAGTATATGAAGTTTGCAAGGCGAGCAGAGGGCATAAAATCAGGCAGGATGATATTTAAGAAGGCACGAGAAGATGCCCGGACCCGTCATCATGTCTATGTTACAGCTGCTCTGATGGAGTATTATTGCAGCAAGGTATTATTGCAACACAGTGAATGAAACTTTTGCTTCAGCCTCTGGATTCTTCTGTCTACAACTAATAACATTTTGAAATCTGCAGGACAAGTCAGTGGCCTTTAAGATTTTTGAGTTGGGGCTAAAGAAATATGGAGACATTCCAGAATACGTCTTGGCATATATTGATTATCTTTCTCATCTCAATGGTAAGTTCTGGGAGCTGGGATAATTCATTACATTGGACTCTGGGATTATAACTTTTTTCAAGACAAAAACCTTCTTTACCTGAAATTGAGCAGTTTGTTTGGCATGGACCTGTGAAAATTCAGAATTCAGTTACCACTGATATTGGTGGCATCCCTCCACATTATATCATCAGTGAGCAGATGGGACTTCGCTGCTCATTGTTTTGCATACTGCTTGCTTTGTCAGGTCTGTAGCCAATAATGTGTTGGGGGAAACTTCAAGAGTGTGTAGATGGATGTTGATGCATCGTAATGCATAGCTTATATGTAGATAATTTGTATAGAATTGTGGCTAAGAATGTGAGCTGAGAACCTTCAATTCAAATTTCTCCCCACTCAGTAGTAATTGTAGGCAGGCTGCTATTTCCCCAGCTCTTCTCTCCATCAGTAAAATCAGGATGATAGTGGGAGACACCCAACATTGCACAAGTGGATTTCTACTCCCCTTGCTCTCCTCTTTCCTGAAGTCCCCCACAATATCAAAATTCTCTGGAGCGTTGGGGGATGAAATTAAAAGCCAACACCTGAGAACGGTCAAATCTCACGACTGTTCTTCAACTGGGTTAGCTTCAGACTTGTGCTGTGAGGAGTTCCACTTGCTTTTTGGGAAGGTGGGCAAGGATTTTCTTTTTCCCTCTGCAGCCCTCTGAAAATCTGTTCTGGGGGTTTGTAGCAACCTCCAGAGGAACACAGGAGGTATGGGGCAATTGGCGAAAGAGAAAGGGGCAGCTGGTGAAAATCATCGCCACCACCTTTCAGGGAACATTTTGTGTATGGATGGAGTCTTGCTGTTTGCAGGCAGGAAACTCACATCCAGTCCATAGACTGTTAATTTGAGTGAGGACTTCAGATTGAAAAATGAGCAGCCTGCAAGAACACAAAGGGCACAAAAAAACCAATGGCCAGTATTGTCCTAAGCAGCTGCTTCTTGTTTAGTACTTAAGTGTGCTGCTGCTGCTGCTGCTGCCACCAATTTTTAAACAGAGTATTTAATTCTTATTTTATGGTTCTGGTTGTTTTAATTCATTTGTGTGTGTGTTTTTATACCTACCTCTCAGCTGCAGTTGTAATTTGTGGGTGTGTCTTCTGCAGAGTAGAAGTGAGACTTTTCTAAAGCCTTTTCTCCGTGTGTCTCTTCTCCCTGAGATTACTTTAGCAATAATGAAACTGGAGTTGCAAATTGGGTTTTTCATCTTTCACAGGAATTGAAATTATGTCAAGATATTGTCTCTCCCCTCCCCCCCGTAATGTCCAGTTTTTTTTAATATATATATATATATATATTTAAAGCTTGTTTTCATCTTTCTTTTTTAATACTTTTTTTAAAATAGAGGATAATAATACAAGAGTCCTGTTTGAACGAGTATTAACCTCAGGGAGCCTCCCACCTGAGAAATCTGGGTAAGCTTCGCCAAAACTCCATTCCAAGTCGTCTGCTTTGCTGTACGTGACAACCCTTGTACAACATAGATATTATCACAGATTAATGAGGGGATGGTTGTTGCAGCCTGTACTGCCATTTTCGTCTTAAATAAGGAGCCAGCTGCTGAGAGAGAGAAGCCAGAGACTGTAAGAATTTTCTATGGAGTTCATTCCTTGGATGCCAGAACGTGCTCTCATCTCCATTGTGAAGATAACTGCTATATGGAGTGTTGTTGGAAAGTAGACTTGGCCAATATAGAATATAGACTCAGAGCACTGGGGCATTTTTGCTTGCATGCATACACACAGGGGCTCAGATCTATACCTCCCTCCTGCTTTCGTTCCATGTTTACCCACGGAGATCGTCTCTCTTTGGCAAATGCCCTCCACAGCCTCATAGCCAACTCTGTGCTGCCTGAAGCCTATTCCAGGAAAAGTAGAATTTGGGAATTATGTAAGTGGTAGCTAGACATTTATCTGCTGTTAACCATTTTTGTTTGTCAGTATCAGGTAGTACTTTCCCCCAGCAACCACGGCTTCCAGTTACAGTGCAGTGTCATGCGGTTTTTGCATGCAGCTTTTTTCCTTCTACATTCTGCCTAAAGGACTCTCTCTCCTGTGCCCTTGGTGCAGAGGGGGCATGCACACCAACTGGTTGCCTCTTGCTTTCAACCTGAAGCACCTAGCAAGCAACACCAGCAGCAGGGAACCAGTTTCTTTGCCTGGCACTCCTTGCCAGGGCTGCATGTACAATGCATACAGATGGTCTGCAGGCCCCTTTACCAATTCCCAGCTGTTTGGCATTGTAAACTACCTAGGAGTGAACCAGTGGGCTCCTTGCATAGTGTGTGTGTGTGAGAGAGAGAGAAAGAGAGAGAGAGAGAGAGAGAGAGAGAGAGAGAGAGAGAGAGAGAGAGAGAGCAGGGAAGAGGGGAAAGATCAAAGATCTGTGTGTGTTTCTGTGTCCACGAGTGGGGATAAGATTGGGGAGCAGGAGAGAGGGAGTCCCTGCCCTACCTGCTATCAGCATGCTGCTTATGAGCCGCTGGTTTGCTGCCCTGGATGTACACAGACTGGCCATTGCTGCCTTCTAGGATGCCCTCTGGGTACCAGGCAGATGTATCTGCTATGGCTTCTGGTTGTAGAATAAAGACATGATAGTTGACTGGCAGCTGCCCACAATTCCCTTCTCCATCTTGCCAACATGGAATTGGATATCCGGGGTAGCAAGCCACTGGAAAGAGCAGACGAGGGGGTTCCTTAGTCAGTGGGCAAGCAGCTGGCTTGCAGTGGATTGGGCCTGCTGGTTGCTGGTAACTGTTGCAAGTGATTGCACTTACTGCAGGCCATGTGTGCTGAGCATGTTTTCTTTTGAACATTTGTTCTCTTTCTGTCTTTTCTTTCACAGAGAGATATGGGCCCGATTTTTAGCTTTTGAAAGTAATATTGGTGACCTGGCTAGCATACTTAAAGTGGAGAAACGGAGGTTTACAGCCTTCAAGGAGGAATATGAGGGCAAAGAAACAGCTCTACTAGTGGACAGATACAAGTTCATGGATCTGTACCCCTGCTCTGCCAGTGAACTCAAAGCTCTTGGTTATAAGGTATGGAGATGATAACATTCCAGAATGTTTAGTTGGAGAGGGAATGCAGTTCCATAGCATTGCTACTTGCATGCCTTCAGTGCTGCTTTAAAAATGTTAAAACCCCTTAACTCTCCTAAGCCTTTAGATGTCCATTCAAGCACAAGCAAAAACACCTTCTCTTTGTTTGGAATTACTATTCATTTCCGTTTCTTTTTTACTGTTTTCGTCACCATGTAGAAAACAGTTCATATTATTCCAAATTGGTGGCTGTTACCCTATGATAAGCTATTTGTGGGCAGTAGCTCCCATCACAGAATCACAGAGTTGGAAGGGAGTTGGGAGATTATGCTGTCTAACCCCCTGCTTGATGATGAATATACAATGCAGGATGCAACTACCGCATCCCTGACAGATGGCCATTCAGCCTCTGCTTAAATAATCTCCAGCCAAGAAAGTCCCACCACCTCCTGAAGCAGTCTGTTCCACTCTCCACATGGCAGGTGCGATTTTCTGTCGAGAAGAGAAAGGTTGCCATTTTGGAAAATCGCACCAGCTGCATAGTAAGCTGTTGCAAGTATATGGTTTAACACTTTATAGCAGTGCTTGTGAGGAACAATTTAAACCACCTCCATGTGGTACCTGTAAGGTGAAGTCTAGCTCAACAGAAGATGTTAAAAAGCCAGCATTAAATCCATTCCAAGTTTTACTCCATTCAGGTTCTAGACTGCTGCCAGTGATAAAAAGTATCACTGACCACATACTTCCCATGTGATCCCAGCTTAAAATACTCTTAGCTGATTATCAGTTGCCTGCCCGCATCTTTACATATGAAGTGCTGGTGCATTGATCTTACAGTTTCCTAGCCAAGTTTCTAAATCAATATGGAGCTAGTTTCTTGCTCTATCTGTTATGTTTCAAGTTTTTGATTCTGTATATTGGAATTTAATAATGCATTGCCTGTATTTTTAATATTTTGCATTGTTTATTGTAAATAATTCTAGGCAAACTTTTATTACAAAGGCGGTTGATAAATTTTAAAATTATGAGCAGACAGAAAACTTCTCTTCCATAAAATTGGGCAGGGTTTGGTCTGGTGTCCATTGTTGCTTTATGCAAACAGAAATGCTACTCTGGACCAGTCTATGTTGAGCATTATGGGTTCCGCTCCTGCTTGTGAGCTTCCCATAGGCACTCAGTTGGTCACACGATAAACAATATGCTGGACTATAGATCAGCCTTTGGATTGATCCAGCAGAGCTGCTCTCACACTATTTATGCTTCTTCTCATGCTATGAACTTCCAGGATGTGTCTCGGGCAAAGCTGTCAACCATAATTCCAGATCCTGTTGTGGCTCCTTCAATAGTGCCTGTGCTAAAAGATGAAGCGGACAGGAAACCAGAGTATCCAAAACCAGATACCCAGCAGATGATTCCATTTCAGCCAAGACATTTAGCACGTAAGCTAATATCGAGTCATGTAAATGTGAAATAGAAGTCTACCTTATTCTGATTGGCTGCTTCTTTAAAAAGCTTCAATTCATTCAGTTCATTCTCATTTGGGCACACAACTAGAATGTTTTATACCCTTCCAATTCTCTGCTAAATTGGAATCCAAGTACAATAAACAAAAGTTTGAGGTTTTTGTTTGTTCTTGCATAGTGCTTGTAAGGTCAGTTACATCAACCAAAGGAACTCCCATCAGCATGCAGTTGATTCTCCTTAGCTGTAAGAGCCATGAAGACTTAAATGTGTTTTATTTTATTATTTACTAGCTCCAGGTTTGCATCCAGTCCCTGGTGGTGTCTTTCCAGTCCCGCCTGCTGCTGTAGTTCTAATGAAGCTTCTCCCACCTCCCGTGTGTTTTCAGGTTGGTCATGAGATCCTGAAATGTTTTAATGACTTTGCAGTCTGGTTGTGTTTTGCTTCAATGCATTAAACATTTCATTTTCTTTTGTCTCACTGGTTTTTACCATAGCATTTCCTGTTAAATGGTCCATCTTTTTTTTCTCTTGCAGGGCCCCTTTGTGCAAGTGGATGAAGTCATGGAGATTATCAGGAGATGCAAACTCCCAGACAGTAAGTTGCTTTTGTCCTTTTTAAATGCATCACTAGACTGTACTATTTCACTTAAACTCTGATGTCTTGGGGGTGGCTATTTGAGGTATTGACAATCACACTATTTAAGGTTAATGACACTGCTGTGTGTGTGTACTCAAATTAGCCAAAATAATATTTTTTCTTATTTTCAGGACAGTGAGTAAATATTTAGCGGCTTCTGTAACTACTGTTAATAGAGAACTCTGTCTTGAAGTCCACAAAGGAAGTGGCTGTAAGACAGAAGTTGAAATTACAAAGCCATGCTTTTTTAAATACATGTGTGACTTGCTGGCTATATGGTTCTAACAACCACCCCATAAAAGATCAAAATAGGATTTTGCACCCATAATGACACAGGAATATTCTCTTGTTGAAATCAACAGAATTAATTCAACACTGTTTTGTTAACTGTGCTGTTTTTTATTCATTTTCAACAATAGCCACTTCGCATTTTCAGTAGCAAATGTGTTTCTGCATGGTTGGCACCTGTTGCAGGGTGAATACTACAATTTGAAGTTGAGGCCCACATTTGTCAACACAAAATGGACACACATGCAACTTCTTGATGCAAGTCAGCTATCCCTTTAGACTGCTTTTTTCTGGGGGGATGCATACCCCTAAACATTTTGTGAATCTAAGTCTAGCCTCACTGAGGGGCAATATATCAATATGAGTAGGAAAATGAAAGTACCCCTAAACTTTTTTTTTTAAAGAAAAAAAGCACTGCCTTTAGATGTGCCTTTGAGCTTTAGTGTGTAATGTCAAAGAGATGGACATACTTTGAATAAATCAGCAAGCAAGAGCTATAGCAGATAATTATATACCACAACTATTATCAAAGGTATATTCAAATGTGTGTGTTTCAAGTATAGCTCTTCATCAACGCAAAATCTAATGTAAACCCTCAATATTCAATCCCCCAGTGGAATATCATTTCATAACCTAATTGGTTTGCTAGAGGATGTTGCTCTAGTTCTAATATTAAAAGATTACATCGGTACTTGGCCTTTGTAAAGAGCTGTACTTGAAAAACATGACACTTGCATAATTTGAGTATACTTTTTGAAAGAACACCAGTGGCTTGTTCTTCTGTGATCTTATTTGAAACAAGAATTTCAAAATGAAATATTTTCCAAAAGCCATTTCCTGCTAAACATTTTTTAATTGCCCTGTGAGTTATTAAATGCAAGGCTAGTATGGACAATTTAATGCACAAATAAATAATAAAATTAATGAAGCATATAAGGTGGGCACTGTCATAATTCTTCAGCCCACATAATTCTAACAACAACTATTTCTCTTCCCTGTTCCAAAGCTGTGGATGAAGCTGTGCGAATCATTACTGGGGGACTGCCAGACTTAACAGTGGAAGGGAATGGACCTTTGGAAAATAATGCCCTTCTTAATAAATCTGTAAAAAGACCAAATGAAGATTCAGATGACGATGAAGAAAAAGGATCAGTGGTTCCTCCAATTCACGACATTTACAGAGCACGACAGCAAAAGCGAATCCGATGAGACATGTTGCAGTCGCAATGATGAAGACTAAAGGACTTGTAACAATTGTTTTCCTTCTACAAAATCAAATGTTTAAAAGGGATTGAAGTTTCTAACAAGCATCTTGCAACTGAGGTTGTTTTATTACTGTGGTGCCTCTTTTTTACCAGCTGATTCTTCATCAGAAAAGAAAAGGGCAGGTGAATTTTACAACAAGCAAATTTGAGCTCCAGGTTTTGAACACAATTTGTGCAGAATGTCTGAATTGCATTTGGTTGCTCTTCACATGTGTATCCCCATCTTACCACTTGAAATCTTGCAGGGGTCCTGACAGTTTTATTTTAAAAACTGGATAGCATAAAAATTGTGAAATATTTTAAATTCACACCTCTGGAAAACGAAGTTGTTCTCAGTTTGCTCATTTAGTGTCTGTCCTGCCTTATTCTTTGTTTTTATTTATGGCAGAATGAATGGAAACTGTTTTTTGTAGTTTAAAATGGAAGAACATTCCTTTCCAATAAAGGATCTCTCCATAACGTCATGCCTCATACCACTTTATTTCTAGCATTGAGAGGGGTGACAGCTCTTCCCTACCTTTTTGTTTGCAGTTTGTCTTTCCTTCCCCCTCCCATTGTAGGCAGTGGTGGTGGGGAGTTAAGTACACCAAGCTCCAGGATTCCTCCTGTGGAGATGGCAAAGGAACAAGGGAACCCAAAATTCCCCACACCACTGGCAGAACTTGCCCAAGATGTACCAGACAGCCTCTGACAATCTGGGTACAGTTGCTTTGCTGGGGCTCCCTTCTGGATACTGGCGTACCCCTCGCAGCTGGCCTTCTAACAGCTTTATTAACTTATTACAGTGCAATTATTCAGAAAATTCATATCTGAACATACATGACAGACTAAAAGCAAATGTCCAGGAATGTCATTTCATGTTATAAATATTAGTAGTGGCTGTTCTGCAGCAAGAGCCCTCTTTACATCTGGTTCAGCTAAGAGCTGAGCCTTCATGACAGCACTGTAGTCATGGCAAATTTTATTATATGCTTTCCTTGGGTAGCTTCCATGAATTAAAATGCAGTATATGGGTTTGCCTCCTTCTAAAAGGCTATTTGTTATACTGGTCTTAAAGAAACAATTAGGTAAATTGTTATTTCATTTGTCTGTGGACCAATTTCCTTGTTTTTGAAGCCTTGGCCATTTTTAAAAACATGGCAACAGTGACATTACTCCTAAGAAGCAATATTGTTGAAACAAAGCACGGTTGTTGAGATTCAGCTACAGTGGACCTCCTAAATGTTCTTCCAAACTGGGAATATACTGCCTTTCTAGCAAGGTACCCAAAGCCTTCTACAGTTTTAAAAACTGTCTTGGAGAGAATGGTTGTAATCCAGACAATCATGTCAGCAAGAACCGGTTTAATTCTACCGCATGGCAATTAACACCCTGAGACAAACCGCTGCATTCGGAATGCTGCAAGCAGTTGATTTTTACAAATTCCAGCTGGACCTCAACTGATCTGAATGAACTCAGACTAAGGTACGTTCTGAAGCTTAGTTATCCACCAGCTTCTTACCTTCTCAAAAAAAGTATTAAAATATATATAAATGCAATTTTATACTGGAATTTCTAAAAGTATAATTAATGCAGAAATGGGATGAAATTATGGGGATACATTTACTGGGGATTATTGCAAGGTCATGTGCAGTATCCAGCCACATTCAAACAGAATGCTACCCATCCTACAGGTCCTTAGGGGCCAGTAATAGCCAACACACAGGTATGCTCTTGAGGTTACAAATACAGTGGTACTTCAGGATTGCAAACTTAATTAGTTTTGGAGGTCCGTCCTTAACCCAAAACCGTTCTTAACCTGAGGCACGCTTTTGCTAATGGGGCCTCCCACTGACACCATGCCACCGCCGTTTTCATTCTGGGGCAAAGTTCTCAACCCGAGGTACTACTTCCGGGTTAGCAGAGTTTGTAACCCGAAGTGTTTGTAACCCGAGGTACCACTGTAACCACCTCCTTATGTGGCAAGTGGCACTGCTTCTCGAGTAATCTACTAGCTAAAATAACTCAATGGCAATAACGCATACACAGTAACAGGTGGCATGGGGGAGTCCACATCACTCACCTGCTTCTGGTTGTGTCACTGCTGTATACCAGGACAGAGGGACAAGGGAGAGGTCTCTCTTATCTCACTGTCCTCTCAAATCTCTTTGTACCAGTATGCAGCGGCACTGCAACAGAAAGTGAGCGCTGCAGTCCCACCAACCCATCCACTGCTCCACATACCAGCAGTTCTTGTAGAATTGCACTTTAAGTATAGCTCTTTCTTCCAGGACTTGAACACATACATGGATATTAAGGGGGAATTAAAAAGATAAAATACTTGCCTGCAACAAGTAATGAAAGGAGCAAAAACTGCATACAGACCCGAAAGAAGAATGGCGGGCAATCACTGTTTATCTGTAACTGCAACATGTAAAGTACACACAAAAATTTATCACAGATGAGTTACAGTCTCACATTAGTGGTGCATAGATGAAGTAAACAGCAGCAACATAAAACACATAAGAAAAATAGTAACAATATCACATTAACAGCTTCAAGGAAATACAAGTCAGACAATATTAGAATACTGAATTTCCACCTTTACCATCCCCACCCCTTTCCAACTTATTGTTGCAAATTATCAAGCAGCACTTTTTTCTTTAAATGGTCAGATGTGTAGGAAGCTAAGCCTAAAGGAACAATTTGACTAATATAACCGAGGAATAATTATTTTACTTTGGCAGTTCTAGACCCGAGAGGTACAACCCAGCCAAAGTTAAGTACAGTGAAGTCTATATCAATGGGAGAGATGACTGTTTTTTTTTTTGGGTTGTGGTCAATGTTGTTCCGTGTGAAGAACACTGATTTGATACTTTGTGGTAGCCCAGGGTATCTTATCTACTCATCTATCTCCTGAGTTGGAGTGAGCTGCGCCAGGTTTAGGCCTCACCAGTGTGACAAACACCTTGGGAAGGAGGAGGAGATCTAGGCATTCCTTAATCTGTCCTGCCTTTACTGCAAGCTGTACATGTCTTTGCTTGCTGCTTCTATGTCCTTCTATTCTGACTTTCTTCAGGCTTGTTTGTTGTTTTCATTCTCTTTTTCTTGTCCTAAGAGAGACAGAGAGTGGCTGGCTGCTTGACCAAGCATTTGATTGCTTTCATAAGTGTTTGGGGCATTTATGGTGAGTGCCATTTGTCTCTCATCCCCAGTCGCCATCTTTGTCTGCTGGAGCAATGGTTTGCATCCCAAGGGAAATGCAGGAAGTGGCCCCTGTTGACCTACCCAATAAAAAAGCAGCTGCCAAAGGGGAAGCAGGCCCTGGACTGCTCCTTCTGGCGTTCCATGGAGGACACAAAGCAGCTCAGGGTGCCCAGAAGATTGGCAGCACCTTGGCAGAATGTCAAAAGCTGACAGAAGAGGGGGTTCCTTTAGAATAGCCCCTGGCTTCGCTTTCCCACATCCCGGAGGCAGAGAGGTTCACCCATTTCTGGATCTGCAAGGCCAAAATGCTGACCCGCCAAGGCCCATTTGATGCAGCTGGGCTGCATGGCACTGCAGCTATAAGAAGTGAGGGAAGCTGCTGTGAATATTCTGAGGAACTTGAGTTAGGCAGCCTGGGGTAAACAATGGATTAAGGGCCTGGGACCAGGAGGTGGGGTGGTAATGGCTTCCCTCCTTTCTTGGGGACCATCTTGACTGTGAGTCCTGGAAGACCTGCTACTCAGGATACTTACAAATTCTTGCCGTGCGATTCAGGATTTTTTGTTGGGGGGGGGTCAAGATTTAATTTTTGAGATATTGATTTTGCTGTTTTTGATACAGTGGTACCTCTGGTTAAGAACTTGATTTGATCCAAAGGTCCGTTCTTAACCTGAAACAGTTCTTAACTTGAGGTACCACTTTAGCTAATGGGGCCTCCTGCTGCTGCCACCGCCGCACAATTTCTGTTCTCATCCTGAATCAAAGTTCTTAACCCGAGGTACTATTTCTGGGTTAGAGGAGTCTTTAACCTGAAGCGTATGTAACCTGAAGCGTCTGTAACCCGAGGTACCACTGTACTGATTTTTATTTTTATTTTTTGTATCTTTTGATCATGTTGTGTACATTTTATTTATCACTCATGGCTACTTTTGTTATGTTTGCAGTTATGTAATTATTTTCATGTAAACTGCTTTGAGAATGGTTTTAACTATGGATAGGCAGCATACAAATAAACAATGATAATGATAAATCTAGTTGAAGAGCTGTCTGCACCTCTCACAGGTGTGACCAAGTTACCTGACCCAAAGCCAGTGACTAGATATAGTCCAGTTCCTGCTCCATTTACATCTGTGACCAAGGATGAGTGGAACTCTCTGCTGAAGTACAAAAAATATGCTTGTTTTGGCTAACAAGTTTTATGTTCTACAACTTGACATTACAGAACTGCTGAAAGTACCTTCCTGTTGCTAATCTACTCTGCCACACTTCACACCTGAAAGATGGTCAAGCACAATTTGGAGATGCCACTGAGACATGCCTAGATTTCACCCTGTGCACCTGAGCTCCAAAAAACCACTGGTTTACCTAGTGATTCAGCACATCTCCCCTCAGTTTTGCCTTTTTCACATCATTTTGTGCATAGACAATGCTACAGTCAAATCATATTTGAACAGGCAAGGAGGCAGGAGAGGGAAAGACCTGCAGTAAGAAGTATCCCTCCTTACTGCAGAGAGATTTGAGGCAAACAGATTCCATTTTTGTGTCCTTTCAGCTGCCCTCTCTGGGGCACAGGATTTCCACATCCATCCTTGCTAGGTGGGCTAAGGCTTGCATTGTCTTTGCATACAAAATTCAAAAGATTCCAGTACCAAAAAATGTGGCAACGCATTCCACAAGGGCTGCTGCCTTTCCACCAATGCTCCTTTAGAGGATATCTGTAAAGCAGCTACGAGCGTAGCCCCAAAAACCTTTTGTCAAACACTATAAAATTGACAAGTATGTCATTTAAAAGTATGTCAATTTTATAGTAAATTGACAAGCATGTCTCAGCTGCGGTTGAGGCTGTCCTTCAGCAGATCTTCCCAGATTAATTGTTAGGGTCCTGCCCAAATTGGGGTTAGCCATTTTATGTCCCAACCAGACAGGCTCACTCCCACTGTGGGTGCAATTTGCACCTGCCTGAAATACAGGTCTCCATAGTGTGAGTGAGCTAGTTAAGGGCCACACCCATATTCAATGAGTGTAATAAAATTTGAGAGTTGATTGGAAGTATCACCTTGTTGGGATTAGGTTGGCTGCGTAATTATCAAGCCTTGCTTTCAAGGCAAATTTACTCCTGTTGCAGTTCTACTTTTGGAGAGGGACGATTGTATGTTTGTCCTTGTTACTGTTCTATTTCATAACCATTTGAATTTCAATGCCTGCTTTCCACTTGGTGAGTCCATAGACTGAGGAATGCTGGGAGCTCCACCCTCTTCCCAAGACATTTGTCTTGCCTTTGCTGCACTGGTGGGTCCTAAAACCCAACCTCACAGACTCACTCAAACTTCATAGATCTACGTTTCAGGTAGGTGCCAACCACAGTATTTCACAGAGGAAAACCTTTTAGCCCTATACCTTTGCCGTATATCCAGACATCACGAGCATCACATTTCAAACACAATGGGCCGAATAGTTAAAGAGAACCTCTTTTTAAAAAAACCATAAACAGAGAAAGTTTCATCAAATAATGATGGGTGGGGGCTGGTCTGCTTTACAGCAATTCTATTATTCAGAGAGATCACTTAAGCACTAATGTGGAGGCTTTTATCTTTGTACCCTTTTAAGATTAAAACAGCTACCAAACATTCAGGAAGCATACTGTGCATTGTGGCTTTTCAACCAAAAGCAATTTCAAAAGCCAATTCACAGAATTATTTTTGCCTCACATATTTGTGACAACATACACATCCATGTCTCAATGTTAGAAAACATTTAACAAGAGAGCCTACCTAAGTATCCAATAAGTCACATGTTTATGAACTCCTGAAAACACTTGTTTTAAAACCTAGCAGAAAGTTTTCTATAAACTCCATGGGACATTAAAGGTAGTCCACTTCCTACTATAAATTTAAAATCACTATTTCTAACATTCAAATAAAAGTATTGCATCCAAGTCCAGCAAGGGTGATGCGACGGGCAGAGGGAAACTTCCTGCCTGTGGGTTGTCTGCTGGATCAGGCCTTCCAAAGGCTACTCTATGAGGTAAAAGGGTGGTGGTGGGGGGGGAGGAATTCACCATGATCAGTGCCAGCAATATCTCTGCCAGCACACATGCTAAGCTGTAGGCTCATAATGTACAACTATGTTCAAAGAGCACTTGAATTGGGGACACAGTATTATATTACTAAACTAGGAGCTAACCCAACTTCTCACCTAAATCACAGGCTTTTATAATATGTAGATAAATTCCAGAATGTACTTAAATGGATACTCTATTATCCAACTTTTTCAGATATCCAAAGTTTTCCTCACCTATATTAGCATTTCATGCCTCCAGCAATACAGAAATTCCCCCATCAGACTTTTTGTTTTCACTTCAAGAGGAGAAACAATATATAGAGTCTACAGAATGTGAATACTGCAGTAGAGAAGAACCAGAAAATACTCTACAAAAATATAGTTTTATACGCTTTTGGTAGAATATCTGCAGGTACAGAATAAAATACTTTAGGGGAAAAAACCTGGCTGGCAGAAGGACTTAAGAGTGTTGAAGACTGCATATAAAGTGCTTTAACTACCAATATCCAAGTTTTGAGTATCTGGAAACTGAAGTTACTGCTACAATTTTTGGGATGATCTTCAGAACTATTTAAAACTTAATATAGAAAGAGAAGTTTACTAGCCCCTTTTGTATCAATGTACATGCTAATAGGATAATTTGAACATCTATCATTTTAGTCTTACCTTCAAGCCCATATTTCAAAAGTCAATACACCGTCAGTTCTTACTTGCTTTGAATTAAGTACTAAACTGATGTGTTTTCATGTACCTTTTACATCACCTGATGTATCCACTTGCCACTCAGCCATTGCTACCGTATTAGTGAAAGATTCCCAGCAAAGCTGTTGCCCAAGGATTGTAAGCTTTCTACAACACATACAGTTGACCACCCTGATCCAAATAACAGTGATCCATGTATAGAAGCACACTCGCATACACAGCAGCCAGAAGGACCAGGATGGGAGGGGAGCAGCACATCTCTGCACTAGTCCAATGGCGGACTGGCATTGGCTTCGAGCAGTTATTAAACTTGGGTGAAAGCAGGGGGAGTGAACATTTAAATCTTGCAACTTCTCACTCTACCTCCAACACACAAGTGCCTAAATAAAACTGTGCTGTGTTGAATTTTATTTAAGTTCCTAATCAGAACTGGTCTGTGTTTGAGGGGGTCTGGTGGGGAATAAGGGATACCAAGACAGATTGTGGGGATCCCCAAGAAACAGCTGGGATCTGAAAGAGGCCTCTGTTTCCCAACCCTCAGCATGAGTGCAACAGCCTTCTCCTACCCTATCTTCTTTAGGGCAGCATACCAATGAGTCTGACATCTTCCCAGTTTTGCTCACAGATAGCTAAGATGAGTCTTCTTCATTCAGTATTTTGCTGAGAACTGCATCATAGTAAGGACTGAAGACCATCTTGTTGTAGTCAACAAGGCGAACGTACTTGATAGCAATTTCCTCCAGCTCTTTCTGAATAGGGCCTAATCCACCAGGAATGGCAGGAAGAGATTTCTGATGGCCAGAAGCAAGGTAGCTCTCCAGAAACGACTGGATTCTTGAATCTTGAGAAGGGAAGTAAATTATTAGTAAGACTTACTGAAAGATCCCAAATTCCTCTTTTGATAATACGCATCAAATAGGCCCATTATGGTGCTTAATTTTTATTTTCATACAACCATCTTATCGTAATCACAGACAGAACAAAATCTGGAGTTCTTTTAGCATCATTTCACCTTCATTTCAAACATTCCCATGTATCTCTGCTTCCCAGTTCCAAGAGGAACACCACCACTCATAGATAGAAAACTCAAACCTAACATCACTTTTCAGTAATACTTCAAGAAAACGTTTCATTTTCCAAAAGCAGCCCTTGCTTCCTGGTTTTTTACCTCCACACCTTGACAAAGTAGCTTTTTAATGGTTATGCTAGGCAGTGGTTGCAGGCTCCTGCCACTTCCCTTTACAGGATCCAGCACTTAAGCATAGTTTCCCATTACATGAAAACTTTGAAACTGGTTTTTAGCTTCCAAACAAGACAGAGTCATTCAACCAAGGTTTAATGTTGGTTGAATACCTTGGCTTGTTTTGAAGCCATTAGTCATAGTTTCAGGATATGCATATAACAAGAAGCTATGGCTCAGTCCTGGCTTGCTTTTGCAGCTCAGGAAAGGGAGGAATGAAGCAGCAAGAAAGGGGCTGTCTACAAGTGCATACTGCTCATGCATATCCTGGCTCTTGGAACCAGGATTTTTGGCTTAGTCTTATGATGTGCACATGCAGCCAATACAATCTCTCATCTCAAAACGAGTGCATTCACGCATTTGAAGCATTACTATCCCCTTCACTTTACAAAAATAAGATATACCCATGTCCTCAAATGTATGTTTGACTTAGACATGCACAACTATTGCAGGGAAAAGAGCAATCATCTGATCTACAAAGCATACCTATCAGTTTGCACACAGTGTTATTAGGCTTGGCCACAGCCTGGATCTGTCCTTTAAGCTCCGTCTCCTTCTCAAGTGTGAAAGGTGTGAATCCATGTTGGGAAAGGCAGCTATTAACTTCAGCACAAATCTTTTCACTTATGACAGCCAATGCTTCACTCAAGTTGAAGGAACTAGAAAAAGATGATCAAAATTCTCTTATGTTTTAACAACTCATAAGCAACATGGAATTGAATTGACAGGTTAGCTAATGTATGCCAATCAAACAAAACATGAGCTATACAAGTAAAAACCTTACAGGCTGAGGGAACATTACTGGAGGAATCATCACACACCAACCACTTCCTTTTTAAAGAGGGGATTTGAGTTCTCAAAGAAACAAGTGGGTGTGTCTACATTGGGTGGGGGGTGTCAGCAATTTCCTAGATACAACTAGGAGCTACATTAAGAAAAATTCAGACTCATAACTCTTCAGAATGCTCTGCGAGTGCACATGTTTAAATGTTCCCCACATAAGAAACTACCTATAACCCTTTCCCATTCCATTTTATTTCTTACATGTGAGTATCAGGAGATTCCCACAGCCCTGTATTCTGAAGTGATATAATCAAAGGTTACTCCAAATGTGAAGATTAGAATTATCCGAAAGGCTATTTATTCCTCATAATGGAAATTCCTCATAATTTCTAAAGCCTTTTACTACTTGGAGAAGTAGGGAAGTAGTGCAAGTCTCATTTCAAAACAGGCCTGAGTTCTAGTTGAAACTGACATCTATATCATCCTGCATCACCCTACAAAGGGCCCCAAAGGCACATGGTACTCACGGGAGGTGTAGACCTGTCAGCAGTACCCGGATAACCATTTTGAGATTGGCCGTAAATGCTGGCAAGCCTGAAAGTGCTGTGCCTGCAGCATTGAATGTTACCAGAAGAATCGCTCCAGTTAAGATAAGCTGGTCCAGTTCCAGCTGCATTTCCTGGAAGCGGCTCTGGTCCATTAGCACAGTCTGGGGAAAAAAATTAACACAACAGAGGATAGTAAATTCAGAATGCAGGGAGGAAGGCGAGATGATGTAATAGTTATATAGTGTAAGCTCTCCACATCCATTTCCTAGTTCAGGAGACTGTCTGGTGAAGGAGACAGTGCTTCTAAAGTTAACGGCAGCACCCTCACCTCAATCCTCTGGTCTCGCCAGGTGCAGTACTAAGTATCCTTGCAAGAACAGCCGATCCACCCAAGCCTCAGCAAAATATGTCAGGTCAGCCCTTTCATCCACGATAAGATTGCAGATGAGCATAGACCTGTTCCAGACTGACTAACAGCTCCACTTGACAAGAGGACTCAGTGTATAAACTACCAGGAACTTCTGGATGAGCAGAGGGCCCCAAAAGAGCTGACAAAGACCAAACGTCAAGATCTCTAGCCCAGATGGTAGTCAGCCTCTCCATTTAAACTATGCCTCCCCGATGCCCACAACCACTGAGGATGAGGCAGCATTATGGTAGCTGCCTGCCACAAACAAGCACATCTTGACACCATCAGCCAAACGCACTGTATGCAGCATAAAGATTAGGTTCAAAGATGATAATCTAAACACCACCAACAACAAGCACATTCCACATTGCCACACAATCCCATATTCATCCCCATCCTTCGCATTCAAAGGGACTTGCCCAACCAAGTTCAAGTGTATGTCTGAATGCACCCTACCAATCCATACATTGTTATAGTAATTGCAGAGAAGCAAATAGTTACCTCTGGAAAAGGCTTTTGCAGATGATCCCATTTGAGGAGCTTAAGGTATGCATGATTCTGTACAGCAACAGGACAGAGCACAGGAGCAGTACTGGTAGACGTGGCACCATGATCAATAGCAGGCACCATTCTGGATCTCAGGTCATCCGCAGCTTCTTGCAGCCACTCAGTGACGAAATCTAAGGAATCTGTTTTGAGGGAGAAACTGACTTACCAGACCATTTTCTCATCAACCCATTTTCCTGCCTATCCATTTGAAATATTTTTATACCGCCCTTGGTCAAAACAGATTGCACAGAATGGTTTGCGCAATATATGAACAAAATAAAAACAATAAAAACAGTTTAAAACAAAAGACATGAAAAAAGCTGACAAATAAGATGAGCAGGTGTAAGATATGAAACAATACTTAAAACGCCTAGGGGAATAGATAGGTCTCTCATCATCACATATAAAATATTTCATATTTGGAGCACCACAGCTAAGAAAGCCATCTCTCTACTTCGGATCAGCGTCACCTCCAATGTGAAAGATATTTAGGGAAGGGTGTCGGTCTTTAGGGAAGATGGCCTTAAGAATGAAGGCATGTTGAATAATTCTACCCAAGGGCCTATTGTTTCTGGGTTTTCAGCTGACTGAATTTTTTTAGTTTGTTAATAATTTGGCTTTAAAAACTGAAATAGATATCCAGACATTTGCACTCTGAATGCTTATTTTTATTAGCACCGCTCATTTTCCCCTAATAAAGTAAAGGGACCCCTGGCCATTAGGTCCAGTCGTGGCTGACTCTGGGGTTGCGGTGCTTATCTCGCTTTATTGGCCGAGGGAGCCAGCGTACAGCTTCTGGGTCATGTGGCCAGCATGACTAAGCCACTTCTGGCGAACCAGAGCAACGCACAGAAACGCCGTTTAGCTTCCCGCCGGAGTGGTACCTATTTATCTACTTGCACTTTGACATGCTTTCAAACTGCTACATTGGCAGGAGCAGGGACGAAGCAACGGGAGCTCACCCCGTCGCGGGGATTCAAACCGCTGACCTTCTGATCGGCAAGTCCTAGGCTCTGTGGTTTAACCCACAGCACCACAGTTATGCTAAAACTGCAACCTTTAAACTGCATTGCATGCTCCCATTCATGGCACTGAGGAACACCCAAAGTTTATGCAGAAGGACCTCCCATATACAGCTCATCAGACATAAGCCCCCCTGAGTTCATTAAGCTTTCTGCCGTTCATGGGGAGTTATTTTGGCATAATTATCAAATTAAGGACTGAACAGTTATGATGAATCAGCTTAATAAATTTCTCTTTTAATAAACAAAAAGCAGATCATTTAGCAATGCAAAATAACAAAAACCGTACTTGGTTGTTTCTCATAAAGTTCCTGAAACTTCTTCCTTTCATATTCAACTGACTGCTGCATTAAATGTGGCCTTATGCTGGTGACAGCAAAATTAGCCATGTCCATTTTCATCAAGTCCAACACAGAAAAAATCTCTCTGCAAAATCAAGAAGACATTTCAAGCAGGTGTGTGTAGTTATTTAAGGACATTTATAAATCGCTTAATGTTTTTTTTAAAAAAAAGAAGAAGCAATGTGCAGTATTTTAAAAAATGGTATCAGTAAGAAATACAGCATGTCTAAATGTCTGCAATAAATCAAGTCACATGCCCCCCCAAATTGCAATATTTATCAAATGTAAAAGGAGATAAAGCAAATGAAAAAGTGAAGAGCTAAGGGGGCAAATCATATTTAAGTAATCTAACTAAAGAACTATGTGGGGAGAACTAGAAACAATCCCCTTTTAAAGAACAGGAAGAAATACAGTGCT
Organism: Podarcis melisellensis; assembly: GCF_964234715.1. NCBI lineage: Eukaryota > Metazoa > Chordata > Lepidosauria > Squamata > Lacertidae > Podarcis > Podarcis melisellensis. The sequence goes on along the minus strand of NC_138528.1, from coordinate 64,388,621 downwards.
TTCTAGAGCAGTGTTTCCCAACCTTTTTTGGGCAAAGGCACACTTGTTTCATGAAAAAAATCTCGAGGCACACCACCATTAGAAAATGTTAAAAAATTTAACTCTGTGCCTATATTGACTACCATATTTTTCGCCCCATAGGACGCACCGCCCCATAAGACGCACCTAATTTTTTGGGGGGAGAATAAAGAAAAAAAAAATTTTCCCCTCCCCAGGCACGGGGCAGGCGCGGGGGAAGCCCAAGCTTCCCCCGACCCCAGCCCCCAGAACAGCCTGATATCCGCAAGCCTAGGGAGCCACACTGGTCTCCCCAGGCTTGCGGAGAGGTGCGTGAAGCCCGGGGGCGCTCTTCAGCGCGCACCAGGCTTCGGGATGCAGGCAGCTCTGCGGTACCCTCCAGAGCCCCGTGCGGCTTCGCGCTGGGATCCGGGGGGTGGCGCGGAGCTGCAAGAAGCCCTGGAGCGCAGGCAGCTTCGCACCACCCTCCGGAGCCCCGCGCGGCTTCGCGCCAGGATCCAGAGGGTGGTGCAGAGCTGCAGGAAGCCCTGGAGCCCAGGTAGCTCCGCGCCACCCTCCGGAGCCCCGCGCGGCTTCGCGCCGGGATCCGGGGGGTGGCGCGGAGCTGCAAGAAGCCCTGGAGCGCAGGCAGCTCCGCACCACCCTCCGCAGCCCCGCGCGGCTTCGCGCCGGGATCCGGGGGGTGGCGCGGAGCTGCAAGAAGCCCTGGAGCGCAGGCAGCTTCGCACCACCCTCCGGAGCCCCGCGCGGCTTCGCGCCAGGATCCAGAGGGTGGTGCAGAGCTGCAGGAAGCCCTGGAGCCCAGGTAGCTCCGCGCCACCCTCCGGAGCCCCGCGCGGCTTCGCGCCGGGATCCGGGGGGTGGCGCGGAGCTGCAAGAAGCCCTGGAGCGCAGGCAGCTCCGCACCACCCTCCGCAGCCCCGCGCGGCTTCGCGCCGGGATCCGGGGGGTGGCGCGGAGCTGCAAGAAGCCCTGGAGCCCAGGTAGCTCCGCGCCACCCTCCGGAGCCCCGCGCGGCTTCGCGCCGGGATCCGGGGGGTGGCGCGGAGCTGCAAGAAGCCCTGGAGCACAGGCAGCTCCGCACCACCCTCCGCAGCCCCGCGCGGCTTCGCGCCGGGATCCGGGGGGGTGGCGCGGAGCTGCAAGAAGCCCTGGAGCGCAGGCAGCTCCGTGCCACCCTCCGCAGCCTCCTCCAAAGGGCGCCCCGCGCTCCGCGCTGCAGGCTGCCGCCCGCAAGCCTTGCGCGCGGGGGGGGGAGTTCCCCCAGGCGCCCAAGGCTTGCGGACAGCTGCGCGAAGCACGGGGCGTCTTCCAAAGGGCGCCCCGCGCTCCGCGCTGCAGGCTGCCGCCCGCAAGCCTTGCGCGCGGGGGGGGAGTTCCCTCTCCCGCCTCCCTCCCGCGGCACACCAGGCAAGGTCTCACGGCACACTGGTGTGCCGCGGAACACCGGTTGGGAAACACTGTTCTAGAGAACTATTCTGTTGGCGTATGTATTATATGCTAAAAATTACCTTTAGCAGTTTTTCAGATTACCACTGCCCAATTCTTGCTTAGATGATAAGCCTGAGACAGCTTCAGACTGCAGTTGGGGCTTACATGAATTAATGCTCATCTTTACAAAAACAAAGAGCCCCCTCCCATACAGAAATTACAATGTCAGGCAGAAGGCCGGACTAGAATACTTTCCCATGCATCTGGTATCCAATGTGGGAAAAAATCTTTCTCCTCCTTTCCATTCCCCTTCATCATTGAGGAACATACAAGCAAAATATGAATTCCCACCTCAGTCTGACATGTCAGCTAAAGCTGTAGGGAAGAGTAGACATAAATGCCACATTTTGTGCATATTTAGGAGTATACATGATTTTATTTACTTTCTAAATTAGCTGGGGGGGGATCCCAATTGCAATGAATGCCTCTATAAAAGTAGTCTTGATAAAAATATAATTTCCATATTATTCACTATTTTTGCACTTGCATTTTCACCAATAACTTCTCCATTAAACAAACACGAACACACACTACATGCATAATTTTTGTATTCTGCCAATGGTTATCAAAAACATTCAAAGTATTTTTCCATAGGCAGATACTGATTTAATGTGAGTACCTGAACAGGGGAACAATTTCATGAATGTCTTTCAACTTCTTAATTTCCTCATCTCTAGCTGGAGCACAGAGCGTTCCCATCATTCCAATAATGAACTCTGCCAACTTCGAAATGTCAAGGGCCCCATTCTCTGCCTCCTGTTTTATCAGCTCCAGGTCTAGAGCTTCGGTAATCTGATTTCTTAATCTAGTATGGCCAGGCAGCAAAAAAGACAAAAGTGTCTGAAAGAAAACAATGTTCCTTTGTTAGCTCATAGCAGTATTATGTTGCTGTATCAATCAACACTATTCCAAAGTGAATAACAGTTGCAGCAATATTGTGTTACTAGGAAAAGTAAAATAAGGCCAAATCATTAACAGTTTTAATAGAAGTTTTCATTCACTGTGTACAGAAGAACTGTTTTGGGGTTGTATCCAGTGAAGTAATCCCATGTGTACAAGGATTTCTGCTTGTTCAAGAACATCCCCTTCCAACCCTCTGGAGCATATTTGGGGGATGGAATGTGGGGAGAGGGAGGGGTAGTTCCATTCTGCAAGTGGGAGCCCTTGCACAAACGGGATGACTTTGCTGGATGCAACCCTTGGTTTCTGGAACAGGGGATTAACAATGGTGCTTATGTGTGTATGCATGCATAAACTCCAGTGTATTGAAGGGTGACAAATTCTGCTCCATTTTATATCCTTAAACTCACGTCTGATGCTTCCATTCTGCAAAGTGGTGTCAAGGAGGGACATCAGCAGGGAAACAGGGGGTGTGAGAAAGGGCACTTAACCTGTTCTTCAACTGCCACTTTGCTGAAATTTTAGAATGATTATTTCCACCACAAACATGGATCTGAAACAGAGATGGGGTTGCAAGAGAGGGAGGATTAAGCTCCACTTCTCTTGCTGCCACTTCGTCCCTGCAAATCTCCCTCTACTCACCTCACTTTGCAGAGGAGAAGCAGTGTGCAGGTTCTGAAGATACGTGGAGACACAATGAGTAGTTCCAGCACAGATATTAAAGGGGCTAGGGAAGAGGAATGAAATGCCTCAGTCAATCAAGTGGCAGACTGTGACCGACATAATTTTTCACTAGCGACAGGTTGTAAATTGGATTATGAGACAACAGAAACTGTTTGCCATACTGATTCCAGAGCACAGAGGGGCAGGGCTTAAGGCTATGAGTCATTATGGAAGCGCTGCAAAGCTATCCAAAGGATTCAGGTGTTGCCTGCCACCAGTCCATGCCCTTATGAAACAGGGTCAATGCTGAAGACAAGACACTAAAGTTGCCATTGGCCTAAGAAAATAGGAACTGCCTTGATAGATCAGGCCAATTAATTTATCCAGTCTTGTACATTGGCTCCAGCACTACCCAGTCAAACGCCTTTGTGAGGCTCGAACAGGACATGAGGATCTCTGTTTGTCTAAATCAAAGATGCTTCTGAACATGCCCCATTGTATTTTTACAACTCTTTGCAGATATTAGCAAACAACGTAGATGAAGTCCATCTGGAAGATAATATAAACACTTGGACTTTCAAAAAGCTTTTGACAAAGTACCTGCCAAAGGAACTTAGCAGTCACAGGAAAGCAGGGCAGAACCTTTTTACTGGGAGCAGGAAAGAGTGTAGGTCTCTGTACTGGGATTGATAGAGCTGCAACTACCCTTAAACAATGTAGAATCATGTATGGACAAGAAGTATGCTTATGGAAATACATTAGCCCCTCTTACCTCTTTGATCTCTCCCACAAGTTTAATTGCATGATCATATGATGGTGGATCTTCCTTTAGCTGTGTTTCCAGGCAATCCCAAAAAGCTTTGTGGACAATATCCCTTACTTTTCTTTCAAGGCTGACAAGCAACACAACAGGAGAAGAAAAGTGAAATGGTAATTCTAACACAAAGCCAAATACAATGAGCTTGTGATGCTTTGAAGGGGGGGGAGCCATCACTAGCAGTTAGATGGTTACTTGAAATGTCCAACATTACAGTTGAAGAAAATACATTGGTAGAGAACAAGATAATTCACTGCATCCAAGAGGAGGTTCTAGCTCAAAAAGAACACGTAAGGGAGACTCTGTCGCCAAAATGGGATGAAAAGGATAGGGGGTGTAGCTGCCAGAAGGGCTGGAAGGTTTTGAGAACTCCCTCCATAAATAATATGCAAAACAGCTTCCTAAATGAGTTGTGTGGTGAATGTGGAAATTTGAATCACAGTTGATTGTGTGTGTATTCTGATGTAAGCATTCTATCTCCTCCTAGGGCAGGAAGGCTCTTAATAGACTTTATGTACAAACATGAACATAACGTTCCCTGACTATATATAGGATATAACACTTGAGCTAGATGTACAAAGCTAACCTTCATGGCTATATGAGCCTGTTGCTGATGGCCTCCGGGGAGAGGATGTGGTTCACAGGGTGAGGAGGATCCCATGCATTTGGTTCATGGCAAACAGAATATGGTGTATCCACTGTTAACAAGCTTATGTTCTCTCAACAAATGCCTGACCAGCCACAAGATTTTCTGTATTTCTCACTTCCATGTAAAAACAGTGAGATGTTTTAAACTGATTTTTCCCCACCCCTGGATCCACTAGTTGCGGTGCTGCCTTTTCGTACAGCAAAAATTATATTTTTGTTTTAAACTTTTTATGCCTGCGACAATAGACATCATACCTGTTTTCTGGCAATTCGGCTGGCTTAATCTGGAAGCCTCCATTGACGACAATTTCATGGGCCAACACCATGTTGGTAACTCCTTTTGCCGTTTCCATTAGTTCCTCCACTGATACAAACTGAGGAGGGCTGGCTGTAAGGCAATGAAATATACTTCAGCAAAATGTCCCATTAATTTATAAAATGGTAAATTAACAAAGATGACTGTTCCCATCTCACTGAGCATGGCCTGTATTATTTTAAAGTTTACAGTTCCTAAGAATTGATAAGGATGGACAATCAAAGATACCACTGGAAATAGTAGAAGTAAATGTCCACTATATTTCAATAATGTCCTCAAAAAAAGATAAGCTATCTAATGGTGCATCTCAACCTTTCCCAGTGTGGTGACTTCCAGATATAGTTGGCCTGCAATTCCCGTCATCCCTGACTGGCTGGGGCTGGTTTGAGTTGGTCCAACAAGATCTGGAGGGCACCAGGGTAGGGAAGGCTGCCATGTTCAGTCTGTGACCATCCTGTAGAGCAGTGTTTCCCAACCTTGGGCCTCCAGCTGTTTTTGAACTACAATTCCCATCATCCCTGACCACTGGTCTTGCTAGCTAGGGATGATGGGAGTTGTAGTCCAAAAACAGCTGGAGGCCCAAGGTTGGGAAACACTGCTGTAGAGTTTGTATGCTACCATCATGTTTGAAGCTGCACAAAGAAGTGGGCTGTTTACAGGTCATTCTGTGCAATTCCGTGCCTGTAAAATTCAAAGATGAAGAGAAGGAATATGCTTCTCCTCACCAAGCCTTCTGAGAAAGGAAGGTATGGTCACAAAAAGGAAAAAGTGAAAGCTGTCAGATGGGCAGAATTTGTGCTACAATAACATCAAAGAGGAAAATTTGAAAGGAGGGCTGTTAAAAGGAAACAAAAGATATAGCCCTTCATCAATAAGTGAGGTATGCTGAATTCATGACATTGGAAGCAACCAAAAACTCTGCCATTTAAGGAAGAAACAGAAAGGAAAAGCTGCAAGATTTCCAGCTTCAGGAAATCAAAACTGAGATTGGACTACAAATAAGCATAGGGCAGTAGTCTATTAATGTGCCCCATTAATGCTAGGATTCTCACTTGTGCAATGAGATTCCTGCATTGCAGCAGGTTGAAATAGATGTTTGGACTAATCTTGTGAAGAATGTAAAGAATATAAAGTGAGAAATTAAGGAAAACTTATGGGAAGGATAGGAAGAACAGAGGTTATGGCGCCTGAAGTATAAAAGACGTGTGGCGTAAACGGTGGAAGTCTTTTAAAACATTTTAATTAAGTCTGATATTTTGCAAGATGGAAATATAAAATTGTATGCAAGTATAGATCTGAAATTGTTGTTTATGGTGAACACTTTTCTATTCTCTAAATTTCCATTTTTAAATTTTCTTTTTTCTTTTATTCTCTTTTCCCCCCTTCTTCTTTTTGAATATCGCTTTACAGATGTATAAATAATTATGTTCATGTGTTTACGTAAGAAATTTGTTTCTTTATTTCTTTTCTTATTTGATATTCTTTTCTTTATTTTGTATTTAATAAAATTTATTTAAAATTTTTTTTAAAAAGGAATAGATGACTCTCGGGGTCCCTTCCAACACTACAATTCTACGATTCCATTACTTTCACACCCTCTCCTTGCATGTGCCCTCCCCAAAACTGCTCAAGAGATTTGGGGAAACCATTAGAACAGATTTAGGGGGCATGTGGGAGTAGGATAGGATAAAACATTCAATAGCTCAAGCAGAAGTCCTTGTGTTCACAGAACATTCATGTAGCACTACTTTGGATACAACCCACAGTTCTAACATTGGGTGTCAATCCAATGTCTTATTTCCTCCCCATGCATTGGAGTATGTGGTGCAATATCACAAAGTGAGGTAGAAAGCCTGGTTCAGCGTTACTACTTGTTTAAGAAATATGTTTTATTGAATAAAAAAACATGCTGTTCAGAAAATGCTCCATTTATAGTGAGAAAATTACCTTGATGTACAGAACACAGAGAGAGAACTCCTGGAGGGTATTTTGGTTCTGAAGAGGGAAATCAGGTTTGAAGTAGTAATTTTGCTTACCTTGAGGTGTATTGCCTCTGCTGGGACTTGGCGTATTCTGTCGAATCTTCTTTCTGGAAGACTGTTCAGAGTTATCCAAGTTGTCCTGCTGATTATCTTCTGATTTACCTGATATTCCTTCACTTGTATCTGGCCTGCCTGGGTCCTGGGACATTCTCAGCTTTTTGGATTAAGAAGAAAGAAATTAAACCAATACACGCACTCCCACTGAGGCCAAATTCTCTGCTAAATCCTGCATCTAATTCAGTTAATCCAACTAGGATTCTACCTAAGAATTTTGAGGGGAAATTCCCTGAAATGGGGAGGGGGGGGATATGTACTGTACAGAAGTTAGACCTATTTATTTAAAAACACTTGAATAAAATAACACTGTTTCAGTATTGACAATGTTGCCTGGAGACGTTTGGGTAACAATAAACTAATAGATAATCATCATCATCATCATCATAATAGCAGCAACTGTAATTTCAAATACGGAAAGATAGTAGCTCTGACATCATGCCATATTAAGAGCTGTGATATAGGCTGGAAAATAATCCCTTTCCCAAAGTACATGGTATTATAACCTTAATTAGTAGCATAATTAATAGATATAACACATGGCAAATAAGGCAGTTTTAAAGTTATAATAAACTTTTCTCAGGTGGCTATATTTGACGAAGCATAAATGTATATGCATATAAAATACATGCATGCGTGACAAAATTATATGGCTCTGGTTAAAGTATGTTCACATTTTTCAACAATTTCCTGGGTTTGTCACCTTTTTAATTTTGTGAAATGTAACCATGTAAGGAAATGTACGCTACTGAACAATCACAACAAAAATACTATTCAAGTAATGCTTTTTAATTAATTTGCACGTAACATTTAAACCATATTTGAACTGCATTCTGTACACTTAATTGATTCACCTTATTCCCAATAAAATATTTGACTAGTTATGAGTTATGAGTATACTGGGAGCGGGGGGTGGACTTTGACGTGTTCAGACAGTTTTGCTTACTAAATATAAGTCATACATGCTAAGGGAGTTCCCCATCAATTTAGGGCACCGGAAACCTTTCCCAGAAATGTTTCTAGAATATTTCTGGTTTTAACTTTTCGTTTCAGAAAATGTTGTTTTCAGACTATAGCAATGGCTTTTGTAAAAAAACAAAACAAAACCAAAAACCAGCCCCTATTACTGATAGAACATTAATTCACCTAAAAGGCAATAAGTGATGAAACAAGAGACCTTTGCCATCCAATGATGTGAAGATGTGCGCTTGCCTCCACAGATCACACACATCTACCAAACTAACATCATCTCAAACAGAACACAGACTATGGGAAGCAGTTCACACTTTCAGCATCAAGTCACTGAGCAATGAGACAAGTGATGCTGATGGATATGAAGATCTGTGTTTCATCTCCCCAGGAAATGCTGATATGAATGAGATACTGCCTCTCATCGCTTAAGACTACAAAACAAAATCCATCCCGGTAAAGACCATCTGGGATATGCAAAGCTGGCTGATTGCCTGGTTAGCTAGTCTAGAAGGGAAGCCTCTAAATCAGCAAAATGGACAAAGGAAAGGAAGAACAAAGAAGAAATGCCTCACACAACTCCTACTATAATTTTTTTTTTAAGAAAAATTGCTCAGAGGTAGCAAATGGGATTTGAGCAGCCTGGGTGGGGCGGGAAATCTGACCTTTTGAGTCTATAATCCCATATAGGCATTCAGGATCATATTATAATTGCGTGAGGCTGGAGAGCACATGCCTGCCCTTTAGATGCCATTACCTCAGCCTCTCCACAATGCCATTCATGTTAGTGGAGTCACATCAGCATTCCAAATGCATGTAGGCTGCCCCATGAGATGGATCTCCAAGCGCTCAAGGTTCCAGCTCATGGGGCCATTTGGAAGGGTGTCACCACCCTCCAGCAGAACCCTGCAAAACAGGGTAGGCAGGGTGACTGATCATAGTCCCACTCCCCAGCCTCATGTGATCATAGGCACATGTTCTTGAGGGCATGCACTAGATGATAGTAGCCTCTTTGCCATATAAATGAATTGTCACATAAATGAACTGTCACACTTACTTCTCACTTAATGTCCTTGGACCAAGCCTTCAGGGTGTAAGAAAAGGGCAGAGAGCTAGCGAAGCAGTGGGGCGGGACTACAGCTTCAAGTTCTGCAAAGCCAAACAGAAGCAAGAGGTCTGTAAGAAAGCCACCACAACAGAGTTAGGTTCCACAGCAACAAATACAAAACACCATTAACAAAGGGCAGATTTGAAAATAAGCACAGGAATCTGGCATCCTAAGCCTCCCAAATCTCTTACATGGAAGGAGGCCCTACTTGTTTAGATACAATATATACATAAATAGGCTTGTGACTGATTATAGGAATTTAAAGGCAGACTGTCACAGCAGTATCCTTCCCATATGACATTTTCCTGCAGTCACACTGCTATTTTCATTATACTGTACTGTGTGCTGTGTGTAGAAAAAAATCCTAGTTATTTTGTACTCACAATGCCTCTTTCGAACTCACTAGCATCATTTGAAAAGCATTTAGAATCCACTATGCATTCTGTCAAATTTTCTTCAACACAACTGACACTGAGTTAATTAACATTCAGAAATATATCTCATAACAACACATAATAACACATCAAACATTAAAATGCTTCCCTATACAGGGCTGCCTTCAGATGTCTTCTAAAAGTTGAGTAGTTACTTATCTCTTTGACATTCTGATGCAAAGGAAAGTTAGAATTTTCTCCGGATTCATCTTCTTGAGTTTTGACACAAACACAAAAGTTTCCCAAACCCAGAAGACCCAAAGTATGTATGACTGATATAATCCAGGATCGACACCTGTTTGTATATTTAATATATTATTCACATTCTAGACAAAACTTCTAAAATAAATAGAAACATAGAACATAAATAGAAAAATAGAGCAGACAGAGTTTATCCATATTTTTGATGAATTGTGTCTGGACTTCTACCAGTGCTGCCTTCAGTTTTTCGAAGTAAGTGTTGGTTAATAGCTTATGGATTAAGCAAAGAGCTTCAACAAATAGAACAAAACAAGACACTTTGCTAGATTATAGTGTACCATGTTGCTATTTTTTTTTTCCTCACCCCAGCTTTGGAAACAGATGACTGTATAGGAAATGAGGGATTTAAATAACCGGTTTTCCACTCTAATAATTAAAACTAAACATCCCTAACTATACCCATGATTTACACATATTTACGGTTTGCACTAAGCTCCCTGGTGTCATATGTAGTTTGAATGGCTCGGCTGTCCATAAATTGCCAAATTAAAAAGGAAGCAACCTACAATGCACTGGATTCTTCTGAGCGCATTCAACAGCAGAACTATGCCTGTGTGACCAACTCCAGCCAAGTAGTTCTACAGCCTCTGACATCATGGAGTCTTTTAGCATGCTTGTGTAAGTGAAAAAGAATCCAAAATAGCAACATCCCCATCAAGAAGGCTGATTTCTCAGACACCAAGAGACAAACTAGATATGAAAATGGCAGATCCAACATGGATCCTGCCAACTCCATATGAAGTGGTGGAGTGGCAACTGAATGGAAGCAGGGATGTGTGGGTTGGGAAAACTAACTCCCCCTCCCAGTAAAACTGCTGTACATCTGCTGCTTTTCTCCAGCACGATTTATTTTGGTTCAGAATCTCACTGAGAGGAAAACAATAATGGCAGTTCGTTGGACAAAAAAGGATGGGGAGAGTCACATTTACCATCCCTCTGACCACTTTTACATATGGGTTCTATGACAGTAAAGATATGGGTAACCGAGATGGTAAAACCTGTTTGGGTTCTACCACCTCAGACTACAGACTATATGACTGAATCCGTTTCCTTACACACACACACACACACACACACACACACACACACACAAAATTCTCTTCACTAAATGTCAGGGAGAGGAGTTCTAGCCGAGGTTTCTTCCTAACATGCTTGCCTTTATCATGTGAAATATGCTACTTCTACTGACACTTCCATCATTTTCCTTTCCCATTCAGTTCTCATCTCAACACATACTTCCTTTTAATCCTGATATCATTTCCCCATATGATTCTCCCCCCTTGTTATCATCACTTTCCCAAATTGCCCTCTCTTTACTTTCTTCAGAAGTTCTTTGGTGGTCCCTTTCCCCAACATTCTTAGACCCGCCTCATTTTTTTCACTCAATCTTTTCTTTTCTATTTTAGCATTTCCAACTTCACTTTGGTTTTGTGTGTTTTTCCTCCTTTTAATGCAGTAGCCTTTGTGCTGTAATGCACCTTAAAGGTATGTGAACCGCTTGCCAGAACAGGTGAGAAGTATTTAATCAGCCAAGTGGTTGAGTCTGCCTCTAGAGTATGTGTTTGCACCTGCTTTTGTTTAGACTAATGAATAAACCTGATGGATGTGTGGCGGGCTTGCACATCCTTGAGTTTATTTCACAGAACTTTTGAGAAGCAACCACCATAGCCTTCCCTATAAGCCACAGGGTTTAATTTGAGACAGGACTTCACAGCTTCAGAACCTTAGGCAGTGTGATGCTCACACTAAAAATATGCTAGGTAATCATTATACAGTAATAACTTATTCCATAACATGGGCCTATTCAACCAGCAGACATGCATTGAGAAATGACATCCATGTCAAAAGGCTATAATTTCCAGCTAGGTTTGCACCCTGCCACCTCCCAATTAAGGGGTGTCTGAACAGAAGGCAGCAAAGGAAAATGAGAGAAACAGAGCAATACAGATCAACAAGACAGAATTCCTCTTTGATGTCTTCCAAACTTTGCAGCCAAGTTTTAACAGCACTGTTTACAGCAGGGGTGGAGAACATTGTTTCCCAAGAAAATGCCCCCCCCCACCACACGGAAAAAAATGGCACAGCACTGATTTAAATCAATGAAGTTCAAACCAGGCAGCTTTACAGGCATAAAAAGAAAAACTGAGATTTCCTCCCCACTCTCTTTTTCTACTGTCATGCACACATGAACATATGACTGTACACAAGTTCTTGGAAATAAAGCAGCAAAATTTTAAAGTTTTGTATAGTCCCTATTATCAAAAGGTTTCCTTAGCACACATCAAAACAGGTTATTATAGTGTCAGAGCATGACTTGCCCTAAAGCATATACATAAAATGCATATATATTATCTTGTTTGGATTTTATTTACACCACAGCATGACTATGCAGTTTCCTAAAAGTCTGCATGAAACTCTAAAAAGATGACTACTCAGACAAGCATGTAATGTTGAGGTTAAAAACTAGAAAAACAGGGATGTGAGTGATGTGCCAGCTATTTCAGTTAAACTATATATTTCCCAATGTGACACATAAAAATTTTCAGTGGGCACAGAATAACTTTGAATAACACGGAGAGAATAAAAATAAGGGATATCAGAGAACTGGTGTATTTCTTTCTGGGGAGCTGCAGAGTTATGAAATAAAATATATCCATTATATTCCAAAACAAGGAAAATCTTCAGATATAGGATTAGAACAATAATATCCATTTAGCAAATGAAAGACTGTTGCTGCAATCCTGTATTGGGGGGGCACCTCGGTCTCAGGGGGCAAATGTCATCCTCCAAGCATCTCTATCTGGCCCTTGGGACGCTCACCACACCACACCCCCTCCCCAGGGGACCCCCATCACTGGCCCTGTTCCATACCCTTCTTTCCTGGCCAGAACACATCCTTGAATTCTCCACCCTGCCTGGCTAGGAGAATAGAGAGAGAGGTTTATGAATGTGTGTAGAAACCAGCCGACTATACAAAGGTAAAACTGAACAGTTGTTGCTCTTGCCACTTTGTCCTCTAGCCCTGCCAACCACTTACATGCATCCCCTGGTGGGCAGTGGCGGAGGAAGGGGGTGCGGGGGCTGCAGTCGCCCTGGGTGTCATGGGGGGGGTTTGACAAAATGAGTTTTGAGGGAAAGGCAGAGGAGAAGCTCCAAGAGTTGGAGAGGCTCGCCCCGCCCCCGAGCAGCTAGCTATGCCGCTGCTGGGAGGCTGCCCAGAAGGGAAGGCAGGCCTTGATAATGCATGCATGCCTACCTAGCAGTAAAGTCCCACTGTGCTAGTGGAGCTCATTTCCGGACAGGCGCGCATCGGGAACTGACTGGAAATCGGCTGATTTTGACAGCCCTTCAAAACAAACTCATGCTTTACGGATGTTAACCCTTGACGAATGCTTCGGGCAGGGCAGACACGGTGGAATTTCCCCGCTCTCTCCATGCATGCTGATAAGCAGTGCGATCCCTTCCGATTTAATCGGGATTAATGGCCCACACAGGACGACAAGGCTTGTGCTCTCTCCCGCATCCCCGTCGCGACCCTGGCCTGGGACCCCGATGCAGCCGAATAACAAGCAGCGCCATTTCTGCTGCAGCGCCCGCAGGCGGAGGCAGAGTTTGCGGCTCTCTGGGGCACCAAAATCCGACCCCACCACCCCCGGCCCTGGTGCAGACAGGGATGGCAAGGGGTGGGGAGGGGGCAACCGGGCTGCAGTGGGAAGAAGACGTCCCGCCCCCCAGTCCGCAGCCCCGCTTACCCGAGAGGGAGGCTTCGAGCGCAGGAAGACAGCAACTTTTTTGCACCCGGTCTCCGGAAAGCGAGTCCGGGCGGCGGGGGGCGGGAAAGGGCGCGGCTCCTCAACGCCAGCACCACTAGCGGGAACTCCTCGCAATCCCCGTCGTCGTCGTCCTCTTCCTCCTCCTCCTCACAGGCAGCCCGGAGCCTGCAGAGGGCAGGGGAAAGCTGGCGGCTCCTCACAGGGCGCCGCCATGTCTGCGCTCTTCCTCGCTAAAGCGGCAGCGCCTCAAAGCAAAGCGCGAGGAGTCCTAATGGGCAGCTGCGGGAGGAGGGAGGGAGGAGCGCGCGTGTGCCGGCGATAAGCAAGATAGCTGTCAATCAAGAGACGAGGTTGTTGGCGGAAGGCGTGAGGGGCGAAAGACTCTTCCCTCGCCACCCCCGGGCCTTTTTTTCTGCTCCAGAACTACCGCTGCTGCATCCAGGCTTTTCCCACTGTACGTGTGCATGGAGGGAGGGGAGCGTCGTGCCACACAAATGCCCCACCACCACACGCACACATACAGAGGCAGGGCTGAGTACTATTATGACGGCTTTTATTTTAAACCGCCGATAAACCTCGAAACAATGAACTGACAGCCTAACGCCATGCGGACTGACTGGCACGGGGCGTGCTGGAAACGCCTCCCTGCAAACATGTTTTTAAAACATGCACGCTGTTCAAGGGGCAGCCTTTGTTTGGCTCTCTCGCACAGCCGTCCTGCAAAATAGGTTGCTGGTCAATGTCCGAAAGGCATCAGTCGCGCCAGCTCGTCAGGTGCATTGCAGCCCCGGGCATGTTTACTTGGGAATGCCGTCCTGCTGTGTTAAGTGAGGTTTGCTCCCCAAGATCCCTAGGGTACATGGCTTCGGGGGGGGGGGAACGAAGAGAAAAGAATGGCGTATGCACCCCACTCGCTGAATGGTGAGAGATTTCAAGGGTGTCCGCACCTATCTCGTGTTTGGTTTCTTTAAAATAAAATTAAGATCACCTGAGATTCTGGCGTCGTTACGATAAACGGTTTTATTTACAGGCTGGCGCTGAGCATCATTTGGACTCTCAGCATCAGAGCGCCAAATAAAACTGCTCATTAGGTTTCAGGGGGCGGTGGCTTCACAATGCCTTAGTACTGGATTCTCCCAGAATCGGGCCTCTGGGTACTTTCAGCAGCAGGTGTGGGGTATATGGGGAGCTGAGCTCCGGTGTCTAAATGATGCCTCCTTAATAAAGAGGGTAGTTGATCGCCCTGCCAGCGCTATCAGTTACCTCAGGAAGTTATGCTGCTTCCATTAACCCTCTCCTGACTAAACTACAGTCTTACAATCAATAATTAAAGCTATGAAGGAGCCCTTTAGATGACATCATTCTAGACTAACCAATACAAATATGCAACAACAAAAGCAGATACAACAAAATGCTATGTAAAAACAATAGAAGTCAACAAAAGCAACATACAATGCACTCAGTAAAAATAGGAAAATAGAAAAGAAGAGGGGGCCTTCCTGAAAGATAGCCTATAACTACCAATAATAATAATAAGCTATACAACGGCAATTAAATAGCTGGGCAAATAAATGATTTGGAGAGATATACATTGTGTCACCACAGAGAAAGTTTATTCCCTAGTCACCACCTACCTAACCTCCGATTGAAAACAGTGAATGCTGAGTGGGAAGCAAAACAGAACAAATGTGAATAAATTCACATTGTGAGAATAAACCTATATTGTTCTGCAGAGGCAACCGACAGGTATCATATCACCTTATGTTTATTCTTGGAATAATCTAACTGGGGGAGAGTGAGTAGGGAAATTATATTATTCCCTCTATAATAATGTTTACTTCCAAGAGCACAGGTCTGTTGCTGTCATTTTGTTGGAAGGATCCTGAACGTGTTTAGGAGACATGTGAAATGCATAGGAATCCTTAATCCTCAATATCACTTCTATTTTTTATAGAAAAAGAGGTGTTGGAACTTACCATGAACACCTCTATTATAATGGCAATGGCTCCCACCTAAGAGATACCGGAACTGATTTCCGGCAATTTCTGGCTGAAAAAAGCACTGCTCAATATGTATTTCATCTAGGTAGGAGGGTTAACATTATAAACCTTCATCAGATTCAAGTGCCTTATTTCTGTTCCCTTATAATCCCTACAGATCTGTGACTGATGGCTTACTTCTACTTGGACAATTCCCTACAGCTCAGAATTGGTTGCCATCCAGAACAGAACATTAGTCCAGGGGGAAACAATGAGAGCTTAGACAAAACAAATAAGATATCTTCAGAAAGTAATAGTACCTTTAAAATCACTTTATTCTGTGCTTACCTCTGAAAAAAACTAAGGAACACCAAATAAACTATTAAAAACATCACCTGAAAAGGGACACATCCACAATTTTACTATTTATATAAAGAAAGATCAATTAAATCCTAGGAGGAAACAAGTCAGGAAACTGGGGGGGGGGGGAGGAAGAGAGATAAATGTAGCTTCAGTACTACAGTACTTGCAAAGCATTATAATCAGCCATTTGAGCAAAAGGCAAAAATGCAAGCCAAAGCTGAAAATGATACCATCAGGCGAGAAAGCCAGCCATGGAAAAAAGCAGTCAGTGAAGCAGAAGACAGCACCTAGCAATAGAAACTGGATCCAGATTAGTCCAACGCAACACACCTAACTTCAGCCGCACTCTGCAGTCACTAGTCACATGAGTACCTAACCCTTGGACATATTGTCTTGTCAGGTTACTATGGGATGGGCCTATCTTGCAGCAGTGACTTGAAACCAGACAGCACTTTTATCCCTTTGATTTTTGCACCCAATAGGTTGTTTCCCAAGCCCTTATTTTAGCAATCAGAGAGCCAGCCACATAATAATGCACCAACCTGGTGTGTGCTATACTGCATGGCTCTCCTGTGCCTTGGCGTGGCTTTGTCTCTGATTGAGTCCAAGTACCATAAACCTGCTGTACCTTTCCACTCCCCCTGCCCACACTTGGGATGGGGCTTCCATCACAGATTGCCATTGCAATCTAAGGAATTGCTCTTTGAGAAACAAAACAAAAGCATAGTTGGCCATTTAGAAACTATACATATGTACTATACGCATGAAGGCCAATGGTTAAGCATATGCCTTATTTGGAACCATTTCCAAACAGGAAAACTTTTTAAGATATAGGCAGCAGCATTAAATTTATTATTATCAGCAGAAATGCATTAAAAGCAGTCTACCCCCATTTATTTTTGGTTCCTCTTTGAACTATTTATGTTCCCATGCGCAGAAAATTAGCAAGTAACTATTTAAGCCTAGAATGCCAAGTAGTATGGTAGGGCCAATACTTCAAAGCCTATCTACTGGCACAGATAAATCCAATATGCCACATTATGGTGGGAATAACACAATTAAAGGAGTGAGAAATATTGAAGCAGAGCTTTGCATTTCTCTCTTTCTTTTTTTGGCTGCCTATTATGGAGCCAATTGCAACAGTAAATAAAAATGGGTTCAATGGTGATAGTCTCCTGAGGAGCGAACCTTTATGTTGGAAAGTTTTGCTCACCCTTGGCCAGTTTATTAGCTCAAGGTCCCTATTGTTCAACAGAATGGAAAACATCTACCAACGAGCATTCTTTGCACTGATACAATTCTTGTCATGTCCATGTAAGGGCAGAAGTGGTGGTATGGCAGTAATGATGATTTACAACTGCCCTCTAAATCCAAGAAGGTTCACAGAAACCTCCATTAGGTTTCTACTACAGATTTATGTAGATGTTCCATGGACCAAAACAGTGTTTTGTTTTTTTAAAAAAAATACTGTAGATTCCAGATCATCATCAGCTGCACTTTTAGATCTATCAGCAGAGAAGGCAGTAACAGTGACTTCATGCATATCCCAAACTCTCTTGGCATCCAAGTACAAGGGTAATTTACACAACCCTGGAGTATATGATTCAGTCCTTATTTTCCAAGCAGGTACTTAATCCCTCTGGATTGTGTGGTGCCACTGACAAAGCAATCACTGGGACTCACTGCCCTGGGCGTAAGCGACATTTCAGCATGCCACTATCAAATACAATTAAGCTGAGGTGTTCGCAAGGATCATATGAACTGGCCTGTACACAAGACGTGTCCTACAAAAACAAGCATGCTTTTTCTAACAAGCCCTTTTATTTTTTACATTTACTCTGAACCCCACTGAATTCAATGGAGTTTATGCCCAAGTGGACCAACAGAAGATTGCTGCTGCTCACCTTTGTGGAGGATTATTTGTTCGTCAGAGTTCAATAAACATGAACATAAGATTAGACACAGTCACAGGTATTTACACAATTGGCAAGTGACTGCCATGCACTGTTAATTCAAGACCAACTTGGCCTAAAAATATCCTTTTGAATTATATACACAATACATGGAACCTAACAAAGGGACAATATGAATTGACTCTCCACACCCTTACTATAGCAAGAAGACTGGTATTGATGAACTGGAAAAATAAAAATGCAACTCCCTTCAACAAATGGATTGAAGGTATTTATAAACTTACAACATGTGAACAAGTCACATACAAACGTAGACTTGTCATGGACAAATAACAATCTTGTAATAATTTATATATCCAACAGCCTTGTGTTACACGGAGAAACCATGTGGTTGTTATAGTCCAGTGGCAGTGAGATCTGACAATCAGGAGCAAAAATTATATTCACCAAATAAAGTCTGGTTTTCAGGAGCTTCCAATAGTGTTTGAACAAAGCTAAAAACTCATACACTGGCCTAAACTTCCCTCCCAACCCCAGTTTGTTTGTTTTTTTAAATCAAGAATACATCTGAACAATTAAGATTTAAATAGAAGCTTTAATTATTTTTAAATAATGTTATTACATGGGGACTCCATATTACAAAACCACTTTTATTTAGGTACAATACAAAAAATTTAAAAAGATACAAAATAAGTGCTTCCAAAAGTTATTAGTATCCCAGTATCCTTCTAGAGCTAAAGTTTGACACCTCCATCAGTACCTCTGTCATGAAAATATTGCAAAAAGATAGCTGGATTACTAGCATAGAATTGATCAAGCAACCTCTTCCGCTCTTTGGCAGAGAGACTGGAGTCCTCATCAATAGATTTTAGCAAAGATACAAGTTCCTTTTTTGTAGTCTTCTTTGCACTGTGGTGATACTCACTTTTGTCAAGTTGCTGGCAGAAAGTATATCCTAAAAAGCAAGCATGAAAAACCATTCATAAAAGTATAGTGGTAACTTTTGTCATTGATATACAGTATTCTCATATCCATAATCAATAGAGCAGAGGCATGGGGAGTCTCTGGCCTGCCAGGGATCCTAATTTGGCTTGCGAAGGTGAAGTCATTTCCCTCCACCCATGCCCACATGGTCCCACACCTTCTGAGCTGAACTGATCCCTGCCACAACTGGAACACATTCTCATGTTTCCCTCATACTGAAGTTATCAGATGTAACATGACAACAGGCCATCGACAGGTGGGTAGCCCTACCTACCTAGCAAAGTGACATGTGGGGGGGGAGGCCTCAGAATTTGCCCCCCTCCTAAGCTGGATCCTGTTCCCCACCCTTGCCCTATATCACTCTGGAAGGTAGTCCAGTATTACCCCCATTTCACAGATTAAGGACGTAGGCTGAATATCTTGCATAAGACCACCTAGTAATCTCATGGCTAAAGAAATTGGGACCAGGGATTTCCCACTCATGCTCTTGACCATCTCACAACTGCTTTCATCTCAGTCTACTTAATTAGCTTGCATTTTCATAGAACCACATTGCTGAATGGGCCCCAATGCATCACTAACCCAACCCATGCCTTACCAAGTTTTGTTATCACTACGTTCAAATAAATGGTAGAGTCAATTAAGATAGATTTTTCCAGGTTTTGCCAGAGGTTTCTTTAGAAGTGATTCAAAAACAGGCATGTGGAAACTTGTGGCCCTCCAGATGTTGCTGTACTTCAGCTCCTATCAGTCCTAGCCAGCATGGCCAATGGTCAGGTCTGATGAGAGCTGTAGTCCAGCAACAGGTGGAGGGCCACCGATTCCCCAACCAAGGACTTAAATGTTATTAAATACATGGTTACCTGTATTCAGGTTGGAGTCTTTCCCCTGCTGTATAGCCACAAGCTTGTCACTAACCATTTTATGCAACGTCCCTGGGATCTTGGAGAAAAGCAACAGCTTCTTTTAGTCATTAAAATTTAGGAAGATAATTCAGTAACAAGCAACAGCAAGGGAACAAGGTTTAAGGCACTTACCTTTAATACATCTTTCTGGTAGTCCACCAAAAACAAAATTAGAAGGTCAGTTTTTCCTTTAGATAAACTTTTATTGTTGACTATGGCTTTGGAGAAAGTTCTTTTCACAACCATCCGGTTGTCGCTCTACAAAATAGGGGGGGAATGATTAAAGGAATGTTTCCCTGCTTACTTACTCTATTTTCAAACACAAGTTTCCTATAGTTTGCTTTGTTAGACTACAGAAAGTTATGTGAATGCAAGTTACTTCATTTGTGAAGTAAGCCTAATAGAGTTCAGTACAGCTTATGCATAAGTCTGCTTAAAATCACCCCAATGCTATTGTTATTGGTCATTTAGGGGTTGTATCCAACACTGTGCACAGAGTTCCCATTGTGCAAGTGGACTTTTCCTTCCTCTCCTTTCCTTGCACACCTTCAGAATCTGCTCCAGGGGCTCCCTCCAACCCTCTGGAGCAGATTTTGAGTTTTGAGGGTGCACAGTAGACGGGAAAGGGGAAATACTATGCTAGCAGAATAGTCACACTGGAAATGACCCATTATTTTTTATCATTATTAACTATTACTATTGTTATTAACCACTATTTCTTACCTACTCTTTGTCATAAGGTCCCAGCTCAGATTTAAAATATATATAAAATATTAAAGTAAATTAAAACAATGTTCTGTCTGGTGGTGTGGAAACTGCTGCAATGTGACTCTTTGATCCATTGGTTAGCAGCACTGGAAACCCAAGGTCACGTGGGAGGAACCCATATTGAGGCTCCTTCCCACTTCAGAGCTTCAGTTTCTCAAAGGACGGTGCCACCATGGGAAGGAATCATGGCATGGGTTCCCACCATAGCAATCTCATATTTCCAACATTAACCTAGTGGCACTGCTCTGCTCCAATGACTGACATGTCATTGAAGGTTACATTAGAAGGGGCCCTAAGTGATCACACTTGCCTCTGCTTGGAGCTTAAGATCAGAATTCTGAGCGATAATAGCCATGAAGTAGAGTAGTCTCCTGAACTCCTCTCTTCTTGTACTATCCAATAACTTCAAGTAGAGCTGAATCGCTTCCAAAGCTTGATCAGTTTTCCCATTAACTGGAACAAAGAAGAACGATGGAGTTTATGACTAACACCCAACATTACTGTTCTGTTTAAATACCGACAATTCCCCATCACCACAAACTTGTTAAGTTTGCCAATAAAAGCACAGTTACCATTGAGCTATATAGTACAGTATGCATTTTACAAGAGTTTTCACTCCACATGTCTGCATACATTGAGAAAGAATGTCGCTAGTCATCTAGAAATTTGGAAGCCAATTGCACTTACCTAGCAGCTCTGCAATGCCCAGGTGGATTTCAGGTGCATGACTTAACAGTGGTTCCTTCTTTTGGCTATAGTATCTACCAATGGTATCAAACAGCAGCAGCTTCCCAAAATGTACTTTGTCAGGCTGCTCAGGCAAATTGCGGCTCACATCAACCACCATCGGATCTGGCAGATATTCCAGACAGTCTATTGCTGCCGACAGCCATTCATCCGTCCTAGAAAATGAAAATTCCTATGTCTCTATATTTTCAAAGTCATGGGCCCTACTCCAGGTAAAGTCTGTCCATAACCAAGACCCACTGAAGTCATAGTAACAGCTTAGGGCCAAAGCTAGGTGTGACCTGAGAGATGAAGGAAAGATCTTCAGTGGTGGCATTTAAGAAAAAGATCAAAGCACCTTGCAGGTGGGATGGGAGGTGAATACAATTAAAATGGGAACTGCAGCACAGAGGCAGGAAAAGTAACCCTTCCTATTTTCCTAGCACACCCTTCCTAGCACACTATTTTCTTGGTCCAAACCCTCCCCCTCCAAAATAAACATGCCTCTAAAGATGCTTTTTGCCCTGCAGGTAAAAGTAAACTTAGTCTGTAACTCAACTTCCTGTGTTCCTGTTCATCAACATACATACTTACTGAGAGTCTCCAAATGCTTTCAGAATTTCTCGGTCCAGGTAGTTGCTTGTGATGTTACATTCAGACTCTTGCTTTGTTTGTGGAAATTTAGATCCTGCCTTCTGGTACTCAAGTAAAGAGTCAAGAAGTGGAAGATCTATAAGCTGCAGGAGGCGGGTAATTGTTTGCTCTCTCCAGACTTCGTTAATAACTAGAAGCACAATTCAAATGCCAAGATCCAGTTAGCTAAAGTTATTTAGGGGTCAAGGAGTAATTTGCTATTGCAGTATTTGTCTTTTAGCCTAAGAGACTTAATACTTCACTGAAAGAACACTTAAGCGACCTGCTTCCTTATTAATGCATTATCAACTTACAAGTGTACTTTATCAGGGTAAAAGGAAGGTGACCAACAGCAATTTATGCAGGGAACAGCAAGCATTTGGACATAGCCAACATGCTTTACATTTTTTTCCTGTGGAACTTGCGAATGATCTTTGCTGCACAGGGAATCCAATCACATAAATCATGCTAATAAGGATGCGTAAAGAAAGGAGGCCTTGTTGAAGACTTTAGAGTTGGAACAATGGATTCCTTAGCTTCAAGAGCCTCTGCCACATTCAAGGATTCCAAAACTGAAAAGCAAGAACTTGTCTGCTTGCTGCATTTTCTAATCAGGACTAAATTTTCAACTACAGAAAAACAACCCTATGTTGGGTTTTCCCATCAATGAAGATGAAATAGTGGCAGCAACACATCCCAGCCTTCTTAAAACCAGCTAAATTTTAAAGGTAATGAAAAGCTTTGAACACTTGCACTACTGGTGGCTAAGCTTTAAATCTGAGTTTTAAACCGAATTTCATTAAAAAAAATAATTTGAAATAGTTTTTATTGTTTTATGATGCACCTATTTGTTGCTTTGTAAGCCATCCAGGGAACTTCTATTCTGGGGTGGCTACATAATAAATGTAATACATAAAAGTTTTTTAGCCACTACAAGTAAAAAATGTGAGGCAATGCCATTTTCAAAACCACCACAGTCAGCCCTTCCCTTTATTGCTTGTGATAGTTTTGCTAAAGTCTAAAGAGCTAAAGTCTAAAGAGCTTGGGGAGAGAAGGCAGACAGCAGCACATCACTGGATAAGCAAATGGCTAGGCCATGCTGGCTGGGGTTGATGGAAGTTCTAGTCCAAAACACACCATGGGTACTGACTGAGCTGGTGAGGGCTTGTCTATACTGATCATCACCAGACCCTCCAGCTTAACTTCACAAACTTCTATTCCCTGTGACAGTTATGGGTCAGTGTCAGAGGCTGGCCTTGCACGATTTATCAGGATGGGGAAACAATAGGCATGTGCTGTAAGTCAAGAAAATACACTACACAATGTATTCCTTTTATTCTAAGCACTGTACTTGGTAGTGGAAAGGAGGTAAATTTGCAAGTTCCCACCAGTTTAAAACAAGACATCAATTCCTTCCCTTGGGTGCAAGCAAATATGATGTTTGCACATCACTTACCTTGGTGAGAAAAGTTTGGAGAGGTATTTACTTGAGAGGAACTAACAGGCGTTAGACTCAAGTTTTCCAAGAGATCCTCCAAGCTTCCTGATTTCACTGGTGTTATGCTAAGTAATGCTCTTTTCTCCTGTCTGAAGAAAGAAAAATTGATTATTCAAGTTATCTGCTCATCAGCCAGAAAGGTCCTGGTAGCGATAGTCTCTACAAGTGAGCTTTGAATTCATGACTACTCAACTGAAGGGCAAAAAATACAAACATTCCGCTTCAAATATAAAAATGAACCAAAGAGATATCTGCTCAAGATAACCGAATATACATTAGTGTCCCTTATGTTAATCACCTCCTGGCAAATAAAAGGGGAAGAAATGGAGGCAGTGAGAGATTTTACTTTCTTGGGCTCCATGATACTGCAGATGGTGACAGCAGTCATGAAATTAAAAGACACCTGCTTCTTGGGAGAAAAGCAATGACAAACCTAGACAGCATTTTAAAAAGCAGAGACATCACCTTGCCAACAAAGGTCCGTATAGTTAAAGCTATGGTTTTGCCAGTAGTGATGTATGGAAGTGAGAGTTGGACCATAAAGAAGGCTGATCACCGAAGAATTGATGCTTTTGAATTATGGTGCTGGAGGAGACTCTTGAGAGTCCCATGGACTGCAAGAAGATCAAACCTATCCTTTCTTAAGGAAATCAGCTCTGAGTGCTCACTGGAAGGACAGATCGTGAAGCTAAGGCTCCAATAGTCTGGCCACCTCATGAGAAGAGAAGACTCCCTGGAAAAGACCATGATGTTGAGAAAGATGGAGGGCAGAAGGAGTAGGGTACAGAGGACAGGATGGTTGGACAGTGTTCTCGAAGCTACCAGCATGAGTTTGACCAAACTGCGGGAGGCAGTGGAAGACAGGAGTGCCTGGCGTGCTCTGGTCCATGGGGTTGCAAAGAGTCGGACACGACTAAATGACTAAACAACAACAACATGTTAATTGACCTGTCATAAGAGTATCAAAACCAATCTGTTACAATCCCAATCCCATTTGCCTAGTTCTATTTCAGTAGGATCTATTTCTGTGTAGAAATGGCAAAGATTGTGCTGTTAGGCCTCTTCTTCCAAGAAGTTTTATATAATGGGCATATTTAATTGTGACTGCATTACTTGAAGCTGTGATAAAACATATTGAGCTAAGACACACAGCCCCAGACCCGTATTTATAAATACTTATGGTTGGCCACAATTGCTGAGGCTGAGCCCTATTTATGTTTGCAGTGTCCAATTAAGAACTGATATTTACAATGTGTCACTGATGTGAATTGTGTATTAGTTCATGCACTTCAAAAAACTAAATATAAAGTGCTACTGCATTTGGGGTGGGGAGGGAATGGCGACTAGCAATCTTGTTTTTGCACCTGTAATCCAGGTTCCAGGAGCCATTTGGCTCCTAGTTTTTCTCTCTCAGTTTCCAACACTGCTTCTAAGGGGCCAAGCTA
This sequence comes from Podarcis melisellensis, assembly GCF_964234715.1. NCBI lineage: Eukaryota > Metazoa > Chordata > Lepidosauria > Squamata > Lacertidae > Podarcis > Podarcis melisellensis. The sequence goes on along the minus strand of NC_138528.1, from coordinate 64,363,913 downwards.
TGTGTACTCAGACGTAAGTCCTACTAAGTTCAGTAGGATTTACTCCCCTGCAAAGGTGCTTAGGTGTGATGTCTAAGGCAACCCTACTTCCAGGTTAGTGGGAACAAGCACCACTGACTTCAAATGGACTTGTTTCTATTTATCTGGCTATATATAGATTGCACTGTAAAGCACAACCAAGTAATATTCAGCATCTTTCACAAGGGTTGCGCACATTGCACCCAAATGAGGCCTCTCAGTTCGCTTGACAACAGGTTTAATTTTGATTAAGGGCAGATCCACACCACACATTTAAAGCATATGCCTTCCCCCAAATAATACTGGGAACTGTCATTTCCCTCTCACAAAAGATACATTTCCCAGCATTCTTAACAAACCAGTTCCCAGGATTCTTTGAGAGAAGGCATTGGATGTGGTTTAAATGCATCGTACGCTTTTCTCCTAAGAGTTAGAAGCATCTTAGTCATCTTACATTACACACATAAGCTCACATCCTTACATTCTACTTTGGTGTCCACCCTTGGTTCCATTCTCAAAAGACACTAACACATTTCGAATGTCCACTTCGCCCATATAATAATAGACCAAAAGAACAACTCTCCCTGTAATCATAATTAGTTCACGTGAGTGAGTCTTCAGCATGTGCCTTCAGATACATCACTCTCTCATCAGCTGGAATGATACAAACAAAATCCTGTCCAAGAATTGTACTTGATTCAATGGAAATTAGTCATACTTAAATTCATTTGTGAATGACAGAGTTGAAGTGTAAATTGGGTTGTTTTTATTTTATGTATTTTGTGTTTTTTATATTGTGATTTTCTCCTGTGAGCCACCTGAGACCTGTGGATATAGGGCAGTATATACCGTATTTTTTGCTCTATAAGACTCACTTTTTCCCTCCTAAAAAGTAAGGGGAAATGTGTGTGCGTCTTATGGAGTGAATGCAGACTGGGCAGCTATCCCAGAAGCCAGAACAGCAAGAGGGATTGCTGCTTTCACTGCGCAGCTCTTGCTGTTCTGGCTTCTGGGATTCAGAATATTTTTTTTTCTTGTTTTCCTCCTCCAAAAACTAGGTGCGTCTTATGGTCTGGTATGTCTTATAGAGCGAAAAATATGGTAAATTTTAAGAGGAGGAGGAGGAGGAGGAGGAGAAGAAGAAATTGACCCCCCTCTCTCTAGCTGGGACTATTATGGAACAGCTACTTGCAACTTTCATGGTCATTTTTGGATTTAAAAAATAACACCATACTCTTCCCTCCTCTTCCCATTTGTAGTCATATTCACCGCAGTTTTATAAACAGAAATATCCAAAGTTGTACAATCTTACTACTATTTAAAAGTAGCCGAGTTGAATGGAACTCACTCCCAGGAAAGGAGGTATAAGACTGCAGCCTTGATCTCAAATCATATCTTTATTCATATTCAATTGTTTGAATGTCGTCACTTATGTCGCTAAGAGGAGCAACAGTGACACAAAAAAAGGGAGGTTATCGGCAGACCTGAGAAAATCCCAAGGTTTGGTACAATTGTACAATGGTACAAAATAAATGTTAGGAAAACCGCTCCGCCCCCATGAGTTTTGGGGTGGGAGGAACATGCTGGTATTCAGTTCCAGCTACATTGAAATCTACAATTTCTCCATTGGCTTCTACAGGCAGCTCTACCTTCTATCCCTGGGGACATTTTAAAACCAAGATTTATAACCACGTGAACCTGCCTGCCTGGCAAGATCTTCACTGGAGGCTCTTGTCTGAATGCTCCCTGCAACAGGAGGTAAACTGGTGGCATCAGAGAGAGCCCATATGATGGTGGCATCCCCACAGTGGAACACTCCCCAGAAACACTTGGCTGGAAACTAGTTCCTAGTGTGTTAGTTTCATTACCAGGTGCCTAAAGCTTTTAAATTGTCCAAAAACCCTTTTTACACTAGGCAACTAATTTTGCTGCCATAGCCTTTTTGTGTTTGTTTCTGTTCAGCTTTTTGCTTTTACTGACTTTATTGTCCTTTTATTGTCCATTACAGTGATATCATCAGCCAATGTGGAAGCCTTACGCTGAAAGGCAAAATATACATTTAAGAGAGACACACATAGACATCCAGCAAGGATGGAAACTAGCTTCAATTCCAGCACCCCTTGGTTGGATGAGAACTCCTAAAAACTGGTGCTGCATGCATAATTCCCAGGGCATCCTGAATTCAGGGCTGTTCTCACACATCCTTAGTCAGATGGCCAATAGCAGCACCAATCACCTTGTCTTTCTGACAAGTAGGGGGAGTCGACTGCCCCTTTCCACATCCAGAGGCACCTGGCCAGATAGTGACAGTGACATGTACAGAGTTGGTGCACAAAGCAGCAGAGATAGATCAAAGCAAAGTCCACCATGAGTTCAGCTAAAGTAGATCTTCCTCAGTTGTTGACTGTGGAACAACTTATGCTTACCATTTTTCCTTCTATAGACAAGACATCCTCCTTCCTAACCTTTTAAGCTGCATACACAGTTCTTTGGATTGCAGCCCACATAGAGAATTAAGTTCTATTGACTTTAGGGCCATTCAAGAAGGATTTGCTTTTATTTATTTATTTGTTTGTTTGTTTGTTTGTTTGTGTGTGTGTGTGTGTGTGTGTGTGTGTGTGTATTATATATATATATTACCTTGGATGTGCAGATACATCCACAGCAGCAACCAGGACTGACTTCTGAGCAAATGAGCACACAAGATAGGACTGCCAGGCTCCCGTCTTACAACTAGAAAGTCCCAATTAATACTGAAACACTGAAGTTCAAAGTAAGTCTGATTAGGGTTAGGCTGCTTTCAAGATAGAACAAGAAGGAAACATGGCAAATATTTTCATTTGGTACTAACCTTTGATGCAGAGTCCGGCCATACTCTTTTCCAAACGGACTGTCCATTTGGTTACACGCATTTGGAAACCTGTAGAGGCTGCAGCTGCTATCTTCGAACACAGACCGTTTGTCTTTTCCAAAGACTCTGGTAGAAACTGCTTCAAACACTTTGTAGTCCATCAGTGCCTGGCACACTCTCACAACTTTAGTCCGGGAAATATCTACATTGCCAAAGTATTTGTTCTGCAGAAGGTGGGCATAGACGACGTCTACTGCATCGGAGCCAATAAAACAGTCGTTAAAAGATTTCAGGTTCTGACGCCGCTTTTTCACTTCAACTTGGCTCTGAAGTGCGTTGATAATGCTGCTCCAGACATATGTGGCTCCAAATGGTCTCTGTGCCAAGCTGAAACCTAAACACGCAATGCAAGAGATGTATTTCAGTGAGTTTTCTGGAAGCAGATTATGGACCTACCCAATATTTTTAGGAGTCACTTCCAAAAGTGTGCATCATTTCCCATGGAAATATTGGTGGAGCCCTTTTACTGGCAACATTAGCTAAACAAGGTCTCTAGCGCAGGGATGGGAAACCTTTTGCCTGCCAGGTGGAGTGAGATTCCATCTCCCATAAACTTCAGCCAGTATGGTCAATGGTCAGGGATGATGGACTCTGGGACTCCAACATCTGGGGAAGGACAGAGGCTCCCCAACCCTGCTCTAAGGTTTGACTCGAGGGAATATAACAGTTATGTGCCCGTAACTATAAAAATGCTATCAGTTAGCAGGGCTGGGAAAGATTTCCCTCTGCCAGACACAGAGACCCTATAAAGCAGATGTCAGACAATTATTGACAATATTGGGGATCTTCATTTTCTCACTGAGAAACTTTTGTGGGATACTTTTTGTGGGAGAGTCTTGCCAACACCTGCCCTAGATTCTTCTATGCAAGGCTGCCATTTCAAATTCCTGAGGTGGGGGAGGGAAAGAGAAAGAAGGTATTTTACAGGTGACCATGATTCTTCACAAGATTGTAAAAGCTCTTGTATCCACTCAGGATTAAAGTTGCAGAGAGAGAGAGAGAGAGAGAGAGAGAGAGAGAGAGAGAGAGAGAGAGAGAGAGAGATGTATTTTAAAAGCATGTGTTGTGGTTACTATTTGTACTTTATAATTACAGCAAAGCCATCAGCACAGAACGGTCTTTTTTATTATTAAAACAAATGCCTGAGACACACACACCTGGTACATTCACCCATCAAATTTTTATGCCTATGACCATAATATTTATAGTCAAGTACTGGAGGATGCAAAGGCTGCCCCAGAACACCTAAATCTACTGGTACTGTCTGTATCAGACCAGTAAACTCAAATGCCTGAGTAGTTCTGCCGAGATTAAAAAAACCCAGTTCCTTTTTTAAAACAAAAAAAATCTACCATACCATAGCCAACAGCACTACAGCTTTTCTAATTCTTGTTACCAAACAGACCCCAGGGAAAGCTTTGTTTGCTAACAACATTGGAGTCAAGACTACCCAAACTGAGAGGAAAGTATTTCCTCTCCTGGAAGACAGTCCATAAGAGACCAGCTCCTGCAGATTTACATATATGAACTTCCATAGGGATCACACAGCCAGCGTGAATTTGATCACACTTAAGCAGCAATTTATCCACGGCTATATGTTAAGAAGGAACCCAATATGCTGATGAATAGCGCCTCCGGCTTTTGGAGAGCAGTTCAGTTACGAGAGACAGAACAGACCTATTGCGGGAAGCGAGGGAATGAAAGCACTTTATGAAATTAATGTAGAAATGTGAGCAAGTAAAGCAAGCTAGAAGAGCTTCCTCTGTCGAGGAAAGGCTACTTGCATATTACCCAGCGACTCCAGCCAACCTGAAGAAACAGGCCACCAGCTCTAACCACACAGACAGAGAGAGATAGCCTGCCCAGCGGCAGGTCCGGAAACAGCAAACCTACCAGAGCTGAGAGGAGGAAAGTCCACGCCATCCTAGCCCTTAGGCACAATAATTAACATTTTTAACCTCTTATATGTGTTTGTGAGAGGGGGTGGAGGAGTTATTGGTTTGTTTTGTTCTTGTTTTTATTATGCGTTTTTCTACTGCGATCCGCCCTGAGATCAGTATACAAGGGCAGTATACAAATTTATAATAAAATAGGATTCTGCCGGAGCAACTGGACCCCTCCAGAATAAGAGCCAAACAACAACAACAACAACAACAACGCTCTGTTGACCGCCCGGCTGACCTTCCAACAGGGCTAAGGCCAACCATTCCCCCAGAAAAGAGGAGATAGCCGTCGAAGGGAGAAGATACGGGGTTGCATCACAGCAACCGCGGCGGGTCGGGCCAAAGGTCCATCCGTCGATCAGACCCGGGCGCTGCCTCCACCTGCGGCCGGTCAGAGAACGCGCCTTCCGCCCGCCCCACGGGGCGAAATTGGGGAGGCGAGGGCGCGAGATAGGCGGCTTTGCATATGACTTTATAGGAGCCGACCCTTAAGAGCGAGAAGAGGCGGGGAGCCCACGGCACCCACCTGCCTTAAGTGGAGGCGCTTTGCCCCGCAGTATCTCTTCCCCCCCGAAGAACATAAAGAAGCAGCCGCGAAGCCGCCGCCTACCTGGAGGCTTGTTAGCCGGACTGTACACCGCGCAGAGATTCAAAGCCGCCGCCTTCTCCTTCACGCTGGCCATAGCGCCGGCCGGTTTCTGCCTCGGCGTCCCCGGGAATGAGCGGAGCAGCCCGGCCACCTCGCGGAGGGGAAATAGGCGGCGCTCGCACGCAGGCGCTGCTCCTATTGGCTCGCGTTGGCGGCGGGGGCGGAGCCCGCCCTCTACTTTAACAAGCCGAAGGACAGCCGCTGGGCGTTTTGGCCGCCGCGGCGAAGACAACGGTGCGCTTACCAGAGCTTCCCTAAAGGGGGTTGCTGTGCTCATGGGGTGCGTTGCAGAGGACGCTCCCACCCACACAAAGGCTCCCGTTTCTCCCTCTAGCTCTAGGGAGAAGCCAAGAGTGAGCCACCTTCTTTATCAGGCTTCTTCAATCTCGGCCCTCCAGATGTTTTGAGACTACAATTCCCATCATCCCTGACCACTGGTCCTGCTAGCTAGGGATCATGGGAGTTGTAGGTAAAAAAACATCTGGAGGGCCCAGGTTGAGGAAGCTTGTTCTGTATGTTTGCATTGCATACACGGGTTTAGAGGGGAGTGGGGTCAGCTCACATCTGCCGGCTGGCTTGCCTGTGAACAGGGAACACCCAATACATTTTGGCCTTTTTGGCACCTGAGGCAAACCTCAAAATGGCGCCCCATCCTCCCCCCACTAGGGAAGAAGGGTGAGTGAAGATCTGCATCAAGAACAAGGGGGCGGGGAATAATAATGATCTGCCACGGGATCTGTGGACCCTGCCATCTGAGGCGATTACCTCACCTCACCTAATGGGTGGGCTGGTCCTGATTGGTGGAAAGGTCTGAAAGGAGGAGTAGTAGTGGACTTTGGGCTCTCAAATTTCAGCAGCACCCTATGCGACACTAAGATTTGGCACCCCTCGCCTCCCTTGCGACATTGTTGTGACACCCCCTGAAACCTCCAGTGCCACTGCACTGGTCACACTACATAAAACCTCCTCTGGAAGGAAGTTGGTCTGTGTACAGATTTCCATGTGGATTTCAGGCTGAGTGCAAGTGAGGGGAAGGGTGAGGGGCTATTACTTGGACTCCTGCTTATAAGGGTCCCAGTAGGCCTTTGCCCATGGTGTAGGGTAGTCTCTGCATTGTACCCACGCCCCCTCCCTGTTAGCCCCTCTTCTTTATAAAGGTCTCAGGTAGCAGGGCATGTGAAAGTGTGTTCCCTGCTCTTTGCACGTTACAATCTTGGTGGTGGGAGCATTTTACCCCCATCAAATTCATATTAACCAAAAGTCTCCTGTTGCCCATGGTCTCAGATGTAGCAGCCTATGCAAAAATGTGCAAGCTTTGATTGTTGAGATAGAATTCATTTACCTTTATTATTATACTAATATCTCACTTTTCCTCCCCAAGTAGCTCAAAGTGGGATATAAACCCTAGTCCCCCAGGTTGGTCCTAAATACACCACTCCTGGAAATTTTGAGCTGAAAAAGACCTGAAAGTGCGGATACTAGCATTGGGGCAGATTCAATTCTACTTGGAATGTAGTCTACAAATTTACAGAGTTTATATCAATGTTGTTTTAATGTGTCCAGAGAACCCTGGAAACTGTTATGTTGGAATATTCACCTCAGAATATCACAGTCACTATGGATTCTGGAGAGAGGGAATGCCTTTTTAATATGCCCACATAATCTAATCTGAGGCAAAGCTCAGCCATGGACCTTGTCTAGTTCCTTTTTCTATTTTAAATTGATTCGTTATCACCTTGTTAATAATTAATTTTGTATTCTGTTCTGTATATACAGCTTGTATCCCTTTTATAAACTTTTTTCCATATTCCATTTCTTCCATCACTTTCTTAATAAAATCCCAATATATATTATCAAACGCTTTTCCCGCATCTATAAACATCATTGCTGCTTTTTACACATTTCTTACTTCTCGATATTCTATTACATTTAAAATATTTCTTATATTATCTTTCATCTGTCTCCCTGAAAGGAATCCTTCTTGATCTGGATGTATATAAACATTTAAGACCTTTTTCAGTCTATTAGCTAAAATATTAGCAAATATCTTGTAGTCAAGAGGTAAAGTACGGTACCTTTGAGCACATCATGAGACCGTTTCCTCTTTTAGTGTGTTGGTGTAGCTTAGTCCCCACAGTTGTTTGACCAGGGAACAGAATATTAACTGCAAGGTGACTTTTAGCCAAACTACAGTACTTCAAGCTATCAGAGTCAAGCATTGTCATACATGCTGCAGTCATAAGCAATGACTAGCTGTTCTGTGTCTTTCATTTCTATCTGCTTTATAACAATCGCTAATGCACGTATACCGGAGTCAAACATTTTTACACCTGATCATATCTACAAACTCAGCTTCTTATAGGGCACAGAGTAGCAAAAAAGAAAGAAAAAGCCCTGTTCCATTTCCTGATAAAGTTGTTCATTATCATAACCAATAGGATATTTGGACATACTGTGCAATCTGGGCCTATTTCTAAACATTATTAAAAACTGGAATTCAAACAACTTGCAGAACAATGAGGTTTTGAGTTTGACAATTTTACTGTTGGGGAGTTGCTGAAATAAAATTACACACCAGCAACTGAGCCTCTGTAAAATTTTGAATGGTTCAGGATGATTATGCCTACCATACCAAATTTATAGACACAAGTAGCAGCATAGCAGCATAGCAACATACACAATACACTGTTAATCAAAGAACATACTGAAAAAAATTACGGTATCTGCTTGGTACACCAGGACATTCAGATCTAGGCCAGCACACAATGAACCAAATGTGTTGAGGTCACACTAATCTTTGTTTTATTTTGTTAGATGAAAAACGGATGTCAGTGCAATTGTAGTATGTTGCTTCAGAAGAATGAACCACTATTTTAAAAAATCATTCATTTTTTCTTGTGATAATTCAGCCAGGTCCGTTTATATGAATGAATATATTTGTTTTGTTATGCTCATCAATGTCATTTAACAATTGTATTAACAAGGGGCTTTCCACAAGGCCTATTTTTTAAAAAAAATGCCCCTTATTTCAGATTCAGGAAAGATATTCATTTATTGTAATCCAGGAGAAGGTTTTTCTATATAAGCATAAAATAATTAATATGTAAGTGTCTTATGAGCTTCAGGCACCAACTTAAGACTTGGTGATTTCAGCACACTTCTTTATGAAACTGATTTGTTTTTTAAACCTTTGTCAGATGACCCATTTTTGTATTGATTATCCTTAATGCATTTTTGCTTGATTTTATATTGTTTTGATTTTAATGGAGATCCTGTAAACTACATATTGTATTGGCCTGAAAATAAGCTGCACTTTCCCCCCAAATCCGATCGTGAAAAGTTAAAAGTGCAGCTTATATTCACAACCTTATGCCATCGGTAAAGTGGTGCGGCTCCACCCCCCAGGAAGCAGCCCAGAAGTGTGGGGCAATGGCGCCCGTCCCATCCACAGCTCCCAAGCCGCCAAATTTTAAAGATGCCGCATATTTGCAGGTTTGGCTTATATTTCTGCCAATACTCTGCAATTTCTAAAATCCAATGATAACTTTGGGCTTTTCAGATGTTTGATGGGGTGAGCTGAGTTCTTCTAAATGTAACTAGGGTAAGAAACAGTGACATGACAAACTGCGCAGCAGAGGCTCTGCACAAACTATACCTTTTAGAGCACGTTCCCTTGAAGAATTCTGGGCACTGTGGTTTGTTAAGGGCTGCTGGGAATTGCTACCCTGTGGGGTAAACTACAATGCCCAGAATTCACAGAGGGAAAGAATGTGATGGCTTTAATGGTATAATGGGTACTATATACCCAAAGAGAGCTAGGTCCTAGGGAAGGCAGCTCCTGAAGTAAGCAGTGGGGAGCAAAGTAAGCAGTGGGGAGCAAAGCATCCTTGGTATCTGATCCCTAGGAAGTCCCTTGCAGGGGAAACTGGGCAATTAAAATAGATTTGCAGAAGTTTAATATACTGAGGCTACAGTCCTATACACTCTATACTGGAATTACACTGGAACTGAGGAGGGTACACTTTTGAGCAGACATATACTGTATATGTGCTGCAAAAGGTTTGGGCTGGCCATGCTTGTGGAAAGGGTGAGGGTGAAATAGCAAAGGTCAGGTCGCAATCTGGCCCAGAAGCACAACCATGTGTTAATTGTGCCTTGCCAGTGGTGTAACAGACAGGGAATTACCTTGTGAATTGTCCTGAGATCTATGATGAAGGGCAGTAAAGGTAAAGGGACCCCTGACTATTAGGTCCAGTGGTGGCCGACTCTGGGGTTGCGACGCTCATCTCGCTTTATTGGCCGAGGGAGCCAGCATACAGCTTCCGGGTCATGTGGCCAGCATGACTAAGCCGCTTCTGGCGAACCAGAGCAGCACACGGAAACGCCGTTTACCTTCCCGCCGGAGCGGTACCTATTTATCTACTTGCACTTTGTCGTGCTTTTGAACTGCTAGGTTGGCAGGAGCAGGGACCGAGCAACGGGAGCTCACCCCATCGCGGGGATTCGAATCGCCGACCTTCTGATCGGCAAGTCCTAGGCTCTGTGGTTTAAGCTAGAGCGCCACCCGCATCCCATGAAGGGCAGTACGTAAGTCTAAAAAACAAGCAAAAAACAAAACAAAAAACAAGCAGGATTTTCTTTCACAGTGGGAATAAATTTTGGAGTGACATGGTAACTGATGGGATCTTCCTTGCTTTGGCAAGTGATTGAGATGATGTTTGTGTCAGATTAGCACAAACCGAGAAAGAAAATAATCAAGCAGAGGTTGAATACTACTTTTCTTTTCTTAGATAGGCTTCATATTTTACGCTAACATTAAGAAAAAGTTTAGAAAATGGCTCAATTCAGGTGGTAAGTCTAGGTTTTGTTCATGCAGAATAGTTCACCACATCACAAGTTACTGTAGTCTTCACTATATCTTCTTTAATTTAGTGTTTGGAGCAGCACTGATGTTTCACTTTATATTAGTATGAATTGCTTCTTTGGTTCCTGTGTGTTGATCTTGGATTATACCGAATGGTTATTTACCATAAATATTTCATAGACATTCCAGTTATTTTTTAATGACTCCTCATCTGCATCTTTCTCCAACCTATGAACAATGGCTTCATTCAATCAAAATGAAGCCATTCTGAAGAGACCAGCACATGGAATACATAAACAATTGCTTATGAAAATGTGCTCTGTGTCCATTATCCTTGAAGAGACAAGTAGACTTTCAGCATATAGGTCACATATACTGAAAAGAAATAAAATCCACACAAGTTAACACTACAGAAACACAGAATGCTTATTTATTTTGCATAGTTTAGGCCTGCCCTTCATCATGTGATCTCAGTGTACATTACAATATAATTAAAATAAGAATTCCAAACAAGTTCAGTCGTGAAAACCTCCAGACTTGCAGCAGTAGCGAACATCCCAAAAATCTCCAGGCAAAAATAGGTACATATTTGCCTAGTACCAAAACACTGGAAATATTGGTGCCAATTGGGTTTCCAGAAGGAAAGAATTCCACAGGTGTGGAACTACCACAGGGAAGCACCTATCTCATATATAAGTGCAATTTTATCACATAAAAGCAGCAAATGTTATAAATTGCTCTGCTTCCAACATGGCTAATACAGTGCAGCTATTCAAGCACTATGTGAAATACATTAGCTTGGATCCTTATAACCCCATGAATGGGAACTCTGCCCAAGGATTGTTTCTGCTGGCACCTGGTTTCCACCAATTGCCCTTTCATCTCCCTGTGTACCCCAAAAATCTGCTAAAGTGTTGTGGGCCCAGTTCAAGGGAGAAGGTGCTAGCCACAATCACCTAGCCACTTTTAAGCAGTGGTAACTTTCCTGAATCAAAAGCCTGAATCACTAACAGAAGGAAAGCTCGGAATCCAAACCAGTGGTTGTTTGAAATGCATTCTGCTGATATTCGAAGGGTGACAGGTGACCAATATTGATCAAGTAATTCATACTAATGAGTAGGCTAAGTCTTCCAAAGTAACAAACCATGACTGAATTTCTGTAATATAAACAATGAAAGTGTGGAGTGGGTGGGTGCTACATTGAAAAAAAGCCACCAAAAACAAGACATTTCATGTCATTTGGAGCTTCTTGAGGCTATACCCCTTTAAAAAAAATTAACGTGTGCAGCTGAGACAAAAATGGCAACTATAATAGATATTAATGGCTTAGCAAACTCAGGTGCTGAGTTAAAATGGTTATGTAACTCAAAACGGGGCTACTGGTGAATAATGGGAACTTTTGCACAAATAGAAAAAAAAATCTTAAGCAGGTGATACTAACAGTTGTAACACTCGCCTTAAAAAAACAAACACCTCGTTGAGGAAATGGTCATGCCGTCATTTCCTGCCAATTCTTGAACCACAGCATATGCAGCAGCAGTTTCTCTCCCATGTTTTGCAACTGCGCCCTACCCTTCCACCTTATAGGAATTCTGAGTTTCCAATGGCAACTTACAATGTGGCACAGCTAAATTATGTGTGAAAAGTAGAGAAATCAGGTATATGTGCATGCATGCAAGTGTTACATATATGTGAAGCCTGTGGCCACCATTTGGTCTCTAAAAAAACCATATTTGAATCATTATACTAACGGAATACTTTGCAAATTTACAAAGCCGCTTGCCTTAGTCACTCCCAATTCTTTCAGTTTAATGTTTTCCAGCTTAATAAACCACTAAACAGCATTTTGAAAAAGTGTCTTTACTTTAATGAGCTTAGTAACATCAAATCAACAATACAAAAATGTGATTTCTTTTTCTTAGCTTTATACATTATTGTGGACCACCTGAAAACTGGACTAAAAAAGCACCTCTCATTAGTCCTGGCCTAAATGTTTGCAGTACATAAAAGGATAGATATTACTATGCGTTTTGTGAATGAAACGTGAACATTAACTTAAATAGCATACAAATATAGAAGGAAGTGCACTGTGTAATACTACAAAAATGTATGTTAGTGTAGGATGAAAAATGTTAAATTGCCATTAACAAATCTGAAGTTACTATACACTGATTTTCAATGTCCTAGTATTGGCTTGTTTAAATTATTTAAACTATTTAAATTATTTTAAATAGTAGTAAAATTTTAAATATTTAAAATATATTTCCTCTATGAAGACCTGTTTATTGGAAGACAGTTTGAGTTTCCTTTTTAACATATATTACTTAAAGCAAAAGGAAAATGATACAATGTTCTGTTAAAGAAGGCTGTACAATCCAGTTGTATCACTCTTGATGCATACCGAGGCTTAAAAGGAGGGAAAAAATAATCAAATGATATACATCATCTAGAGATGTGGAAATAAAACAAATGTTTGTTGGATTACCAATATGCAGGTGCAAGTATTTAGTTTAGCACAGTGTTATCGATTTGTTTGCTTGCCCCCACTGATAAATTAAAAAAGAATGAGAACTTCATGTTTATACATTTGAGTGGGTACTGAATATTTGGAAATCACATGCACATCTGTAGCCAGCCAGTTCCACATTCTTGCAGTATTATGAGAATGCAGACACACAAGTGATGAGTGTGTATCCTATTGATGTATCCTATTGAAATCAGCTACATCACAATTCTAAATACAAAGTGGAAGAAAGTCTGAATGGTTTCAACATATATTGTATTTAGGTGATGTTTCAGCTGTTCAAATTCTATAACTCTACTTATTGTAAGCACACTAGCAATTCTCCAAAGCATATTCAGCACTCTCTCAAAATTGCTACTTGCAGGGGGGTGTCCTTGGAAGGAAGAAAACACAAGGCGGTTATCTGAGACGAGTAATGTTCCATTTTTATCCCAGAATATTTAGAAAATGTCTCTGAGCAAATAACCGTATTTCTCAAGTAACGTTGCTGTTACTCTGCCCCTTTATGGCTACAAAACATATACCCTGAATGCAACAAATACACAATTATTGCTACAGCGAAGGCAAATTTCTTCAGTCTGTTGGTATAAGATGCCTAAAATCTTCGCTTACATTTTTTTTTTTTTCCCCAATGGCATTTCATTCTCCTAAACTTGCTTGATTTTGGATACATAAAACACTGTCTGCCTAGCATGGTTATGTTCTCTGTTGTTTACAGGAACCATGGAATATGCTTAAAACTAATTAGAGGCTTCTCAGTTAAGAGAGAAATGATGGTGTGCAATTGTGCCTAGGAATACACCCAGGCCCCTACAACTGTAGACCTTTTCCTGCGCCACAGAGTCACAGAAGACATTGGGTGTGTTCCAAGATGTCCACACTTCATGTGGGACAGTGATTAGGCCTAATAGGCCTCACCAATGCTCAACATGAAGTTGTGTACCTTAGAACAGACACTCTTTGCAACGTACAGGCATTTCTTGAAACACAGGGAGGGCAAACAAGCTGATGCAAAAGAGTTCTCTGAGGGTAGGAAGTTGAATACCCATCTAGCAATACAAAACTGTCTTTTCCATTCTACTCCCATATTCCTGAGAAAGTTCCTTATTTATCGTTCACTTGATAAAGTTGCCACCGACTCAGCACGATCCTCCCAATTACTCAGAAGTAAGTTGCAATGATTTAAACGAGACTTAGTCCTAGGTAAGTGGGCATAGGCTTTCATCCTGGGTCTACAACATGGGGCAACCCCTGTTCTTTTGTTGAATTATTAAACCAATATATGTGTAAGCTTGTGTTGAGATGTGTATTACTTTGCTGTAGAAGAACACATTTTGATTTTGCACTTTGAACCTTCAGTGACTGGTTCTTAAGTATTTCAATTCTAAAATGAGAAGTATGGTAGTGTCTTCCTCCAGCTGAGCAGGCTATTTACATGATGGCCCCAAGGATATTGCATCTACATTATAAGAAGACTTTCAAATATCTTCCTAACACAACATACTCTCACAGAGCAATGCTACAGACGCCTGCTCAAAAAAAAAATCTCAGAAGTTCTACAGGGCTTAGATAAGCAGGTAAAAGATTGCAGCCTTAATTATAAGTGAAGATGTACATTTGTTTGCAGGGAGTATGTATATATGCTGAGGTTTCCAAGATAATTCAGCGGTATTACGCTTCTTTTTTGCAGGTAAAATTCATGCCTGAAATGTTTCTAGGAAAAAGATCAAGATGCAGCCCCAACACTGGTATAGTTTGAGTCTAGACCATTAGTTCTTCTACAGAACTAGCAGAGATACAGCAAAATCACAGTCACAGTAATACAACTTGGCTTTTTTCAAGGCAAGTGCAGTATGAAGATATTTTAAGACAAATATCAACAAGAAATTTACCAAAATTTTCATTGCATTCCGCCCCCCATCAGAAAAACGAAGTACCACCACATCCTACAATATAAAAACCTTTTGAAAATGCAGAGGTAAACCAACATAATAGGTAATCAAGATCAAAAATGTTGTCCTTTGATATTTTGAAATCCTAGTTTAATTCATGATCACAGCCTTTCATTATTCTTTACAAATCTAAGGTGCAATGAACATATGTACAACTAAAGAAAATACACCATGCTACATACAAGAATATCCTGATTGGCTAGTGAATGAAGAATTCTGCTTTCTTGGTTGAAATTAAGGCACTAAGTGGCAGTGAAAGGACAAATGAATTATATATATATATATATTTATGTATATATATTATCTGACAAAAGTACAATATGTTTAGTCCTTTTACAAATCCAAGCAGAGGACTTACACATTTTGAATCCAAGACTGAGGTAAGGCATTCTGTTGGCAGATGAAGAAATTTTCCTACTGATCCGAGTTTAACACATTTGTAGTCTAAGTGGGACTACTGGTCCTACTGATTAAAAAAATAATCCAGCTGAGAAAGACAACTACAAAAGAATGTCTGAGGATTTGAAAAGGCACCAAGAAGCAAACAGTTCTGCCATTACCAATTTTTTAAAAATGTCAGCTGTGTTTAACACTGCATATATAGTCTAGCCAATCATCAGTCTTCGGTATCCAGAAGAGAAATGTAGTAGCTATTCAATGACAATTTCAATTATTCATGTTATTTTATTAAGAAATTTATTTTCATTTATCAGAAAATAAAATGCAGTGTTTAAACACAACTTAACTTATAAAGCAAACTTATAAAGTCTAGTATGTCTTATTCCTGGTTAACACTGGAGGAAACCTGTATAAACAAAAGGATTATCTTAAGATATAGTTTACAATATGAAATTAATATATAAAAATGAACAGAATTTACTGAAAACCTTGAAAAGTGTATTACAAAGATACACAAAAAAATTGTAAGCCACAATATTTTCTCTGTGAAAAATACAACTATTTGTGAGATAAAATGTACAACTGATTTCTTTCCAAAGGGAAAAAAAAGCACAGTATAAAGAAAAATACGTTTTTCTTCAAAATAAAAAATGGGGGAAATAGTTAAAGTCACTGTTTTTCATTACAATATAATTTGACACAAAATAGCCGTCAAAGGATTGCACCAACTCCATGTTCAGCCTCCTGAACATAACAGCAGTAAAAGGAGTCCATAAAGCAGAATGAGAATTCTGAATTTGTGATGGCGATTATTCATGTACAGAATTTCATGTCATATTAGCTCTGTTTGCAAAATGTAGAAGACTCTACTTGATCAGACAAATGTAAATATTTGTTTACCACCTAGACTCTTCCTAGTGTACAGAGCCAGAAAAAGCCATGGTATTTTCACCGTAGCCCAAAAATATAGATTTAGTGCATGCTTTGATCATTTCAAAAATAAACCTGTCATTTCAATACAAGAGTTTACAAAATAGGGAAAAAAAATCATTCTTCAGATTAAAAATGCAGTGAGGTTCATTTGTAGTTCCATTTTCATGGCAGCATAATTTTTCCACGGAACCAAGAACACCACGGATTCCTCAGACTCAGAATAGTCTGGCATGACCAGATTAACCAGAGCTTCTCTGACCTTTCAGTTTCTCGTGATGAGTGCTATAGAGGGGGAAAATGTAACATTTGGGACAGTGTCTGTTATGAACATTTCTGCTGTACATGATTCAAAAGTTCACCAAACTTCTCAAAGAGGTCTTCTACCCATTTCATATTTTTCATGCACTGCTGTACAATCTCCTCCTGGCCTAGATCTGCACTCTTCTTTTGAACGGAAGAAATCTATTGAGGAGCAATGGAAGCAGGAGATTAGTTTGCAGGTATCTATTCATTCTCAATACTCTCAGAAATCAGAGGTCTTACGTTTTAGTGGATTTATTCAGCCACCCACAAACCACCTGTGACCAAGGGACAACCTCATAAACAAAATACAATGCACTGATACTAATGAACTTCCTTACGCAGCCAAGAAGGTTCCTTGGCTGAAGCTCTGTTTCTGTACTCATGAACAACCTACAATATTATTTAACGACTTTACACTCCCTGCAGGTATGCAGCTTGCAAGTACTTCTGGACCCAGTGCTGTCACTTGAGGCTCAGGTGGCCTTGGTGGTGAAGAGTGCCTTCTATTGGCTTTGGCCAGGTTGCTTACCAGGGCAAGATGGTTTGACCATATAATACCAACCCTAGCCCAACTGCATTGGCTGCCAATGATTTTCTGGGCCCAATTCAACCTGCTGGTTTTGACCTATAAAGCCTTAAACAGCTCAAAACTACACTACCTCAAGGACTGCTTCTCTCTATATGAAACAACTGGGACCTTGCAATCATCATCAGAGGCCCTTCTTCACGTGCCCCATCCACAAGAGGCCCAGAGGGCAGGAACACGAGAATAGGCAATTTCTGTGGTGGCTCCCCATTTGTGGAACACGCTCCCCAGGGAGGCTTGCCTGGCACTTCATTATGTATCTTTAGGCACCAGGCAAAAACATCCCTCTTCTTTAAGGCCTTTGGCTAATTATACAATCTATGGCCTTTTAAACTCTGTGTGTGTGGCAGCAGGGAGTACTGATTTTGTTTGTTACTATGGTATGGATTTTTGTGTGTTTTTCTATTGCAACCCTGTATAAAAGTAACTAAATACCATAAATAAAATTGGCAAGTTTTTCTTTTATCTGAGCTACCTGCATTCATTTCAATCCACAGAAATTGTTCAATGACTTAAGAAGTTTTCAGAATAACCTTAACATTTCCTGTTCACAAAAGCTCTTGAAAACCCCATATTACTGTAACCAACAAATCTTAGTATTTTAACTAGTATAACTTCCACAGCATTTTTATTTATTTTATTTCAGAACTTATGAACTACTCCTAGATTTATAGATAAATGTGACAGAATCAGATAGAAAAAACTAAAAAATTGCTATCATCAACTTGATAAAAACTGACCTCAACTTTACACCTCAGAAACATGTGGTATTTGTAATGATGGAGTGAGTGATATAAAGAGCACAATGATATCTTTTCTGGATCTACAGCAAACTCCTGCAGAGAAAAATAGTTTTTATTAGCCATGAAGTTAACTATGAACTGGTGAGTTTATTGGTACCAATAATTATTCTGACCACTCAGAGATAATATGCACTTGTGAATACATTCATCCACACAAGGCCTGGGTCTAGATTAATCCTTCAGTTTGAAAATGGAACTGAGATCCAGCAGAGACTCTTGCAAAGGGGGTTGAGGGAGGCACTGCTCGTTTTATTTCACTTTCCCACTGCAATCCCTGTGCATCCTCCCACATTGTTCCAGTGGCGGGTCCACCCTCCATAGCAGCTTTTCACGGGACACAGGGGAACTGGCAAAAATAACCCAGTTCCTGTGAATGGAGTTCACCCTTCTCAGTTTATAATGGGAACCCCGGGTTTAGTTCCAGCTAACACTACCCTGCGATTCTGCCCAGTAAAGCTTAAGAGGGCTTGGGGTGTCAATTTCATGCCCTTTAAGTTTTACCCTGTCTGATGATGATGCCTGGCTCCTCCTCCCTCTGATGTGCTTCTCAGATATCACAATGGATGAATAGGTGAATGCTGGTTTCTTGTTCACTCTCGGATTCTATTTTCTCTTAGGCATTTCACCCCCTTGCACTGAATTCTCTCTGTCCAAACATCACTGTGCAGCTGCCTTCAGTTTGCTGCTGCAGCAACTCCCCCATCTCCCTTACATTTTTCTCTTTCCCGCTTCAGATAGGCAAATTGCAGACTACTTATTTCTGTTTGCTATATTGATGAAAAAAACCCTTTTAGGAAATGTCTTCCATCATTTCCACCTGGGTATCTTATGATGGCATTCAATGAAAGCAGTTCAGTGGGGAAAATATTTGCCAGATAGTTAAATGTCTAGGGCTCGCAGAGGCACAGATTTAGAACAGAGATTCAGAGAACCACTGCAGTTGCTTACATACAGTATTAACATGTTTTGATACAGGTTGAAGTCAAATGTGAAAGCTACTATGTAGGGGGTTAAAAGGGCAACAAGGTAAGTGCAAAGGAAGCCATAAAGAAAACTGTCAATATTATCAGCCATAATGGCAGACCTGGAACCATCAGAGAGAGATGCTTACAGTAAATCTGACTGCACATCATCTTAGAAGTCCCATTTGAGTTCAGTGGGGCTTACCTACTCTCAGAGTAGGTACATGTAGGTCTACAGCCTCCAAAGGACCAAATAAAAAAAGGGGGGTAGGTTAGTACTTTTGTGTAACGGCTCATTCGTAAGGGAAATTAATACCTCCTGTTGTGAAATCTTTCATTTAGAGAGCCCCTTTTCTATTCTCTACTTCAACATATTTACCCTTTTGCATAAAGTTTAGTACCACATTTTAGATAATGCATATAAAGAAGATGATTCTAGAAAGGATATTAGTGTTCCATTAAAAATATAGCAGCAAACCACCCCCAAACACTTAAAAAAAACCACATACCTGTGCTAATTTTGAGGCTGCTTTAGAAATCCTCAGTGTTTTCTTGTTATAAGCTTTGCCATTCATTTTGATTCTAGGAATTACACTCACTCCAGTTTTTGTTTTAGAATCTCGATTGATTACGGTCAGTTCAGGGAAGCTTTCCAAAGCAGCCTTAGAAGAGAGCAACAAATTTTATTAGAATTCTTTGATAAAATAAGTCTTTAAAAGAATGCAGGAGCAATTACTGTTATTTAAGTTCTTAAAAATACATTCAGTTAATCCTGTTCAGGTGATTTACCCAATTAAGGTAAGATATAGTTTCATATTATGCTAACTGATGTTTACAGGAAGTCTCCCTTTCATCTGAAAATGCAGGATTATAGCTGGGCAATTTTTATCTGAAAGGATAAAAATATATACAAGAAATCCAATAGGAATTTGCACTGATGTTTTATTTGCGTTGTATGATTAGACACCACTTCCCAAAAGATCTCAAGCAATGTAAGAGCAGTAAATAATTAATAAAACCATTTAAACTATCGATACCTTGAGTGAACGCTCCAAGCTCAATTTGGACAGCAGCCTTTTTCTATTGTCATTTAGCATGCCATCAATTTTTCTCATATGAGGCAAAAGCAGCTCATCTGAAAAAGCAGAACACAATGTATGACACTTCAAAGCAAAGCAAGCACTGGCCAGAAGCAGAAAGAGGTAAGAAAAAAAGTAACAAACAAGCTCAGTAAAATATACCCAGGTGACTCAAACAAGTTAATCTGTATTTGTAATCTATATTTCAACCTATTTTGTATTTTATATATTGGAGTTTACTGTATACAGCTTAGATAATCAGTTTGAAGCAGAATCTAAACAAGCAAGATCTCTTGCTTGCCTAGATGGGAGGATTGAGGGATGTGTGTATAGAAACCTGACTTTTGCATGACTGGAATTAGCCTACAATACAAAGAGTCAAATCTGCCCACCCACCTTTGCCACTGGCCCCTCCCACCATTGACATGTGGCCCCTCCCCCTAGAAGGCTGCCCCTACCAGTGATCTACAGACTACCGTTTGGGACCCCTGAACTCTAAATGCTTGTGATCTTAAGCTGATGTCTTATCCATTCCTTGAACAAAGATATCATATGGGAAACAGAAATAAGCTACACAAAGTGAAAGGTTGAACACACTGTACCATTGCTCCTCTCCAACGCCAGCATAGTATCTGGATCCAAGGCAATACTAACAAGCAGTTCCATGTAGCTCCTAAATGTTTCTTTCATAGCTCTGGTGTTCAAAAAACGAGCAATAATAGGAGCTGGAGGTGCAGTGTCTGAAATACAGTATCAGAAATACAAATATATTGTTCCAATTGCATTTTGTTTACAGGCCTAGAAATTTATTACGATTCTGGTGACCTCTAGTGACCATTCAAAGAAATACAGATGGTTAATATGCATTATTTTAGTAAGGACTGAGCTGTTAAGATCCTTAACAGTTGAAAAAAAGCTTCAAATAATTTAAACAAGAACAACAAAATATGGATTCTTACTGGATTAGTTATAAGCTGAAAAACAGTGCTTAGGAGGAGTTATTTATGATTATACTGCATTCAAATTCAAGCTTAAACGTTTTCTTCATTTTGGAAAATTAGCATCCTTTGCTTTGAAAACCTAAATGAAACATCTGAAAATAACATGGCTTCTACAGAAGAATTAACCAATGCCCAAACACACTGCAAGTGCCACTTAAAATTAAATGTCAAAGAAGTCATTCCTAATAAGGACAGTGGAGTGGAGACTTGGGAGAAACCTTTCTGCCTGACAGAAATTGCCAAAGGTCAAACCAATCCACAGAGTGTTACCGACCCTATAGACAACACTGCCTGCCTCATCTCTTAGTTGCCTATGTGTTCTTGAGCATGCTGTCTGCAAAGAGTTGCAAATGTGTTGGCGTATGCTGTATGCATGTAAGCATCTCTTCACAGACACTGAGCTCAACAAACAAACATTTGGTAATGTTGAGCTGGGTCCAAGAGGTGCAGCCCCTGTTCCCTCCTCTATGCAAAGTAAATGTGTGCTGGCAATGTCTGCATAAGACTCTACTCATCCCACGTTATGAAGCAATATAAAAAAAGTTGCCCTCTTCACAAATGGTGGCTTTGAAATGTTCACAATTACCATGCAACAAAACGGAAAATTACATTTTGTGAAGCCATGATTCTACTAAAAGGGGGTAGGAAGAGCAGCACCAAAAGCAAGAGAAGTCATGAAAGAGGCTGAGCCTCAAAGTGGTACCAGTAATAAATCTTTACAAAATATAGTTTTTGCAAAATAAAGTCCAATGTGTTTCGGTTAAAAGCAACCTTCTTTGGGGCACTTATTAAGAATGAGGTTTTCCTATCAAGTTAGCACCTCTCCACCAAGTTTTGCTGAGAAATTTGCAAATCTTATTAATTTTTTTTGAAGATATTACATAATCAGAATACCTAGTTTTGACATTGTGGCACTTACCTTCCTCGTCACTCTGGAGTTGAGGGGCAGGGGGCAATTCTTCTTTCCATGTTTTCCGTTTCTTTGGTGGTGGTTCTGCCTTTATCTTTGGCTGCTTAGCTTTGGGTTTCACTACAGAAACTTTTGTTGTTGCAGGTGTAGTTTTTGATGCTGGAGGCTCAGGAGATTTGTTGATGCTAGTGCTTGGCTTACAATGGACAGGCCTACAAATTGAAAGCGAGAGTAAATGAAAGGAACTATTGTGAGTACGGGGACACGGGTGGCGCTGTGGGTTAAACCACAGAGCCTAGGGCTTGCCGATCAGAAGGTTGGCAGTTTGAATCCCCACGATGGGGTGAGCTCCCGTTGCTCGGTCCCTGCTCCTGCCAACCTAGCAGTTCGAAAGCACGTCAAGTGCAATTAGATAAATAGGTACAACTCCAATGGGAAGGTAAACGGCATTTCCGTGCGCTGCTCTGGTTCGCCAGAAGCGGCTTAGTCATGCTGGCCACATGACCCGGAAGCTTTACGCCGGCTCCCTCGGCTAATAAAGTGAGATAAGTGTCGCAACCCCAGAGTCAGTCACGACTGGACCTAATGGTCAGGGGGTCCCTTTACCTTTACATTGCGAGTACGAGTTTCACCTTTATAAACTGAATTAACTTCATTTAGGTTATTCATTAATTTAACCTCTATTATTCTCTCTGCATTAATGCCTTTATGGACTTTTACTCCATTTTCACCTGCAGACAAGCACAATTGTTTAAATGATCTAACTACTAGGAAAGATCCACTGCAGCATGATCAGACCTCTTCCGCTCATGCAACAGGGCTTCTCCTTCTCGTCCTCCCCCTGGACTCTGCACCCACCCAAAAAACAAATCTGCTCCAGAAGGGCAGAGCAGCTGATTTTGAGAGCACAGTGAGAGGAACTGGATGAGGAAGAAGTCCTGTTGCAAAGCAGGTTTCCATTGTGCAAGTGAGTGGTCATGATTAGATACAGCACACCGGTTCTGAATGTGTTGTTAGCTGGTAATCTGATGTGTTCAAATTCACTCATGCATACGCCAGGTTGCTCCCACCCAACCATTAGCTGCTGAAAGACTAACTAGTAGAATTTTGTGAATGGGAGAAAGAAGGAATGTCGCTTCTCATTTAACAGCAACCAAGCTCCACAGAAGGAACTAAGAGGAAACCCAAAGAATGACACTATTGGCTGGGGAAAAACATATCTATGAACAACATCACACAATTATGATTTAGAGCACTGCCAATGGGCTGCAGAGAGTCTTAGGGTCATGTGCTCATCATAATTCAATTTGTAATTCAATTCAGTTGTAAGGCAGCTTACAACATGAAAAGATACACATAATTATAAACATAAGTAGTCATAAACAAAGCACATCAAAAAGCAGCCAAACATAATAAACCATAAGATCCAAAAATTAGTAGCAATAACAGCAAAAAAAACCCAAAGCAATACTCCAACCCCAAAGTCTGTTCAGCAGCCTCAGCTTTCGTAGCTAGAGTCTGTCAGGCCTTCCCAAGCCAGGTGGAAAAAGGCTAGTAAAGCAGGGAGCAGGTCTTCCAGGACTCAGAGCTAAGATGCTCCCGTTCTGTTCTCCATTGTACACAAGGAGAGTGAAAGTTCCATATTCTCTTTTACCTAAACCTCAGTTCCCAAAGTTTGTACATAATGGGAAACAATGGTTTAGTCAAAAGTGAGCAAAGATACCTTCCCTCCTCTCTTATACATGGAAGAGAACCATGCACGCCCAAAGTGTGTAATTACGCAAACCAGTCCACGTTTTCAGTCTATTCTATTTGTTGCAACTACAAATAAATATTATGGATGTTTGCTGTAAAAAAATACAAAATATTTCTGTTAAAATCTACAAATGTTAAAGCTTTTCTTTTTGACACTTTATCTTATCAAAATAAAATACCTTGCAGATGGTACAGGCTTATTTCTGGGTCTCTTGGAACACACTCTGACATACTCTTTCTTGTTTGTATTTTCTATAAACTTCACGTATACTCTTTTGTACTTTGATTTTGCGTCTCCAAAATACCCAAGATACTGCAACGAGAAAAAAACGCAGACATAGTACATGCAGATTCTTGCACTCGATTTTGTACAGGATAATTTATACTTAAGTTTAAATAATGGGTTGCGTCCAGATATAAATGTGAGCACAAGGCATCTATCCCTCCTGAGGGTCCTCCAGGAAAGGGCTGGGATGTAACATGGGAGAGTTGAAGTAGGTGGGAACTAAGCCCAAGAGAGGCAGTGTAATAATGCACACACACCCCAAAAAAGCTAACACTATATTAGGCTGCATCAACAGAAATATCGTGTCCTGATCAAGGGCACTATTCTGCTTTGGTCAGACCACACCTGGAATACTGTGCCCAATTCTGGGCACCACAATTTAAGCAGGATATTGACCAGCGAGAACATATGCAGAGAAGGGCAACCAAGATGATCAAGGGTCTGGAAGCCATGCCTATTTTATTTATTTTAAATTTGTATACCACCCTTCATCTGTAGATATCAGGGTGGTTCAGAATATTAAAAAAATACAATATGAGGAATGGTTGAGGAAAATGGGTATGTTTAGCTGGTTTATCTGGTAAAGAAGAGAGTGAGAGAAGATATCATAGCCATCTTCAAATATCCAAAGAGGGAACAAGCTTGTTTCCTCCTGCTCCAGAGGCTAGGACCCAAACTAATGGATTTTGGAGATTCTGACTAAACATCAGGAAATTTTTTGATGGTAAGAGCTGTTGGACAGTGGAACAGATTCCTGCAAGAGGTGATGGAATCTTCTCCTTTGGAGGTTTTTAAGCAGAGACTGGATGGCCATCTGTCATGCATAATCTAGCTGAGATTCCTGCAATGCAGGGAGTTGGACTAGATGTTCCTCGGGATCCCCTCCAATGCTATGGGTAGAGTTTTCACTTGTGAAAAGTCTTGATGCAACCAAATAAATAGAGTTAAGCTTATCACACACTCCAAGTTAAAAGAATCAGCATATAAAATTTAGATCATGTATTCATCACTAAGTAAAAATAATGTCTAATAGGTTACTCTTTTATAAGCACATCCTTTAGCCTGAAGGTTTTGGTAGAATTCAACACACCAGTTTAGCTCAAAGGCACATAATATGTAATGTGCCTGGCCTATGTTTCTGAAGCTTAAGGCATTAGGTGCTCATTTATAGTTGGGAGAATTAGAAATGATCCTTCGGTGGGGGAATAAAAAACCCAGTGGCCTTTCAAGTAGTTTCTGATTATTACAGTTAGTAACCACACATTACCTGATTTGCACGTCACAGCAGGTTATGGCTGCCATGAACAAGGAGTGGAGCAAGCAACGAATGCCTAGGAAGGGAAGAAGGAGGAGGTGGCAGCGGGAACATGCCTTTCTGCCAGCCGTGGTCTATGAAAGAACTTCTATTAACATAGTGACTACAATGTCACAGGGTTCTTTGTTGCTGAGTACCAAGATTAATGTGGAATCCTTGTACGTACACTGTTAGTAGCTGTGAACTCTCTCTGTCCATCTCGCACTTCAGGAACAAACTTCTGCAACAAAGCTTTTTGAACCTTCCAGATGGCTGGGGGCTCCATCCCTGTTTTTAAAGCAACCTGCAAGGGAAAAAAGAAAAGAAAAGCAACCATTTCAATTAGTTTTATGCAGCTGAAGTGATTAGTTCCAACTGTACCCTACCTTCATGAGTTTGTATATTTTACACAGTATTTTATGTTTTCAATAGCAGCTCTCAACACATACTGTGATGATTGCAATTGCCACTTGAAGGTCAAACTGAAGGGTGTGGGCCTTCCCAAGCATATAAATTAAGACCTTTGGCCCTCAAAATATTGCTAGACTACAACTCCCATCATCCCTATTGACTATGCTGGCTGGGGCCAATGGGAATGGGAGACCAACAACATCTAATAGGCCACAGCAGGTTTGCCACCCATGGTATACATGAACATAATACTTCTCATGGGAAAACCCAGCACTCCATCCACTGCACCACCCTACCACAAGCCCCTCTTCCATTATTTTGAAGTCGTGACAACAAAACAGCAAATGGAAATATCTCATATTTGTGATCTTTCCAGTGAATTGCCCTGAGACCTACGGGTATAGGGTGGTATATAAAGCCAATAAAATAAAATAAAAAGACACACACATCTCCCCCAATTTAATGTTTTAATAAGGCCATTTGAAAATGCTGTAAAATTATACAGAACTATCAAAACCCAACCAAACAGAATTTACTGCAGATCTGAATACAGCAGAACCTCGGGTTACGTTACCCTTCGGTAGCGTAAACTCCAGGTTGTGAAAGCAGCAAACCCAGAAGTGTTTCGCCACTCGCGCATGTGCAGAAGCGGTCTCTCTGGTTGCGAAAACTTCAGGATACGGCTGGACCTCTGAAATGCATCCTGTTCGCAACCAGAGGTACCACTATACAAGTAAATGACAATTGAGAATTGTCATATCTGCCCCAGAGATGATATTGAGTTAACAAGTTGTATTGAGGGTGGGCTGTTGTTTTCTTGTTTTTAGAGAGTGATGGGCACAACTACAGCCTGTCAGCTCAGGCATCACGCAAAACTAATCACCACAAACCCACTGAAACCATAGTTTCCACTTCTGGTTTAATGGCCAATTTTAAACCATGGTCTATCAACTTAGATATCAAGCAAAACCAGTTAAATTTCCTAAACAATGTTTTAGCAGGATCTCAATTTGCGTCTCCACGTAACAAGCAATCATAAGATTGAAAAGTAATACATATACATTTACAAACGCTAGTCCCTTGTTATCAGAAAAGATTTGTACATATTTACAGTAAAGTAAGCTACAAGATACCAAGAAAAGGAGATAAAATTACACATGGCAGGAAATACTCTTTGATCAGTGTGTTCTCTTAAATTGCTCAAAGCAAAATTATTGATTACCTTTAGTAATTCTATATCTTCAATCTTCACTACAAATTCATCACGTTCTCTGTACACGCCCTCGCCTCCACTTTCTCCGTCGTCGTCCTCAATATATCCTTCTATTGCAGCAGTTGCCTGTGTTTTTGCTAAGTGTTCTGTAAGAACTCTGCCCATCTCATGTTGCACTAAACACATTTTCACCTGAGAATCTGCCACAGAACTAGTTGTTTCAGAAGATTCCTTCCTTACGACAGTATTGGTGGTGGCATTAGATACAGTCTTGATGATTTCTGAAGTAAAAAAACAAGCATTTTTTCATATTTCAATTAACAACTGTTTTCAGCTTATCGTAAGCCACTTAAAAATTGTTCCCGAGTAGAACAAAATGCTAGTTCCACTGATGACATTAGGAGGATCCCCTATCTGAAATCCTAGGCTACTGTATGTCTAACGTATTTACTATTCATTAAAAATTAGTGCAGCATACCAGAAAAAGACTGAAGCTTCAACACCATCCCCCAAAAGAAATCAAGGCACCCTCAAATTTGAAAGGTTTGCTGCTTTGAACTACATATGGAAGAAATTGGATCCTCAGAGTGCTAAAAGGGAATGCAAACAGACAAGACCACACCCATCTTTTAATATGTATGATAAATGTGTTGCGGTAAACCTAAGGTGGACTGGGATTTTTCAAAGTTGAATTTGTCTCTTAACACACAATCGAGTGCTTAGCTTTGTGGAGACACTTTCAAAGGTAAGACTTGGACACAAAATATCCATCCTAAAATAAAAAGGACAGTCACTTAATAAAAAGGACAGATATTGAATTATTTATCTTGTGCTGCATAGGATATGGCTCATTGTGTTACTGTTTATGCACCGTGAATAGGGAAAATAAACTTTTTTATAAAAAGAAGCTTAGGCATTAAAATGACCCTTAAGAAGAGAACGATTGTGTAAAGTCACATAAACATATTACAACATTTTTAAGCTTTCAGAATAATTTATATCAAACCAAATTAAATCAGGCCTATAGATTATATCCAATGCAGCTTACACTGCAGACGTCTGTGCATAAAAACATACCTTCCTCTTCTGGCTTCTCCAGCCCCTGTGATGGAGAAATCTTATCCAGAGGGGTAGTGGATCCTCAAGAACAGAGTTTGGGGTTGTGTGGTGGGAGGAAGCACTGTTGCATGAGCAGAACTGTTTGCACAGCACTGGACAAAAACCATTGTTTCCCAATACCAATAGTGGAATGTGACAACGCTTACAACCATTTTCAAGAAAGCTATATTGACTTCCAAGTATATTTTCACCTGTCAGAATCCTGCTTTGCCTAAATAACAGTGAAATATAGATATCTGTCTACAGCATTTGGGATAAGCAAGAGCGAATCATTTGAATCTTTTACTTAAGTTATTTTAAAACCAGATCCACATATCCAATTGTGAAGAAAATAATCTTTACCTGATTTTTTCTTTTTATCAGAAGCATCGTCCAAAGTTGACAATGCAGAAGTGATGCACTTCTGAAGATCCTGGTTAGCCCCTACAGAATCTTCATCAGAAGAAAACGATGGCAATGCTTCTGAATTTTTCTTCAGTTCTTCATCACCCTTTCTGTTTGAACATTCAGTGCTGCTCTCAAGTGAGGCAGAAGGTGCTGCTGCTGCTGCTGCCATGTGAGGTTTCGAAAGTGGATGTGGACAAGGTGCTCTAACAACAGGGGTAACAGGTCTCCGCACACGACTAGGAACACGCACAGCAGGAGCTGAAAACTGTTGCCTGGGTCCACCTTTTAAGAAATCTAAAAAAGATGCAATGAATCCTGTTCTGACTTCTGGTTGTTTTTCTTCCACCTCTTTTATTTTTTGCCTCATTTTCTCTTGATGCTGGTAAGTTTCATGGCAGCTTTCAGGAGCAGGGGAATATGGCAAGGCAGCATCAGTTCCTCTTGAATTCTGACGTTTGCACTGTCCACTTCGCTTCAATTGCTTCTGGTGCATGCCATCTTCGTTGGCATTTTTAAGCTGATTTTGCCCCCTGTCCTTTTGCTTCTGAAATTCCTCTTGTGATAAATCTTGGCTCTTGCCTTCAGCTCTGCTGCCATTTTCATCACCTGGCTGTTGCATAGATAGTGGCTGCAGTGGAACTTTAGTTTTGCTTCCTGTCACAGTGTTGTCACTTTCCATGTTAAAAACACCATGGGGTGCGGCACTCTCATTTCGAGCCCTACCACTTAAAACAAGATCTATATCTTTTACATTTATGGTACTATCCATATGAATACCGTTTTTATCTTCACATTCATTACCAATGCCAGACTGCTGCTTAACTAAGCCAGGAACCTGTTCATGCCTCTGTTCAAGCTCTGAGGTAGCAACTCTAGTAGGAATGCTGTGATCAGGAGTCTCAAGGTGTTGTTGCTCAAGGCTCCTAATTTTTGGCTGCATTGTAGGCACTGCTGTTAGGTTTAGTGTAACCTGGCCTCCATTTAAAGAAACATTGTTTATGTTCAGTGGCTTTCCAACAACAGTTGATGAGTTGTTGAAGCTAGAAGTCACATGTCTGACATCCATTGCCTGGAACTGAGACTTAGAATTCTCCCCATTTTCAACTGACTGGATATTTTCTTCATTAGCCGTAGATTTGGCAAATTCAGACGTTGTTCCTACACAAGCTGCAGCTGTTGCTGCCAAGATATCTTCCACATTAGACAGTATATTCCTCTCATCGTTGAGAAGCATAGACTCTGGGAAACATACAGAACTAAGGGAAACAAACTGATTCTTAGATTCATGATCTGGCCGCACAAAATTCTCTTTCAATGTCAGGTGTTGCTGTAGTGGCTTTGATGGTTCAGAAATGTTCATTTTCATAACTTCAGAGTTCTGAGAATGAAGCTGCTGCTGAGAATGTCCTCCATTACTCTGAATCATATGACCATCTATGTGAAGGAATGGGTGAGTTACCTGCTGAGAACCCTGAAGGCGCTGCTGGACTTGTGAAGAACCTTTCGTGTGGCCCAAGCCAGATTGTAGTATTGACTGCTGAAGCATTTGCAAATCACAGGCAGATTCTAGAAGTACCTGTGCACCAGGCAAACACAGCTGCTGGCCATGTCTTATGGCTTGACTGTGGAGCTGTGGTGGTGTGCTCATGACTTGGCCCTGTTGCTCTGATGCTTTCGCTTCATGTACTTTATGCAGAAGAGAATGCTGCTGGCTGAGTTCTTTAGAATCCACATTTACTTGGGTTGTTGGCAATAAATTAGCTGCCTTTTTAATATCATGGCTTCCTACGTTAGTGATATGGCCAATTTGCTGGGTGAGTTGTGCCACAGAACTAACCATTCTTTCGTCTTTTTTTGATCCCTGAAAAGTAAGCCCAACAACTTGATCTTCAAGACGAGAGTTACTCCTGATTACACTTTGAGAATACCTATTATCTGCTTTGGAAACTTTGTAATTTGTATCCTGAGCATTAACTTCATCATCAGTTAGCCTCTGAGTGGAGGAATCCAAAGATGTTTGCTGTTGCAATGCCTGCATATCTTGCATTGGGAACTGTTCATCCTGCTTGCACGTTTGATATAAGTTAGGGTCAGATTCCCTTTTGATGTATAACTTAGTATCTGAGGAAGACCTGTTGTTCTGCAATGCCTGTGAATGAGCTGGCATTGCAAAAGAAGTTGACTGGACAACTGGCAAAAACTTCTGAGACTGCGGAGAAGATGGCTCTTGTGCCTGAGAATGTAAAGAAATATAGTTCTGGGGAGGGCTCGAGGCTGACAAGTTCTGAACATGTGGAGAAGAATATGGAAGAGATGGCGACGTTAATGTTAAAGGTTGCCCTGTTGTATATGTTTCTGAAGGACTAACCACTGACAAAACCTGTGATTGAGATGAATAGCTACCTTGGGATCTGCTAATGGTTGACAAACCCTGAGAATGACTAGAAGAGTAATTTTGAGATTGGCTGACTGAAGAAAGATCCGTTTGCCCAGAGTAACTGCCATTTGAAATTGAACTTAATACCTGTTGATCAGAAGAATAGCTTAGTGTCTGGCTATCTGAAGTAATTGGCTGTGATTGCCCAGGAAAAGCAAGTGTTTTGTACAGTGGTGGCAGCTTCTCAACCTTGATGGCTGAGAATACCTGTGCATGACTGACTGGTGGCACATTCTGTGATTGCGTTGAAACATAGTTTTGTGATTGGCTTACTGACAAGAGGCTTGGAAGCTGTGCTGTAGAATAGATTTGTGCTTGACCTGCTATTACAGAATTCTGGCTCTGTGCAGTTTTGGAAAAGCTTTGTGTCTGCACAGTAGGGGCAATGCTTTGTGGCTTAGGAGTCTTTGTTGATCTTGGTGGCTGCTTCGTAGAGAGGTGTTTTGCTTTTGCAGTGGAAACAGATGGAAAACCAGGTGATGGAATCGCTGATGTGTATGACTGAGCAAGTTCTACTGAAACTTGAGAGGTCTTTTGCTGGGGTCTCCCATTGCTCACCTGAGTAGAATCATCGACTGGGCTACAAGATAGGGAAGACTGACGGGATGTATCCTGAAAATCATTTCCACTTGCACTTGATAAATAGTTTTGTAAGGAATGCTGTGAACCAGTCAGTTGTGCCTGAACAGACTGTGTGCTCGAAGGCCGCTGATGGTGCTTAATAACACTACATTCTCGCTGCAGGGCTCTTTCAATTGAGGCAGTGGAACCAGTAAACAGAGGTGAACTATATACTTGTGGAGCCTGCTGAGCTCCTCCAAGTGACGAAGGCAACAAACTGAACTGTGGCTGCAGGAGATGGGGTGCAGACTCTTGAGCAGAGCGATATGTTGAAGACTGTGGTGGTATGCTGGTACTTAACACAGAACCGCCCAGGCGCTCAAAGGCCAGCGCTGTGGGAACTGTGCTCTGGGATGTCTTGATCTGCAATAAAGGGTCATGAGCACTAAGAAGACCATTTGATGTCGGACTGAAAGTTGCATCTTGAAGTGTTAGAGAAGGGGTAGCAGCAAAGTTTCTACTGCTGAAAGTGTTAGGGTGCTGATAGGCTGAAGTTGGTGGAAACGTCCCAGAGGCTGGCAAGGCTCCAGTAACAAAAAGCTCGGTTGACGAATGCATGCCTGTTTTAAAAAAGGGGGGGAAAGACACTGATAAAAAAGGGGAGTGACTACTCAATAGTGAAATAAGAACAGACATAACCATTTTTTCCCATCTTGGACCTAATAAGAATTATTTAACCACTGCATTTGGAACCAGAAAAATTATATTCTAATAATATAAAAGAGGATGGTGAAATCATTTGTCTTCCTGGAATTTGTTTTGGGTAGCCTCTGCTATCCTACTTATAAGCTTGTATATATGGTGGCAATTTAGGAACAAGTGGCTGCAAACTAAACATAATCCACATTAAGATTAACATATTACTGTGCAATAAATCTGGCAAAGAGGTTATAGAGCCTGTTTTTGGTAAGACTGTACTCTGGAACAGGAGCACTGTGGGGGTTGTTTCTTGATCTGATGCTTTCCCTGGATATTCAAGTGGTGCAGTGGCAATAAGCACTTTTTTAAAAACCAGATATACTGATGAGCCAATTAAAAGTCTTTTCTGGAGAAATCAGTACTTAGTTATCCACATGCTAGTACCTCCAGGCCAGACTGTTGTAAAGTTTCTACGTGAGGCTGCCTTTAATGACAGTTCAGAAACTACAAATGGTCTAAAATAAAGAATCCAGAATGTTATATAGGACACACGAGGTTGGAGTGTATTATTCTAATCAACCATATTTGCTGACTGTTTCAAGACTCAATTTAAATTGCTTGTTTAATCTTTAAAGCTCTAAAAATATTGGAGCCATGTTAATTTAGGGTCCACTGCTCCCAGCTGAGCCTGTTTGTCACTTGAGATCTGTATCTGATGCTCTCATGGTCCCACCCTTATGTGACATTATGCTAAATTAACAGGAAGGTTCTTGAGACAGAGCCTTTCCAATAGAGGCACCGAGACTGTGAAATGCTCCCTGCCCCCTTGAAATACATTGGGATTCCTCTTTTAAATTTTACTGTGCCAATTTGTTGTGTTTTAAAAATGTTCTAATCTACTGCTTTTATTATTTCTTATTGTGTTACTATTATTTATTTTATGTTGGAGAAATACAAATAAATTTATTAAAATAGCCACCAACATATTCAATTTAAAACTGCACTGAAGTCAATACGAACTACTTTATTCTATTTAGGAAACCAGTTTGGAAAACTCTCCTACCACCATAAAAAATTGGCACAATTTCAAAGAATGTTCCATTTCAAAGAATGTCACAACTGATTTAATAGCACTAATCTTGAATTCAGGACCTTTTTCAAGAGAACAATATGCTAGGACTTTTATTTTAGCTAAATGCCTTAGATGTGACCTGTGACACAAATACAACAAATTCTTGTCTATTTTTAGTGTTTTTATGTGTTTTATCAACATATAGTTAAATGGCACTAGGTCTTTTGGAGTTTCTGATGTGCTTCTTATTACCATGCAAGTTCTTCAATAAATACAATATTGTATTTACACATTATTGTTCACAGGGGAGAGAGACTGCAACCATGATTGTCCCTGCTAACAAGTGTGCAAATATGTTAGCAAGCCACAGATTTTTTGCTAGGTTTTTGAATTGCAAGCTTATAGGTTGAAGACATCAAGGACTTCTGACTGCATACGGACACACCATGAGCCCTGAGAGTCCACATGCTAAACTGACTCAAGACTAATATTTTCATAGAAGTTCAATTACCGTATTTTTCGCACCATAGGGCGCACCGGACCATAGGGCGCACCCAGTTTTTAGGGGGGAATCAAGAAAAAAATCCCCCCAGCCCCAAAGAGCAGCGTACAGGCTGCGCACAACCTCTCCCTGCCGGAGAGGTTTGCAAGCCAAAGCAGCAAGCGGGATGGATCCCGCTTGCTGTTTTGGCTTCCCCTTTAGCCCCGTGCAGCCTTTCCCTCCCGGGAGAGGCTGCGTGGGGCTAAAGACTCCATAGCCCCGTGCAGCCTCTCCTTGCTGGAGGGGTTGCGCGCAGCTATGGAGCAAGCCAAAGCAGCAAGCGGGATGGATCCCGCTCGCTGTTTTGGGTTCCCCTTTAGCCCCGTGCAGCCTCACCCTCCTGGGAGAGGCTGCATGGGGCTAAAGACTCCATAGCACCGTGCAGCCTCTCCTTGCCAGAGGGGTTGCGCGCAGCTATGGAGCAAGCCAAAGCAGCAAGCGGGATGGATCCCGCTCGTTGTTTTGGGTTCCCCTTTAGCCCCATGCAGCCTCTCCCTCCTGGGAGAGGCTGCGTGGGGCTAAAGACTCCATAGCACCGTGCAGCCTCTCCTTGCCAGAGGGGTTGCGCGCAGCTATGGAGCAAGCCAAAGCAGCAAGCGGGATGGATCCCGCTCGTTGTTTTGGGTTCCCCTTTAGCCCCATGCAGCCTCTCCCTCCTGGGAGAGGCTGCGTGGGGCTAAAGACTCCATAGCCCCGTGCAGCCTCTCCTTGCCGGGAGACGCTGCGCACGGCTTTCCTGGCTTTACTGGGAGGTGTGGGGATTCACCCACCTCCCGCAAAACCGGCAGAAGCCGCGCAACTCCTTTAAACTCCTGGCTTTTCTTGGAGGTGCGAGAAGGGACTGATGCGGCTTCACAGGAGAGGTGCTGCGCAGAGAGGGAGAAGGGGCATCGCCCTTCAGCGAACCTGGAGAAGGAACAGGAGGAGACCCTTTTGTTCCTCCTCCGGCTTCGCTGGACAGGCGCGTTGCTGAAGGGGCGCTGCGTCTTCTCTCTCTCTCTGCGCAGCCCCTCTCCTTCGCAGGCTGCCGCCCCAAGCCTCACGCGCCCGGCAGGACCTCCCGCCGGGCGCGCAAGGCTTGTAGACACACGCCCGAAGCACGGGGAGCCCTCCGGAGGGCTCCGCGTGCTTCGGGCGGCAAGCTGCCGCCCCAAGCCTCGCGCGCCCGACGGGAGCTCTCGCCGGGCGCGCAAGGCTTGCAGACACTCGCCCGAAGCACGGGGAGCCCTCCGGAGGGCTCCGCGTGCTTCGGGCGGCAAGGTGCCGCCCCAAGCCTCGCGCGCCCGGCGGGAGCTCCCGCCGGGCGCGCAAGGCTTGCAGACACTCGCCCGAAGCACGTGGAGCCCTCCGGAGGGCTCCGCGTGCTTCGGGCGGCAAGGTGCCGCCCCAAGCCTCGCGCGCCCGGCGGGAGCTCCCGCCGGGCGCGCAAGGCTTGCAGACACTCGCCCGAAGCACGGGGAGCCCTCCGGAGGGCTCCGCGTGCTTCGGGCGGCAAGCTGCCGCCCCAAGCCTCGCGCGCCCGACGGGAGCTCCCGCCGGGCGCGCAAGGCTTGCAGACACTCGCCCGAAGCACGGGGAGCCCTCCGGAGGGCTCCGCGTGCTTCGGGCGGCAAGCTGCCGCCCCAAGCCTCGCGCGCCCGACGGGAGCTCCCGCCGGGCGCGCATGGCTTGCAGACACTCGCCCGAAGCACGGGGAGCCCTCCGGAGGGCTCCGCGTGCTTCGGGCGGCAAGCTGCCGCCCCAAGCCTCGCGCGCCCGGCGGGAGCTCTCGCCGGGCGCGCAAGGCTTGCAGACACACGCCCGAAGCACGGGGAGCCCTCCGGAGGGCTCCGCGTGCTTCGGGCGGGAAGCTGCCGCCCCAAGCCTCGCGCGCCCGACGGGAGCTCCTGCCGGGCGCGCAAGGCTTGCAGACACTCGCCCGAAGCACGGGGAGCCCTCCGGAGGGCTCCGCGTGCTTGGGGCGGCAAGCTGCCGCCCCAAGCCTCGCACGCCCGGCGGGAGCTTCTGCCGGGCGCGCAAGGCTTGCAGACCCTCGCCCGAAGCACGGGGAGTCCTCCAGAGGGCTCCGCGTGCTTCGGGCGGCAAGCTGCCGCCCCAAGCCTCGCGCGCCCGACGGGAGCTCCTGCCGGGCGCGCAAGGCTTGCAGACACTCGCCCGAAGTACGGGGAGCCCTCCGGAGGGCTCCGCGTACTTCGGGCGGCAAGCTGCCGCCCCAAGCCTCGCACGCCCGGCGGGAGCTCCTGCCGGGCGCGCAAGGCTTGCAGACACTCGCCCGAAGCACGGGGAGCCCTCCGGAGGGCTCCGCGTGCTTGGGGCGGCAAGCTGCCGCCCCAAGCCTCGCACGCCCGGCGGGAGCTTCTGCCGGGCGCGCAAGGCTTGCAGACCCTCGCCCGAAGCACGGGGAGTCCTCCAGAGGGCTCCGCGTGCTTCGGGCGGCAAGCTGCCGCCCCAAGCCTCGCGCGCCCGACGGGAGCTCCTGCCGGGCGCGCAAGGCTTGCAGACACTCGCCCGAAGTACGGAGAGCCCTCCGGAGGGCTCCGCGTACTTCGGGCGGCAAGCTGCCGCCCCAAGCCTCGCACGCCCGGCGGGAGCTCCTGCCGGGCGCGCAAGGCTTGCAGACACTCGCCCGAAGTACGGGGAGCCCTCTGGAGGGCTCCGCGTACTTCGGGCGGCAGGCTGCCGCCCCAAGCCTCGTGCGCTCAGCGGGAGCTCCTGCCGGGCGCGCAAGGCTTGCAGACACTCGCCCGAAGTACGGGGAGCCCTCCGGAGGGCTCCGCGTACTTCGGGCGGCAGGCTGCCGCCCCAAGCCTCGTGCGCTCAGCGGGACCTCCCGCCAGGCGCGCAAGGCTTGCAGACACTCGCTGGGGCTGCAAGCTGCTGCCCGCAAGCCTTGTGAGCCCGCGGGAACTCCCGCCGGGCTTGCAAGGCTTGCGGATAGCTTCCTGAAGCCTGGAGAGCGAGAGGGGTCGGTGCGCACCGATGCCTCTCGCTCTCCAGCCTTCAGCGAAAGCCTGCATTCGCACCATAGGACGCACACACATTTCCCCTTCATTTTTGGAGGGGAAAAAGTGCGTCCTATGGAGCGAAAAATACGGTACCAGTTTTGTCCTGCAAGGAAGTTAGACCAGTTTTGCAGGAAGAGATCCAACGTTAAGTGTTTATAACTGGATTATATACTGATTAAAGAGCAATACCTAGTTACAAATAGCAGTTAGGCACAAATGCAGTACCTTTGAAGCAAATATGGTTGTCAAAATAGATGTTTATTAAAGACTTAAAACACTTAAAATGAAAATATTTCCCTAGAGATGCAAAACAAAATGGAAAAAAATTAAAAACAAACATTCTCTCTTAATTTCTCTATGATACTAATATTTCATATATTTATTTACTTATCTATAGAGAAACAACAGACTTAAGTTCTGAAAATTAGGGAAATGTCACCTGGCTGCCATGTTGGAGCTCTGAACTGTGGCAAGAGAGTAGTTCCTGAAGAAACAGCCTGAGCATTGCGGGATTCAATTGCAGAGAGAAAATTCATAACTGATGTATCTTTAGTGTTGTTATTGCTGCTGTGCATAGTGTTATCAAAAATCCCAGAAAGGCCTAGAACAAACAAATCATATACGAGTTTGAGCACAAAAAACTACACATTACACAATATGCTGCACATTTAAGTGTGCAGCCATACATTCAATGAACATGTAACTCAACCATAAGACTTGCTGGCTAATCTTGGGTAAATTACGACATCTAAGTCAAACAAGGAATTAATGGGGGAAGAAAGACAGAAGAATGTATTGAGATACTGGGATAATGAAAGTAGAGATTATCTAAATAAACTTCAAATGTATGTGAATTGTAGCACCATCAGTTTCAACATAAATTACATGCTCATCTTTTAACTCGCATTTTTTTAAGATTGAACAGTCCACATGAACAGCCCTTGACATCTAAATGTAATTAGCATAAGAATAGTGAGCAGATTATCTGTAGCTGTGCCTTTAAAATAGCTGTACATTTCACTCTCCTTCCAAAAAAGGTTCACACTCTTCAGAAATTTGACAGCTAGTTATGCAGGTAAGGTGGTGACAGGGAAACAGAAATTACTTAAAACATTAATTTATGAAATGTTTTGTAAAAACATTTTTATTTGATGAAGTGCATAATAGCACTACCAGGACAGTGCAAATGATAATGCACATTCCTCAAAACATTCTCCTTTATCTATCCCTTGTGAGCATCTAAGTCATCTGCTAGAAGTGCGCTAGAAATTTATTACTGATTTTATACAAAACTGAGAAACATATCCATTTAAACTGAAGATTCACAGAGAGTTATTACCGGCGGGTAGGGAAGTAGTGGCGTATGCAGGAAGCTGGTGGGAAGTTGTATATGTTTGCCTGTGAAAATCTGTTTCGGATGAATGCCCTCCTCCATAGCTTAAACTGGGGGGAAAGTAAAAGTTATAACACGTAAAATTAGTGAAAACAACAACATGACAGCGATAAGTCTGACAATCACACAAAAAGGGATAAAGCAAAATAACCTCAAAAGAACAGGAACTTTAGCGGTTCAGGAGTTGCTGATCTGTAGTAGTGCTAATTCTTTACAACTTTGCATCAACAACTGATTCAAGAAAGCTGCTTTAGTTTACCAAACCAACAAAACCACGTTTAAAACATTAACATATCAAAACAGAAATTTGTTTCTTTGACTTATTTTATTTCTTCCTAGACACATATGGGCAGTATGCAGAGCTATATCTTTGGATTAAAGTTGTCTTGAGTTCCGGAGACCTCAATCACATAAAATGTTTGCAGAGCTTCTCCGAGTTCAAATAAAATTATAAAATGTGTGCAGGATAGAGCAGCGTGTGTGGTTTTGAAATTTGGGGAGGGTTTTTCTTTTGTGAATTTGCTTGCTTGATGTTCTCCTTGGGAGGGCTGTGCCCCAGAAGCCCTAGTGGACCGACTCCTACTGCTTAAGCTCCCCCCCGCCCCAACCCTGAAGACTGGGTAGGTTGGAGAAGGGTGATGGTCTCCACATATGTTTTGAATGCCTCTAAAGTGCAGTGCAGCTGCAAGAGGATCCTTGCTTTCTCCCTCCAATTCCAAGGCTGGGGAAGAAGTTGAGGATCCACCACACTTGCCCTCTTGACACTGATATGAACCTCTTCCACATTTCCCTTCATGATTGTCTGGCCTCCCACGTCAGAGGTAAAACAAACAAGAGGAAGTGGTGACTATGCACAGAGTAAAGGTAAAGGGACCCCTGACCGTTAGGTCCAGTCGTGGACGACTCTGTGGTTGTGGTGCTCATCTCGCTTTACTGGCTGAGGGAGCCAGCGTACAGCTTCCAGGTCATGTGGCCAGCATGACTAAGCCGCTTCTGGTGAACCAGAGCAGCACACGGAAATGCTGTTTACCTTCCTGCCGGAGCGGTACCTATTTATCTAGTTGCACTTTGACGTGCTTTTGAACTGCTAGGTTGGCAGGAGCAGGGACCGAGCAACGGGAGCTCACCCCGTTGCGGGGATTCGAACCGCTGACCTTCTGATCGGCAAGCCCTAGGCTCTGTGGTTTAGACCACAGTGCCACCCGCACAGAGTAGGCTCCTGTTAAGAAATGCCAACATGAAAATATACCAAGACAGGTTTGTTTTGGTGGTGGTGGGGACTGCATACCCACCACCTGAAAATAATGCTACATGAAAGATGTAATGCTTAGATGTGGGCTGTATGTTGCCCAACCAAAACATAGTATTTACTGAAGAATGATCCTTAGTTCTCAACTTTTAATAGTGATAATTTTAGTGGCAATTAAAAATGTCAAATTCAAATTTGTGTTACAAAGGAGCAAAAGGAATGTTATGTTAAGAAAAATACTTAAGTTTCTTTTAAAATCTGTTACAATTTGAATGTAACCATAAATAATGTACGTTTACTGTGAAATGGTATTATTGATATATTAGTGTGGCTGAAACATGCATGTCATATAAAAGAAAAGGAACTATTATAAACTATGCAGTATCTTTTGGTTTTGACACCAGTACTGAGCTGCTGGAATCACTCTACTTTGAAAATCTATACTGTACTAAAAGACACATATTGAACTATTATGAACATCTTAAACAAGTGCTTAGTCATTCTACTACTTTATGTACAATTTGAAAAAATACAAATTTAGTATTTTTCCACTTCCTTTAGGTGCTGCCTAACTAATGTTTAACAATAAACAAGAGAATGTTATGGGAACCTCCAATGTTAGCAGAAGGGTCAAAACCACATTATTATTAAAATAACATGTACTTTGCTAGAAAGAGCTAACAGAATTGCACCAGCATCTCAACTTGTGTTCTTTCTCTTTAAAAATAAGAATAATGAGACTGCATCTTCCTCTCAACTGTGGTCACTAAAAATCCTCAGCAAATGCTTGTGCTGCGGCAGAGATCTCTGCAATGGGAAGAGGAATCTGAAAACCAGGCAGAGGCAGGTGGCAGAAGCATCACGGAAGTAAATCTACATTTAAATAAGATATTATTTTTGAAAACTTTTTAAAAATTAGCCATCTCTTTTACATCCCCACTCTTTACATCAGCTAATAAAACTAAGAAATCCAAAGCAGACACACCCTTAAGAAAAATCTACATTGTCATGTCAGGAATCTGCTGAATTTGATAGTTCAGTTACAAAAATGATACAAGAGGTGGTGGCGGGGGGAAGCCTACAGAGGCATTAACCTGCAGAGCAAACCAAGAGTAAAAAAAGAGCAAAAGTTCTGCAGCATGAAGCCTCTAGTGGCTTTTCCTTTTTTTTTTTTTTTTTTTGAGAGAGAGAGAGAGAGAATTGTTGGGCTGCTATTAGGAAGAAAGTTTATGTAGAAGCCCCCTATACAGTGGTACCTCTGGTTGCCCGTTCGCAACATGAAAAGAGCACAACCTGCAGTGACGCGTCTGTGCAGGTCACAATTCGGCGCTTCTGGGCATGCACATGTCATTTTGTGTATCTGCGCATGCGCGAGCGGCGAAACCTGGAAGTAACCCTTTCCTTTCGGGTACTTTCGGGTCGCCGCGGGACGTAACCTGAAAGAACGTAACATGAAGCGGATGTAACCAGAGGTATGACTGCACTTCCTGTTCTTACACTGATGGCAACAGAAGCCATTCACATCTAAGAAAAACAAAGGGCTTATGTCACCCATCTGGGTCCATAGGGAGGCAAGACTCCCCCCCCCCTCCAATTTAATTCTGGATTAGAGAACATTTCTCAGCTTCACTACTCACAATTTGTACCATCTGCCAACACTCGCCAGACATGTGCTTGTTATTGTCAGTGAGCATCTGAGGAACAAAAATGTTCTGAAACTGACATGGATTTGAGGATACCCCCTCAAACTAAAATATTTAACACTCTGGTTAAGAGTGACAGAAGCACTATTATCAATCTAAACCAGAGTTCAATTTTAATTTAAGTAAAGCTGCAATCCAAATCATACCAGTTCTCTCTAAGAAAACGAACTTTGGATTTTGCTTCAACTAAGGGAGAGAAAAAAAGTAACCTTTTGTTTAGCATCACTTGCTGATTGTATTGGTGCTGAAGGGAAGATACGTAACAAAGACACAGAAAGCTCAGTTGTTAGGTTTACTTGCCTTTCAACAGCCTGAGGGAGAAAAACTCCTGTAAAAAAAGGCATCGGGGCTAACTAAGGGACTGGATAGAAAGTATTATTACAGATATTCCATTAGCCCAGTCCAACTGAAGGCAAGTCATACCGTCATCCAGATTGTTTTTAGTTATGTGAAACCAGGCTAACACAGTATACAATCGTACCTTGGTGCCCAAAGGCCTTGGGAGTTGAATGTTCCAACTCCCAAACAATTGAAAACTAGAATTGAGTGTTCCGGTTTTCAAACATTATGTTGGAAGCTGAATGTCCGATGAGGCTTCTGATTGGCTGCAGGAGCTTCCTGCAGCCAATCAGAAGCCATGCTTTGGAAGTCGAACATTTTGGAAGTCGAACGGACTTCCAGAATGGATTCTGTTCGACTTCCGAGGTACAACTGTATAGTACATTTGTATCATCATTCCATGAAAAATTGTATGTATCAGTGACAGTGTACCACCAGGCCACGTGCCTGATATGTCCTGACAAGCTTTTTTAAAGACCCACCACCCTGCTAAACAAATTTAGCTCTGCCGAACATTGGCTTCGGTGGTGCTGAGTTCACAGTACTCCAGAAACAGGAAGGAGCGTTCTGGTATGTTCCAATGCTTTGCCAGAACTCTTAAAAAGAAAACAGATCAAAGTGCTCCTTTCCATTTCTGGCATGTTCTGATCTGCTCCCAATAGCAATGGTTTTTTCAGTGCCATCACTACTCATGGAACTGATGAAGGATAAGACTCGATCTCTCAGGCAGAAGTGGTAGCTGGATGACTTCATGTGCACACTCCTTTTCCCAGTCCCTAGTACAGCAGAGAATCAGCAGTGTGCTGAGAGGCTTTTAAAGGACCAGCCTCATGGGGAACTAAGGTGATGCTCTCTCCTACTGCCTCCAGGAGCTGGCTGTGAGATTTAAAAAGCAGCACTCTTGATGAGCATCATTAACTGTGTGTGTGTTCTTTAAAAGGCAACTGAGAAGGCAGGCAGTATTAAATTAATGGTGAGGGGTAATTGGGAATTCATTTTCCATTCATTTTCTATTCAGTTAATTAATTTCAGTTCCTTTATGTCATAGGATTTTGAGCACCTTTGCCATGTGACACCCCCCCCCCTCATGTGGTAACAAAGCAATACAGAACTAAAAAAAACAGCCAGCCATTCCTGCTCTATAGCAAATATGACTCTCTTGGGCATGCAAATGAATATCTGCAGCCAGTTGCTCTGTCAATATCTCCAATAATTAACGTAAC
The DNA here is from genome assembly GCF_964234715.1 of Podarcis melisellensis. Taxonomy (NCBI): domain Eukaryota; kingdom Metazoa; phylum Chordata; class Lepidosauria; order Squamata; family Lacertidae; genus Podarcis; species Podarcis melisellensis. The sequence goes on along the minus strand of NC_138528.1, from coordinate 64,321,389 downwards.
AAAAGGCAGGAACGGCTTTTCTGAAGAATCCTTTTGGTAAGGTAGGCCCACAGGATAAATTCTACTAAGAAGCTGATGACCAACCAATTGAAATGATGGTGTCGCAGACGAATCTTAAAGAACAAAAGAAAGGCTTGTCCAGGCTATACCTGGCAAAAAAAACCCACACATTTGATTTATTTACAGAAGACACTGATTTCCAGGAAGAGAAATGAATGGACTTATTCTTTAAAGATGGCAATGTCATCTAAACAATGATCAGAATCAAGAAATGAGTACATTATTTTTATTTTTGCTACACGGTTGTTTCTGCTCTACCCACAGCAATGCTTGGATTCTGAGAATAGAACATATGCTACTAACGGCATATATATTTCTGTGCTAAATTTGAGAATACCACTGAGGTGGTGGCAAAGCCTCACCCCAGAACCAGTGCCTAGGGCAGGCTTCCTCAACCTCAGCCCTCCAGATGTTTTTGGCCTACAACTCCCATGATCCCTAGCTAGCAGGACCAGTGGTCAGGGCTGATGGGAATTGTAGTCTCAAAACATCTGGAGGGTTGGGATTGAGGAAGCCTGGCCCAGGGCTACTGCCAGGCTTTACCCCCCTCTCAGTATCATGCCAAACTATATATGCTATGTTAAAAAAAAAATCAATGGACCCTAATCACCTTTGTAGGATGAATTAACTATTATCTGTCATGCATTTTGGGAAAATATACAGCATATTAGGCTCAAATAACTTGCTGTTGTCCCTATGTACACCAAGATGGAATAAAATACAGGGTAACCAATAGTTCACAAACATGCTGTGAAAGATGATTTATGGCCACCTCAGAAAACCAATACAAACTCAGTTTGTATTACCTTTTTCAAAAATATATCTATATCTATATCTATATCTATATCTATATCTATATACACACAAAGAGAGAACAAAGCATGGCCAGATAATTTCAAAAGTGTGCTTAACTGTAATGTGGTTTTCAAGATCTTGTCCAACTCTACTGCATCTAAAAACAGTGCAATTATACTATACTGTACAGGTGTTTTTGCAAGACAATAAACAAATTCAGCAAAAGGAAAGGAATTGCAAGTTTGGAAAGCCTATCTATAACTGGTTAACAAAGAGTAAAAAAGAAAATTGGAAAAGCAGAGACAGAATCTAGAACCAGTACAGAACTGATACCACTTTTGATGGTACACTTATGTTAATGAACAATTTTAAGAAAAACAACAACACATGGCCAAGAGAAAAAAACGTTTTTAAGCAAAATGCCAGCTAAAGGGGTCTTATGATGCTGCTGCATCTGAAACTGTGCGTATATTCTCCACATCCGCTAGGTAAGTACTAAGATACGGCATTCTGGCAGATTTTGCACTATATAATTTGGAGCAAGTTCACTTAGTTTTCATCACTTACAATCTGCCCAAAGTACAAATTTTGGATGACCCCACTATCATTATGGGCTATTGCACACAGACAATGGGAACAATGACAGCGCCAAACTTAATTCATATTAGACCTGTTGTCTCTAGTCTTGCAAAAATTAAGTTGGCAAAATCCATCGGGAAATGCCATGATTTATTCTGTAACAATCTGAAAGCTACAAAAGCAAAAAGGCCATAGGCCCTTAAATATATTTACAAAGTGTCCAAGAGCCTAGCAATCTGACACGCGTTTCATGAAGTAGTCGGACGATCTTGATTTTCTCAGCTCCCTATTTCCTGCAACTCGGTCCCTATTCACCTCTGAGTTCAGGCAACCCTGTCCATGCCGAATATTTTGCATGTTACTAAGGCACAGGAAAGAAACCTCAACAAACAAAACACCAATGTAGTGTTCTGAATAGTGTGTCAAACTTGGACGAGAGGGGCCTGGGGTTGAATGGCACTTTTTTAGCTGAGTCCAGTAACCATCCCTTAGACTAGCATATCTCAAAGGATTGTTGTGAGAATAACCACTTAAGAGACCCTGAGTTCCCTGAAAGGAACATGTTAGATAAATCATTAAATAAAATCTCTGAAATAATATCTAGCTGCCTTATTCACCAGAATCACCAATCTCTGTAGTAAATGCCTGAGACCACTGACAGGAGGAATTCTTGTTTAGAAATAAGGTAAAACCATGCATACAGTGACTTTTGTAGCTTCTCCACATATGTGTTTATTATATGATGCACAGCAGGCATATATAATTTTTAATTTACAATTTTAGTTTCTCCTCTCAACTTCACATGGGATGTGAAATTGCTAGAACATACGTAAATAAGAGAACTAAGACGACAGAATCTCTACAAGTCATGCATTCAAAAGCATTTTTTTTAAAAAAGAACAAACAGATGTATTAGCTTGCTCAAAAAACAAACAAAACCAAGATTTCTGGTGACATTTGACTCTGCTCCATTGTCGTTCATATGAAGAAACAGCACTTCAAATCTCACCATGCACAAGATCTTGCATGATCAAGTCTGTTTTCTCTGTCTTTTGGATACTAGATTTCAAAATCTGCCAAGCAAAGCTATAAATGACGCCCACTGTACTTTTTTTTAAAACAGACATCTCTGTCTGCAAAGCATAACTAGAGTGAGTGACAGAAAAAACAAACATTTACTTGTCTTGCAGTCCCAACCATACTGCACAAATGGTAATTTGCATTGTACTTACGAGATCTAGATTCTATGCTAAGTAAGTACAGCAGAACTATTTCTGTCTGTAAATATCAATACCACTAAAAAGCCAAGGAAAAAATTCCCAGGATGTCTCCACAGCCCTTAGGATGTCTTACTCTTTAAGGGCAAGTAATAGCACACAGGTAACCTCAATGTGGCACCAGAACCTGTATCTGCCACACAGAGCTTTGAGGAAATGCTTATGGTGCCTGCTGCGTCCACCCAGAGGTTTGATGTTATTTTAATATCAGCATAAGTATCAAATTGTGACCACATCTTGTGTTGCTGATAGGACTCTTAAGTCCAATCCTATGTACATGAATAGTACAATGCAAATAGTAGTAGGCAGCTACTAAAATGCTCTATTATCTCAGGGCGCAATAGGTAGTAATGTTCACCACATGTGATATATTTGGATACACAGGAAGTAAATATTGTCTTCTGTGTAAACAAACCAGTATTTCATTGAATTGTCAGCTCTCATAATGTACACCTCTATCATCTAGATTAAAGAAAGCCAAACTGCTTTAAACTTGAAGCACATTTTCCACAGCTGATTTGCAAAAAACCAAAACCCCACCCAGATCTGATTATCTCCTAGTTACTCTCAGCAGCCAAATCACAGCTGCTTCTCATTATCATCATCACTCCCTTTCTAATATGGGACCTGCCCATGAATGCTAAGCTTTCTCAGGTGTCTTTGGTGAAAGACTTCATTAAAAGATTTTTTAAAGTCTAAGAACACAATGCTGCCTGGATCACCTCTTTCTATAGGTTTTCTATAGGTTTGCTGACATTTTCAAAAGAACTCTTGATAGGTCAATGAGACAGGAATCACCCTTGCAGAAGCAATGCTGGTTCTCCTTCAGCAAGACATGTTCTTCTAAGTATTAGTTTAAAGGTAAAGTTAAAGGACCCCTGACAGTTACGTCCAGTTGTGAACGACTCTGGAGTTGTGGCGCTCATCTTGCTTTACTGGCCGAGGGAGCCGATGTTTGTCTGCAGACAGTTTTTCCAAGTCATGTGGCCAGCATAACTAAGCTGCTTCTGGAGAAACCAGAACAGTGCACGGAAACGCCGTTTAACTTCCTGCCGGAGCAGTACCTATTTATCTACTTGCACTTTGACGTGCTTTCAAACAGCTAGGTTGGCAGGAGCTGGGACTGAGAAACGGGAGCTCACCCCGTCGCGGGGATTCGAACCGCCAACCTTCTGATCGGCAAGCCCTAGGCTCTGTGGTTTAACCCACAGCGCCACCCGCGTCCCTAATAATAATAATATATTAGTTTATTCTATTTTTAAAAGAATGCTTAGCTGAATTCCCAAGGTTTAAAAAGTATAATAAAACGTCACCAATACCTAACAGGTGCACCCCCTGCCCCCACAAAAAAAACCCAGCTTAAAAAAACACAATCATACTCAGTAGCCATGAATGTTGATTCTTACCTGGAAAAGAAAAAAATGGAAAACCAGGGGCAATGCAAAAACCAGGGTAGGGGCAAATGGAACAACTTGCTATAAGAGGGCATGACCGGCCCATAAAATGGATCGATCCTATTAGGACAGGAAAGTATCTTATAACATCTTGTTGCAGGTCACACTTTCCCCCCTCTTAATAAGGAGCTCAGGTAGTCAACTCAGTTTTAATATGACACAGGATTACCCCAAAATAGTGATTTGTATGTACTTACAGGACTTCCTTGCTACATGTTAGCATATGAATGTATATACAGGCACCCCCACACACACTTATGCACAATCTACTCGCAGCTGGCCCCAGAGCTTTATTATTACTATTATTATTATTATTATTATTATTATTATTATTATTTGTACCCCACCCATCTGACTGTGTTTCCCCAGCCACTTTGGGCGGCTTCCAGTGTGTATAAAAAAAGTTTCAATTCCAGTTGCGGGTATTTTTGATATAGTATTTTTGATCTGGATTGGAGTGTGACAGAGGGAGCATTTAAAAGGTGTTTAGACAGTGCTCCCCTCTTACATGACTTCACTTATGGGGGGGGGGTTGGAATGTAAACCCAAAGTAAGTGGGGAGGTGCTTGTATTAAAAGAATTCTGACAGTCATGCGACTAGTAATGTTAGGTGAGAATGTTCTCGAGAATGAGAATAGTCTTGAGAATATTCTCTGCTAGAAAATTCTCTTGGAGAATATTCTCCGCAAACTAAATTCTAAAGTAAGAACCAGTTTTACCACCCACATTTAAAAAATCTAGTAAATAATAAGCTGTAATATTACTGAATTTATTTGTATCAAACCTTAACATGCCAACTGTATTTTTTGACTTGTCCTATAACATGTACACATTCTAACGGAAGAATAAAATATGACCTTACTGCTCCAATAGTGAAATGGATCATGTTATTAGAATCGGACACACCAAGGTGGTTTGAAGTTGGTTGGTTGAGTCATTTAAAGAACTAGAAGATCACTTTGAAAAAGTGATGCCTTTGAGCCCCCTTATAAAGCAAGAAGAGAAATGGATGAAAGAGGCAGTTAAGAAAGAAAAGAAATTGCAGCCAATTCACTTTGCTGCAAATATCCTTGATTTAAAGTATAATGGCGTTCATTTATCATGAAATGAACAAATTCACGGTACCGAGTGCATTGATCTCAAAATATCAGCAAGTGCACCAAATGATGCACAAGATATTTTGGCAGAGCTGGCAGTATATCCTGCTAAAGAAGATTTTTTTTTAGCAAGTCATACGTATTGAAGTCGGTTGAAAAAGTGGATACAGTGGTTTGGTGGAAGGGACCATGCTTTGGTTCAAAGCTTAGCAGAGTGGCTGTGGACATTTTAAATATGCCACAAATGACATAGCTTCAGTATTTATGGACTTATTCATTCAGCAAAAAGGAATAGGCTTACTATAGACAGAGCAGGAAAGCTTACATATGTAGCTCACAACTTAAAACTCCTAGAAGAGAAGAAAATATAGCTTCTAACAAGCTCATTGAATTTTACACAACCATCAACGTCGTTTTATGATCTCGCAGATGATCAGTGTGGAAGTGAAAGCTCTGTTACCAGTGGAGTCGAAGATGGTGACTTATCCTCTTAAGATGTTTGAGGAGTCAAAAGAATATTCTCGAGAATTTAACATCACTACATTGACCTACAGAACACTGAGGACATAGAGGAAATAAAATATAGAATAACTTGTCTCTCTGGAAAGGCAACCTCTGGGTTCACTTTGAACTCTACAAGCAAGAACTCCTATATTTGTTGTCACATGTTATTTTTTGAGGGGTGGGAGGCAGGCATGCAGGCAATCACACCTATGCTGAAATCCTAGATTTCTCTACTCTCTTTTACGAACTGCAGCCACTTTATTCCAGAGAATGAAAAATGGGCCTAATGGAAGCAAAAGCTAGGCACACTTTATTAGTAAACCAGAAGAGACATAGAATGTTAGGGGCGAAGGGGGAAATGAAAAAGCGGGGAGGAATTGGTCAAGTCTCATGCTGCTTATAGGTTATGGAATTGCATGGAACTGGACTGTACAGGATTCAGATGGAATAAAAGAATGTTATCCAGAACCACTCGCCTCCTTCATAAGACAGTAAAATGCTTAGGGTTGGAGCTACCAATCAACCCCAAAACTGAGCTCCCTTAACACCATATAGCAAGCATGGGAAGACATGAGGGGCAAGGTGACTTTCCTCCCTAGAGGTCTGAATAGTGCTACTTGGTCCAGCTTGGGTGATTCTTTGAACAGGAGCACTTCTCTGAAGAGCCGAAAATATACTACATTTTTTGTGGTGTCCCACTTGCTCCCTATAACTGCAAAGATGCTGGCCCCATGCTTACTGTTGAAGGCAAAACAGGACCATGAGCAAGCCAGAATATATGCAAACACACATTACCTTCAATATTTCCTTCCCCAAAAGGTGAAATCCTCCTCAAAAGGGGACAGGGGACTGCATCTGTGCATTGCCCTCATGTTATGGAATGTAGGCTACATGAATACAGCTTTGTTGGCATCTATCTGTCTCAAGAGACAATGGAGTGTGCTTCTGGGGGCGAAGTAAAACTGCTGCGTTAGCAGGACTGATGTGACCTCCACAGGGCAAAAGCCTTGTATGTGTATGGAGGTCTTGGGCTGCACAGATGACAAGACCCATTCTCGGCCTTGCTGATGTGGTCCGCCAAAGGAAAGCAGGGCAAATACTCCAGGGTTGTTGTTTTTTTTGCTGGGTTTTACTCCTTAGCCTTTTATTCTCCTGAAAATATCCCGTAACCATAAGTTTAGGACCGGAGTTTTCCTTCTCTAAGATGGGCTACCTTCTGAGACTGACAGGCCCCATCTGCCACTCACATGCAGCATGTGCAGAAAACAACTTCTTGACCATTAGACCCACTACTGGTCTCATCTGCTCAATCCACATGAGCCTGTCTTCACATGCAGTAAAGCCCCTAACTCACAAAGGGTTTGAGATCCATCAGCTACCCCTCACTTGGTTTATCCGGCCAGTCGAAGCTGTTCCTTGGTGTGGCTGCTATCGCCTGCTGACAGCTTCTGGGAGCCACAGGTGAGAGCTGAGTGCAGGATAGGGATCAAAAGTGGACAAACCTCCTCAGAAGGAACACAACATGTCCCCCACCATAGGTACTGCCCCTCTCCTAACACCCCTGCTCAGTTGCCGTTCTGCTTTGGGGCCCTTGAAGCAAGAAATCTGTACATATTTCCCCCTCAATTTGCCCTTACCTATCATCAGGATGGGACGTGGGTGGCGCTGTGGGTTAAACCACTGAGCCTCTTGGGCTTGCCGATCAGAAGGTCGGCGGTTCGAATCCCTGCGATGGGGTGAGCTCCCGTTGCTCAGTCCCTGCTCCTGCCAACCTAGCAGTTCGAAAGCACGTCAAAGTGCAAGTAGATAAATAGGTACCGCTCCGGCGGGAAAGTAAACGGTGTTTCCGTGCACTGCTCTGGTTTGCCAGAAGCGGCTTCGTCATGCTGGCCACATGACCCGGAAGCTGTACGCTGGCTTCCTCAGCCAGTAAAGCAAGATGAGCGCCGCAACCTCAGAGTCGGCCACGACTGGACCTAATAGTCAGGGGTCCCTTTACCTTTACCTTTTATCATCAGGCAAGTGACTTAAAGCAGAGTTATTACATGGTCCTGGCTATGGGAGTGAGTGAGAGCCCCTGATGAGAAAAACCATGCAGCACATGACAAAGCACTTGCCAACTTTTAACTCATCAGCTTTTACCATCTCCATGATCTTTTGAGCCTGGCCATCAACAATGAAAATTCTCTTGTGAGGAAATGCTGTAGTTTCATAGCAGAGCATCTGCTTTGGACACAGAAAGTCCCAGGTTTAATCTCCAGGTATGACTGGGAGAGAAGCCTGTGTGAAATCCAGGAGAGCCACTGCCCATCAGTGTAGACAAAACTGAGCTAGGTGGACCAATGGCCTGACTAGGTGTAAGCCAGCTTCCTCTGTTCTCATTCTCCCACTCTCCTCTTAGTTTGCTGGTGAGCAGGCTTGGGCTGACTTGCAAGCCAGGGAATTATCAAGCCTTGCAAGCTTATCAAAGTCTGACTCCCAGCAAATAAGATTTCCTTGTTCTCCTCATGGGCCAAAGCATCACATACCTATTTTGATTTCATCTACATCTAAGTTAAAACAAGCTAAAGGATTATTGGGGGAGGCACCTGGATGACTGCTCCTCAATCAATGTTAAAGAGCTGTCTATAAATTCGCTTACTGCATCAAAATTGGTTAAAGTCATCAAAATATGAAAGATAATATAATTTAAGATTGGTTGGTGGAGATACAAATTTCTTCCATTGTTGTTCCAGCTCAGAGATCCACTGCAACATTTTGTTGCAGGTCCCACCTGTTCCATACCAACACCCAACCGGATTTCAGGTTCAACATGCAAAATCCCTCATTTGTTTTAAGAAGCACAAGTTGCTTAAATATATACAGTTAAACCTACATATATATCGTAGGGAAAGCTACTTTACTCACAGCATGGTAAAAGCACCTTTGCCAGCATGTATGAAAAAGCAATACAAAAGGAAATATAAAAGGATCACATTCAATATTCCACGCTTTACTCCGTTAAACCCCTGGGGATTTTATGGTCTTGGGCAAGTTTCAGCATAAAGAGTCAGAACATCCATAAGCCTTTATCTATAGTAAAACAATAGATAACATAATAAAATCTAAATGATGCGAGGATGCTGGGAAGCCATGAGATGAACCCAAAACACTCTGGCGGCTTAAGATGAGATCATCCAGAGTTAGCAATGCCCATCCCCAATTGCCAACTCTGCGCTTTCAACCTCCAAAGCACACGGTATTGTTCTTCACACTCCTTCCCTCTGTAAACTGTGCCGTTTAACAAATTGCGCCACACCTTTAAAGCCTCGCTCTGCCCACTAGGATTGACTGTATACATATGGGGGTGGGGGAGCCTTCCCCACTTTCCTCCAAAGATCTCAAAGACGACACACACAAAAAGTTGATACAGTATGAGATGGGCTTCCCCTAGGCAACGTAAAAAGTAAACACGAACTCTTGAACTCCAACATGCCTGGTGAACACGCGCGCGCACACACACACCCCTTGGGAGCCGGAGACGAAAAGCAGGGCAACTTTCCCCGCTTTCTTAGGAGTTTAAATGCACTTTAATGGGGGAGGGGGTGAAGGGAAAAGGAGGACTAATTTTGGAATGCGTGGCTTCCCTCTTCCCACGCCGAGGGGAAGGAAGAAAAAACGCTCCAAGTTGCAGAAAGCGTGATTTTATAGAAGAGAGAAAATGAGAAACGTGGTTTGGGGATTGCATGGCAACCCCGAATCACCCTCGCGCCCCCCGCCCCGGTCCTCTCCTACACCACGGAGCCGCCTTCCTCGCCATCCACCGGCTCTCACTGCCCCTTATTTGCTCGCCCTCCCAGCCTCCTTCCCCTCGCGACACCCGCCTCCAAACCCCAACGGCGCCCTGGGCCCCCGCAGCGCCGAAGAAGGGCTGCCCGCCGCCGCTTTCTCCTTTCAGGAGGAGGGAAGCCTCCCCAAGCGCCTCCGCCGCTTCGAGGAGCGGCGGGCACGCCCCGCGGGCGCGAGGGGCACCGGAGGCCTCGTCCCAATCCCCGGCCTTTCCTGGCGCAGCCCCCGCAGCAGACGAGCCGCCGGCTGCAGAGCGGACCCTCCTTACCTGGCCTTGAGGCTGCTGGCGCCCCGCTCGTAGGCCCAGGCGGAGGGCGGCGGCGAGGACGCGGCGGCGGCGACCGATGCCAGCGGGTCGGGGTAGCTGGGGGTCGCCGGGTAGTTCCTGTCCATCATCCGAGCGGGAAAGGAGGGGACGCCGCGGCTCCGCGCGGGGCCTGGGCGCGCGGGGAGAAGGGAAAGGGGGCGGAGGCGGGCGGGCTGCTTGGCGGCGGCGGCTGCAGCTGCAAGGACCGAGCGGGTGGGAGCGACTCCCCCCCTTCACTCTCGCAGGAGGAGGAGGAGGAGGAGGGCGGCAGCGGCGGCGGCCACCCCGACGCGGCCCTCCCCTCGGTTTCCGCCGCGAGGGGCGGGAGGGCGGCTCGTAATTAGGGGAGCGGCGGCTGCAAGCAGCCCAGCCGAAGACCCATGTTGGGCCGCTGCTGCTGCTGCTTACCAGGATGTCCCTCCCACCTCCGCCACAGTGTACTGGGGCTCCAGAGCACGGGAAGCAGCTGCTGCTGCCGCCGCCGCCGCCGAGGATCCGTAATCGTAGCGGCGGCGGGAGAAGGAAGGGAGGAAGGAGTGAGTTTGGCCTACAGAGCGGAACCGGGAAAGGCGGCGGGCAATAACCGAGGAACCCTAAATACTGACAAGCTTCGGGGTAGCCGAAGCCTGGTATGGCGACTGGGAATTGCCTACTTCGGATGGGCTGCAGTAAGGACCCGTGTTGGCCGCCGTGCGGTGGGGAATGCTTTGCCATCTTTTTTTGTGTGCAGGTGAAAATGGTTTTCCGTGACTGAGCTAGAAGTTCTGGAGCCACGTGGACACTCCTTCCTCAGATTTTTTTTCTCCCTCGTGCACTGTTTTAGCTTGTATGCCTTCCAGTTTACAAAACTATGAATGTTTAAAGCTGTCGACGTGAGAAGTGTCATACACGTGTCTCATCCAGGAAGCCAAGATTAGCTGTTTCTGCTTGCAGAGTGTACATGCTGGAGAGCCTCCGGTTTGTTGTTGTGGGTAATGTGTAAAATGTCCCCAAAGTTCACACAGTTTCCAGTTGGTGGGTGTGAACTGCTTCTCTGCCTTGGAATGTAGGTGGAGAAATCAAACGCTTGAACAGAATATTGTACATGCTTCTTTTCTGAAAACAGGACATGCACTGTTTCTCACCCCATGGCAGTAGCTATTTCATGTTTCCCTTAGCGGCTTAGCTCCTTTGGTTTAACATTGCTCCCAGAAATAGAGAACATACTTGTGTAAGTGTTCTGCAACAAATATACCTGCACTTATAACCTGTATGCAAACATAGTTAATTCAGTGGCTTCAATGTAAGTTTTAATAAATCCGCCTCATGTTAATTAGCTAACCAATACCAGGACTGTGTTGTGAATGGCCACTGCTAATAGCATGTTTTCTCTCGGCTTCTGTTGTTCTTCCTTCTCCCCTCATGTACCTGTAACTTGGGGTAATACTTAAGGCCTATTTCATCGGATGCATGAAGATTCATGATTTAATGCGCACTGAGAGGCAAATGAGGAGGAAGCACCATTCAATTAAAGATCTGTTATTGCTAGTTTAAAAAACACAGTTTAAGTTGTTCAGAGTTAGAGAAACATTCCATTTACCGGTATATGATGTTACTAGCTCTTCCTTTTATTGTGGTTAAAAGTAGTTCAAAGCAAGGATCCTGTGTTTATTCATATTATCATTCCCACTTTATTACCAATCTGAATTGGTGTTTTTTTAATTTAAAAAATGCAGCTTTAAAAAAAATTGATAATGAAAGTGCTAAGTTGGTGAGAGACAGAAAGGCTGGCAAATTAATGCACTGATTGCACCAATTGGCTCAGAATGCATCAGAGGAGTTCACTACAGTTCTTAGCACCTAAAATGAAGCATAACAAAAGGAGTCGTTCATCCTTAACCATCAGCACATTGCTTAAGGGTGCATTCCTTGTTCACCTGACACACTTCACTTCCTCTCAGGCACACTGAAGAGTTGTATCCCTTTCACCCCGTGAAAGACTCCTGAAGTAAGCACAATGCTGCAGCATTTCAGCTAGACAGCTTCTTCTCTCCAAGTTAATTCTCAAGCATTCTACAAGCCCCGTTTCTTAATTAAACAGGAAGAGAGAGAGACTTCTTGAATGCCCTAAGCCCTCTTGAAGGGCCTGGATATGGCGGCGGTGGAACTTCACAATTGCCGCTTAGTGCCACTGCTTGTTCATAAGTTGGCAATCCACTGTGTTCTGTGCATGGAGAGAGAGGGTTTAAGGAAATCTCTTCGTGTCTTTGAAAGATGATGGAAGAGTTACGCCTCCTGTAGCTTCTATCCCTAAAATAAAAGCAAAACTTTTAAGAATGGCAGAATGGTGGTTAAGTATAAGAGTCCAAAACTTCGTTTGAGAGAAGAACCTGAACTACACTTTCTTGGGAGTACAATGTTTTCAGTGGCTAGTGTTTGCCGCTCAGAGAACAGGGTGGCATAGAATGGGAGTACAGTATTCATTTGTGCTGGTATAGTTCCCTAAACCCATTTTACTAAAGCATATGGATCAGCACTGGACGAGGGCACATCACCTCTGAAGAATTAAAAGAGTACATATGTCATGGGCAAATGTAGGCTGGGGCTGTGTGTGCTGATGTCACAGATGCCAGCAGTGTCACCTTCCCACATCACAATTCGTAACAATTGCACTGAGGGACAATTTGTCAGGAGCTCTGGAGAGCTGCTGGCAGTCCGTATTCTGAGCTAGATGAATCAATGGTATGAAACAGTATAAGGCTTTTCCCCATGTTTCTGTTCGTTATTCCCTGTTACTGACTCCAGATTTTTGCCTTTCTCTTTCCCACAAACCTCAGCAATTAGCTTTTCCCTGTTACTGACTCCAGATTTTGCCCTTATCTTTCCCACAAACCTCAGCAATTAGCTTTGCCCACTGATCTTCATGCTCTTCCATGGCCGTAACAATTTCATATACCTTATTTCCATCCAAATCTCCATATATTAGGATACAGCAGGATTATTTTAAAAAATATATTAGCTCTGAAGGATTCAACTGTTCAAGTCGAAATCCATAGATTATTTGGTAAGTCATACCCTATTCCCATTTTTTTCTCTTAAGTCCCAAGGCATATCACCTTGGGACAGGTGACAGCAAGGCTGTCTCCTGGGGGCAGCCATTCCAGCAGTGGGAGGAGAGCTGGGAAGCAGCGCTCACTCCATTGAATTTTGCTGTGACAGGACAGCTCCATCAGGCCTCATCTCCCCTCAGTTGTCATCTGGGCAGCCATTCCATCATACTGCCTCAGTGGGAGAAATAGGAAGCAGGGCTCCTTCATGAACTGCCTGTCCCTGAGCTGCGCCAGCTGTTCATTATTTCCGTTGTATATTTTTATTTTGTAAGTCTCCCAAGTAGAGGCTGCCTTGTTTTTATTGTGTGTAAGCCACTCTGGGAGTTTTTTTTGCTAACAGCAGGGTACAAATGCTTCAGACAAATAAATATCTGCACAGCACAAACCCAAATGGGACAAAATGCAGTAAACATACAGCACACATATACAGTGGTACCTCGGGTTACATACGCTTCAGCTTACATATGCTTCAGGTTACAGACTCCGCTAACCCAGAAGAAATAGTGCTTCAGGTTAAGAACTTTGCTTCAGGATGAGAACAGAAATCGTGCCCTGGCGGTGTGGCGGCAACAGGAGGCCCCATTAGCTAAAGTGGTGCTTCAGGTTAAGAACAGTTTCAGGTTAAGTACGGACCTCCGGAACAAATTAAGTTCTTAACCCGAGGTACCACTGTATACTGCACCCATAATTTTTTTTTGGGGGGGTACAGAAACTTCCATGTCAAACTTGAATACACTGAACAAAGTGTTGGAAATTACAAAACTAATTTTCTTACCGTGGTAGATGTCTTTGTTTGCACTTCTTTTGGCAGAGAAAATAAATAAGTAACCCAGTTATGATCAACAGTACTCCAATTGCGACCAAGCCAGTCAAAAGTCCCATAACATCAATCTTCCGCATTGCTTGCTCTTCTGTACAGAAATCAGAATTACTGAGTATATTCTTGATCTACTGTAGGTCACATTATGCCGTAAAAAAAAAAAGTGTCTTGAAACTATTCCTAAATTATCCCACCTCCCCACATCTGCCTAAGTCCCCTCCTCTCCAGGGTCTTTCCCAAGCAATGTAAGACACTGGTTGTGAGAAGCTATCTTCACCCTTTTCATGCCTCTCCTGGTTCTGGAAGACCAGGGGAGAGAAAGATGCTTGTTCCAACGGGAGGGGCAGACACCGATGCCTCTTTAACAACGGGAATAATCCCTGCCTCTTGCTCTTGGCCTCCCTCCTCTCCTGCTTCAGCTTCTGCCTCTGATCAGAATTAGATCAGACTTCTCTCTGCCACAGACTCCCCCAGCTCACTAAGCCCTGTTACATCTTCCGCTTCCGACACCACCTCACCCCTGTCTTCTCCCTCTTCTACATCCTACCACTACTTCTTGGGCTCTGAACCTTCTTCCCACCATTCCTGTGCATCCAACTAGTCCATGACACTGGAGGAGGTTGGGATGAAGCAGAGTTGTCTCTCCACCCAGCCCTGCCCAGTTACACCAACAAGGAATGCCCCAATGTAAATGGCAGGTGGGCAGAGGCCCCACTGGCAGGAGTCAGCAGGACTCCCTGAAGTGGGGCATTTCAGGGTTGGGGAAGGGTGGAACCGGGCCAGCAAAGGATCCACTCAACCTTGAGCAAGCTCTGCTGCCATTATGTGATGGCAATAGACCTGGGGGATCTCATAGCAAGAAGGCATTTTTCCTTGTGGCCAGCAGAAGTGGTGGTACTGTGGTTGTGACAGTGCTGCTCTGCCAGGCAGAGGTGAGTGTGGGTTTGGATGGTGGGTTAAAAGTATCTGCAATATAAAACAAAAATAGAAACCACGAAGACCTGTGATTTTGGCTTACCTTGGTATCTGCCACGACCCTCCATGGTATATTTCTCCCAAAATAATATCTGAGATAGTAAAGAAAAACAATGTAATTGAGGTAAAATCTCTAGCAGCAATTAAAAACAAAAACTGCCTCCCCCCCCAAAAAAACAGTTAAGAATTTAACTTTGGTTGAAGTTACAAGAGTCGCACTGATTAACTCTGGGTGGGATTTGGTTAAGGAAGTTTTAAGACCTGCCTTAATACCAATATTAATTATCAGTATATATAAATTGGACTGAGAGAAAGGCAACAAGCTGTGCATAATGCAAGACGGAAATAAAACACTTTACTGTATTAGCCCCGCTGGTAATTGGCTTATACTGCAACTTCTAGTTATTGATAAATACTTACTCATGCTGGTATAAGTGAATACTTACTAGAATATGATTCTTATGTTTGCTACAACTGTCTGAGGCGGATTCCCACCCCCACCCCGTGACTAGCATATTCAGCTGCATGTCACATGGATTTAAAAGGACTCCCTTCAAAAGACAGAAGCCTAAGTACATCATTTAGCAGCAAGTTCCCCAAGAAGCCATTTGATGAGTTATGCATACATTTACAGTGTGTGCACAAAACATGTTTATTTTTATATTTTTATAGTGGAACCTCTGCTTTATGAATACTGTTTTGCTTCTGGGGCACAGCTTCCAGTTTTGACAGGCTGTCCTTAAGCTTATTGGTGCTCCCAAGCTTTGACGTGCTAATATGGACAACTAACTCAGAGCTACTCTGCAACTCAGAAACAGCAATTTCTAAAAATATAAGAATAATGAGTGATCAATGTCTGATGCAAAATAAAGCAATGCGTACACTCTTACCATAGGAAAATTCACCACAATTAAGGCCAAAGAGCACATTAAAGATGGCATATAATTTACCCCCAAATCAGAAGCTCAAATACGCAAACCTTAATTGGCCCCATGGTAAACCACAGAGAGGGAGATTTTCCCTCCCTCTCCTTCTTGTGAACTTATAAAAGACACGTTTTTCCCTGCGAAAGGAATAATGCTTGCTGTTTTGTCTCAAATCAAGCCTGAACCTTAAAATATTATATTGGTAAAGGAAAAGCAGTTTATAGTGCATACATGCCATACATTTAAAGTGCATCATGTGCAAAGAATAATTGGAACTGCAGGTGCTGAGAATTCATAGAATCGTAGAATTGTAGAGTTGGAAGGGACCCTGATGGTCATCTAGTCCAACCCCCTGCAGTGCAGGAATCTTTACCCAATGTAGGGCTCAAACCCATGACCCTGAAATTAAAAATCTCACACTCTACCGTCTGAGCTTTCCCAGCAGAAGGGTTGCTGTGTGGTATAAACTATAGTTCCCAGGATTCCTGGGATAAAAAATGTGATTTAAATGTAGCTTGTGTATCCAGTATTAACCTAAAACTTACAGTTCTGCTGCAAACTAGTGGATTTAAAAGATAACTAGTAACAGTATATGTTGGCCTGCCTATGAGGAGGTTTAAAATAGCCATCTCAGGCAGCATAAGAAGCAGCACCCATAGGTGCTCCACCCTCCTCTGGCTCTGGGGGAGAAGTGGTGTTGAAAAATCTCGCTGGAAAACAGTGCTCCTTCTTTGCTGGTAGTGGGGTGAGCCTGCCAGGGTAGCACTTTTCAGCTTCCCTGGTAGAGGTGGGGGCAGAGCGGCAGTAGAGTGGTACCTCGGGTTACAGACGCTTCAGGTTACAGACTCCGCTAACCCAGAATTAGTACCTCAGGTTAAGAACTTTGCTTCAGGATGAGAACAGAAATTGCGCAGCGGCGGTAGCGGGAGGTCCCATTAGCTAAAGTGGTACCCCAGGTTAAGAACAGTTTCAGGTTAAGAACGGACCTCCAGAAATAAAGTACATAACCCGAGGTACCACTGTATGTTCCCATTTTGCCTTTGGTGGCAAGCCACGACAAGCCACCATGAAACACGCTTGCAATTATTATTTTTTAAAGAAAAAAAACTATGCACATATGGAAAAGCTTCTCCACACTGCGCACGTCAAGAAACTCTACTACATTAGAAACATTTCCTTGATGATTCTCTTGTGAAATGCATCATCTAGTCCCATTTACCTGCCCCCATCCATTTTGTGGAGATAGAGTGTACCCATCCTAATAACAGTAGCACATAAAGCCTAGTGTGGGTACAGCACCAAAGAGTGAGGGAAGTGGAATTTGGATTCACTTGTAAATTCTTCTATGAACAGTTAATGAGCTAGCTCAGCCCTCCTCAACCTGTTGCCCGCCAGACATTTTGGACTACAACTCTCAATTAGCCTCAGCCAGTATGGCCTATGGCATGGGTAGGCAAACTAAGGCCCGGAGGCCAGATCCAGCCCAATTGCCTTCTAAATCTGGCCTGCGGACGGTCCGGGAATCAGCGTGTTTTTACATGAGTAGAATGTGTCCTTTTATTTAAAATGCATCTCTGAGTTATTTGTGGGGCACAGGAATTCATTCAATCCCCCCCCCCAAATAAAATAGTCCGACCCCCCACAAGGTCTGAGGGACAGTGGACCAGCCCCCTAATGAAAAAGTTTGCTGATCCGTAGCCTATGGTCAGGGATTCAGGGAGTTGGAATCCAAAGCAACCAATTGGAGAAGGCTGATTACTTTCCCCCTCTGCATAATGGCTCAGACAACAGTTCAGAAAGACTAGACCTGGGCTAGTTTGAGAGGCACAACCCTTTCAATCCTAGGAGCAGTAAAAAAAAAAAAAAATACAATTTCACAGGGTTCTGTGCCCTTTCTCAAATGATAAATATGTACACATGATGTAGTCCTAAACATTGACCTTAGAAATATCTCCTTTATAGGCCACCAAAAGTAAAGCAATTACTGTTTTTTCTTGGTCTCCAAAAATTTCTCTTGCTTCCTCGAAATTGCAGTATTCTTCATTGCATTCCCTTTCAAGATTCCCTGGGGTTACTAGTTCAAAGTCAAATCTGTTGTATAGAAGGTGTCGTCCAATGAATAAATTGGCTTCCTCTGTTGAGATGAACACTGAAAAAATAATTAAAGCAACATTTATATTAAATATATAAACATGGCCTTTAAGAAAATGCACTGGAATGCAAACACACTGGTGGAAAATTTCCATTCACAGATGCTTTAAAAACACACCAAGTAGAGTCCCTTGATTATAGTCACATGGAAGAAGTCACATATGAATCAGCAGAGCTGATTCAAAATATTTCACAACCACATTTTCTAACCACCTATGTTTGCTCAAGTCACACTAGAAGGCTGCGTGATCCCAGTGGCTCACACATTACTTACTTCATATTATTGTGAAAACAGCAGTAGATCATATTTGAGTATTACACAGGCCTTAGAAATGGAGCCCCTTTTGTCATTTTGTCATTATGGTTTAGTCTAGGGGTCAGCAAACTTTTTTAGCAGGGGGCTGCTTCACTGTCCCTCAGACCTTGTGAGGGGGGGCTGGACTATATTTTTTGGGGGGAGGGGAATGAACGAATTCCTATGCCCCACAAATAACCCAGAGATGCATTTTAAATAAAAAGACACATTTTACTCATGTAAAAACACCCTGATTCCCGGACCGTCTGCGGGCCGGATTTAGAAGGCAATTGGGCCAGATCTGGCCTTTGGGTCTTAGTTTGTCTACTTATGGTTTAGCCTTTATAGGTGAAAAGGTTATCCAATGCTGAATGCCATACTGCAGCTATCTGGAGCTATATAAAGCACTTGCACATAATCTACTCAAGGAAATAACGGCTGGGCTCATCTATAACAGCTGGGCTCAAATAAAACACAGGGTTACCCAAGGCTATGTTTGGTTAATGGCATCCACTAGTCAGCTTTAGTGGGTGAGCCTCTAGGGTGGAATCTACAGACATACAAAAAAACGCTGTGAAAATACTTTTTTAAAAATAACATTTTGAAAAATACATTGAATTTGGCATAGCTGTTACCATCTAGTGTCCCATTTGTATACTGCGCTTTACAACACATTTTAAACGTTTTATTTGCAGCTGTATAGCTGAGTCCCAGGTGACAGAACCTTTGATGATGTGACCATGATGGTTGCCCTAGCTTTGTAGGCTCTGGCCTCACTGAAACTCTTGCAGAAGCAAGCAGGCAAAGGCTACTGGTATTCAACTCAACCATCTCTGCTTCTCCTTGTTTGTTTCTTAAGCCTTTCCCCAGATTTTCTATTTGCCCCAGATTCCTGTTTACCTGCCCCTTGCCCTGTAATCTGACCCTCAGTTATCTCAGTAATGCTTCTATCTAATCCTGCTTGTGTCAAGACTAGACTGAATTCACTCCTGTATCTAACTGTGAAGTTTCATCCCCAGTGCTGATGTTGTGAGGTTGTGTCAGGTGTTACTGCTTCAGGGATTCTGTGGGGGCCACTGAGTAAAAATTTTGTTTATACTGACACCCCAAAACCACATCCATCTTCTTGTCCACAGTGGGTGGCTGCAAAGTGAAAAATTCGGCTCACTCCAAAATATGTTACTAGTGGGTGCTTTTAGAAAACCTGTGGTCTCTTTCAGTTTCTTTTTGAAGGATTGCATCAATTGCAATTGTCCCAGAACCTTACTATTTAATAACGGGAAAGTGTTGTGGGTGGTATAAATCATGCCATGGTAGATACAAAGACAATCTGCCACAGATGTCAGTAAAATTGAAACTACTCTCATGGTTTTTCTCAAGGGAACCAGCAGAGTCCCACAAACTGTTGTACACCCCTAGTTTCTGAAAAAGGAGCTCCACTAACAAAATACTTTAATATGAGGATCACATGACAGGAAAGAAGAGGGACGCGGGTGGTGCTGTGGGTTAAACCACAGAGCCTAGGACTTGCCAATCAGAAGGTTGGCGGTTCAAATCCCTGCGACAGGGTGAGCTCCGGTTGCTCAGTCCCAGCTCAGAGGTACCGCTCCGGCGGGAAGGTAAACAGCATTTCTGTGCGCTGCTCTGGTTCGCCAGAAGCGTCTTAGTCATGCTGGCCACATGACCCGGAAGCTGTACGCTGGCTCCCTCGGCCAATAAAGCGAGATGTGTGCCGTAACCCCAGAGTCGGCCACAACTGGACCTAATGGCCAGGGGTACCTTTACCTTTAAGTTTGCAACATGCACACATTTAACTTGTGCACATTCAGTTTCATACGCTCGGCAAACAATTAAAAATAAAAATAAAAAGAGGGCAGGCGCCTGGGAAAAAGGACTTTGGCAATCCCACTTACCATTGAACCCAATGTGTATTGACTATATGTGATTTTGGTTCTAGGTGAAATCCCTGGAGTGTAACCCTTGCCAAAGTTGCAGGCTTGTGGTCTTCTTAACAACAGTGGATTATATTTCAAAACAGAAATCTTTAGCCAGTAGCCTAAGAAAAACCTGAAGAAGAACTTTTGAGAGCCACAATCATTGTTCAGCCCCAGATAATATACACAAGTTACTTATGAAACTATGACAGTGATGTCACTTTGAGCCATATTAGAGGTGTTCAGGATGAAGAAGTTATAAACAGCCTTTAGAAGCCAGAACAGAGGTACGTGTCAAAGGGAGTAAACCTTTCCAGGTGAGGTGGGACTGAAATGTGTCAAGTTAAGTTGAAACAATGTGGGGAACTTGAGTGGAGCCTGAGGGCAGGTTGAATACAAACAACTTTAACAGGAAAATGACTTCATAAAATGACGTTTCCCTGTAATTCTTCCATGGTTACTAATACTTATAAATGCATGTTTAGGAGGTAAAAGGACACACAAATATATATAACCAGATGAAATCCATTAATTTAAAAGTGATATATTTCTAATTGACCATGGTAGACTTGCAGTGAATCCTCAGGAGGACATTTTTCTGCAAAATAAAATAAAATATAGCATAACTCATCATGAAATCCATGGGAGCAAGCAAGGGGAAGAAAGCAAGAACGTGGAGACCCCAATATAATATCTAATGGCAACATTAAAATTAAGGAATGTGAAGATAGGATTTGAACTACGAACGATTGTCAGAGAAGTTGAGGGAGGTCCAATAAGGTAAAACATGTGATATGTAAATGGATAATGTTTAGTGTTTTTTATGGAAAAACTTTAATAAATTTTTTTTTTTTTTTAAAGAACGTGGAGACCCTGTGCCCTTGGGAGTGGATGATTCCACTTGCATTGTCCCATCCCTTAGCCCTTGAGCCTTCATAAGGGAACTACTCTGTTTCTGATCTTATGCATATGAACGTTCATGGGGGTGGGTTGCTTGGCACTAATGCCATCAGTTTGGGGCTATCGGGGGTTGTGGAAGTGTTGGACATTGTTAGCTAGCTTATTTGAACACGGTACACGTACTATTTTTTTGGTGTATTTTAAATGAGCTGTTAATTGTCAAATTGCTTAACTTACGTTGCAATATTATTATTATTATTATTATTATTATTACTGTACTATTGTATTTAGACTGTTCTAGAATCATAGGATTGTAGAGTTGGAAGGGACCCAGAGGGTCATCAGGTCCAACCTACCCGCAGCCATCCCTGGAGGGGCTTGAACCACCAACCTTCTGGTTAACAGATGCACCAACCAGGCATGTCCAAAGCTCAACAACCTCAATCCTAAAAAAGGTCAACAACTTTGGTTGGCCCTTCTGGCCCTTCACTTCATCAAATCTGGCCCTCTTTGAAAAATGTTTGGACACCACTGCACCAACCCATTGCACCACAGAGGTCTTGGTTTTCTATGAACTACATTGAGCAGAAATGTATTTGTGGAATAGGTGGTAGATAAATAAAGGATACTTGTCACTATGGCTGTTGGAGTTTGGCAGGTGCTTGGTATGGCCACTGATTAAGGATGGGCTTGGGGAATTCCAGATTCGGCCTCTGTTGCAGTTCAGTGGTGATCTGGCAAATGTACCAGGTGTGGCCATATTGCTGGCTGCATGGGGCCAACCAGAAGCAATTCTGGCCTATGGTTTCCAACAAAACATGTTAGTATGGGGCAATTGCCTGGGTGGGGTGCAGTTTAAAACCCAGAACAATGTGTATTTAAGATTGTTGTTCTATGACTATTGGTTGTTGCAATAAATTCTTTTCATTTCATACACCCCACAGGAATGACTTACTTCTTGAACTATCCTAATAATAATATCTGGATGATTCCCCTCCTCCAACCGTACGTGCAATTAGACCCTTTTTAATGAAGGAAGAGTAAAGCTTTAGTGAACAAATTATAATTTTGGATTATAATTTTGGATTGGGAAGAGAATCTCAGATGTGTTTAGAAGCCATAGTTTATGCATAAAGTTACCTTCTTTCACTGCATCCGATTCCTTCAGTTGTCTTGAGCAGTGAGGAAATGCAAGCAACGTTAGCACCAGCTGAAGGAGCAAAATGTAAAAAAAGAACATAACCCGGTACCTGTAAAAAAAAAGTTACCAAATTAATAATATTTTTAAAATTGCTAATGGATAAATTGCAGACAAACTTCAAAAAAATTGACTTATTGGCTGCTGTTAACATCATTCACAAGTCGCTACAAGACATTTAGATGAAAGTTGCTTTAGATTAGGCTGCAGGCCTCCCATAAAACCAGTCTAGCATGTACCTCATCTTGGTTGCGTAATAATAATTACATGGATTGTTCTCAGCAATTGAAACCAACAATTTCAGCATCAAGGAAAAAAAATACATGATAACATAAGTTAGGTCCTACTTCATGTGTCCGTGCATCCTTTCGATCACCAGCACATACCCCCCACATGTAGAATCTTGTCAAGGACAACATTCCAAACTGATTACACAGAGCTTCAGCATGACAGAAACTAGACATGTGCTTTTAGTATGATATTGACCAGGGTTCACAGAGCTCCTTCTGGGCATGATCAAGGGTTTGTTCAACCAGTAAGATCCCCCCCCCCATGCTACTTCTCTCCCTTCAAAACTAGCCTATGTGGTACCATGTGACTGAAACGCCCCTTATGGGCTTGAAGGGCTCCCGCTTCAGAAATGCAAAAAAAATATTTCTCCTGCTCGAGAAAGCCCCCGCTTGGACTGGCCAGGCTAGTCGCGCTGTTCTTTGGCTCCTTGCCAGTAGGCACAATAGCTCTTGCTCAGCATCTCTGGGGGGCCAGTTTAGCCGGACGAAACTGAGCCGCTTTCAAAAAACAATGACTGTGGCGCACCCGATACCAACTCCAGCAGCCCTCTCTTCCCAGAAGCGCACCTCGAATTCCACCCCACTTCCCCTTCGATGTTCAAATGGCCGGCTGCTGCTGTTGTAGACACACAGTTTTTAGGCTTTTGACTTTTGTTACGAGTACATAAGCAAAATACAGCGCCCTTGGAATCTTGGGCTGAAGCTCTTCTCCAGCAAAACTGTGCGCAAACTTCCAAGTTCATGGCGCGCTGCGATTGATGGCACCCGCCGCCACTTCCTGCTTCTTTAAACTAATGAAAGTTATGCCCCCCTCCCCCGCCGGCCCCAAACCATCGTAACAAGTTGAGGGGCAGATCTAACAGCCGATATTGCGGAAGATCAAGACCAACATAGAGATACAGAAAGCGTTAAGTGGAGAAGGCACGTTGCTCGGGTCACGAAGGTGCTATAGGGTGTGGGCTCCAGTAATTTTCCCTCCCTCCCTCTGCCTCCCCTCGGAAGAACCGGTAGCTTCATCCATGTCCTTAAACTCGAAGATCTCTGAGTCGTTATGCTCCTCGAAATCTATCCCGCTTTCGCGATCGCCTACCTGTTGAGTTCAAATTCCAAATACTCCCAAAGGTCTCCGTCCGCGCTACTCCAGCCTGGCTTTTCTCAGAGGTGCCGATCGCTTCTCTTCGGGAGTGGGAGACGGCGGTTTGAGATCATATTACCTGCTTTTGTAGCCTCCCACCTGAATCCCGGGCGGGCTCAGGAATAAAAGGAGAGAGGACTCGGCCGCGGCAGAAGACAGCGCATATTTAAATCGGCTAATTAGCATACTGAGTGAACATCCCATTCAACATGTCCGTGTTGAATATCCCCGTCTTCCGTAGACATCCTCATTCCTCTTCCCCGTTCGCAACAGTATGAGTCAAACACAGCTCCTTTCTGCACCCATCCACCTGGACTCAAGGAAATTGTCCTTAAGTGGGAAAAGGATTTGAGTTTTGGTTTTGCGTTGCTATTTGTGCGGTGGAGCTGCAAATGCGTTCGAGGATTACTGAAAGAAAGGCCCTTCCTGTCCACTTTGGTCAAGGGTGATTTTATTGTAATGTCATGAGCAGCGAGGCAGGTCAGTACAGTGGTACCTCTAGATACGAACAGGATCCGTTCCAGAGCCCCTTTCACATCTAGAAGCAAATGTAACTAGCGATGGCACGTCTGCACATGCACGCATGGCTTTTTGCCACTTCTGCGCATGATGTCATTTTGAGCGCATGCGCGAGCAGCGAAACCCGGAAGTAACGCGCTCCGTTACTTCCGGGTTGCGGCGGAGCACAACTCGAATGCGCTCAACTTGAAGCGTATTCAACCCGAGGTATGACTGTAGTTTCTTTGTATATGAGCTAGCTAGTTGAGGGGTTATTTATATTATTTTGATGAAAGTCTACCATGCCGACGGAACTTGAGATATGCTGCCAACAGGAAAGCACACTGCAGGAACGTCCCAGATGTTTACTCTGCCTACGGCTATGCTCTCTGCTCTTGCCCTTTTGAGAACACTTTCTACAGATACCTGCACTTAATTGTTCTTGGTGCCATTTGTGACGATGCTAAGAAACTCCTTTTCTGAGAGAAGCAAATTGTTTGAAGGAACTGGTATCCATATCCTAGACAAGTGACCACAATGGCATCATTATTTGGCAAGGTTAAAGTTTTGTCCACCAGTTGCCTGGACATTACATATCAGTGCATGTGAGTAAAAACATAGAAGCTTGCTTGATGAGGCCTAAGGCCAGCAGCCTGCTCTAAGGGTGGCCAACTAGATGCCTGTGGGAAACCTGCAAGCAGGACCTGAGAACCAGAGCACTCTTCCCTACTGATGTTTCCAGCCATGGAGACAGAGCCTAGTAGCCTCCATGAATTTGTCTCATTCTCTTTTAAAGTCATTCAGGTTGGTGGCCACCCCTGCCTCTTGAGGAATGGAATTCTATAGCTCAACTATGCACTGCATGTAGAAGTATGTTCTTTCATTTGTGCTGACTCTTCCAACATTCAGCTTCGTTGGGCGTCCACAAATTCTGGTGTTTTGAGAGAGGAAGGACTTCTCTTTCTACTCTCTGTTCCAAAAATAATTTTATAAACTGTCACCTCTTATTCACCTTTTCTCAAAACTCAAAAGCCTCAAACACTGCAACCTTCCCTAATAAAGGAGTCATTCCACCCTGTTGATTGTCTTGGTTGCTCTTTTCTGCCCCTTTTCCAACTCTACAATTTCCTTTTTGAGGTGAGGCAACCAGAACTGTTCACAGTATTCCAATTGTGGTCGCACAATAGATTTGCATAACAGCATTACTATATTGGAGGTTTTATATTCAATTCCTTTCCTAACTATCCCAAGCATGGAATTTGCCGCACACAGGATTTCCAGCGAACTATCTGCTGGGGTACAACAAGGTCTTGTTCCTAGGCCATAAATACCAGTTCAGACCCTATGAATGTGTACATGAAATTAATATATTTTTTAAAATAATTTTTTATTCATTTTCCAAACACATAATAAAAAACAAACAAAACACAAAACAAAAACATACAAACATTTAAACATGTATAATTTCATAATCTTATTTTCGTGCACCTTCTTTCCCCTGACTTCCCCTGAAATTAATATTTTTTTGCCCCGACATGCATCACGTTACACTTCATCATACTGAATAACATCCATAACAACTGTCTTTTGTAATCCCCTTTTGATCACAAAGGTCAACGGTGTGTTTTGCTCACTTTAGAGCAGGGACACACATGCACGCACACACACACACACACACACACACACACACACACACAGGCCATGAGTCTGGTGCCGTGTTGCAGTGCCCTCCCCTTGCAGTATCTTCTCTTCCATCCTGTATTTTTGTAATGAACTGTGCACAAGAGAGCTCAGATTTGCCTAAGCTTGTTATCACTATGCACTGTCTTCACTATTGCCCAAAGGTTTTTGCTAGGCTTCCCTTATGCACAGTACCAGGAACTTGCTGATTCAAGTCTGCCCAGTGTTGGCAAGCTCCAGCTGAATGTTGTAAACAGTACATAGGAAACTGATGCCCACCACCCCTCCCCACCTTCTCACTATATAGAAGGGTCTGGTAACTTCTGTTTCAGTGTATCTGAAGAAGTGTGCATGCACACAAAAGCTCATACCAAGAACTAACTTAGTTGGTCTTTAAGGTGCTACTGTAAGGAATTTTTTTTGTTTTGATGCCCTCTAGTGAGATTTGACAGCAGTTGCATTTGGTTGCTTTTGTTGCATTCTAAGGGTTTACTGTATTTGCAAGGCTCCTTCTTCTGCCTTTTTATCTAACTTGTGTTTTAATCTACTCCTGTGATTACAGTGCAATGGACCATTCCGTCTTCCAGATTAAACTACAATAAGATTATTAAACCCGACTCGGCAAGCACCAAGCTTAATGTATGATACCACACTTCACTTATCAATACATATTTATAATATTAATAAGGTTTAAACTGCTAGGTGAATACTTTTGGAAAATTCTATTCCACCTTTAGTTGCAGACATGGAACTGTTGCATGTCACATGTCTGTTTACATACCAGCACAGCTTGCTGGGAACTTCCGTTGTGTGTTTTCTGTTTGCTTCCGTTTTGCTTCTCTCTGTCTCTCTGAGAAGGCAAAGAGAGAGACGACGTGTTTCTTTGTCCTGATTTATGATTAATAAATCCGTAGTTGTAGTATGCTTCCACAAGCCTCACGCCTATTCTGTGTGCATAGTTCGCTCGGCTGATATAGTGTGCCCTGGCTTTGAAGCCTGGGTCGCTGACTTACGTTGGAGCAGAGGCTGATGGGTTTTCACAGGGGGGCGGCCGAACGAGACGACCCAGCTGGGGCTAGCCAGCTGGCCTTGCCACCCTCTGCATGCTGACAGATACTACAGTTTCTGGCACTACTTTGCATTCAGGAGAGCTGATATAGCACATGATTATTAATTATGATGATGATGATGATGACTTATATACTGCCCTTTATCATAAGATGTTAGTGCGGTTCACAATATAAAAAATACAAGGTAAAAGCACAAATTAATAGTTAAAGCGAAACAACAATACAAAACAATACAATACAACCCCCCTCTCACAAACACATTTAAAAGGCTGTAGAATATTAATCAGCTCTGTATAGTTATAAATTAACTAGTTTTTACAAAGACCGTCTAAATCTCCAATGTCCTCTCATCTAAAGAAAACTGAACCTGGTAACGCTGCGCCTGGAAATTCTCTGTGCCAGTGGAAGCAGAAAGTACCAACAGATGGTTGTAGCCAGCTAAGTTCTCTGCATTGTAACTAATGGACCGAAATTAGTCATGCCCATTAATTGAAATTGATCTGCTCTTAGTATGACCAGCAGTGGATACAAACCAGAATCTATAATGCCACCTGGTTTGCTGTTTTGTGGGAAACTACATCAGTAAATCAATTTAAATTAATGTATATGTCAACAGATTTAGTAGGTGTTTTGTGGGATTATTAATGGCTGTATGCTGCTATTATTTCCAGATTGTCCATGCAAGATTCAGACTGCTGGACTCGACAGTAGAGTTGTGCTACGTTAGATCTGTTTATATGCTGTAAAGCACTTTGCGCTCAGTTTTGGAGAAGGACAATTAGCAGTAGTTGATATAATATTTGATGCATCTGTGAGATTTGTGCTATGAATCCTATTATTTGATTCATCAAATTTTTTTTATTTATTCACTGCCCAACTAGACAGAGGACGATATGACTCACTGCATTTAGCAGCAGCACCAAACTTGTCTTTCCTGGTTGACGGCTTTTTGCAAACATAATTTCTATTACAGCTGTTCTGCAGATAGTTGCGTAATAATTTTCTGTTTGCATTTGTGTTGTTTATCTGGCCGTTTTCACTTACTAACTTTTTCTGATTTTGAGAATCTGATATCTACACACACACACACACACACACACACACACACAAACTTGCAGTACAGAAGCCAAGCCACCAAAAATGCTGAATTGATACTAAGTGTGTGGAATAATGTTTAATGTGATTTTTGGCAAGATCTGTACCTCTGTAGTTGAAAACAGGTGGTGGTAACCTTACAGTTATCACTATCTTATGTGTGGTTTTTTTATGATGCTGGAATTGGTTCCAAGTTCCTAGTTCCTTCTTCAACAAAGAGCTCAGTGAATATCCTAAATATTGTATTTGACCCTGCATCACAGAATATGAATTATCATGCATCTCCATCACAGGGAAACTCTGCCTTTTGAAAAAGGTTTTTGCAAAAAGTGTTTTTTGCACAAAGCACAGAAATGCTTTTTTTGCACAAAGCACATAAAACCTCAGTGCACAGTTATGAATAAGGGAACTGTAGCTGTTCACCCCAAAATAAGCATTGGACTACCCCAATGACACATCCATTTGGTCCTGGTTCATGTACCATTGTAACTTATTGCCTTTTTGAACTATATATTTCATTTTTATACTTAAAGTGAGGTTATGGCAGGCAGCTCCAAATTCTGTGCTGTATTTAGTGATCAAACCTTTCTTTCCTGCCAGCTCTATAGCATAGCACCTTTGCAAACAAATAGACATTGGAAACTACCTCCCGCACATACTTCCTGTGTTGGGGAATCCCTGCATCGGAAATGAGAATAAAGTGAAGGCGAAGATGTTTCAACTAGTTCAAAACTGGCAAAATCTTGTACTGTAGAGACAGTACTAAGAGTGTGCTCCCAGCACACTATCCAAGCTGTTGAGGTCTCATTTCCTTTCCACCCATATAAAAGACATATGTAGCACCTCAGTCTAGGTTTCCCCTATATTTCCATTTCTAACTAATATGTATGATTAAGATAAATGAGAAAATATTTTGACATGTATCCAAATGTGTTTGTACATAAAGTGCAAGTGCCTCCCCCCCCATCCTATGCCATTCTAGAGGCCCCCCTGACCCTCAAAAGCAGCTTTTCAGAAGCACAGGGAGGTGGGGGTGGGCAGGTGCAGAAAAGCCCTATGGCACATTTTAGGACATGGAAGTTAAAACAAAAATTCTTTTGAAAAATAAGGGCTTAAAAAAAAAAGAATGCAGCCATGCACATGTCTATTCAGAAATTCAAAGAGACTTACTGCTTTTCAGTTCAAAGTAGCTTACAGGTAAATTTGTATAGGATTGCTGCCTATACAGACTTCTCTTGATGCAGGATTAATTTAGAAAATTATTTCAACTAAAAACTCCCTGTATGTATAGATTTAATGCTAATGAAGAATTATTTTAATTAATTTTGAAAGCCATAATAGGAAATTAAGTTGCCTCCCACATTCTTAATGAAGAAATAAAGCAACTAATTTCATTGCTGTTAGAGGAGCAATCTACTCCTTCACATATCAGAAAATTAATGTAACATATTCACTCAGCCAAACAACATTTCTGAATTTCCCCACCGGAACTCTGAACACTTTTATTCCGAGAATAAATTTATGAAAAAACAGCAGTCAGCATAAAATTTTCTGGCTTCAGCTTCTTAAGACCTCCATACTGATTGATTCTGATCCCAATAAATCTTCATTCTGACATGGGCTCCTTGTATGTGCTATTCTTGCTGTAGCTATTCAAAATAAGAAAGGATGTAAAATCATACATTCTTGCTTCTTACTACAATATGTGGAAATCATTTCTCCAGGATCCTGCACTGGTAACCTCAAGGCTAGATTACTGTAATGAAGGGGGACTGCCACTCAGTCTGGTTTGGAAGCTCCAGCTGGTACAAAATGCTGCAGCCAGATTGCTGATGGGAGCTTCTGGTTGAGAACATGTGACACCACTGAGCTGCACTGGCTGCCTATCTGATACTAAGCCAGGTTCAAGATTCTTGTTTCGATTTACAAAGCCCTGAACCACTTGGGTCCAGAGATTGCCTGAGGCCTTATATTCCAGTTGATCACTGTGATTGCGTGGCGAGTTCCCGCCCCCCACCAAGATAAATAAACACACGAGACACCATAATTAAGGTTAATTGGGCAAATTAGGCCACAACTTTATTGAATTCAGGAATGAGAGGCATTGGCTTAGGCATTGGTCCTATCGACTATCCGGCTCCAGCCCATTTGCTGGAGACACGGGGAAGAAAATGTGGGGGCTAGCTGGAGAAGAGAGGGCGAGCCCTCTCCGCTCCGGCCCTAAATAGGGCAAGCCACGCCCCCCCAGCCAGCCGATTGGCTGGCTGGGAGGCGTGGACGGACGGGATTCCCCTGTTCTCGCGGGGGCTGAAAGCAGCCCCCGCTCACGTGGGGAGGGCGTGATGCCCGCAACCCCACCTCCTGGGGCAGGCTCGGAAGTGGCTTTATCTGCAAGAGCATCTTTGGTCATTCCCTGAGCTGGTGAGGCTTGTTTGACAACAAGAAGAAATCAAGCCTATAGTGTCCTTGGCCTGTCCTGTGGAACATCCAGCATTCAGCATTTGCCTTCTGTGCCAAAAAACCTTTTCTGTTCCACCAAGCCTATGCAAGGTATAAGAGTTAACCCCCCCAACTATTTACGGTTGTTTTTAACTTCTTTATGCTTTTTTTTAAGGGAAGGGTTTTTTTCAATGTTTAATGCTTTATTATGTTTTTGTATATGTTGGAAACTTCCCAGAGTGGCTGTGGCAACCCAGTCATAATAATAATAATAATAATAATAATAATAATAATAATAATAATAATGGAATAGGACATTTCTATTTTCATGGGAGAAATGTTGGAGGGTATAAGACAGGTGTAGGAGACAGCTAGTGCTCAGTAGGTGCAGGAACAACTACAGCTGGAATCAAATAGTGGAAAATGGAATAAAAGTCATATGAGAAAACTTAGTAGTGTCACTTAATAGGAGCAGTGCTTGTGGCTGCTAGTTTTCTCAGGGCCCAGGGTTGTTGGGTCATGAGGTTCATTGTGACACTTCCCTCTGCTGGCTCATCGGTCACCAGAGCTCTAGAAGGCCTGGGGATCTCCTATGCTTGGATCATTTTATGCTTGTGAGAGTAGCAGGAAGACATGTAAGCAGGATTTCTTTCAGCATCTAAATTCTTTCATGATAGAGAATTCATCTTGAGCATAGAGGCATTAGAGAGCACTAACAGTGAGCCCCATTTCTCTTTCTTTTCTAGGCTTTCCAGACTCAGAAAAGTGTTTTCTTGATTGGGAAGAAAGAATAGAATTTCCCCTCTCCCAGAGACCTCCCCCTTGCCCACCCCCTCACCCTCAGCATCCCCCTCTGGACCCCTCTTTGAGAGGACACAAAAGGTAAAACTCTTCAGCATATAGATGTTGATTTCAGAATAATATTACTCCTTAAGGTCTCTGAACTGTCTGAGGCCTATTTTGAGGTTCAGAAAAAGAAACACATCACATGTGGCTCTTTGTTTTTCCTGTAGGCTCTGCATTCCCTTCCTCATGTGGAGAAAGACGGCGGAAGAGCTCATTCATTGGAGGAGCTCAAGAAAAGCCCAAGACAACATAAAGGTAATGTCTATTTCCAAGAATATTTTCAGTGTATATAAGAAAGTCTCTCTCACTGCCAGCCTTCTCATCTTTTCCTTTCAGAAGATCTAATCGTAGAAGACCTTGAAGAAGAGCAGCAAAAGACTCTGAGCAGTGGCTCTTACTCCTAGGTAAGTGCAGTTAGAATTTCACCCTTAGTAAATCAGTTTTCAGCCAGTGGTCATTCATTCTACCC
The DNA here is from genome assembly GCF_964234715.1 of Podarcis melisellensis. Taxonomy (NCBI): domain Eukaryota; kingdom Metazoa; phylum Chordata; class Lepidosauria; order Squamata; family Lacertidae; genus Podarcis; species Podarcis melisellensis. The sequence goes on along the minus strand of NC_138528.1, from coordinate 64,289,678 downwards.
CAGATTTATTTACTGCCCCCCTCTGCGCTATTCTAGCCTTATGGTTATAAACTGGCCATTCATAAATATGGATTGTATGAATCTAAAAAAATGTATGAATGTGCAAAAGGTCTGAGGTCAAATATACATCCCTAAGGTTACCAAGAAAGGTCTCTCTGTAACTGAGGCCTATTTTAAGGTTCAGAAAAATAAAAATATCCCACATGGCTCTTTGTGTTGCTGTAGGCTCTGCAGACCTCCTGCCATCCTGAGTTTGTTGTTCTACCCTAATTTGGGGTATGTGTGTCAAGATTGCCTGACCTCCAAGCCCAGGAAGTGAGGACTCTTGCTTAGCCTAAGTCAGTAGAAAAATGTAGCCAGAGCCTTTCAACTGGACTCTGTAAAAGTAGTACACTGGTACCTTGGGTTACATACGCTTCAGGTTACATACACTTCAGGTTAAAGACTCCGCTAACCCAGAAATATTACCTCGGGTTAAGAACTTTGCTTCAGGATGAGAACAGAAATTGTGTAGCGGCGGCACAGCGGCAGCAGGAGGCCCCATTAGCTAAAGTGGTGCTTCAGGTTAAGAACAGTCTCGGGTTAAGAACAGACCTCCAGAACGAATTAAGTTCTTAACCCGAGGTACCACTGTATGCTGACACCACTCTAGTTGTCTTCCAGTCTAGGTTAGGAGACACTGCCGATTCAGACAGGCAAGAGCTAAAAGTCCTCTCTGCCCTCTGAGCCACAGACAAATTACACTGTACAGTAGCCATTAACCAAGAAGTCCCTAACACCAGAAGTGGGGACCCAAGCTTTCTAGAATAAAACAGACACAAAATGAATGAGGCAGTGAATATTGACAGTGAATAATAAAATAAAAACCCATTAAAAGTACAAAAAAAATATTGTTGGAAAACAGAAATGGTAAAAAAAAATACAAGTCAGAATAAAACAGCAAAACTTAGTCTAATATAAACCTACAAGGTACATGAACCTACAGCATAGGAACACCTGTGCTCAAGAATCAGGAAAAGGTGTGAAGCACAGAAAAATGGCGTAAGTCAAAATTATATAAAACTGGCCTAACAACCGAACCTGGACTTCCTAGCCAATCAGAAGCTCAGCTAGATAGAACCTTCCAGGATTTGGGAGTACACATTCTTACAGGTTCATAGTTACTATTAATTAAGCAGGCGGCCATACTGACCTTGAGCTACTAGCCACAAGGAGATAGCACAGGTGCGCTCAGCCCATGATCTCATCCTCATTAGTGAGAGCCGAATTTCTTAACAGAAATCTATTCCTCTGATGCTCACGGCTGGAATAAATCAAACTTTAGTTGTGATGTGGCCTAAGCAAAAGACAAGCTTTTCTTCATGGGCAGGGGGATATTTTGTTTTTTAACCTTCTAACTATTGGATTCATGTGTTTATAATAATACACCTAGAGCCTGGAGTAATTCTAAACAGTTAAAATTATATTCCTTACATCAGTACAGAACTCAGACTATGTGGACCCTTCTGATAATTGAATTATACACCTGAGACAGAGTATCTGCCCTGAAACCTCTGGCTATAGGACGGAATATAGATTCAATTATTATTAATAATAATGCTGCAGTATGTTTCAGATAGCTTCTATGAAACACAATGGGTTTCACTTTAAATCCCTCTGGAGACTGCAAACTTTACCCACACATGCAGGCAAAAAGTGATTCAGCCTGATGCCATTATCAGGCAAAGGAGTGCAGCTGAGCTGACCAGGAGCTTGTAATTCCAATTTTGGCCTCCAGAAGGTGAAATAGATTCAGGAGACATTTACCCACATTTAGCTAGCTTGGGGTGGGGTCAGGCCTGAGACTGCCCCACCTTGCTGAAGGCTTGAGACCAGCAACTCAAGAGTTTTAGTTCTCTCCTCAGTGTACATTGTGAGGAGAATGCAGGAAGTGTCTTAAGAGTATGTACAGTATTTGCTTCTTTATCCTGCCGCTTTCTGCTTTGACTTAAGCGTGGCTTCTCTTTCCTTTGTGTTGGGTCAGGTTACGGAATTCTACTTTTAGTATACTCTGTTTAATCTAGGCGCTTTGTTGGGAGAAGGGGGGAGGGGTGTCGTGCCTCTGTTAGCGGTCTTCTTTCCCTCACAGCCTTCTTGACAAATAGCACTTCGCCTCAGCAAAACCCCATTGGTACCGAGGACTGTAAATGGGGTCGAGGCAACTCCCCCTTCTTCCTCCGCTTAACAGAGATGTAAGGCAGAGCTTCCAATGTCAGAATTTTCCTTATCCCTCCGTCTAACTTTGCCAACCTGGCGCCCTCCATCTGCTTTGGACTACAGCTACTATCAGCCCCGACCAGCATGCTGCTCTCTTATTTTTCTCTCGTCCTGCCACCGCTGTCTCTGGGGAGTGATTGTTTCAGACTTTTAAGTATAAGTTTGACAGTTTTACTGGCCTCAGAGGAAACCCTTGTGGCAATATGCAAACTTACTATTTGAGGGAAATCTTTAGTAGCTTGCTCTGAGTAGCTCTTTAAAACGAGGCAAAACACATCCATAATACAATACTGTTTGTCCTTCAGGGCTTTAGGGGGAAGATTACATTTTGTGAATTTTCTGGCTTATCTTATTCCCCGCCCCCCATGGCATTCCATGCTGTTTAATTTAGGTCATAACCATTTCTGAGTTCTGTTAATAAATGTAAAACAGAAGAGTTGTGCAGTTCATAACAATGGCCACTGGATGACAGCATAATATTTAAGACAAGCCAGTGCTATACAGTATTCTCCTGTAGAGAACTGTAATGTGATCACATTTTGTCAAAAATGCCTTCTATTGCTGAAGAAGAGAATATAAATAAGAGAAAGCAAGAATTGCTTCTCCAAACTTGTTTTTAATATCTTCCTTGATTCCCAGGAGAGGACTCCTGGGAAAATGCTCTCTGAATGATATTAGCAAGAAATCTGCATTCTAGTAATCTCTAGAAGTTTGTAAAACTAGAAATCATCTCCCTAGAATTTTGCAGTTGCTTTGCTAGTGACCTCAAATAATGGAGGAAGCTGATATTGTGAAATGGGTTGAAGAACAGAAATGGTATTCTATGTACGTCCAAGATATTTCAAATACATATAAAGTGTAATTGTAACAAACCCATGTTTGAAAACATGTGCATAATCTGGTACAATTGTTAGAGAACCAGGTTTGGCTCACTAGATTGGAAGCCTGGTTTTCTCTGTGTAATGTATAAAATAACCCTTATAACTGATAACCAATTAAGAAAAAGTATTTGCTTTTATTTTATTTCACAATATTTATATGCCACTTACTAGTACAAAAGACCTCTAAAAGGTTTACAAGGCAATATGAAATGTTAATTTTAAATAGCAATAAAGTATTAAAATCAATTTTCATAAACATTTTAAGAGATAAAATCATTAGTGTTAAACTGTAAAAAAAAGGCAAACAGAAAAGAAAAAAGTTAGGTAGAAATATAATGGACATAATCCAATGGTGAAATGAGGAAAAAATGCTAGTTTAAATCTGCTACTGAGAACTGAGCCAACAGCAGCAGGTGATTCAGGAGAATCTGGCAACTGCCATTGTAAATGATGTTATCTGGTGCCTTGTATTTTCAGTAGAAGAGGAATTGATGATCTGTGACACAGGTTTGTTTATTTTAATTTTAAAAACTGATTAACATGTTCTCCTAAAAAAGCACTTGAGCAGAGTGCAGAGACATGTGACTCTTTGGCTAAAAGCCAGGAAAGCAGCAGCAATGGATAGCTTCAAGCTCCTCTTTAAGACTCATGAAGGATGGCACATATTGTAAACAAAAATGCCATAAATATGGCTCTCCTAAAGCCGAATCCAAGGAAGAATCCCATGGCAAACCGCATAGATAGATAGAGGGAGATTTCCCCTCCCTCTCCTTCTTGGAAACTTGACAAATATACTTCTTTTCTGTGGAAGGAATAGGCAACATAGCTCTGCCTAGTGCTTGCTGTTTTATTACAAATCAAGCCTGAGCTTAAGGGACTGTATCTGTAAAAAAATAAAATGAAATAGCAGTTTATTGTGGTAAAAGACACCCACATAAATTCAAAATTAAAGCTTTAGTGTCCACAATACAAAGAAAATACAAACACATTTCTTAAAAATTTAACAGAAATTGGAGCTATTCAAAGAGAAGTTGATTATGATATAATCTGAACAGAACAATTTCCCAATTACTCTTTTAGATGCATTGCACCGTGGCATCCTTCTGGAACCGTTGTGATTCAGAGAGTTAACAACCAAAGTCGACAGGAAAAGTTGTGATGAAAACAATGATTGGTTCCTGAGTTTGGCCAATCCCTAAATTGCAATCCAGTGTTTGCCTAGAAATCAACATTAAATATCATTAATGTAAATTGGTTCACATTCTTCCATCTTGAACATTTTTCTTGTTGACCCTTCTAGTCTTGCTGGACGGAAGTTCCGTGCTTTTCAGTCTGAAAGCACAGATCGTTGTTCAGTGATCAGAAGGGAGGGAAAGGGTGTCTGATGTCCATTTCCTCCTTTATATGCCAATTAGGAGCTTAAGCCACTTGCAGTAAAATTCTATACATGTCTGTTGAGAAGTAAGAACCATTACTTTAATGGGGGTTACTCTCAGATAAGTGAATATAGGGTTGCAACCTTAATTTGTTAGAAAAAGAACGTGGTGCAGGAGTGCTGGATGCCCTCAGCCTGCATAGTATCCTATGCTTGGGGGGGGGGAATTAATTAATGGAACCTGGTTTCTGTTTGTGGATTTCATTGGATTAGGATTCTAAGCTTAAATGTTTTTTTCACTATTCTACCATAAAGTATGAAATATAAAACTCTTTCTTTCTCACAGTGTCAGTGCAAAAGTGCTGAATTTTGTTCTCAAATTCCAGGTAAGTACTTGCTACATTTCAATATTTAGTCTGAAATTTCTGTTGGCTGTTTATAATCTGGGTAACCTGGAGGCCAAACTAGCATAGAAAACATGTAAAAAGGATGAATGTGGATATAACACTTTCATTTGTTTAACGTAAGCAATTAGGACTGCAATGCATGGGTGTAATCAGGATTTTTGTTGGGAGGAGGTGTCAGGGCTTTTGTGTGGGGAAGGGCTTTGTTGGGGGGGCAGAACCTCAGTTTGCTTATTCTTTGCTTTTTATTGATTTTTATTTATTGGAGGGGGGCAGCTGCCCCCCTGGCCATGCCCATTCTGTGATGTGAAATTACACTATTCCCTCTTGGAGTGTGAGTTGTGGTAAACTGTTAGGCAGTCAGCAATGTTAATTACTTTTAAACTAACTAGGGTTTCCGCTTAATCCAGTATCTGAAATTATGGTTGGAAACTGGTTTCAGATCTTGAGTTCAATAGGCGCTTTGATTAGCTCTAATCATGGGTAATGTTGTTGCAGTTATTGCAGCTAATGGTAGTTAAATCTGGCAGAAGGAATTTCTGCTTCAGAAGGGCTTGCTCCACATTGCTTAAGCATAGTTTCATCTGCACCACTCAGACTATCCATCTATATTCAAATATACAAAATACAGAATACTAAAGCAAAGTAGATTAATAACTAGATTAGTAATATGAAATTTCAAATAAATTTACAGTATTTGACTGCCTATTACTGTCTGGAATCCACGGAATAGCTTTCTATGATTGAAATCCATATATCCCATATCTAGTACAGCTGAACAAATTCCAGATATTTGCTTTTGTTAATATGGTTAATTTGGTCATTATTGTTTCACTAATTGTTTGTAAGGAAAGTGACTATATTACACAGTATAATTCTTGGGTATGCTTATAATGTGCAATGTGTTTTTGATGCCATATTCTAAGAGCTGAACCTCCTCGCTGTTTTTCCATGAACACTTTTGCAAGGGCCAAAAAACCTCCCTTTTTGATTTGCATGCCTTGTGAAAATGTTAATATTGATGTAAATTGCCCTTGTGTGTCCTCAGTGGTGTCATTATGCAGTTTTATCTAATTAGCTTTGTTTCATTGTGACATCACCATGGTCAGGATCATCACATCACTAATCCAGGAAAGAGGAAGCAGCCTAGGAAAAAAATATACCGGTACCAAAGAAGTAGCAACCCAGTGAAACAGTACTGGTGACTGAACAGTTTGAAAAAAGCTAAATATGGGTGATATCTAAAGTATTTTAGAAGAGAAATTTATACCCCACAAAATTACTATTTTTAATCCAAAACCTGAAAGTAGATCTCATACAGTACAGCCATTACAGTTTGTGACCGTTTCCCAGTACAGTACCTCAGTGCATTTCAGTACAGTATTGCCAAAGTATGACTAAATGCAGTCCCTTCTTGAACGTAGTCCTCTTTACAAAAAAAGGGAAGCTTTAAAAATATACATTTGGCCTTGATGTGGATTAAAAACTTCTACATTACCTTAAAACCACTTTCTTTACAGCTACATGATGGGATTGGTGTCCAAAAATGTTCCTAATCCAATACATAATCTCCTTTATTATCTCATCACAGCATTTTATGTAGCTGGTTTTTCATGTAGCTGGACAAATTCATGGGGACAAGGCTATCAATGACCTCTAGTCATGATGACTGCGTATTACCTCAACTGTCAGAGTTAGTATGCTTCAGAATACCAGTTCCTGGGAATTGCAGGTGGCCTGTTGTCTAGCTTGCAAGCTTCCAATAGACATCTGTTTTTGGCCACTATGAGAACATGATGCTGGACTAGATTGGACATTGGCTTGATCCAGCTTGTTTGTGTTGCATTCCTATGTCCCTATGATTCTGTCAGTGGTATCTGACATATCCAAGTAGTTAATTCTTGGATTGGCATTGTACTGGCTCCAGATGATCAGCAAGGCATGATTGTCTTGCATTCAGAGAAAGGGGAAAGGAGTCTGTAAATGTTGGGCCATCCCTGAAGTACAGAACCACAAATATTTCAGAGAAGATTCTCTCTAAAAAAATTATT